>NC_059118.1:54274796-54930629 GCF_020740685.1 Jaculus jaculus
ATTAAAACAGCCGCTGCATGGTGATTGCTCGTTCAGTGTTGGCCTCTACCCCCTCAATAGTTATCCCATAAATGAATGAACAAATGAGCAGAGTTCTGTGAATCTTGGTAACTGACACGCCTAGTCATGTATACTTAGTCATTTTAAGTTGTACATTTGGAAACGAGAAAGTGCTTTTTCCTCACCTTCCATGCAAATGAGCCTCTGTTCTTGGATGACCATAAGCAGGTGATCAAGGCAGTGTTGTTCTCTGACCTCAAGTTAAAAAAAAAAAAAAAAAAAAGCAGGGGCTTAGGTTGAGCATAGTGGTGGATGCTTTTTTTTTTAAATTTTTTTTTGTTCATTTTTATTTATTTATTTGAGTGTGACAGAGAGAGAAAGAGAGAGAGAATGGGTGCACCAGGGCCTCCAGCCACTGCAAATGAACTCCAGATGCGTGCGCCCCCTTGTGCATCTGGCTAACATGGGTCCTGGAGAATCGAGCCTCAAACTGGGGTCCTTAGGCTTCACAGGCAAGCGCTTAGCCTCTAAGCCATCTCTCCAGCCCAGTGGTGGATGCTTTTAATAGTAGCACTCGGGAGGCAGAGGTAGGAGGATCACCGTGAGTCCACAGCCAGCCTGAGACTACATAGTGGATTCCAGCTCAGCCTGGGCTAGAGTGAGACCCTACCTCCAAAGGCCAAACCAATGCCGGGGTGGGGCACTCTACTCAGCTGGGACAAAGAACAGTGTTCTCTTTGGAGGAGTTACAGGGAAGACAGGACGACCCTGGTATTCTCAACTGAAGTTCAGTTTACTTTCAGGCAGGATCTAAATACTGAAATCTTCTATTGTTACAGAATTTTTTTTTTCTTTTTTCAGTGCTGGGAATCAAACCTGGGGCCTACTGCATGCTAGGTAAATGTTGTACCACGAGCTTTGCTATTAGCCCCTCTTCTTAAAAAATAAAATAAAGTCCTTTCTAAGTCCAATATTTATGATTCAGTGATCCAAAAATTACAAAGCACTGTTACCAATGGTCTTTGGGTATTTCTAGGTTCTTGGTGCCTAATTCAAAAAATTGAAAAATTAGCAAGAAACTTTATAGGAGCAAGAAGACACCTGAGTGGAAGACACACACGCATGTGGGCCCGGATATTGCCTGGGGCTTTTTTTTAAAAAAAATAAAAAGAATTCCATGAAAAGAAAGGGGTTGGTTGCTAGGGGCATAGTTTGGGTGGTCCTCTGGGTTGCTTGAAGGTTTGAGTTATATAACCTTTTCTCTACTGAGCATGACCCTTCCCATGAGATACCTGACACAGGCAGAAGATGATAAAGGGGATCTCTCACTAAAAGTTTGCTTGGAAGATACAGTTTGTCTTGCTGCAAATGCACCAAAAAACCAGTCCAGGCTGGACAGCCCCCTGTTGAATATAGCTACATATATGCATGTGTATATGTATGTACATATATGCATGTGTATGTACACACACACACACACACACACACACACATATATATATATGGCATATTCCATAGATACTGACCACAAAAGGGAAATAACTGATGGTTGCAAGAGGAGGAGGAGAGACTTAACTTATTGTTTACAGCAGAAGCCACATGCAGCTCAGTGAAGGTTAGGGGAGGGCCCACGTTCCCAACAGGCTGCTAGGAGCATTATCTAGGAAAGGCATGTGTAATTGTCCAAGCCAAGTAGAGTCCTGGGCTGCTAAGGTTTCCTGCTTCTGTGTCACCATTGGTTGTTGGTCATGCCATGTACTTTGCATCGATTACCTCATGAGGAAATGGGGGATAATGATTATACCTTTCTAATATGAAAACACTAAACCAAGTAACTGATAAAACATGTAGGAGGGCTGGAGGAATGGCTTAGCAGTTAAGGCATTTGCCTACAAAGACAAGACAAAGGACCCAGGTTTGATTCCCCAGGACCCACGTTAGCCAGATGCCCAAGGGGACGCACGTGTCTGGAGTTCATTTGCAGTGGCTGGAGGCCCTGGTGATCCCATTCTCTCCCCGCCCCTTTCTCTGTCAAATAAATAAATAAATATAAAATATTTTCTGGGTGTGGTGGTGCGCACCTTTAGTCCCAGCACTCGGGAGACAGAGTTGGGAGGATCTCTGTGAGTTGGAAGCCACTGAGAATACAGAGTGAATTCCAGGTCAGCCTGGGCTAGAGTGAAAACCTACATGGAAAAAATAATATTTTATAAAAACATGTAGGAGATGGCCTGGTGTGTAAGGAGTGTTTAGTAAAGCTATGTATGGTGTTTTAAATATTTTTAAATTTATTTATTAGAGAGAAAGAGAGAGACAGAGAGAATGGGTTCATCAGGGCCTCAAGCCACTGCAAATGAATTCCAGGTGCCTGTTCCACCTTGTGCATCAGGCTTATGTGGGTACTGGGGTATCAAACCTGTGTCCTTAGGCTTCATAGGCAAGCACCTTAACCACTAAGCAATCTCTCCAGCCCTTGGATTTTACTCTTATTCATTTCTTACTACCCAGAAATCTCCCTTAAGATTTCCAACCTCCATAAGTTCCCTGATCTTAAAGCTTATCTTCAGTATTTCTTCTTTTCTCATGACTCTTAGAGTGATGAAAACAACCCAAGATTCTACCCTCAATCACTATTAGGTTTGGTTTGGTTTGGTTTTTTGAGGTCACCCTACCATGCCAGGCAGCTTCTGGCTTTTGTTAAATTTTTACTTATTTATTTTCAAGCAAAGAGAGATAGAAGAAAGACAGAGAAGGAATGAGCATGCCAGGGACTCTAGCCACTAAAAATAAACTCCAGACACATGTGCCCCTTGTGCATCTGACTTATGAGGGTCCTGGGGAATTGAACCTGAGTCCTTTGGCTTCGCAGGCAAATGCCTTAACCACTACGCAATCTCTCCATCCCCACTGTTAGCTTTTACCTATGATACACATATACACATAATAAGCTTTTGATGGGTAATGCTTTCCATAGAGTATTAGAAGAGTGGTTTGTTTATGAGTATGAGTCCTTGTGCTGTGATGTATCCCTGCTATGGTTTGGATATAATTTGAGTATGTCTTCAAGGGATCATGTGTTGGGAGCTTGATGTCCAGGGTAACAATCTTCAAAACCGGTGGTAGAGCTTTCTGCAAGGTGATTAGGGCATGTGGGGTACTGCCCTTGGAATGGATTAATGTAGTTCTGGTGGGACCCCTGTTATCTCCTACAAGAAAGGGTTGCTAGAGGAGAACAAACCTGTCCCTTCGCTCTTCTTGGCTTCCTGTCTTGCCTTGTGAATACTCTTGCATGGGCTCCTGCCACTGTGATGCCAGTGTCCAGGAAGTCCTCACCAGAGTTGAGGAGGGCTTAGACAGCCCAAACTGTGAGCCAAATAGACTTCTTTTCTTTATTCACCCTTAGAGCTGGGTGTAGTGGCACTTTACTGTAATTGTAATATGTGGGAGGCTGAGGTAGGAGGACCATGAGTCTGAGGCCAGAACATCAAACCCAGCTGTATGTGGTGGTGCATATCTAAAATCCCAACACTCAGGAGGCTGAGGCAGGAGGATTTTCATAAGTTTGTGACCATCCTGTCACCAGCCCTTGTCTCAGAAAAACAAAAATAAAGTAAAACATAAAAATTATCCAGCATTGGGTACCTTGTTATAGTAATGCGAAAGACAAACACAATTCCCTAGAAAAACCATTGTACATGTCAGCTCTTCCATGATATCCTGTGTTTGTCCAACAGCCAATCCAATTGCTGTATGATATAATTTATAAACTTTAAAACCTGTGGCCTTCTGCAGTGTGCACACAATGGAAATTATTTATATAGAATTAAACCAATCAAAGGCATATTTGAGACATTTTCACTTATCCAACCTATAAAACTGTGAGCCAATATCTTTAGCATCTGTCTTATTCTTAGACTTCATAAACTTGTGGATAATTTTAAAGTGACTCCCAAACAGCCCCCAGAGACTCTTCTAAACTGGTATCTGCACTGTACCTTAAGACAATCATTGATTTCTTGATTTTCCAACTTGGCATCTCAACATCATCTGGAAAAATTTAAAAACACAGGTGCCTGGGGTCACAGTCCCACAATTTCTGACTTGACATCAAAAGTTTTAACGTTCTGTTGGCAATTCTAATTACAACAAAATTTGTAAAGCATTGACCTATAGCAAATGAACATGGCTGTTTACAGAGCATTCTGTGCTCAGAAATGTTTTTTAAGCATTGCAAAACTATAAACTCAGTAATGAGTGAAGACAGTTCAGGGCTCCATGAGAATCTCACTTACCCTTCCCAAGTGCAGCACCCACAGTGACCTAATTACCTAATTACTAAGCTCTGCCTCTTAAAGGTTTCACTACCTTTGAACATCACTTCACCGGGAACTAGCTTCTAACACATGAGTCCTTGAGAAAATATGCATAAGTAAAATTATAGGACTAAGGTTCAGAACAGCATAAAAATAAAATTAAATATAGCTCTTGAGTCAGGTATGATGGCACATGCTGTTGTGCCAGCATTTGGGAAGCTAAGGCAAGAGGATAGTCTAGGCTACAGAGCAAGACCATTCACAAATAAAACTAGTACTTTTGAGTGATTTCTCACAGGCATTCATATGTTGTTAATATCTACATAAACTTTCAAGAGCAATTCTCAAGTTCATTAGATCATAAAGTATTCTGCCTACCTACTATCTATCAACTAGTTCATTGGCCTATCACATCTTCTAGAACACTCTAGTGAATATTTTGTTTTATTTTATTTCATTTCATTTCATTTTGAGATAGGGTCTCACTACATAGTCCAGTCTGGCCTCACATTTGCAACCCTGCTTCCTTAGTGTGCCAAGTGCTGGCATCACAGGTGTATACTACCAGTTCTGAAGAAGTCTTTGAGAAATAGCGTTTGAAAGTCTTTGTGTCTCGTGAGATGAGACAAGAAGGAAGAACAGAAGGCAGAGTTGCAGCCAAAAGTACCTGATGCCCTCTTGGGAGCAATGGCCCTGCCTTCTGGGGAGCTGACTTCACAAGGTGGTTGGTCCCTTTTTACTGTGGCTGATTGGTAGTCAAGCTTTGTCTTTAACAGGGTGTGATGGGCGATCGTCATTGTCAACTTGACTACATTTAGCATCGCCATGGAAACACAGCTCTGGTGTGTCTATGAGGGTATTTCCCTGGAAGGTTTGACTAAGAAGGGAAGATCTACTCTGAACATGGGCATCAACATCATATGGTTGGGGTCCTGGACGGAATAAAAAGGAGAAAGCGAAGTGAGTACCAGCATTCGTCTGTCTGCTTCCTGACTACAGATGCAATGTGACCAGCCGCCTCACACTCCTGCAACCACATCTTCCCCAGCATGATGTGTCCTCAAACTGTGAGCTAAAATAAGCTCTTCCTTCCTTATGTTACTTTGGTCAGGCATTTATTTTGTCATAGAAAGGAGAAAAGCAGCCAACACACAGGGCAAGCCATCTCTTTTTCCTGCCCTCTGTGGGCCATGAGGAGTTCTACATGTGAGAACTGTAGGTTAGTGGTATGAGACACTTGGTGTCCCCTGCAGACAGAGCAAGGGTCCATGCGGGGCATTTGCTTCTCTTCTCTGGCCTGGGAAGAGAGGAAAGCAAAGCAGAGAAAGGGCTAATAATTCCTAGGGCTCCTCTGCTCCCCTTGGCCAAGTTCAGACAGCCTGAGCCTGGGCCAGAGGCCCTACCTATAAAATAGGAGCATTTTACCTAAAAACTCTCATGCACATTAAATAAGAGCACAAAAATGACCCACATGAGCCATAATGACCATTGCTAATATTAAGAGTCATTTTTACACTCATGTTTATTACCATCAATAAGATACTCTCATTCATGAGGTGACTCAATTTGAGGATCTGAGAATCTACAAGATGGAAAAAATTCTTTTCTCTAATTTTCCATAAATTCTGTAAAGCGGGAGAAAAAGGGTGTAGGGTGTCTTGAGTCTGTTTGAAGTATTCTTCTCTGAAACCTTGAATAAATACCCATCAGTCCCCTAGGTGATGACCCATGGTCTTCTACCATCACTCAGAACATGTCTTGCTGGCTGTGGTGGTGTGCATGCGTGCCCTCCAGTGACTCAGGTATTTTGTTAAAGTTGCTGGGGGCAGATCCTGTGGTCAGATCTGACTTCCAGCCCAAAGGTGAGCAGAGCAGTGTGAGCGCTGGCGGGGTCCGGGCTGCTGGCTTGTTGCTTTGGGTTGTTAATGGGCTTTTTGGTCGTCTCTCTGCTGGGATGTATGGAGGCAGCTTCTTCCAGCTGGTGGAACTGCCCCCTGGGTCTGGATGCTTGAAATAAACCATTCCTCCCCCAGACTGTGCTTGGCTTGGATGTTCATTCATCCCAGTAATGTGGAAACTGTGGCTCTCCTGTGGGAGCACCTCAGCATGAACTGGGTAGACAGTGTCCTCAGCTTACAGCAGGTTGGTGCTCTTTTTTAAAAAAAAATTTTTATTTATTTATTTGAGAGCGACAGACACAGAGAGAAAGACAGATAGAGGGAGAGAGAGAGAATGGGCGCGCCAGGGCTTCCAGCCTCTGCAAACGAACTCCAGACGCGTGTGCCCCCTTGTGCATCTGGCTAACGTGGGACCTGGGGAACTGAGCCTCCAACCGGGGTCCTTAGGCTTCACAGGCAAGCACTTAACCGCTAAGCCATCTCTCCAGCCCTGGTGCTAATTTTGTAAGGTTAGAATGAAGCGGCATGAGGTGAATTGACAAATGTGATTGCAACTAACTTCCCTCAACAGCTGGCTCATCGTCCCAATACTATTTAAAAAAAAAAAAATTTTTTTTAGAGAGAGGGAGAGTGAATTGGCACACCAGGGCCTCAGCTACTACAATCAAACTCCAGATGTTTGTGTCACCTAGTGGGCACATGTGACATTATGCTTGCCTCACCTTTGTACATCTGGCTTACTTAGAATATGTAGAGTTGAACATGGTCCTTAGGCTTTATAGGCAAGCACCTTAACCACTAAGTCTTCTCTTTAGCCCCCAATTCTATTTCTTACAGAGGTGGCAGTGAACATGGCTTGGGGTGGGGCAGTTCCACTTGCTATCACCAGAGATCTCTAATAGTCCTATGGGCTCTTTCTTGCATATGTATGTGTGTGTATGTATGCTCATGTGTGTGTAATGTGCGTGCACACGTGTGCACATGTGTGTGAAGGTCAGGATTGATGTCAGGTGACTTCCTCTATGACCCTCCACTTTATTTTGAGACAGGGTCTGTCATTGAGTCTCCAGAGATCACAGATTCAACTAAACTGGCCAGAAAGCAAGCTTCAGGGATCCCATCTCTGCCTCCCTAGCACTGGGATTGATATGCACATGCTGCTGTGCCCAACTTTTACATGGGTGCTAAGGAGCAGAGCTCAGGCCTCCATGCTTGCAGCAAGCACTTGACCAACTTAGCATCTCCCCAGCCCCTGGAGGTCACTTAGGTCATGCTTCTTGTCACTCATAGTCCTTGGTTCGCTCTTTCTCATCCAGCTCTGTGCTAGTTTGTCAGAGCCCTAGTGCCTATTCACTTTGGCACAGTAAATCCCAACCCCCCCGCCCCCGTCTCTCTCTCCCACCCTATTGTGGTTTCCCAGTGGATGCACCTGCCCTGTGTGGATAGCTACACTTTATTTCTCTGGTGTTCATCCCTGGACAATTCTTGGTCTTTGATGAGTTGTCTCAGAGACAACTAGTAAAGCCTCTATCCATTTAGACTGTCTCATGTGGTGTTCTGTTTAACCGACTCCAGCCTGCCTGGAGGGATATAAAAATATGTGTGTGTGTTTTAAGTGGGGCCTTAGCTTCTAATACACAAGTGAATTACATGTTTTGCTTGATAAATACACCTGTGTGGAATATCCCTGACTTCCAAGTTCTGCATAATACCAAAAGAGCAGTACATTTGCATGCAAATGGTCTTCATTCTTGCTAAGCAGAGGTGGGTGTGGGGCAACTGTTTCCTTACAAAGTCCACAGGAGACAGGCAAAAGTAAATAGGGAGCCTTGAAGTCATGAGAAATAAACTCTACAAATGTAAGATTTCTTCAATGCATGCACTCTAAAAGATGCGTAGAAATCTAATATAAAAATATAAGTACTGGGCTGGAGAGATTGCTTAGTATTTAGGGTGCTTGTGTGTGAAGCCTAAGGACCCAGATTTGATTCTCCAGGTCCCATGTAAGCTAGATGCACATGATGGCGCATGCATCTGGAGTTGGCTTACAAAGGCTAGAGGCCCTGGTGCACCCATTCTCTCTCTCTCTCTCTCTCTAATGAATATATAAAAAAATAAATAAATATAAGTATCAACAATATAGCTTGGGATATGCCATGTTAAGCCTAAATGTATATACAAAGACAAGAACACTTGTCCAGGAAACCCTTCTCCTACTTCCACCCCTAATACCTCCACAGATTCTCCCTTTCCCTGTATGCATGTATTTATTTTGTGTGTGGGTGCGGGTGCATGTTTGTGTTCATGCAAATGTACATGTATGTGTGTACATGTGTGTATTAGTCAGGGTTCTCTAGAGGAACAGAACCGATAGAATGAATTGTATTAAAAGGAAGTTTATTGGATTAGTTTACAACAATCCAACAACAGCAGATTACAGGTCTGAGAGTCAAGGAACCTGGTAGCTGCTCAGTCCACGAGGCTGGATGCCTCAGCAGTCCCAATCCGGCACTGAAGGCCAGGAAGTGGCCTAGAGAAATGCTGCTCTTCAGTCCACACTGGCCTTTGGCCCACACCAGAAATCAGCAAGCAGCACGAGCAGCCAGGTGGGAGGGGAGAATTCCTTTCTTCCCAGGGCTTCTTTTGAAAAAAGCCTCCCCTCCTCTGAGAGGGGCCGCCTACTCTGGGGGAAGGGCTCACCCTGGGGGAAGGATTCCTCCTGTAGTTAATCCTTCCTGGAAGCAACCTCAGAGAGCCACTTATGAGGAATGTCTGTGGATTCCTAAACAGGTCAAGTTGACACAAACTTAACCATCACAATGTGAAGGACAGAGAATAATTTCAGGTGTCATCTTTAGGAATGCTGTCTATCCTTTTTTTTTGTATTATTTATTTTTGAGAGAGTGACAGAGAGAGAGAGAGAGAGAGAATGAGTGCACCAGGGCCTTTCAGCCACTGTGAATGAACTCCACACGCGTGCACCCCCCTGTGTGCATGTGTGACATTGCGTGCTTGTGTGACTTTGCATCTGGCTTATATGGGACCTGGAAACTCAAACATAAGCACCTTAACTGCTAAGCCATCTCTCCAGTCCCTGTCTATCCTTTTTGAAACAGAGTCTGTCATTGGCGTGGATACTAACTGGTTAGATTAAACTGGTTGGCCAGCAAGTCCCAGGGATCTGTCTGTCTCGGCTTTCATTACAATCACACACCATCACAGCAGGCATTTTTATGGTGGGTTTGAGGGATCACACCCAGGTCCTCGTGCTTGTGAGGCAAGCAGTCGTGATGTCTCCAGCAATTCCCTGTGTTGAAACAACATCTCTTCAGGAACACTCCCTTTCCAGAGAAGCAGTGGGCTTGTTTCTTCCCACCCCTCTGCCTTACATTATTCTTCCTTCTGTTGCCTATTACTCCATGATCCATTCCACACTTGTTAGCAAACGTTCAATACCATGTTAGAAGTGGTCAAGTTTATCATTCCAAAATAATGAAAGTAAAATGACAGATCAGAGTGAGATTAAAGAGTGAGATAAGGCAGATGCTTTAAGAGACATCGTGCTGTTTTCTCTCACTCTCCTGCTATCTGAGAAGCTGCGTGATATGGGGAAAAAGAGCTCGGGTTTGTGGAAATGAACACTTGCTCCCAAGTCTACTTCAGTCTAGTCCAAGCTTGCCCTTTGAACTTCACGTCATCTGCAAATGGAAGTGATCGTTCCCATCCTTGTGGGGTTGTGGTGATGATTAGCCATGAAATCTACAGTGTTCAGGCATGTGGCCAGCCCTCGTTAGATTACACTTACTATTAGTATCTTGATCTAAATTCTGTGAGTGATATGCTTCCTTATTCAACACAAGTAGGTGGTAGCATTTAATTTGTAAAATCAGTGTCAGGAATGAGAGTTCATAAGTGAATGTAATTACTGGAGATGAGTAAGTTCATTCACCTTGCAATCACAATGTGAAATTAAATCACTGGGCATGCAGAAGCTGCCCAACATTAATGATAAACAGTTTGAAAATTAAAATGAACAACAGCAGCAGGAGGAGAAGGAAGATGAAAAGGAGAAGAGAAAAGAAATATGACTTCGAAGCCGAGGCTCACTGAAGGAGGCTGACAAGTTTAAGCTAAACAAACTGATCCCTTACTTTGGTGGGAAATGACCCAAAGTACAGGGTAGGGATCTGGCTATTTTCTAGCTGTTATTAAATTTAATTTAAATATAGTATTACTGTCTGCAGCATATTAGGGTCTAGGCTTGGCCCTGATATCATTGTGCTCAAACTGAGCCCAGATCTGTCCCCTGGAAGACCAAAACTCCAGCAGGAGACACATACAGAGGCCATCATCACTCAATGGGGTAAGAATAATGCTGGACAGGACAGCAGTATATGTTCCCATGTTGGCAGCCGTATGGCTTTTAAGAGGGGGGTTGATAGGTGCATAGGTGTTTGTTTCTGTAATTAAATGTTATGCCATCAAAAGGTGAAGTTCATTGGACTGTGGAGGCAGCCAGTAAGGACCCAGGATAAACTATGGATGCCACATCTAAGCTGGAACCAGCGAGACAGGCAGAGGAGAGTGTCCTCAAGCAGAGGGATCAGGAGCACAGGGCCAGGCCTACAAGGGTATGAGAGGAGAAAAACCTGTCTGAGGAAGGCAGAATAGAGTAGCATGGATGGAATACAAAATGCAAGGCAGAGAGAGCTGAGGGATCATGATGGAGACATGAACAGGGTCCCAAACATGAAGGGTCTTGTGAGCAGGTCAAGGAAAGGAAACTTCTTACCAAGAATTGTAAGAAGTCCCAGAAGCATCCCGCATACCCAAGCCATAGGCCTGTGCTAACGTCTCCACTGCAGGGTGAAGGGAGGCGAGACTGAAAGCTAGAGAATCCCTAGACACACGTTTGTATACTTACACATTTCATCAAGATCAGAAAGGTGAAAAATACCCAACCCTGGTAAGAGTGCACAGGCAGGGGATATAAATGGACCTGTTCTCTTTACAGGGCAACTTGTCAATATCTACCACAATGAACAATTCATAGATCTTTGATCACCTGAGGAGAGGCGTGGGTGCAAGGTGTTCATTGCAGTACCCATAGAATGAAGAGTTTTAAAATGAGTGGAATCACGTCGTGTAGGCATAGGAGTGCTTATAGACTGTGTTAAGCGTATCAAGCAAATCCCAGTTGTTGATTTTGAGATACTCCTAAGAATGAAAAAGCAATATGGAATACAGGCTTCCTGATGCATGCATATCTTTGTCAATGCATGGAAAAATAGTTGGAAAAACATTTTTATTCCCTCTGAGAAGAGAACCCAAATTGGAAAAAAGTTCATTTTTTTGTCAAATTCGTTTTAGCTGACTTTTGTTTCTTTCATATGTAAACACACATTATATAATTATATATACATTATATATTAATTTTCATACATATATATTTTTTAGATAGGCTCATTGTATTTCCCAAATTAACCTTGAACTCATATATCTCTCGCCTCAGCCACCCAAATAGCTAAGGTTTCAGGCATACAACACCACCACAGGCATTTGAATATATTTTAATATGATATGATTTTATCAGGTCTATATACTATTTCAAAATTAAAATTGTGGGGATCTTGCCTATACATGCTTAAAATGAATGTTCCAGAAGCTTTCCTCTGACAGAGGTCCTTTGCCAGGGTGGTATATGTAGTTCATGGTCATCTGTGATGATGTTGCAATAACTGTTCCTGGAGAGACGTTAAGCAAAAATCGACTCCCCCCAGACAGGTGACCCACAACAGATCAAAGTAACAATTGCACCCAAGTCCAGCTTGGTGAACCAATGAGTTTATGGGGCTTACTTATAGAAACATGGGTGAGAGGCTACATGCAGGAGCCAGGGTGACCCCAGAATATCCACATCACTGAAAAGTCCCACAGTAGCATGAATGATAACTTGCCCAAATTTTCATAGATGGCATTCCCCCTTCGGTTAACTTTTCACCCTCTATGGCACCTCCCCAAACCACGTGCAGCTGGGGCTGAATTATATATTACATTTATATGCAGCTGGGAGCAGAACACAGGAGGAACCTCGGGGAAAGGTCCAATGACCCTCCTCATCCTCTCACTTCTGTGGGTGAAGTCCACAGCCCGATCTTGTTGAGAGTCTCCTGCACAAGTCACAGTCACTCTAATGGCTATTGTGCCTGGAGGACCATGTTCCACAACAGATGGGAAAGCAGAAAGGGTCTGCTCTGGAAATTTAGACTACAAGAGAGCCGAATTACAAATGCTACATGATTCAATTCATGATTCCACTCCAAAGTCATCTTGGGTCAATCTGTGACATCCTACCAGAGTGTCTCTGGGTGGGCCCTGTGAGCACTGGAAGTCAGGCTTGATGCTTGTGGAAGGCCTACTTGCCTCCTGGACCCCTCCCTCCACAATCTGGCCCTCCCTCTTTGCAGCCTTAGCAGAGATAGAAAGTCTTCATGAGCCGCAGATGACGAGCAAATGGTGGGAGTCAGGCCTGGAGAAGCCCATCCTTTCCCAGCCACACACGGGCTGGGCGTAGCTCAGGACTGCATGGGAGCCTGAGCTCCTTCCCACACCCGAACCCATAAACGCTCATCAGAAAGCTTGTTTTTCTGTTCTTTCTTTGACTGGGTTTTGGTTTTTTGTTTGTTTGTTTTTGTTTTGTTTTGTTTTTTACAGATTCTCCAAGATGGAGGAACAGGAAGCCCTGAGGTTCCCTAAATGTGATCTGAGGCGTCTGCGTAAGATGAACTTTTCCTGATGGTTAGTCTAGAGTGGAGGCAGGATCCTGCCCCTCTTCCTACTCCTCAAGCTTATTCATAAAGCACTTTTCATTTATAATGGGATGCTGACTTCAAAATCCTCTGGGAAACTTGTGCTCTATCTTACATCCTCCAAGACTCTGAATAATTGATTTTTAAAGTAGCTCATGGCATATTTGCTTTATGTAAGCTGGCAGAGAAGAATGGTATTTAGAAAGGCTGTTTAAGTGGGCAGAAAGACAGGCAAGCAGGAATGTTAACATGTTCTAGAAACCTCAAGCACATGCACACATGGAGCTAATGCTGAGAAGCAAGCCTGTCTGAGCATCAAATGACATCTAGCTTGTTAGCAAACAATAAGACAGGAAGTAACCCACCACCAGGCTCCCAGCCCATCTTCTGATCTGACCATTTCTTTCATTTTCAGCACTGGCTTTTAATTTTAAGAAATAAAGACCCTTCTTATAAGGAAAGGAACATGTGCTTTTGCAAACCCTTGTCTACATAATGATATCCATAAAAATTTAATTTGATTATATTAACCACTACAAAACAGAAGTTATAATTTCCTAACTGGAAAACTAATCTTTAAAAAAATGATCTTTCAAATGAAAACATAAGATAAAAATGTCTGCGAGAAACACCAGAGTTCAGTCTGAGAGAAACATCAGTGCAGACTGTTCCCCAGAGCCTCTGGTACGTGTTACACCAACTGCATACCATCATCTGTCAGCCACCGTTCATGTCTTATGATCATGCCTTTGTTCTCAGGAGGGCACTTCACAATTACTTAATCACCCCAAAGAGGGAAAGGAGACGAGAAGAAAGACTGATAAATTTTGAGGCAGTGAGGAAAACACCGGACGCTTGGAATGATGCCGAAGTGGGGTACAGCCAGGGAGCTCCGAGGTGGGTATTGTGAGAATGGGGTGGGAAATCATGTCTTAAGGCTGCTGTAACAAGGTACCAAAGACCAAGCAACTTAAATCGACAGAAATTCATTCTCTCACCGTTCTGTAGGCTGGAAGTCCAAAACCAAGATACCTGTCATGCTGTCAGGATTCCTGGTGGCTAAGGGAGCCTCCTGCCTGTGACTTCCAGCTTCTGGGGCTCGGAGCAGTCAGCGCTGTGTCCTTAGCCCCATGATGCCTCATCCAGCCACCAGGCCAGCCTCTCCTGTGCATCTTCACAGCCTCTGCCCTCTTTGTGGACACTTCTTTTTCACTTGTCCTTTTCATACACGGTCAGCAATGTGTTGCATTAAGGCTATAGTAATTGGATTGGATACAATGGACTTTTTTTTTCTCCAATGAAGGTCACAAGCTAAAGAATGGAGTTCAGAACTGTATTATATCTTTTTGGACGACCAAACTCAATCTGTAAAGGTCGGAGCTGAGAGAAACCTGTGTGGGCACCAAGGCGGAATAGCCCCAAACTGGAAGAGGGCATGGGAAGGCTGTGGAATCAACTTAAGTCTGATTTATAGCGGGGCACAAGGTTTCTGGATCCACCCCATTAAGAGAGAAACGAGCACTTGTTTCATACAGCCCGAAACACCACAGAGCCCACTGTCCATTTTTGGACCATTGTTCACATGTGGTCCCAGCACACAGAGCAGACAGAGCACAAAGCCAGACCGATTCCTTTTTTCGGTCACTGAGAAAGCTCTCTTCTGGTTGTGAAGAACTCACCGTGGTGGAAACGTCGAGCTGGCCACCCGCCAGGAAAAGCACATCTGCTGTGCGCAGCAGGAGGGCCCGGGTGGGTGATACTTAAAGTAAAATATAGAAGTTTCCACAGGGGTTATTTGGGAGATGGATGATTTTGTTGAGGTGAGGAGAAAGGTGAGGGTGGGGAGGGTGACATGCTGGCAGTGGTATAAAACAGGAAGTTGTGAGCTTCCAGTGACTGCCCTGCTGATTTAAGTGAAAACACTGTTTTGATTTAAGGTAGAATTCAACTTCAGGGCATAGGAACTCCTGGCCTTATAATCCCATAAATTCAAAAGTGATTATCAGCTTACAAAGGAAGTTCAAAGTGCTGCTGGAAATAGGCTGAAAACTGATAAGTAACATTGAGGACGCATTTTTTTAAATTTAAAATTGGGAGTCCAGATAAATGTGCAGCTGTGATGTGACTGGACACTGAAAACTATCGTTTGACTGTGTGTCTGCTCTCTTGTAGATGGCTTATCAGTTCTTGCTGAGGAATGTGTGAGGGCGACATCGTGTAAACACCGCACCCCCATTTCCATTGCTGAAGGGCACACTCATAAGAGTGGGGGCAAATCCAGCTCCCGTCCTAGAGTGCATGGACAGTCTTCAACCTATGAGGAGAATAATCCAGTGCTTTCCCTTTAAGTTCACTGTGAGAGTAGGCTGAGCTGTACTGATTAAGAAACAAAACCCGCACAGGGTAGAGGTGATAACTGGCTCACTGCAAACACAGTGTAACAACCGTGAGAGCACATTCCTGCCCAGTGGATATTAGGCGAATGAGTATGCATGTAAAACCCACACATCAATCCTTACCATTTCCCTTGCATCTGTACTTTCCTACAAGATAAATCACTGGGAATACAGAGCACTCACTAACAAGCCATTATCTCATAGAGTCAAATTCAACTCAAATTCAACTACCATGTTCGGCCACCAAGAAATGTGGGCTGGAGAGATGGCTTAGTGGTTAAGCACTTGCCTGTGAAGCCTAAGGACCCTGGTTTGAGGCTTGATTCCCCAGGACCCATGTTAGCCAGATGCACAAAGGGGCGCATGCACCTGGAGTTCGTTTGCAGTGGTTGGAGACCCTGGTGCGCCCATTCTCTCTCTCTATCTGCCTCTTTCTCTGTTGCTGTCAAATAAATAAATAAAAATGAACAAAAAAAATTTTTTAAAAATAAATGTGTAATTTGTAGTGGTATATATACATGAGAAAATGTCTTAACTGTATATAAATAAAGATAATTTCTCAAAAAAAAACAAAAAACAAAATCCGTAGTCCCAGTACTAGGGAGGCTAAGGCAGGGGGATAGCTAAGAGTTCAAGCCCAGCTTGGGGGACAGTTTCTGTCTCAAAAAAACCAAAAACAAGCAATAATGCTTTCTAAGGCCGAAAGTGTAGCTTTGTGGGGGGGGGGGGGGAGAGGGGAGGGAAAGAGAGAGAGAAAGAGAAAGAGAGGAGAGAGAAAAACACAATTCTTCTCCTAAACATTAAATCCAATGTTCACATGCCAGTAGTCACTCTATGATGGATGGCAGAGGGATAAATGAGTTGCCCTTCATACAGATTTTTATACATGAATCTGAACACAAAGAGTTATTCAAGTCAGGTTGTAACACTTAAGAAGAAATTATGGAAGTAACTTACCTTCACTTGATCTCTGCCAAGAGGCCAGGAAGCAATGGTAAACTGTCTTCAATAGGATCACAATTTAAATTTCTGGCAGAAGGACAGAATAGAGGGGAAGGCACTGAAACCTCCCAATCAGTTGCAAGAGGCTAATGGTAATGAGAACTTTGCACGTCTCATGAGGAAAATTGTTCCACAACTGCATCAAGTACAAAATGCCAATAGTAACATGCTCATAACACCTTACACACGCATGGACTTCACCCAGTGCATGAAAAACTTTAACAATGCTACAGTGGTGAGTATTGTAGCCGGGCGTGGTGGCGCCCGCCTTTAATTCCAGCACTTGCAAGGCAGAGGTAGGAGGGCTGCCGTGGGTTTGAAGCCACCCTGAGACTACATGGTGAAGTCCAGGTCAGCCTGGGCCAGAGTGCGATCCTACCTCGAAAAACCAAAAAAAAAAAAGCCCATTGTAGTTGAGGGCTTTGTTGTGCCATGTGGTGGTGATGGGAGGCGCATTAGTTACCTTATTGTTGCTGGGACAAAATACCTGGCAGAAATTAGGAAGACTTACTTCAGCTTACAGTTCTAGCATACAGTCCGTTACCATAGAGGAGGCGTGGAGCTGTAAGCAGAGCTGCTCACGTTCAGGAAGCGGAGAGCAACGACGGCTGGTGCTCAGCCAGCTCTCTCCTGTGGATACAGTCGGGTCACTGGCCCATGGAATGGTGAGGTAGGCAGAGGTCTATCTAATAGGAGGCACTCAGGTCACTGAAGGGGTGAGTGGTTCATGTGTGACCCCTTGGAAGTTCTACTGTGATCCCTCCAGTTCTCTCATGAGGACTGTTAGGAGAGAAGCCTGGCCCCACTACCCATTCTGTCTTTCTCCCTGCTCCTGGTTCAGATGGGACTGATCCTTCCAAACTGTAAGCCAGTAAACCTTAAATCTGTCCACTGTTGTAGTATGTTTTCTTTCTCTCTCCTTCTCTCTCTTTTTAGTTTTTTGAAGTAGGGTCTCACTGTAGCTCAGGCTGACCTGGAATTCTCTGTGTAGTCTTAGGGTAGCCTCAGACTCACAGTGATCCTCCTACCTCTTCCTCACCAGTGCTGGGATGAAAGGTGGGTACTACCATGCCTGACTATTTTCTCTTCACTTAAAACTAAATGCCCAATAGAATAACTAAGGTTCATTGTGGCTCAGTGTTTCAGACCATCATGGAAGGAAAATATGGTGCAGCAGCTCTCTCAACACTGGCGAAGGTCTCACAGCGACTCTCATCATGGCAGAGTCAGAAAGCAGAAGTGCACATATACTCCAAGGTCGACACTAAGCAAGCCACTTCTGCTAGCTGGGCCACTCATCCCCAAACATCCGCATCTTCCCAAAACAGCACCATCATCTGGGAACCAACTATTCAAACACATGAGTCTTTGAGGGACATTTGACATGTCATCATTATGAGTTCACTGTCTCAGGTAGATACCTGAGATGTGGCAGTAATCAAAGTCAACTAATACAGTTGCACAGTTCAACACTATGTGTGCCTGCCTTTGAGGAACTCATCCCTTGACGGGGACACAAGTATGTTTTGACAAGTCAGTCAGGTGAAGAGTTCTGAAATATTTTCAGCAGCAAAGGATCAAGTAAATGTTTGGCCAAGGAGAATAAATGAAGAGAAAAGAAAAAAGCATGCTAGTCATTTTTCAGAGGAAGCTTAATTGCTAAGACAACAATGGACTTCACCGCAGCAAAAATTTCTCAGTGAAATCACTTTATAATGGAGAACTCTTCTCCATGCAATCAATGAATGATTCAGCCCCTAACTTGTTTCATTCACATGATATGATATGAAAGGAACAATCAAGACAGTCTACAACACACGCCCTTCCTCTGTGAGCAGGGTTATGTTTATGGAATTCAATTCTATGGTCTAATATAGATGATGACATGGGTGGTCTGATTGTGGTCAGTATGTGTGTCCTGAAGAGGTGTTGGTTGTTTCTGCCATAGGACATAAGACTGTACAAAAATAGAAAAGAAAAGGCTATTTTATACACTAATTTATCTATTTTATTTTTGTTTTAGAGAGAGAGAGAGAATGGGAGTGCCAGGGCCTCAGCCACTGAAATAGTACTCCAGATGCTTGTGGCACCTAGTGGGCATGTACAATCTTGTGCTTGGCTCACCTTTGTACATCTGGCTTATGTGGGATCTGGGGAGTAGAACATGGGTCTTTAGGCTTTGTAGGCAAGCACCTTAACCGCTAAGCCTTCTCTCCATCCCTACACATTTATTTTATTTATTTATTTATTTTTATTTATTTGAGAGTGAGAGAGAAAGAGGCAGAGAGAGAGAGAGAGAGAGAGAGAGAGAGAGAGAGAGAGAAGAAGAAGAAGAAGAAGAAGAAGAAGAAGAAGAAGAAGAAGAAGAGGAGGAGGAAGAGGAGGAGGAGGAGGAGGAGGAGGAGAATGGGTGTGCCAGGGCCTCCAGCCACTGCAAATGAACTCCAGACGCATGTGCCACCTTGTACATCTGGCTTACATGGGTCCTGGGGAATCAAACCAAGGTCCTTTGGCTTTGCAGGCAAACACCTTAACCACTAAGCCATCTCCCCAGCCCACTAGTTTATTTTAAAGGCTGTGGTAGTAAGGTTCCTAGATTCCTAGTCAAGAGGGACCTGATTTCAGGGAATATAGAAGAAGCAGTGATCAGAGACAAAACAGAAAAGGTAAAGGTAAAAAGCAGGAAGGGAATTGTTCCATTGGGAAGCCAAAGAGACCAGATGTCCTCAGCCCTGTCTTCAGAGGCACTGACAGGAGCTTCCGGTGCGAGATGATGAGAACTACTTATGACTATGCAAGTCTGGTGGAGCTGTGGCCTGCCTGTTCCTTGTCTTTGGCCTAGCTCTGTGAGGTCCTGGAGGAATAGCTGTTGCTTGAAGGAAAGTTTAGATCCATCGTACACAGCCTCAGTCTGTCATGGGATACCTGCTTCTGCTACTGAGGTCATCTCATCCTAGGAAGGCTTGCTGTTGCTTACAGGTTTAGGGAATTAACTGGAAACATCTAAGTGCCACTCTGGGGGTCTGGAACAGGATGTTGAAAAAAGTGGAGGTTGAAAACTCTGCTGATTATGATGTCCCTGCAAATCTTGAAAATACCTTGGTTCCACTTGTCTTGGTGTCTTCTGCCTCCAGCTTTATAGGAGCGTTCCTTAACTGAGCTGCCGGCAGGTCTGTCTGCAGCGCTGAGCAGCAACTGGGCCCACTAGTAGTAAATGAAGCACACGCCGCACGGAGGCAGGGGAACAAAGCTTCCATGCTGTTGTCAGTTGCCCCCTGACACCTGCAGGCCCAAGGGAAGGATTGGCACTTTTAGGCAAAAATAGCTTCTAAATGCCTTTAACCCCAACTTCTCATCTCCCCTCGTTCCTAGGCCCCTGTTTGAAGAAAGGCTTCCCATGAAGCACACTGGTAGGGTGCAACAGATGGGGTTGCCCCTCTGTTCTTCAGAACAGGGAATGGGGGAATACAGTCGTCAGGGAGGAAAGCCCTTGAACAGCATAAATAGGCCTCTCACCCGAATTCTATGTGAAACTAGCTAGGAGCCTTCTGTTGTGTCCTTGGCATGTGAAGAGAACTCCATACAGGCCCTAGGACAGTGCCTGTTTAGAGTTTCACACAGGCCCTAGGAGAGCGCCTGTTTAGAGTTTCATGCCCTGCTAAAGGGCAGGCAAGCTATAAAGCCAGAAGTACTAGAGGCCACAGGGGGAGACTAAAGACATTCCATTCTGCTGCGAACAAGGGACACTCAAGAAGCAAAGAAAATCCATCTTCAAAGAACACCAGAGTAAGGTGACAGGAAGGAGAAATTGGGAGGAGGAAAGACTTTATGAAAGTCCACAGAGGTATTCATTGGGAGGGACAGTGAAGACTCCTGGCTGACTGGCTGAACCCTTTTCAAGGCTGGTTATCAAAGCTTCCTCCCATAAGTTGCATTAGCTTCATTAGCCAGCCAAAGAGGAGGAATTCCCAGAAGCATCATATTATAACACACATATATATATTATAATAAATATATATATGTTATAATAAATATATATAATATAAATATATAAATATAAAAAAATATATATATATATATAAATCTTGTGATCTTTCAAACTTTCTCCTATGTTTTCTGGGAACTGGATCCTCTTACCAGAGATTCAGAACAAATCATATACTTAGCCAGACATGGTGACCCCGGCCTGTAGTTCCAGCACTTAGGAAGTACAGGCAAGAGAGTCAGGAAGGAGTTCAAGCTCAGCTACAACGAGTTTGAGACCAGCCTGGTATATATTAGACCCTATCTCAAGAACAAAAAAAAGTCACCCACATCCCCCTATTCTGCTAATTCAAACTACCGTTGTGACTGAGCAATTTGTGTTAACTGGGGGTAGTTGTATTTATTTATTTATTTATTTATGAGAGAGAGAGAGACAGAGAGCACCTAGTGCCTCGAGCCAGTGCAAGCAAGCTCAGAAGCACGTACCACCTGTGCATCTGGCTTTACGTGGGTACTGGGGAATCGAACCTGGGTCCCTAAGCATTACAGGCAAGCACCTTAACCACTAAGCCATCTCTCCAACCCCCAACAGTTGTATCTTAAAAGAGGCTCTAATAAAGACGAAAGAGTCAATTGCCACAGTAAGCTTTGGGGGCCAGAGGTGGTAGGTAGGCCTCTCTGCTGGAGTGGCCCTGAACTTGCTCTATAACATGTCTCAGAAACTATTTGATCTGGTTATAAACTGGGTTTCTTAAATACCACACTTGTGTTTTTATTAAGTATTTTGTTTGTTTGTTTATTTATTTATTGGAGAGAGACAGATAGAGAGAATGGGCACTCCAGGGCCTCCAGCCATGACAAACTACTCCAGACGCATGCACCACCTGTGCATCTGATTTATGTGGGAAATAGGGAATCAAACTTGGGTCCTTAGGTTTTGCAGACAAGCACCTTAATCACTAAGCCAAGTCTCCCAGCCCGCCACACATCTGTTTTTAAATCTACCATTGGAGCACATGCTGAGTGCAAACTGTCACATTTTAATTCTCTTATGATTTGAGCCTAGAATAACAGCCGTGGACTCTTTGTCTAGTTTTCTTTTTTTCCTTTGACATATGAAATGAAGAGTTACTTTCCAAAACACCACTCAACTCAGGAGGTAAGGCCAAATCAAACACGTAATGCTAGTGGATATGTTTTGGTTAGAAAGAATGCCTGCAAAGCAAAGAGCTCTTGGGTGGGCTGTATTTTTAGACGCCCACAGTGTGTGCGTCCATGTGCAGAGACCAGAAGAGGTCACTGGGTGTCCTCCTGTCTTAGTTGCTCGTCTTATTTCCCTTAGACAAGTCTCTTGCTGAAGCCAGAGCTGCTGCTTCTCACTCAGACTGGTGACCAGTGAGCCCCAGCGATTCTCCTGTCTCAGCTTCCCATAGGACTGGGATTAAAGGCAGGCATGACCAAACCCAGCTTTTACATGAGTAATAAGAATCGAACTCGGGCCCTTATGCTTTTATGGTAAGCACTTTTGCCCACTGAGCCATTTTCACGGCCCCCTTTGCTCATAATTGTTGTTTTCTATCAGGACTTTGGAAAGGCCTTGTTGGACTCATCCACCTCTGGCCTGTAGGTATCAGTGGGAGTGGCCCTGTGTGGGCTGGGAGGCCCACCCACCATGACTGACCTGCATGGCAGCTGGTTACTGCTAACTGCAGGCTCATGCCTCAGCCGTGGCTGTCAGCCAGAGGCCTTGACTCCTTACCCCACCATATCTCCATGGGTACTAAAACTTCCTCATAGTTTAGCAAAGGGTACCCGGAACATGCGTTTGCAGAGAGCAAGGTAGAAGCCAAAGCCTTTCTCTGACTTAGACATGGGAGTCAGATCTCATGACTTAACTGCATTCTCGTGACCATTAAGAAGACTCAGATTCTAGAGGAGAGAAATTAGACTCCAGGCCCAGTGGAGAAATTGTAAAGAACTTGTGGTCGTTTTTTACCTTGCCATAGACATTTGCACATACCAACTGTCACAAAGGTCATAAAATCTTATTCCCCATGTTATTAAAACCACCACAAAGGAAGCTGTCTCCTCCAGTTATAATCATCTTTCTCCCAAGATGCCATCTTTTCATCGACTGGCCACTATGCCACTAAAAAGTGGCTTCATATGTTAAAGATTGCCTGGTCACCAGGTTCAAGTACTCTCTGGGTGCCCATCGTGTTGAAGTTTTTATTATTATTATTATTGTGAGTTGACTGGCTTTTAAAAAAAAGAACAGGAAATATTTGCTGAGCATTCTTGTGTGTGCGCGCGTGCATGCATGCATGTGTGTGTGTTCTTATGATTGTGGACACACGTATGTGCAGGTGGGCATGCCCATGGGAATGCATGTGTGTGGGCACCAGAGCTTGACATGGAGTATGTTCCTAGATCTGACGTTACTTTGGCCGAGGCATGGCCTCTCACTGAACCGGAGCTCAAGGTTCCAGCGAGCCTTGCCTGCCAGCTTTCCCTAGGGTCCCTGTCTCCACCTTGCCCGAGCTGGCATCGCAGGCAGGTTGACACACCCTCCAGACTTTGATGATGCGGGCGTTAGGGAACCGAACTCGGGCCCTTACTCTTGTAAGGCAAGTGCTTTATCCACTGAGCTATCTCCCCAGTTCCCTAAACATTCTGATTTACTTAATAAATTTAAAAAACTATACCCTCTCCAGAGCACCATGCTGTGTTTTGGAAGAAGGGAGGAGGCGGGGGAAATGACTAAGCCACATTTGCGACCCTCCAAGTTGCTTCCAGTCTAATAAGGGAAACGTGTGTTTATAAGTAGCAGAAAGAAAACAAGTTTGAGTTTTTGACAATTTTTATTTTATCGTATTGTTTTTCGCATTGAGTTTTTGTTGTTGTTCTTGTTTTGTTTTTCCAGGTAGGGACTCGCTCTAGCTCAGGCTGACCTGGAATTCACGATGTAGTCTCAGGCTGGCCTGGAACGCTCAGCGATCCTCCTGTCCCTGCCTCCAGAGTGCTGGGATTAAAGTGCACCTCCACCCCAGCTAGCATTGATTTTTTTTTAAACTTTTAATAACAGAGTTTGCATGCAAACAGGATCATCTTCCAGCTGAGTGGAAGGCCATCCTCATCTGTGGAGAGTAGAGGTTAGGAAGAAGAGACCTGAAGCTAAGAGTCAAGGAGAACAAGAAGTGTGGCTTAGTGACTGAAGCGCAGGTCCTGGGTTCGAGCAAGCTGGAAGCCTGGTCCCGCCACGGTGTGACTCCAGGCAGGGTCCTTCTCAGGATCCATACTTGCAAAATCGGCACAATTATATCTAATACACAGGATGGTAAGAAGAGTTAATGAGTTAACATCCACAGAGCTCTCAAAATAGGGCCTGGCATGGGCTGGTGAAATGGCTTAGTGGTTAAGAAGTTTGCCTGTAATGCCTAAGGACCCTGGTTCGATTCCCCAGGAGCCACATAAGCTAGATGCACAGGGGGGCACATGCATCTGGAGTTTGTTTGCAGTGGCTGAAGGCCCTGGTGTACCCATTCTCTCTATCTGTCCCCCTCTCTTTCTCAGAAATGAATGAATAACTAAAATATTTAAAATAAAATAGTGCCTGGCAAGCAGTAGGAACTGTATGTTTTTGCTAAATGCATAAAGGTCTTGGTTCATCTCATCTATGACCTTGGGGTGGCTTGTATTTGGAGTTGAAGGGTATTAGCCTCAGGTGTTATTGACATGATATTTTCCCTCATCAGTAGTTGTAGGAAGTTTACTCTTTACTTGAAAGCTCACTGGAATGTGAAAGAGGAACAACTATATACACTTACAAGCATAATGTACATAAAGCACAGTACAAATTAGCCCCCTGTGTCCCTCATCAGTTAATTCAACTAACCACAGGTTGAAAACATTTGCAGTGCTGGGTGGGGTGGCTCATGCCAATAATCCCAGAACTTTTCAATTTGAGAGGCTGAAGCATAAGGATTACACATTTGAGGCCAGCCTTGGTCATTTGTCAAGATTATGTCTCAAAAATAAGGAAAAAAATAATCATATCTGTACTGGACATGCACAAACCTTTTTTCTTGTTTTCCCTAAACATTACAGTCTAAAAATTATTTACATAATACTTACGCTGTGTTTGGTATTGGATGTAATCGAGTCAGGTGTGGTGGCATACACCTTTAATCCCAGCACTCAGAAGGCTGAAACTGGAGGATTACCAGCCTAAGGCTATAGAGTGAGTTCTAGGTCAGCTTGGTCTAGGGTAAGGCCCTACTTCAAAAAAAAAAACAAAAAACAAAAAACAAGGGCTGGAGGGATGGCTTAGCAGTTAAGGTGTTTGCCTGTAAAGCCAAGGGACCCAGGTTCGATTCCCCAGGACCCACATTAGCCAGATGTACAAGGGGGGCACGCATCTGGAGTTCATTTGCAGTGGCTGGAGGCCCTAGCATGCCCATGCTCTCTCTCTCTCTCTCTCTCTTTCTCTCTCTCTCTCTCTCTTTCTGTCAAATAAATAAAAATAAAATATTTTAAAAAACAAACAAAACATAAGTGAGAGGTGATTTAAAGTACATGGGAAGGTAGCATCGCATCAGCTATGCAAATACTGTGCCATTTTGTATAAGGGACTTTGGCATCTGTCGGTTTCAGTATCAGCAGGGGTCTTGGAACTACTGACAACCTCACATATGGAAGGATGATTGTGTTGGACTTTGCAGACACTCATTCAATTGTGTTGAAAGAATGACAGATTCTGCTGTTCTCTTTCCCTGGAGAAGGGTCTGATGCTTGGGTAAACTTTAATGACCAAGTGTCATTTAACCCATGTGTATGGAAGGCGTATGCTGTGAGTGATGTGACTGACCCACATGATGAACCAGCTGTGGGCAAAAGAGGAAGAGATTTTGCCTTTAAACACCAGGCACTGACATCCTGACAGCGAGATAAAGTAGGGCACACCAGATGGGGATGTGGCATGAACAAGACCCAGAGACAGCAGAGAGAAGGATGCTCAGAGAACAAAGTCAGGACAGGCTGGAGCAGTGGACAGAAGAACACAGGTTAGGAAACATAAGTGAATGTCATCTTCCTTCCTAGAGAGGTCAACCCAAATGGTCCAAATTTTAATCCCCTAGAGCTCCCTATAAACAGGCTGCATTGAATGCATAGGTAATTGATATTGCAGGCTCCAGTTAGGATGAGACAAGTGAGGTCAGCCATGGACCACATCAGAGTTAAAGTTCTCACATCACTTTTCTGATTTCAAGGCCTATCAAGCATGAAAATCAGGTCACACAATGGGGTAAATGTTTATTTCCCTGGAAAATTTTTAAAGTAGTGCTAATTTTTTAAGTTTTGTTTATTTTTATTTATTTGAGAACAACAGATAGAGAAAGAGGCAGAGAGAGAGAATGGGCACGCCAGGGCCTCCAGCCACTGCGAAGGAACTCCAGATGCATGTGCCACCTTGTGCATCTGGCTTATGTGGGTCCTAGGGAATTGAGCCTCGAACCAAGAACCTTAGGCTTCACAGGCAAGCATTTAACCACTAAGCCATCTCTCCAGCCCCAGTAGTGCTAAATTTTAATAATGAGTTTAGGAAGAAATTAATGTTCTAAGAAAAGCATGATCTGTGAAAGAATTTTAATCCCATCCAAGACTCTCACTTTATAAGCCAGCAGAATGCTGTGTATCTGTTGGAAACAGTTCTGGACTGGAAGATTTATAATTTTAAGTATGATGATGGTTGTTTCCATAGCTCAAGGATTCAAGGATCTTTCATAGATGTGATCATGCAAGAATAGCTATAAAAACCACCCCTTTTCCATTTTCAGATTCTAGAATAGTATTATCTGATAAATGAGAAAACAAAGGCCTGAATAATATGTGCTAAGGACATAAACTTTTAACAAACAATCACTATAATGGCTGGGGAGACGGCTCGATGGAGAAAGTGCTTGCCATGTAAGCAGGAAGACCAGGGTACAGATCCCCAGGAGCCACGTAAATGCTGGTGGAGGGGGCAGCCCTATGTAGTCACAGGGCTTGGGATATAGAATCAGGGGCCCTGGAGCAAAATGACCAGAGTAGCCCAGTGAACAAGCTCAGAGAGACTCTGCCTTAGTAAATCAAGTAGAAAGTGATTGAGGAACATTCCCAATGCACACAAACTCACACGTGTGTGCAACCAGCATACACACCACACACACACACACCCCTACCTATCCCAAAACTACTCCAAATTTGGAATGAATGGATACATGAATAAATTGTCACAGTTACCCTCAAAATATGAGATAACTGGATTAAAATGGGCACTGGAATGTCTTTAGGAAAGAGAGCAGAAGAGAGGGATTGAGGAATAACAGGAGGTGAGTAACCCCAGTTCTCCTGAGCAGGGTGGACATCAAGCCCAGCTCTGATGGCTCCCCTTCCTCCCAGGAGGACTGTCCCCACCGCAAGTTGGCAGCCAATTCTTAGGGGTGTTCAGAGGCTCTCACAACTGCTCAGTTAAAAAATGTATATAAGCTTTTAAATTTTTCCATAGAAAACTAATATGGGGTGTGATGTATAACCCCCTAATGCTTCTTGCCCTATGACCCAGAGTAGCCTTAATTAGAAAAGTTTGCCTTGGCGATTTCTAACTCCAGCTTCTTCCCAAACTCCGGGAGGAATCAATGACGCCCACAGAACTGGATCCACAGTCCTTTGACATGTCAGCAAAACAATTTCCCTGTTCCTTTTCTAACACCAAAGAGCGTTCGCTGTCTATTTCTCAAGCCTTTTGAATTAGCAAACTTTCTGCCACCATGACACAATGCTCCAGACAGCTTACAAGGGCAGAGGGTTTATTTTGGCTCAAATTTCATGGGTTTCTGTCCTGCTCGGGGACTGTGGGGAGGAAGACCGTGGTGACAGAGAACAGGACGAAAAAGAGGAGGAACCGGGGTCTCCTCAAAGGATGTGCCCCCTAATGACCTAACTTCCTCCACTAGACCCTGCTCCCTAACCGATGCACTACTGCCCAACAGCTCCGGCAGTCTGGTGACCAAACCTTTAGCAAGTTCAAATCCCAACGCTAGCACCTTCTGGTACGTAACAACTTCTGCCCTTCTTCGGGGAGCTGTAGTCGAATAACCAAATCAGGCTTTTAGATCACAGTGTTGGGCTGGATTTTGCATTTGGAGAGAGGCTCACTGCGTAACCCAGGCTGACCTCAAACTCCCTGTCCTCCCACCTCAACCTTCTGGGTGCCAGGATTACAGGCATGTGCCACCATGCCCACCTCCAAGTGTGACAGGCAGCCTAAGAATTATGTTCAGTTTATGTGGTTCTAACAGGAGGAACTAAAATTGGGTCTTGAAGTATGAATAGGAGTTTTGCCTGGGTAGAGAAGACAAAAAAAAAAAAATGAGCTCTGCAGAGATGACAAAGTTGGTAGAAGTTGACTAGGCAAGTTCTGTGCACTGAGCTCTATCCCCATCCAATTTACAGAATTTGTCAAAACTAGGAAGCTGGGGCTGGGAGATGGCTCCATGTGACAAAGCCTTCAATAAGGCTCAGACCTGATGACCTGATTTCAGACGCCCAGGGCCTATCGAATGCTGGTGTGTGTGACAGGCTGCTGGAATGCCAGCTCCCTCAGAGACTCACACAGGATCCCAGGGCAAGCTGGCTAGCTATACTAGCTGAATTGGAGGAAAGCACCCTAACCACTGAGCAATCTCCCTAGCCCATAGACTAGCTGACTTGGCAAGCTCTGTGTTCAACTGAGAGACTCTGCCTCAGTAAGATGAAGTGGACACCAGAAGTCAACCTCTGGTCACCACATGCACACATATACATGTACTCACACATGCCTACACACACACACACACACACACACACACACACACACACACACACTTTAAAAAAACTGCAAGTTTAATTCATATACTGTGTGGTGGTTTGATTCACATGCCCCCCCATAACTTAGGTGTTCTGAATGCTAGGTTCCCAGATGATGGAGATTTGGGAATTAACACCTCCTGGAGGCAGTGTATAATTGGGGGCAAGCTTATGGGTGTTATAGCCAGTTTCCCCTTGCCAGTGTTTGGCACACACTCTTGTTGCTATTGTCCACCTTACGTTGGCCAGGGGGTGATGTCCACCCTCTGCTCATGCCATCATTTTCCCTGCCATCATGGAGCTTCCCCTCAAGCCTGTGAGCCAAAATAAACCTCTTTGTTTCCCCACAAGTTGCTCTAAGTTGGGTGATTTCTACCAGCAATGCGAACCTTACTGCAACATACTGTTACTCTTGGGTTCGATTTTTTTTTTTCATGCCATTATGTTCCCTCTTAGGCGGAGCCCAGAATATTCTACCTCACTCGCTCAAAAACACCATCAATGTTAGATACCAGAATTCTTGGCATTAAGTCAATAACAGAGTTTTGCTTCATAGACCAAGACATTGTTCTTGTTGGTGCCCCTCCCCCTCATAAGGAAGGGTTGTCCATCAGACAACGTGTCAAAATCTCCTGAGATGGCCTGGAAAGATGGCTCAGCAGTAGAGGCACTTGTATGTGAAGCCTAAGGACCCAGGTTCGATTCCCCAGTACCCATGTAAGCCAGATGCACAAGATAGCTCATACAGCTGCAGTTTGTAGTAGTTGAAGGCCCTGAGAAGCCCATTCTCTCTCTCTCTCTCTCTCTCTCTCTCTCTCTCTCTCTCTCTCTGTGTGTGTGTGTGTGTGTGTATGTGTGTGTGTGTGTGTATCTAACTGCCACTTCCTCATGCTTTCTCAATAAGTAAATAAATAAAATATATTTTTAGTCTCCTGAGATGACTTCCTGTGTTTCCTTAGGAGAGCGTTACACGAAATTGGATCATGGCTTGTTCACTTTGTGTCAAAAGCAAGCGGTCATCACAGAAAGTTTGTAAAACCTCAGAGGCTCTGTTTAGAAGTGCCTTTTAGGCTGTGGATATGTATCTGAGCTTGCATGAGGCTGAATTCAAAAAATGGCAGGCACTTCATGCTCACACCCATTTTCATTAGGGTTATCCAAACCTAGCTGGGAGAGTATGATTCTATGACAGAGGTTTTTTTGTGTGGCTGTTATCTAACTTCCCTCCTGTGCTTCTGCCTTTATGTCTCCACCATTCCTTTTTATAGCACTTTGCCTTTATGGCATTTTTACATACCTTATTTCATTTAAATCTCATATAATAACCATAAAAGGAAGATATTATTAACCTCTACATTATAGCTAGGAAGAAACTGAAGCTCAGAGGGTTTATAAGTCATTCAGAGAGCAAACTAACCTCCACTGAGTATTTTTGAGTACAGTGAAGAACTTTCTGAGATCATAATACATTTGGAGACTTCCTACTGTCATAAGACATTAATACTGGCATTAATACTGATCACAACCAGATTATTGTGTTGGTTACAATATGGGAAAGAAAGCAGAAATTCAAAACAGGAAAAATCACATCTGATGTAGCCATATTGGTGAATTTGAAAGTGCTGCCAATCATATCGACACAGCAGAAATAGAAAGATATTAAAGAGTACAAATTCCAAAGTGAACTTACCATGTTCAAGTCAAATCATTAAGAGTAACAGTTTATTAGACAGAGGGGTGGTGGGCATGGCTATCATCCCAGCCCTTGGCAGAAGGGTCAAGAGTTCAAGGTCACCCTTGGCTGCATAATGAGTTAAAGCCCAGCCTAGGCTACATGAGACCCTGGGTGATGGTTTGAATCAGGTGTCCCCCCCATAACCTGATGTGTTCTGGATTGCTGGGGCTGATGGCAACTTGGGAGGTGGAGGCTTGCTGGAGGAGATGTGTTGTTGAGGTGGGCTTAGAAGTGTTATAGCCAGTTCCCCCTTGCTAGAGTTCTGGTCACTCCCTTGCTGCTGTTTCTACCTGCTGTGGCAGAGGCGATGTCCAGCCTCTGCTCATGCCATGCTTTCCCCTGCCATCATGAAGCTTCCCCTTGAGACTGTAGGCCAAAATAAATAACTTCCTCCCACCAGTTGAGGGCTTTGTCCCAGCAATAAGAACATTACCAAAATACCCTGTCTCTAGTGCGTGTGTGTGTGGGGGTGTCTGTTGTATGCATGTATTTGTGTTCAGACATGTGTAGCCTGTGTTCACGTGTGGAGGTCAGAAAAGAGCACTGAGTGTTCTTTTTCTATCATGGTTCCACTTGCTGACTTGATAGATTCTCTCACTTAACCCGGAGCTATTGGGTTTTAATCGGACTGGCTGACCAATGCACCCCAGCAACTCTCTGCTCTCTGCTCCCCACAGGGCCAGGGTTATAGTCATACGTGGCTGACCTACTTGGGGGGTACGGCCCTGAGTTTAGTGAAGACCAACCTCTGGTATTTTCCTATTCACAAGTAGGAAAAATTGTTTCGAAGGGCATAGCCTAAGAGGTGAGAGAGCTAACTTCTAATACCCCCATCTCAGAAGCAGCCTGAGGGGAAAAGAAACTAAAGAACAGTTGAGTTTAAGCCGTTAGTCAACCCTCCGCATCTGCTGTCATGGCTGCCGATGTTACCGCAGCTGTGGCTTCTTCTCACACTACTCACAGGCACTTAAAATATTTCACTGGTTTATTTGAGAGCTGGAGGGAGGCAAATTGAGAGAGAATGCGTATGCCAGTGCCTCTATCCACTGCAAACGAGCTCCAGATATATGTGCCACCTTGTGCTTACGTGGGTACTGGGGAACCGAACCTGGGTCGTTTGGCTTTTCAGGCAAGTGCCTTAATCACTAAGCCATCTCTCTAGCTCATCATTGGCATCTGTATTGATTAGAAAAAAAATAGTCATATGGGAACAAGTATCACATTACATGAGCAAATGGTAAGGAACCTTTTGACCTTGGATAATCTTTAAACATTTGTTAAAGGAAGGGATTTAGGGCTATGAGCTGCTGGACTCTGATGATCCAGACACGCACACACATACTCTGGTCACAAGAGCAATCACATTAAGCCCACATGTTGCCTTCAACAGATATGTGGGCTTAGAGCCACTGACCTTGTTGTCCTCAACACTATGATGAGCACTTCTTATGCATGTATATTCTGAGTCCAGGGTCTGACCAGACCACGGAGGAAAGGAGCACAGATCATACCTCAAGATCAGTCAGCACCTCTGAACAGAGCGCGTCGATATGGATCAACTGTGCTGTGCAGGCCAAAGTACATCAAGGCAGAGGAAACCTGGTCACATTGCTTGAAGCAGGTAGATCACACGGTTGTAAGATTAAAGCAAGTTGCAAGTAAGGAATTCAGCATCTCACAGCAATAATATCACAAAAGCTATTTGTAAGGCCCACAAGAAGGAGCCCCACAGTTCTTTCTTGTAGTTCATTCCAATACTTAATTCTCATAGTTCACTCCTAGAGTTCATCCACACACATAGCTGGAGAGATGGCTTAGCGGTTAAGCGCTTGCCTGTGAAGCCTAAGGACCCCGGTTCGAGGCTTGGTTCCCCAGGTCCCACGTTAGCCAGATGCACAAGGGGGCGCACGCATCTGGAGTTCGTTTGCAGTGGCTGGAAGCCCTGGCGCACCCATTCTCTCTCTCTCCCTCTATCTGTCTTTCTCTCCGTGTCTGTTGCTCTCAAATAAATAAATAAAAAATGAACCAAAAAAAAATTTTAAATAAAAAAAAAAATTATAGGCCCTCTCAAGTCCTCATACTTGCATGGTAAGTTCTTATTGTTACCTTATCTCAAATCAAAAGCAACAAAGAGTAACTGTTCTTCTAATTATATAAATTATATAAATAACATACAGAAATATGCAAACATTTGCATTTGTGGACAAAAATAAGATGTATGTATGCCAGGCATGGTGAAAGACACGTGTAATTCCATCAGTTGGGAGGCTGAGACAGGCTCACTTCAGACTCCATGCCAGTGTGGGATACATAGTAAAATCTAGGCCAGTCTGAAATATATAGCCAGATCTCATCTCAGGAAAACATACATAGTTAAGTAAAATGCATAGACATTCTGGAGCATTTAAAAATTTTTATTTCTTTTATTTCAAGTAGAGAGTACAAGGAGAGACAGAATGGGCACAGTAGGGTCTCTAGCTGCTGCAAACAAACTCCAGATGCACACACCACCTTGTGTATCTGGCTTTACACGGGTATTGGAGAATCAAACCCAGGTCATTAGGCTTTGCAGGCAAGTGCCTTAACAGCTGAGCCATCTCTCCAGCCCCATTTTGTAACATTTTGATGGTAAGACAATATCAAATATTGTCCACGTCATACTCATCTTCTGAATCTGACACATTGTGGAAAAGCTACTGATCACATCTTCCAAGATCGTCTGTAGAATCCAGGGAAATCATGTTTCTTAAATGGCTAATATGCAAAGTTCAAAGGCTATTTCTAAAATCATCTTCTTTCCATCATGATAGATTTGAATCCCTCCATTTTTTTTTTCCATTTGAATTGTACTCAGTTACCATGACATTCTCGAACTTTCAAGAGAATCACTGGATCCAGAAATCCTCCCCTGTAATTGCCCCTGCCCTCAACCAGCCATTCTGTGAATGCCCCTTTGATCTACTGTTCCAGGAGGGGGCAATGGATTTGGGACTTTAGAAAAAGCTGAAAATTGTCTCTTTTCTAGTTATTAATCATTACTTGCTTTTATAGCTTAAAATTTATGCAAAGATAATTCATCCATAATTATGAACCTATGCTTCCTTTGGGCATATGAAATGTGAAACAATAACAATTTTCTACAACTTCTGAGGGTGATGTAAAACCATTTTTCAGTCATTTTCCCTCCAGAGGAAACCAACAGATAGATTTTATCCTTTCAAGGGAATAGTTTCAATAAACTCTCCTCCCTATGGTTCTATGGGTCCCCGGTAGATACCATGAGGCTTGAGAGGAGGTTAGGGTGGTGAGGTGGTTTGACTCAGGTGTCCCCCATAAACTTAGGTCTTCTGAATGCTAGTCTCCCTAGCTAAGGGCAACTGGAAATTAAAACCTCCCAGAGGCGGTGTGTTGTTGGGGGCAGGCTTATGGATGTTATAGCCAGTTTTCCCATACCAGCGTTTGGCACACTCTCCTGTTGCTATTGTCCACCTTATATTGGCCAGGGGTTGATGTCCACCCTCTGCCCATGCCATCATTTTCTATGCCATCATGGAGTGCCCCCTCAAGCCTGTAAGCCAAAATAAACCTCTCTTTTTCCCCACAAGCTGCTCTTGGTTGGGTGATTTCTACCAGCAATGAGAACCTGACGACAACAGGTGGTAAGAGTATACACTATGTTTCAAATGCTAATATTCTTCATAAAATATGGCTAATAGCTACCAACAACAACAAAATGATTAAAAATTTAAAGCTACCATATAAGAAATGCCTAGATATCTACTAAGGTATATTGAAGATCTCAGAAATGATGTCAGAATGATCCCAAATTAGTTCTTTTATTTAAAACAAATATTTCTCTCTCTCTCTCTCTCTCTCTCTCTCTCTCTCTCTCTCTCTCTGTGTGTGTGTGTGTGAGAGAGAGAGAGAGAGAGAGAGACAGAGAGGAAGGGAAGGAGTGAAGAAGGGGAAAAGGAGATAGTATGATGGCAACAAAGTGCAGACACACACGTTGCTTTGTGCCTCTGGCTTTATGTGGGTACTGGGGAATTGAACCTGGGCATCAGGCTTTGCGAGCAAGCACCTTAAACCACTGAGTCACCTCTCCAGCCCTAGGTCAACTTTCTCAAAGAACACAACATAATTATAGTAGCTGTTCCTTTACCTACAGTTCACTTTATGTGATTTTAGTTACCATAAGTCAACTGCCATCCAAAAAGATTCCAGAAATCACCAATTCCTAAGTTTATCATCATGTACTACTCTGAGTGCTGTGATGCGCTTGTGTTATTCCATCCCACCCCACCCAAGGACTCGTCCCTTGCTCGAGCTTCTGCATACTGCACCCCCTCAACCCCCCACTGGTCACTCATGAGCCATCAGCTGACAGGACGTGAGCTCGTCATGCAGATGCTGCAATACATGTGTTTAAGCACTTTTGTTTTGCTTGATGAAAGGAGGTGCCAAGGTGATTAGACACAAGAGGCAGGTTAAGAGGTTAAGTCGGATGTTATGAGGCAACACAGGACACGTGGCCAGGGAGTGCAGCTGTGTAGAGCTCCGTGCTGTCTGGGGTTGCAGGCATCCACTGAAGGTCTTGAAACACAGGCTGCATGGATAGGAAGGTTCTTCTGGAATGTTTTAGGACGTCTTCAAGGATCTCAAAAAAGAAAGCAATAGAAGTTCGCATTAGCTAGCCATGAGGAGAATAGAAAACAATTTGAAACTAACTCATGTATTTGGTCACCTGGAACCCCATCACAGTTTCCTCTCTGACCTCACGCTCAGGAAATATGAAGATAGCTTATTCCCTTCCTTTGTGTGTTTTATTTTTTTTCTTCAAATAATTCCTTGCCTCTGCTTCTCCCTTGCCATTTTGAACCGGCCAGCTCCATCTTGCCCGATTCCTGCTGCAGGGCGCTGGCTCCTGGAAAACACCTCACCCACGCCTGCCTGTTCTGGGCGTGCTGTGGGGACTGGCACTGCATTCGTTGGTTACTTCCATCCAAGACTCTATACCTACATCATTTGCCATCCTCTCCTCATATCCAGCCTCAGGCCTTGGAAACCTGTCCTATATAAAGTCATCAAGGAGGGAGCTCAGGGTCGATGTAGCAGCTCACAATGGAAGTGGCTCCCACTCTGGGTTTGAATCCTGAATACAACATCAGAGGATCATAGAAAGATCTCCACGGGACATGAAAGAACTGCTGGCCCAACCCCTTTGCTCGGCTCTCAGGACGATCAGCGTCTAGAGACAAATTTCGTGATTTTCCTAAGATTCAATAATCTTTCCTCTCCTTGCTGCCAGAAAATTCATCAAATCAGCTTGTGTTCCAAAATTACCTTCTAAAATAGAAAGCACATCTTTTGCTACATCCTTTCAGACTCATTGGTAACGTTTTAGGTAACTGAAAATTGATCTGAAGGGCTGGGGAGAAGGCTCAGTGTGGTAAACATGCTTACTTTCAAAGCCTGTTGGCCTTGGTTCAATTAATAAAACATTAAGAAAGTGAAAATAAATAAAAATTAAGAACACAAGACTGAATAGCACAAACATAAGGCCCTAGGCCAGCTGCTTCAAAAGTGAACTCAAAAGCTTCAGCTGCCTCCTTATAGAATGGGGGCATGCCATCAACTACAAGCTGCTCCGGACCGGTCAACGGTTCCCCTGTGTGCAAAGTGAGCACACTTTAAGTGTGTTTAAGTGAAGTCCTGAAGCGAACCCCCCTTGCCCTGTGTGGCTGGTGGGTGGAAGTATTGATGGGCTTGAACTTGGAGTTCTCAGGAGGTATCAAGTCTGTTCTACACAGCTGGTTGACAAATCACAAATTACATGCTAAGTCATTTTTTCACATATGCACGATACTATTCGCTGGTACCATGCTTTCATATGGCCAATAATAGCTCTTGGCACCTGACAAGGAAACAACCTTGAAATCACCACAAATGCAGTTCTATTTCTCCATTCCATCTCCATGAGAACCTGTAGTGGTTCATCTTCATTGCCAACTTTACTGGATTTAAAATCACCTGAGAGACACACCTTGCGTATGTCACTGAGGAAGTTTCCAAATTGTTTAAATGGGCAGATCTCCCAACAATGAATGAGGGCAGCATCATACCATGGGTGGAGTCCTGGGCTAAATGCAAAGGAAAAAGGGAGAAAGCAAGCCAAGTGCCAACATTCATCTCTCACTGCTTTCTGACTGGATGTGATTTGCAAGCCACCTCATGTGCCTGCCTCCATGCCTACTCAAACAAATCATGAGCCAACATAAGCTTCTTCCTTAAGTTGCTTTTGTCAGGTATTTTTTCATAGCAATGAGGAAAGTTACTAATACAGAGCCTTAAAATAAGTCACATATAAATGACAGGGAAACTTTATTTTCCAGGATTCATTTTGGTTAAATTTTTGACAGCGGGTACTGATTGATTAGAGCAAGACAAAGTCTCTTTATTTACCTAGCACTTCATTATGAATTGTACAGAGTGATTTAGCTGTGAGACCTCAGCAGATTCCCTCTTGTTAATCAGTTTTATGTAATTTCGATTTACAAGAGATTCTTTGGGCATTATGTGGTGAGGCGTGGTAAGTGGGCATGTGCATGGAGCATGTGTGGTGTGTGCATGTGCCTGTGTTGATGCAGTACCCTGTTGTGCCATGTGAAGACCACACTGGGCATCTCTCTCCATCTCTCACCCACCTGTTTATCCTTGAGATAAAGTCTCTTATTGATTCTGAGCCTTGCAATTTGTGTGTGTGTGTGTGTATGTGTGTGAACTCTCTAGTCTCTGCTCCCCATAGGACTGGGGTTACAGACATGTATGGCCACACCTAGCTCTTTACATGGGTACCAGGGAATTGAACCCCTTCAGACACTCATGCTCATGCAGTAAGTGACTTAACTGCTGGGCTATGCTTTCCTTTATCCATGAAGTCGACATGACAACTCCCGCCTTTCCCCTCCCCCGCAGGATGGAAGTGAGGCGCGCTGTGGCACAGCATGTAGAAATCCTGTCATTCCGGCTTGCTCCTCACCTCTCCATCTGATTCTCAACAGCAACCCAGCAGGTTCAGCTGGCCAACAGCACAGCTTACCCAAGTGGGAGCCTCCCTGGAATGGACAGCTAGTCCCTGACTGTATCAGATCCTTTCTTGTTGATGAGACCAAATACTCAACCAGCATCAGCTTAGGAAAGAAATGAAGGAGCTTCTTTCAGCATACAGGTAGAGTGCATCATGGTGAGGAAATCATTGCAGATCTGAGTGGGAAGTCTGTGTCACATCCTCACATCAGTAAGGATTAAGGAGAAAGAAGAAGAAAGGAGGTGAAGAAAAGGGGAGGAAGAGAGAGAAGAAGAGGAAGAAGGAGGAGGAACAAGAGAATGAAGGAGAAGAAGAAAGAAATATCAAGTAGAGTAAGGCTATATCACGTCAAGGCCCACCCTCAATGACCCGCTTCCTCCAGCAAGGCTCCACCTCCTGAAGGTTCCACACACTTCTCAAATCATGCCACTTTTCTGGGAATCAATTGTTTAAACACATGAGTCCATGGGGAGGCCAATACATTAAAACCATCACATTGACTTGTGATGATGCAACTTAAAATTTGTCAGCTTTATGTAAAGGTCACGCAAAAATGCTGGGTGTCCAGTAGATGCTGCCATTTAGGTTTGGACATGTTGTTTCCTTTCCCAGACTAGCCACATGGAATCCCCTCTTCTCTTCTCCTCTCTTCTCTCCTCTTCCCTCCCCTCCCCTCCCCTCCCCTCCCCTCCCTCCTCCTCCTCCTCCTCCTTCTTCTTCTCCCTCTCTCTCTCTCCCTCTCTCTCTCTCTCTCTCTCTCTCTCTCTCCATATATATATATATATATCTGCCAGGCAGCAGCAGACCCAGCTCCCAGTCTGCTCTTCAGTCACAGGGGGAAACAACCCACATTCTACAGTGTGCTGTGTTGCTACATTGAACTGCCGATTATGGGAGCTAAGTGAAAGTGCTTTCACTTGAGGTGTTTCCAACTTACAATGTAATTACAATTTATCATGATGCGCATCAGTTGAGGGGCTCCTGTTTTCAGACCTTTCATGAAGTCAGTTGGAATCATTGATGATTACAGACAAGAATAGAATCCAGGGATGGAGAGATGGCTTACCAGTTAAGGCACTTGCCTGCAAAGTCAAATGACCCAGTTCAATTCCCCAGAACACACATAAGCCAGATGCACAAGGTAGTGCATGCATCTGGAGTTCATTTACAGTGGCCGGGGGCCCTAGTGTGCCCATTTTCTATCTCTCCCCCCTCAATTTCTCTCTCTCTCTCTGTCTCTGTCTCTCTCTCTCTATCTCTCTCTCCATATATATATATATAAATAGAATTTTTTATTGTTTCTAAATTATCTTCCAAAAGGAACTCATTTATGAAGAACTTCATTTTGGACTGTCCTACAACTAGCCAGGCCACTGTGTTATTTGACAGATGTCTCTATCAATGTCACCCTATAGAATGTTATATACACACAAGTGCACACATACACAACTACAGAATGTTACATATGCACAAGTACTCATGTGCACAACTATAAAGTGTTATGTATGCACAAGTGCACATGTGCACGACTGTAGATTGTTACATTCACACAAGTGCACAGGCATGCAATTATAGAATGTTACGTACACACAAGTGCACAGGGACATGGACATGACCATAGAATGTTACATACACACAAGTGAATAAGCACATGACTATAGAATGTTACAATCACAGAAGTGCACAAGTACATGACCACAGAGCGTTATATTCACTCAAGTGCACAGGTACACGACCATAGAATGTTACATTCATAGAAGTGCCACATACACAACTACAGAATGTTACATTCACAGAAGTGTCACGAACACAACTATAGAATGTTACGTATGCACCAGGGCACAGGTACACGACTACAGAATTTTAAATACACATAAGTGCACAGGTGCATGACTGTAGAGTGTTATATTTGCACAACTGCACATGTACATGACTTTCTTCATCCTTTTGGCAACTAGGAAGAGTTTAATATTGAATTCATTTTAAAAGTTCTTAATGATTACTTGTACAAGATAACCTCTAGGAAATCCAAATTTTAATAACATTTTTATTCACTAGATCTGATCCAATTTGTATTGTGAGGCTTTGTGAAGAATCAGAAATTATTTGAGTTAGCTTGAGCTCTGTGAATACATATTATATAAATTTATATGTGCAAGACGTGTGTATATGTATGTATAGTTCAAGGATACAGGAATACAGTTTGCAGAGTCTTAAATGTTCTACCCAAGTTGATCACATTAAAAATCATACAACTTGGGCTGGAGAAATGATTTAGTGGTTAAGGTGCTTGCTTGCAAAGCCAAAGGACCTAAGTTCAATTTCTCAGGACCCATATAAGCCAGATGCAGAAAATGGTGCCTGTATGTGGAGTACATTTGCAGTGGATGGAGGTCCTGGCATGCCCATTCACATTCTCTCTGTCTGCTTCTCTTTCTCTCTCTCTCTCTCAAATAAAAAAAAATAAATAACTAAACTAATCATACAACTGCCCGTTACTTTATGTCTTACAGATCCAAAGTTTTTTTGGGGTATATCACATTTTTAAAAATTGGCCAGAATTTGGCTGCCTATGAAATTCAAAACTTCTGCATTCATAAGATGTATTTCGTTTCTGAAAAATTAACTGTGGCCTATTGTGGTCAATGAAAGATGTTTGGAGCAATCTTTCTGTCCTCACGAGGCAGTCACAGAAATGCCTAAGTCACTGTGTCTCCCCATGTGCCCTTCTTATTAGGAGCCCCATAGGGGCTTCTTCCCATGTGTTTTAATTTTAACTGCACCTCCCAAATTTAGAGCAGAGCTTAGCAACAGAGTCACATAGAGTTCTAAAGTGCCTGGGGAAAGCATAGAGCCTCTTGAGACAGCCTGATTGGACACACTGTGTGAGGTGCCCGCAACTCCATGGGACCCCCTGCCCTGCCCACTTCTGCCCTCTAACCTTTCCAGATAGGATCATGGCAAGACATATGTCAGGGAAAGTAAAGTCTGAAAGGGGGCTGCACGTGGAACGGGCTCCCTTTCCCAGGGTGAGGAAGAGACCCTTATAAGCTACTTTCTCTTATTCTTGAACCTCAGCACCATTTGTCGGAGCCATCTTTGGGCTCCCTCCATTTCTAGGTGTAAGAGCCTTTTAACTAATGCTAAAGAAAGATGTCCAGTTGATTCTCATCAGCCGTCTGGAAACTGAAATACCATCCCACCCTTCCTCCCTCCTGCCCCTTAGCCACCAACCTGACTTGACTGATTCTTCTTTTCTCCTCCTCCTCTTCTTTCCCCTCTTCCTCCCCTTCCACTTGCCCATCCTCTCCCCCCTTCCTCCTCCTCTTTCTGCATTGACATGACACGTGAAAGACCTCATTTGTGTTTTGGAGGACTGTTTGATAAACAACTAGCTAAATATGTAGGTGGGTTTCACAATTTTGTCCAAGCACAGTAGAGCTGTCTACCCCACCAACAATACGGACCAGGATGATACTCCAGGTTTGCGTATCAGCCCAAGGACATTGAAGCTTAACATCACAGGTATGGGATTGGCAAGCCCCTTCCTACCTCTAGCTGCTCTTACAATGTACTTTGAAAGGGCTGAGGAGATGATTTGGTGGGCCAATCACTTAGCATGTGGATCTGAGTCCAACCCCCATAGCCCACATAAAGCTGGGTACGGTGGCGTGTCTGTAATTTCAGCCTTCTCACAAGAAGATGGGAAGTGGAGACATGAGAATCGCCAGAAGCTCAGAAGTCTGTGGGCCTGGAGCGTGCAGCGGGGAGTGACAGGAGACTGTGTCAAACAAGGTGGATGGCGGGGACAAAACCAGGGCTGCTCCCCTCGCCTGTACATGCCTGCCAAGACACAAGCGTGCTCGCACGGTACACATGGACACACGTTCATGGAGAGAGAGAGAGAGAATATGCTCTGGTCATCACCAGAAGTGAGCCAGTTGCTAGATCCAAAGTCACCCTTCCTGTTCTGCCGTAATGGACTGGACTCCAAGAGACATTTGTTCTTCACAGTGGACACTAGCTAGGCATCGTCAGGAGAGGGCGCTACCGAGCCGGGGCAAGAGGAGGAAGGCGTTGCTCCGGCTTCTTTGATACTCCAACCTGCAGATCTGTCAACCCGCACGCGGGCAGCAAAGCTGTGGTGTTCTGCTCCAGCTGTCCATCCACGACCCAGTAAGTGCGCAGCCCTGCCCTGGTAAGTGATTGTTATCCGTAACATTCTCGGTGTGGACCAAGAGACCCAGACCCTGAGCCTACCCTGCGTGGGCAACCCTCCGTGAACCTGCTCACCTCTTCACTTTCCTGCACCCCAGAGGGCTGTATTCTGCTTGCCCAGTACCTAGGACACAGAACTGGCAGGCCAGAAAAATTCTCTACAGTACCATGGACTAGAGCTACCTTCTTTTACGTGGACTGAACGTAAGACTTGAAGGGGAAAGATAAGGGATTCAGTGAAGGGGGGTCAGGAGTGGGAAAAAGGAGGACAGCGGGAATGGATTATGGATCATGGTTTATTGTCAAAATATATATATATATATATGGAGGTTGTCAAAACCTTTAAAAAATTATCAGACAAAAATATTTCTAGGGGGCTGGAGAGATGGCTTAGCGGTTAAGTGCTTGCCTGTGAAGCCTAAGGACCCCGGTTCGAGGCTCAGTTCCCCAGGTCCCACGTTAGCCAGATGCACAAGGGGGCGCACGCATCTGGAGTTCGTTTGCAGAGGCTGGAAGCCCTGGAGCGCCCATTCTCTCTCTCTCCCTCTGTCTTTCTCTCTGTGTCTGTCGCTCTCAAATAAATAATAAAAAAAAAATTTAAAAAAATATTTCTAGAGCTGGAGAGATGGCTTAGGGGTTAAGATGATTGCTTGCAAAGGCAAAGGACCCAGGTTTGATTCCCCAGGACCCATATAAGCCAGATGCACAAGATGGTATATGTGTCTGGAGTTTGTTTGCAGCAGCTGCAAACTCTAGGCCATCCATTCTCCTCTCTCTCTCTCTCTCTCTCTTTCTCTCTCCCCATATGTGTGTGTGTGTATGTGTGTGTGTGTGTGCCTCTCTCTCAAATAAATAAAAATAAAATATCTAAAACTATATTTTAAAAACAAACCTTTTTATTAAGCTTCCTCTGTTTCATTGTGTCCATGTTCTCAGTCTCCTGGTTGGTTCTCAGTCTCCAGGTGGGATACCCTCTCCAGAACAGAGTGACTCAAACATTCAGCAGCCCCCAACTAGCCCTTAATTTGCTCAACACTTGAAGCTTCATGGGTATTCACCAAGGTTCCATGGAATTAGAAAGAGTGTGGCCAACCAGTGACAGTTTCTATTTAATGGTTTTACAAACTTCCCACCAATGACACCATCTTGCCTCTTGTGAATCATGCTTTCTCCAGGTAGAATGGATAAACACCAGACATTTTTTTAAATTTTTTTATTAATTAGTTTGGTATTAAGCAAATACAGTCAGTTTGGTACCATTATTAGGCTCATCCGTGACCTACGCCCTCCCCTTGGCCCCTCCTTGTTGAGGTATATGGGACATGCATTGTGGAGTTATCCCACAGTTATGGGTAGGATAAATGTCTCTGCATATCATGACCCAACATGTGGCTCTGACATTCTTTCCCCCCATCTTCTGCAAAATTTCCCTGAGCCATGTTGGGTTCATTTTTGGTCTGCTTCAGTGATGACGTGTTGGGGGCCTCTGGATCTCTGGCTCTGTGATTTGGTAGGAGTTGATTTTTCTCTGTGTTGATCTCCTTCACCCTTGTGCTGGTACCCAGTTCACCAGGAAAACAGCACCCTTGCTTGTTTCACCAATTTTTCTTAGTTTCAGCCGGGGCTCTTTTGAGGTATGATGGGGTGGCTCTCTCCTTAGGATCTACATCTATCTGAAAAAAAGAAGCAGATTCTCCAACGGAGAATAAGTTAGCACCAGGACAAATAAGATAACCCTTACTTTTTTTTATAGAGAATTTAATAGGTGTAGGCTCTCTTGTAGCCCACGATTGATGGTAGCTTGATAATGGAGAGCAGGCTTATGTTTGGATAAGGTTCTGACTTGTTTCCCAGCTCCAGATATATGTCCCATGCCACTGAGGGGATCAATTAGTGAAATCAAGAGCAGTTGGTTCCCCACCATGGCTGTGTGCCACTATTGCACTTGTGTGGGCATCACAACAGGTGATTTGCTGCTAAGTAGGTTAGACCATGAGTTGCTTGGACAGATATTGGTCATTTTCCCCCCATCGCCCATGTAGCACCTTCGGGCACTAAACACGCTGACTGTCTGGGGAATGACTCTCTTCCAGCTTCCAGCCATGCCATTCCATTTTACATGTCGACCACGTAAGGTGTCTTTAGCAGTAGGGTCTTACCACTAACCTTTGGTGGGTCAAGTACTCGGACAGAAATCTGTCTTTCTTTTAGGAAACCTTGTAGGTCTTTCTGATCAAAAGCTCATTGTTGATGATAGCCACATGCTGGTACTGGGAGTTACAGGTCAGTGCCCACTAAGAAAAGGAAGAAAAAGGTAACTAATATACAAGAGTTAGAGAGGAAAATGGGGAAAAACTGGAAGCTTTTCCACTAAAATCAGGAACAAGACAAGGGTGTCCACTGTCCCCTCTTTTATTTAATATAGTTCTGGAAGTCTTAGCCATAGCAATAAGGCAAGAGACACACATAAAAGGGATACAAATTGGAAAGGCAGAGATCAAGTTATCGTTATTTGCAGATGACATGATTCTATACATAAAGGACCCTAAAAGACTCTACTAGCAAACTGTTAGAGCTGATAAAAACCTGCATCCATGTAGCAGGATACAAAATAAATACACAGAAATCAGTAGCCTTCATATATGCTAACAACAAACACACAGAGGATGAAATCAGAGAATCACTCCCATTCACAAGTACATCAAAATAAAATAAATAAAGTACCTTGGAATAAACCTAGCCAAGGAAGTAAGGAATCTCTACAATGAGAACTTTAAAACACTCAAGCGAGAAATTGCAGAAGACACTAGAAAGTGGAAAAACATTCCTTGTTCCTGGATTGGAAGAATCAATATTGTGAAAATGGCAATCTTACCAAAAGCAATCTACACATTTAATGCAATCCCTACCAAAATTCCAAAGACATTCTTCATAGAAATAGAAAAAACAATCCAAAAATTCATTTGGAATCACAAAAAAACCTCAAATATCTAAAATAATAATGAGCAACAAAAATAAGGCTGGTGGTATCACCATATGTGGGGAGCCCCTCGGCCCACATGGCCAAGGCCTATGGGGAGAGTACCCCTGGCCAAGCCCTTAAGATGGCTCCTGACGGAAGTTCAGTGCTTGGGACAAACAAGTCCATATTTGGAGGAGTTTGCCATCTCTGCCGCTCATTGGTTTCTGATGCTCGTCTGGAGGGGTTGCGTGGCCTGGAGTGATTGGGTGGAGTGAGTGCGCGAGTGAGTGCGCTTATAAGGAACCCCCGCCCGAGGCTCGGGGGAGATGAAGCTTGAAGTTGCCTGAATAAACTGCTGTAAGAAGAACTGGTGGTTGTGTCTTCCTTGCTGGTCGAGGTGGACGCGACAAGTGGTGGCCCGTACGGGGAACCCGACTCCCCAACCGAAGAGTTCAGAACTTACAACAGTGAGGGGTGCGTGCAGGGTAGGTCCCCAGTAAGTTGGGCTTACAACCCCAGGGTTTGTGGAAGGTCCTCAGGAAAATTAGAAGCTATTTAGGACACCAGGAAGCAGGCACTAGAAACAACCCCAGGGTTTGGGGAAGGTCCTCAGGAAAATTAGAGGCTATTTAGGGTTGGAATTGAGTAATGTGATAAGGAATGTGATACAGCAGCCCCCTGGTTTGCCGTGTCGGGAAACGATACAGCAGCCCCCTGGTTTGAAACTTGACAGTGACCAGTTGGGAAAAACTAGGAAGAGATTTAGATTTTGCTAGAGAACATGGAACATTTATAAATTGGATTCGTCCATATTTAAAAATCCCTAATTATGTCTTAAAGCCACTATTCAAAATATTAGAGGGAGATACAGCTTTAAATTCACCTAGAATCCTGACAGAAGATGCCCAAAAAGCTATTAATGTTGTTAATGAAGAGATTTCTACTGCCCAATTACATAGAGTAATAGAAGGAACACCTGTAGATCTTTGCATCTTGCAAACAGTAGAACAGCCCACAGGTGTATTATGGCAGCAAGGTCCTCTGTTGTGGATACATCCTAAAAGCTCTCCTGGAAAAACAGTGGAGCATATCCCCATGGCTGTGGCTGTTCTTGCTATTGAAGGACTCTGCTAGTGTCAACAACATTTTGGGTTCATGCCAAAGACTCTTATTGTGCCTTATGACAGTTATCAAGTCAGAGTCTTAACTGCAACTATAGATGCTTGGGCCATTTTAAGTTGTTGCTTTGATGGAAAAATAGATAATCATTATCCTATTGTCTTAGCATGCCCGCAATGTATAGTTTATTAAAATCTCCCCTCATTTGGTATCAATCCCAGAGGGTTACTTCCATTACAATTATAGCAGATGGATGTTACACATCAGCTAATCTGTCCAGGCTCTTATCCTCCCAATTGCAGGGAAGCTGGTCTCAAGGTTTTTAACAGTTGTTGCAGGATCTACGGCTTGAAATAGTGACAGTGAATTCTACTCGAGTGGATCTTTCTCTGGCAACTGGGCTGACGACATGGATCTCCGCTGCAGTGAATCATCTAAAGGAGTGGGTGGGCATAGGAGCCCTGGGGGGAATGCTGATATTAGTTTGCGTGGTTTGCATGTGGTGTATTTGTCGCCTCAAAAGGGCACAGGCCCGCACTTCTGCCATGATAGCTCAGGCCTTTGCTGCGATTGAAGAAGGACAGTCTCCCCAGATTTGGCTTGCTGCCCTTAAATAGTGGCTTCCTAAGTATTCATCACACTCAGGGTGCGAGGCAAAGCCCTGCACAGGGCGTCACCTACGAGCAGTTGGGCGACTCTCTGGGAGGCATGTTTGATTGCATGAAGGTTGTACTCATATTCCTTCCCCTGGGAAAAGGGTACTTGCACACCAGGGATCAGACCTCTACCTTCACCCGTTGTGTATCAGCGGTGCATCTCAAAATAATAAATAAGGGGGAGCTGTGGGGAGCCCCTCGGCCTGCATGGCCAAGGCCTATGGGGAGAGTACCCCTGGCCAAGCCCTAAAGATGGCTCCTGACGGAAGTTCAGTGCTTGGGACAAACAAGTCCATATTTGGAGGAGTTTGCCATCTCTGCCGCTCATTGGTTTCTGATGCTCGTCTGGAGGGGTTGCGTGGCCTGGAGTGATTGGGTGGAGTGAGTGCGCGAGTGAGTGCGCTTATAAGGAACCCCCGCCCGAGGCTCGGGGGAGATGAAGCTTGAAGTTGCCTGAATAAACTGCTGTAAGAAGAACTGGTGGTTGTGTCTTCCTTGCTGGTCGAGGCGGACGCGACAACCATACCTGATTTTAACCTATACTACAGAGCCATAGTAACAAAAACAGTGTGGTACTGGCACAAAAACAGACATGTAGATCAATGGAACAGAATAGAGGACCCAGATGTAAGTCCAGGTAGCTAAGGCCACCTGATATTCAATAAAAATGCCAAAAACACTCATTGGAGAAAAGACAGCCTCTTCAGCAAATGGTGTTGGGAAAACTGGATATATATCTGCAGAAGGATGAAAATAGATTCTTCTCTTTCTCCATGCACAAGAATTAAGTCCAAATGGATAAAAGACCTTAACATCAGACCTGAAACTCTGAAACTGCTAGAGGAAAAAGTAGGGGAAACCCTTCAACATATTGGTCTTGGCAAAGACTTTCTGAATACAACCCCAATTGCTCAGGCAATAAAACCACAGATTAATCACTGGGACCTCATAAAATTACAAAGATTTTGCACTGCAAAGGACACAGTGAAAAAAGCAAAGAGACAACCTACAGAATGGGAAAAAATCTTTGCCAGCTATATATCTGATAGAGGATTAATATCTAGGATATACAAAGAACTCAAAAAGTTAAATAATAAGGAATCAAATAAGCCAATCAATAAATGGGCTATGGAGCTAAAGTGAGCATTCTTAAAGGAAGAAATACGAATGGCATATAAGCATCTAAAAAAATGTTCTACGTCACTAGTCATCAGGGAAATGCCGATTAAAACTACATTGAGGTTCCATCTCACTCCTGTCAGATTGGCAACCATCATGGAAACAAATGATCATAAATGTTGGTGGGGATGTGGAAAAAGAGGAACCCTTCTACACTGCTGGTGGGAATGTAATCTGGTCTAGCCATTGTGGAAATCAGTGTGGAGGTTCCTAAAACAGCTAAAGATTGATCTACCATATGACCCAGCTATAGCACTCCTAGGCATATATCCTAAGGACTCATCTCATTTCCTTAGAAGTACATGCTCAACCATATTTATTGCTGCTCAATTTATAATAGCTGGGAAATGGAACCAGCCTAGATGCCCCTCAACTGATGAGTGGATAATGAAGATGTGGCACATTTATACAATGGAGTTCTACTCAGCGGTAAAGAAAAATGAAGTTATGAAATTTGCAGAAAAATGGATGGGTCTGGAAAGGATTATACTAAGTGAGGTAACCCAGGCCCAGAAAGCCAAGCGCTACATGTTCTCCCCCATATGTGGATCCTAGCTACAGATGATTGGGCTTCTGTGTGAGAAGGAAAATACTTACTAGCAGAGGCCAGTAAGTTAAAAAGAAGATATAAAGGGAAGAGAAAGGAAGGGAGAGGTGTGCTTAGTAGGTTGGTATTGTATATATGTAGGTAGAATGATTGAGATGCGGAGGTAATATGATGGAGAATGGAATTTCAAAGGGGAAAGTGCGGGGGGGGTATTACCATGGGATAATTTTTATAATCATGGAAAATGTTAATAAAAATTGTGAAAAGGTAAATAAATAAATAGAAAAAAAAAAGAGTTAGAGAGGGGAGAGAGAGAGAGAGGGAGGGAGGGAAGCTGTCAAAGATTAAGGTTAGTCTTCATTATACCCTCTCCAGTGTCTTGTGGTTCAGGTGTTCCCTCTAAGGGCCTGGTGAAGGTTCAGCCATTTGGTCAACTCCAGACATTTTTGCTTCCTTTCCATTTCAGTGATCAAACCCAAAATGTTATGCATGTCAGACAAATACATTACACCTAGTCCACCACACCACACCCCCTATTTTTAATGAGACACTATTTCAGTCCCCAAGAGACTCTTCTTTACCAGATGGATATAAAAAATTGACTTACTGTAAGAAGGTTTTGCTGTTTAATATTCATGAATTCCAGTGAATACATGAGATCTACCAGTCTGAAGTAACTAAGCAATTGGTATTTTCTTCTAATGAGAAGGATTTTGAAAGTGGCCGGTGACGAATTGTCATCTCCACCATGCGACAACCCTATATAAAGATGAGATGGTAGTCCCGCCATCTCCTTAGCTGTGATCCTTTCTCTAAAAGTAGCCAGAATGACAGCCTCCACTCTGCTGATGATTACATGATCATGGGTTAAACACAGAAGCTGTTAATCAGCTCCCACATAGCAGTCTTTCCAACACAAGCCCCAGCTGGAAGAATCCACTTTTTGTCTGTGTGATGCTGAAAGCCATTTCATTTTCAGAGCATTTTCTTATCTAATGGCATGAAGATTAAAGCAGCACTTTGTAAAATGAGGAGCATTAATTAGAAGAAACTTAAACAGAATGGGTTGAAGAATGCTTTTTATACAGAAATGAGAATCCATTTGAAACTAGCTTGTTCCCATCAGGACTTATGAGCAAATGTTGCTATGGGGAACAGTGGCAGGTCTACTCGGGACAAACCACCCTGGAGTCATTAAGGACATGTGGGTAACAACAAGCTGCTAGCAACAGTTGTCTTGGGAGGTACAAAGTCAATTAAAGTGTCTGTTTTGTAAAATGAATAGCTTTGCTAAGAATTTGAAAATTAAAAGGAAAATTTTTTTAGATTTAGATATTTTTAGCTCACCATGGAGACATATTTCTATACACAATAGCTTGATGGTCATCTCTGTAAATCACAAAAAAATGTCAGAAAAAAACCTATCTCCTTTCTATTACCCAGAGCAGAGCATTCCTATTAAAAGTCATTCCTGGAGGGAATTACCATGGGATATATTTTATAATCATGGAAAATGTTAATAAGAATTAAAAAATAAAAAAAATAAAAATAAATAAAAGTCATTCCTTTGGGCTTTGGGGGCTTGGAATTTGGAATCTTTTAGAGTTGCTGGCTAAAATGCAGACATTCCTAACAGGAACAACCGTTTAGATCTGTGGTCTTCCCACACTTTCTGATTCCTGATTGCCATGAGATGAGCGGCTTTGCTCTAGCATGCCTTCCTACCAGAGCCAAAACACATCCTTCCTCCTTTACGGTGGTTTTCTTGGGCATTCTATTATACTGATGAATAGCTAGCTAACGCAAAGGACAATGGAAAATTCACAGTTTTCCTATAAAGAATCATTGACCATTTTTACTATAAAACAAAATGCTTAAGTGAACATAATTGAACCGTATTATCTCCTACAGTGAAATGTTCTAAAATCAGCTATCCTATAGGATGCATGTATGTACCCCAAAGGGACTAAAAAGCATACTGGTGACATCTGTGGGGAATAAATCTATATTCAGTAGAACCCAACTTTACCAAGATGTTTAAGAAACCTTTCTTGGGAGCCCAGCACTTTAATCCCAGCACTAGGGAGGAAGAGGTAGGAGGATCGCCATGAGTTCAAGGCCAACCTGAGAATACAGAGTGAATTCCAGGTCAGCCTGGGCTAGAGTGAGACCCTACCTAGAAAAACCAAAAAAAAAAAAAAAAAAAAAGAAACCTGTCTTGGTCCTTTGAACAAGTTGGTTTAGGTGGTTTTGTGATTTCTTCTTTGGCCCCTGGATTAACAGGTTTGGGATTGCATTTTGCACATTGAAGTTGCCTAGTTGACATGACCTCTTTCTTGTCAACAAATAAAACATGAAACTTCAATCTCCAACCTCTTCGTACATTTATATTTAATGAGTAGTGTTCCTGGATCAGACAATCAAATCACAAGGTCATTCAGAGAAGCCTGGAATCTGAGCGAGATACCAAATAAAACCTATGAGGCAGATCGTCTGAATGAATTTTTCTCTGGCTGTCAAATCAGCTAAAGGTACTTGTTATCTTAAGAAGTGCACACTTTCAAACCGCATTTCATCCTTATCTCCATAATATTGGGATCTGTCATGGGAAAGGAGGAAAGCTAATAAAGTATTCTGGGCCTTGTGACTTCCTGGCCTCTATTTTCAAGGCTCATAAATACCCATATGTCAGGTTCCTAATAAGTGCTCTAATCTCAGCTAATGAGCAGGCTATTACCTTATGACAAAATTGCTATGGGGGGGTAAAGAGTGGAATCAAAATGCCACTTGATCCAATAAACAGAGCTCTGATTGTCCTGTGCAGGGACATGAAACCTGGGCTCCAATCCAGAGTTGGAAGAGGACTTCAAGGTCATCCTCCAAACGTTCTGAATACCCCCAGGGTTGGAAAACTACCTACTGCCTCTCAAGCCCTGATTCAATCTCCCATGCATGCTGGCTGCCTAAGGCTTCTCATCCCAGCCCACTAGGGCAACATGTTCCCCAGAACCAAGTACTTGGCAGTAGAGTGCACTCGCCTATAACATAAAACACCTAGAGACATTTCCATCTCTTCCATGGAGTCACTGAGAATAAGCAGAACAGCTGAGAGCCTCCCAGGACAGAAATAAAATGTCACAGGATCAGATCATCAGACTAACTGGAAGAATGCAGGGTTGTGCCTTGTAAGAGGGAGACTGATAATCCAGTGGCCTCTGGGATCATGTGTGATAAAAGAGTAGCTATTGACCAAGGAGTGATCCCTTATGTTTCTGGGTGGTTCTAAGAGAAGAGCCCTACTGCCACACTCCTGGAAAGACAGGATGGTGTGTGCTTGAGCCACCATCCCCTTCTTTCTCCTTCACTCCTTCCTATATTTGAACCACAGGTGCACAGATCTAAAGTATACCTTCTTGCTGCATGATATATTCTCATGATTGGTTCAAGCATGGCTCTTTAGAATTTGTTTTTGAATTTTTTATTTATTTTTATTTATTTATTTGAGAGCGACAGACAGGCAGAGAGAGGGAGAGAGAGAGAGAGTGGGCATGCCAGGACCTCCAGCCACTGCAAACAAACTCCAGATGCATGCATCCCCTTGTGCATCTGGCTTACTTGGGTCCTGGGGAATCGAGCCTCAAAACAGGGTCCTTAGGCTTCACAGGCAAGTGCTCAACTGATAAGCCATCTCTCCAGCCCCTATTTAGAATTTTAAAGTATACATATTCACTTACTAATTATATAATAATATCCACAAACCTATGACTCACCAAAAACAAACCAAGCATTTTCCAAACACTTTCCATTTATCTGGAGGGGGCCCACGTGTGTGCCATGGTATACACGAGGAAGTCAGAGGATATCGGTCACCTCCTACTTTTTTGAGGCAGAGTCTCACATTGTTGTTCACCATTCCTTTCTTTAATCTTTTTTTAAATTTTAATTTTACTTATTTGAGAGAAAAAGAGGCAGAGAAAGAGAATGGGCATGACAGGGCTTCCAACTGCTGCAAAAGAACTCCAGATGTGTGTCCCACCTTGTGCATCTGGCTTACATGGGCACTAGGAAATTGAACCTGGGCTCTTAGACTTTGCAGGTAAATGCCTTAACCACTAAGCAATCTCTCCGGTCCCTCACCACTCCATTGCAAGCATCTAGGAAGTTCTCCTGTCTCCATCTCTCTTCTTGCAATGTGCCACCACAGCTTTTTACGTGGCGCTGTAGTCAGTGTCTCGTTTCCGGCAGAAACCAGCCAACCAAGAGCAGCTTGTGAGAAGAAATGGTTTATTTTGGCCCACAGATTTGAGGGGAAGCTCCATGACGACAAGGGAAAAATGATGACATGAGCAGAGGGTGGATATCACCTCCTCACCAACATCAGGTAGACAACAACAACAGGAGAGTGTGCCAAATGCTGGCAAGGGGAAGCTGGCTATAACTCCCATAGGCCTGCCCCCAACAATGCATCACCTTTGGGGGCTCCAATTCCCAAATTGCCACCAGCTGGGGATCCAACATTCTGTACACATAAGTTTATGGGGGGCACCTGAATCAAACCACTACGTATGGGGTCACGAGGTCCAAGCCAGCATGTCAGGATTGTGCAGCAAGTATTTTGCCCACCTAGCCATCTCCCCAGTCTCCCCAAACTAAAATACTGACGAAAGTTTGTTAAACGCTCCCCATTGTCATCGTTCCGCCTGTGTCTCAGCCATCCCCAACATGGGAAAATACCTTGCAGTCTGTCATTTTCATTTTTGCCTATCTCTAATGTTGTCACATATATTATATTCTCAAACGATCTGTTTAGTTTTACTTCTCATTTTATGAAAAGTATATCAGGGCTGGAGAGATGGCTTAGCGGTTAAGGCACTTGCCTGCAAAGCCTAGAGACTCATGGTCGACTCTCCAGGTCCCACGTAAGCCAGAAGCACAAAGAGACACAAGCATGCAAGGTTACATGCACACAAGGGCTCACATGTCTGGACTTTGATTGCAGTAGCAGGATACCCCGGTGCAGCAATTCTCTCTTTCACTATCTCTCTGACTCTTTCACTAACTCTCGCTCTCTCACATTAAAAAAAAAAAAAAAAAGGCCAGTCTTTTGGACTTGCTTCAAAAACATTTTCTTTTTAAAAAAGTGTATCATAGGCTGGGCGTGGTGGCGCACGCCTTTAATCCCAGCACTTGAGAGGCAGAGGTAGGAGGATCTCCGAGAGTTCGAGGCCACCCTGAGACTCCATAGTGAATTCCAGGTCAGCCTGGGCTAGAGTGAGACCCTACCTAAAAAAAAAAAAAAAATGGTGTATCATACCTTAATGAATTTTCTTTTTTTTTTCCTACATAGACCAGGCTAGCCTGGAGCTTATGAACGTACTATCCTCCTACCTTTGTCTCTTGAGTGTTGGGATTATAGGTAGACACCATTTTTCCTAGCAACCTTTTTATTTTTTTAAGTTTGAGGGGAGGGGTGCTGGGGTTGGAACTGAGGGCTGCATGTTAGGCAAGCTCTCTGCCACTGAGCTACACCCTAGCTGGTAAACGTTTTTATTTCCAAAACTAATAGCTAAAGTTACACTTTGTATCAGGACCTTGCTTTTATTTTTTTATTTTAAAAAACTTTCTTTAAAAATTATATACTTTTTTCCCATCACACTCCTTTGTTTCTCCTTCCCCTCCCTCCACTGCACCCCCTTTTCTTTTCTACTAGTCCCTCTTTTAAATTGTCTTTTTTCGAGGTAGGGTCTTGCTCTAGCCAAGGCTGACCTGGAATTCACTATGTAGTGTCAGGATGGCCTCGAACTATGGCAATACTCGTACCTCTGCTTTCCAAATGCTGGGATTAAAGATGTGAACCACCATGCCCAGCCTCTGCCTTTTTTCTTAATGAATATCCTAAGATTTATCTTTTAATACCAAGTAGTAGAATGTTCAGCTTTGCCTGCGTGATTCACGTGGCTCATTCATTTAGCTGCTGTACAACATTCCATTGTGTAGCTAGACTTCACTTTGTTTCCTCTCCTGCCAGTTATAATTTGCTATTAGAAATAGTTCTTCCAGCCGGGCGTGGTGGCGCACGCCTTTAATCCTAGCACTCGGGAGGCAGAGGTAGGAGGATTGCCATGAGTTCGAGGCCACCCTGAGACTACAGAGTGAATTCCAGGTCAGCCTGAGCTAGAGTGAGACCCTACCTCAAGAAACCAAAATAAATAAATAAATAAATACTTCTTCCATGTCTATTCTTTGTTGTTGTTTTGAGACAGTCTCATGTAGCTCAAGCTGGCCTCAAGCTTGCTGCATAGCCAAGGCTGTCCAAAACTCCCGATCCTCTTTCCTCCATCTCCCAAGTGCTGGCGTTACAGGCTTGCACCACCACACCTGGCTTCTTCATGCCTATTCATGTGCATGCACAAAAGCATACCTATGAACAGAGTTGCTAAATCATACAGTATATGTGTATCCATCACTGTCTTGTGGCTGGGACAAAAGACCCAACCAGAAGCGGCTGCAGGAAGAAAAGGGTTTAATTTTGACTTAAAGTTTTGAAGGGAAATGCATCATGAAGAGCAAAAGATGGAGGCAGCATCATGCTGTTCTATCAGCAGGGAGGAAGTAACGAGAGGCGAGACAGACACTGCAAGCTCAGGCAGGTTTCTCCTCTCGCACAGTCCAAGACCCCAGCCTGTGGCTGGAGCTGTCCACAGGTAGGGTTCTCCCGCCCCAACTAATCTCATCTAGAAAATTCCTCACCTCACTGACCTAACCAGAGATTTTGTTTCCATGGTGATCCTAAATCCCATCAAATTGACCACCAGAGATTAACCATCACAATAAGTGAACATCCAATTTTTCAAAGGCAATGCCAATTCACTTTCCACAGAGCTCCCCTCTTACCAATAATGTATAAGAAGTTCTGTTGACCCATATGCCCTGTAATACTTCTAGTTTCAGGGTTTTTAGTTCTTGCTAATCAGATGCATCTAAAATTATATGTTACTCGCATCCTTGTAATCATGGATGTAGTTAAGCAGCTTTCTTACTGGCCACGGCTGGTTTTTCTTTTGTAGAATGTTTACTTGTGACCTTTGTGCATCTTCTTGCTACTCTGATTTTCCTATCATGAAGGATATGCGGGAGCTCTTTATCTGATACGAACGCTTTCTCAGGTGTAAATCTTCCTCCAACTTACAGGTGTTCCTTGTATTTATGCTACTTTTTGAAAAATAAGAGCTCCTATTTTTAATACAGCCAAACGGATCTTTCTTTTACCTATATAGTATCTAATAGCTATACGATTTTGATGTCTTATTTAAAATTCTCTCCCTGCCCCAAGGCATAATATATACTCTAATGAGCCAACTGGAGCCCCATTCAAGGGTGGGAGATACTGATTTCAAGGAACAGTGCTATTAAACAGTGTGAAGTCAGAGGGAGTCTCCTTATATGAGCCATGTCACCTTCCTGAAACAGCTGGGACCCATTGACTGAAGAGGAGGCACAAGGGTGGGCCCCTTGCTCTGGCGCTCAGGACAGCTCTGGGGGTCCTTTCCTCTCCACATGTCAGTAGGATCAGCCAAGGGTTCCACAGCGACACATCCCTGCTCATTCCCCTTCAGTCGGCTTTACTTTCCTCCATTTCTGTCTGCAACTGCTGATCATAAATACACTGTCCAATCACCCACTGCCACTATCTCCTCTGAGCATGTCTCTTAGGAATCCAACCTGCAGTAGAGAATCAAAAGGTATACTAATACACCATCAACACCCCCCCACACACACACACACATACATGTCTATTTTTTTTTCTGTCTGAAAATTCAGCATGATCCCAATGTTGGGCAAATGCACTCATTAAAATTTTTTCTGTTTTGAAACACAACCAATAGCCTAGTAACCTCTGGTCTTGGGTCCTGCTCTTTGAAACCAAACCATGTTTATCTATTATCTCGTTCCCCCAAAATCTCTGAAATTAGCAGCAGATGGGTGACATAGTCCCACTTGCTTATTTTCAGGCTAAAGACACTCAGTTCCTGCTATTGTGCCAAGTAAGGCACAGTTTGCACCTGTCTCCACCCAGTCAGTCTCTACAGAGTGCCCATGTCACTAATACCTTCCCCAGACCCAGGGCTAGTGAAGGAGGTCCTGGTCCAACAAGGAAGAGCTGTGCTTGCTTGCTGAGTGCCATATACTGTATGTAATCTCAAAAGCCTGGGTCTGGTCAAGTCCCAGGACTTCCTTAATACATGACCTTCATATTGTGTTTGAAGTTTAAGAAGTTCAGAGATGAGACATGAGTGCTTGCCTTGCAAGTATGAAGAGCTGAGTTCTAGCCTCAGAAGCCACATTTAAAAGAAAATGTCTGGCTGGAGAGATTGCTTAGTGGTTAAGGTGTTTGCCTGCAAAGTCAAAAGGAGCCTGGTTCGATTCTTCAGGACCCACGTAAGCCAGATGCACATGGGGGTGAATGCATCTGGAGTTCGTTTGCAGTGGCTAGAGGCCCTGACATGCCTATTCTCTCTCTTTCTCTCTCAAATAAATAAATAAATAAATAAATAAATAAATAAATAAATAAATAAAATATATTTGTTTTAAAAACCCAAGTGGGGCTGGAGTGATGGCTTACTGTTTAAGGCACTTGCCTAGAAAGTCTAAGGATCAGGGTTTGATTCCCTAGGACCCACATAAAGCCAGATGCACAGTGGTGCATCTGAAATTCATTTGCAGTGGCTGGAGACCCTGGTGTGCCCATTCTCCCTCCCTCCCTCCCTCACTGCTTGCAAATATATATATCAGATATGATGACTTGCTTGTAATCCCAGTACAGGGTGACAGAAACAGATGAATCTCTAGGGTCACTGTCTAGTAAATCCCAGACTAGTGAAAAACTGCCTCAAAAAAATGTTAAGGTGGATGTTATCTGAAAGACTGAGGCTATCCTTTGTCCTCCAACATACACACACACACACACACACACACACACACACAGAGTTGAGACATGAGAACATAAACTACCCCAGGTGGCATTGGGTAACCTACCATTTGCTGGCAACTCAATCCACTAATGACAAGGAATAGTTTTTTGTTTGTTTTTTTTTCCATTGGTTTTATCTGGTTGCCAATTAAAATAATTGATTGTTCCTTTTCCTTATCACTTTCCATGCTTGCTAAACCTTTCAGGAAAATCAAAATTCAAAGGAAAGTTAAGAGCACATGTAGACATTTTCCTGTTTGATCTTCATGGATAACTTTATAAAAAACTAAATTAAAAACAAAATTAAAAAAAAAAAACAGAAAAGGGCTAGGGGCCAAGTTTTAATTCCTCAGAACCCATGTAAGCCAGATGCACAAGGTTGTGCATGTGTCTGGAATTTGTTTGCAGTGGCTGGAGGCCTTGGCACACCTGTTCTCATTCTCTCTCTCATACACACTTTCTGTTTGCAAATAAATAAAAATATAATAAAATTAATTAATTAAGTTGGGGCTGGAGAGATGGCTCAGCAGTTAAAGCACTTGCCTGCAAAACCTAATGTCTAGAGTTCAGTCCCCCCGTGCCCATGTAAGCCAGATGCACACAGTGACACATGCATCTAGAGTCATTTGCAGTGGCTGGAGACCCTGGCATGCCCATTCTCTTTCTCTCTCTCTCTCTCTCTCTCTCTCTCTCTCTTTCTCTTCCCTCCCCCACACATGGTGGCACACGCCTTTAATCCCAGCACTCAGGAGGCAGAGGTAGGAAGATTGCCATGAGCTTGAGGCCACCCTGAGAATACAGAGTGAATTCCAGGTCAGCCTGGGCTAGAGTGAGATGCTACCTTGAAAAACAAAAATAAAATAAAACAAGGAAAAAAAAAGAGCTAAGGATCCTCTGCCTTTCCCAAATGAACACTGGGCTTCGACAGCAGTATATTGGTCTTTGTCCCTCATGGGCAGAGTTGTCCTTGGTGGTTCCCACAGTCTTGTCTAAACCTCTCTCACCTGAGGGTCTTTCTCCCCTTGCCACCTGCATTCATGGCGTCGTGGCCCTTACACAAGCTGTTCTGCCTGCCTCCTCCCAAATGCTCCAAGTTTATCTGTCCTTTTAAAATATATTTTTATTTACTTGAGAGAGAGAGAGAGAATGAGAGTGCTCTCTGGGGTCTCCCACCATTGCAAATAAACATCAAATGCATGCACTACTTTGTGCATTTGGTTTTATGTGGATACTGGGGAATTGAACCCTGGAGCCATCAGGTTTTGCAAGCAAGCACCTTTAGCTGCTGAGCCATCTTTCCAGCCCCATTCTTTCTATTTCTGAACTCGCAAATAGTTCTCAAGTAGGGGTTGACAAAAAGCAAGCCAGGAAGCTAGTACAAGTGGCTACATGGGTAATTTTATTCCTAAACCTTTTGAGAGATGTCCAGTATAAATATGTATATAAACACATAAATATTTATAAGAAATAAGTATGCACATATACATATATTTTCTTCTCTTGTTATTAAAGAAATATATTTTCTCTAATGAAAATACTGAACAGTATAGAAATCATTCCATACTCACCCATAAACCCAATCACTGTAATAATAACCATTAATAATTTTGGTATATAGCCTTTCAATCTGCTTGCCATATACACATATTTTTTCAGAATTGTGTTAATGCTGCTTTAAATTACTATTTTTCACTGAACAATATATCAGAAATATTTCCTCATATCATTGGGCATCTAGAGCATTGTTTTTTTTAAATATTTTTATTTATCTACTTGCAAACAGATAGAGAAGAGAGACAGAGAGAATGGGAGCGCCAGGGCCTCCAGCAACTGCAAAGGAACTCCTAATGCCTGTGCCACTGTGCATCTGGCTTTATGTAGTTGCTGGGGAGTTGACCCCGGGTCCTTAGGTTTTTCAGACAAGTGCCTTAACTATTGAGCCATCTCTCCATCCCCTAGAGTATTGTTTTAGTGCTACAGCTCATTCGAGTCTATATGTTCTCTAATTTATTTTTATTTTGCCCATTCCCCATTGTTGGAATGTGGCTGTTTTCCAAATCTATTATTTTAAGTAGTTCTATTGTAGTGCCTTTTAGATAAATCTTCACATACATTCATGTTTATTTCCTTGGAATCAATTCCTAGGAATGGTACTGAGTAATAACCTTTTTAAGACCTAGATAAATATTTCTAAACAGTCCTTCAATGTTCTCTGCTTTCAATGTTTCTCTGCTTTGTAGTCTGCAGTGTCTGAAAAATGCCACCTTCCCCACTCCCTCTGCATGATTAGGTGTTACTATAAAAAGTGAACATTTTAATCTGATTGCAGGTAAGGAGCTATTCCTCTTTGTGGCATTTATATTGTATCTCATTTATTTTCTTTTACTTGCTGGTAAAATTAATTTGTTTAATATAAGATATTCATCGCCCATTGGTGTTTTATATTCTCACGTCCTTCTCTCCCTTTTTCAGCAGGGAATTGTCAATTATTCTGTTTGCCATTTTGCTCATGATTTGAATAGTCTCTGTACGCATGAGCGATATATCTTCTGTCTTTCATCTGTGTTTCTTGTTTCCAGTGGTGGGGAAGGGCTTGGAGGTGGTAAGTGAATTCAGCAGAATAAGAGAGATGGTTTGTTGATTCCACTGCAAGAGGGCAGTGGGTGAGGCACCAGAGTACCACCCGTAGCCTTGCATCCATGTTGGAGCTTACTTCTTTCTTTTTCTTTTATCAGTGTTGGGGATTGAACCCTGGGCCTTGTACATGCTAAACAAGCACTCTACCACTAAGCTATACCTCTAGCCCTAGTTTACCAGGTTTTGAAAGAGGTGATTACTTCTTCATTCAAATAAACTGTCTACTTGATGAAAATTGAGCCAGTGTGATAAAGTGAGATATGAAATTTTTCAAAAGGGAGAAAGGAATGGAATTCTTCACAGAACACAGTGAGGTCCTCATACAGTCTCAGTGAAGACAGAAGCTTTTTCCCATGGGCAGATGTCTGACTGCTAAGTGTGCTAGGCGGTGTCCCCAGCGGACACCAGCAGTGAGTGTAGTCTGTTCCAGCCTGGATTTGACAGGTACCGTAATGACTCTAAGCCAACCTCATCCGTGTGACAAAGGCCTTGGGGCTACCCTGTCTCAGCTTCATATCAATTAGTATGTTTTGTGCGTCACCAGGGACAGGAGGAAGAAACAGTATTTCCTACTGAGATAAACACTTCCATTTAGAGCTCATTAATAAAATGCAGCCTGAAACGTTGTAATTATAATTTAAGTAACAAAGACACGTTTCCAGGTCGATGCCTGAGGGAGTGGGATCATTTTCACCACTTGGTAAGGTCCTTATTAGGGCTTCTTAAGATACATTTAAAATCTTTGCCTCAGCCACACTCCTGAGCTCGGACTCCCAGAATGCTCTCAGGACTGGAATTAACCTTCCTATGTTTAATGGTATCTCCAGCAAGAGGAAAAATGCACACCATGCCTTGAAAGTGGGTCCTCTGGGACTCAAAAAGGGTTAGTACTGGGAGTGGGAAGGGATCACCTGGGAATACAGTCAGTCTCTATTCCCTGCCGGGGACACAGCCCAGGGCCTCCAACGCATGCCTGCAAACACCCACCACACCAACTCCTGTACACACTACGATTCCCTTGACATCCACACGTGGTAAAGCTTAATTTTTTTCTATTTTATTTTTTAAATTTATTTCAGAGAGAAAGAGGAAGATCAAGAGACAGAGAAAGAGACAGAGACAGAGAAACAGAAAAAGAGAGAGTGGGTGTGCCAGTGCCTCCAGCTGCTGCAAACAAACTCCAGATGCATCTGGCTTATGTGGGTCCTGGGGAACTGAACCTGGGACCTTTGGCTTCACAGGCAAGCACCTTAACTGCTAAGCTATCCCTCCAGGCCCATAAAGTTTAATTTATAAATTAGTCACACAAGAGATAAGCAGTGAATAGTGACAAGATAGAGCAGGTGTGAGAGCAACAGAATAAGTTATGTGAACGTCTTCTCGCTCCCTCCCACAGTACATAACTTACCACACTGCGCTCACCTCACCCTGGCTGACCACAGGTAACTGAAACTGCACAAAGTGAAAGCGTGGCTAAGGAGATGACAGCTTCTAGCTGTCTTAGAACTGGGTGGAGTGAGAAGCTGAGGCATCTCCTCGTTATTGCTGCTGTTAGATTCTGAGGTATAAATATGTTTATATCCTTGACCTCTGCTGCTCAGTTCTGATTCCTTCAATGAGCAAGGAGGGTCTCTAACATGAACTTCAGACTCACACCTCTCTCCTCCCTCTGCTATGCACCCAGTACCTCTCCTTTCCCTCTACTGTGCACCCAGCACTTCTCCCCTCTCTCAATTATACAGCTAGCACCTCTCCACCCCCTCCGCTGTGCACCCAGCACCTCTCCCCTCTCTCTCCTTTGCACCCAGTGTCTCTCCTCTCCCTCTATGAGGCCCTTTCAAACCCAGAGCTGTAAGGCCAACCAATAAAACATGCACAATGCACCCTGACGGTGGTGAAATGATGTCAGCTTAAACCAGTTGCCCAATCTGAGGAAAGAGAGAAACTGTACTGTAGAGTCTCCATGTTCATTTTCTTGCCCTTTTTGCCAGTCAGTGTAATAAATGGGAGTTTCTATAGCAAACAGTCCTCAGATCTTCATGGTCTATTAAATAATGCAGAGATTTCAGTTAGGTGACACCTGGTGACTCCAGCTACACAAGAGGCTGTGACAGGTGGGCTCAGTTGGTAAAATACTTGCCACACATGCATGAGGGCCTGAGCTCAGATCACCAGCACCCATGTCCAACACCAGGTGTGGTGGCATGCCCTTGTAATGCCAGTGCAGGGAATCCCTGGAGCTCATGGGCCAGCCCGTCTAGCTGAATAGGTGAGCTTGAGGTTCAGCGAGAGAACTGTCTCAAAGAGTACAGCGGGGAGCAACTGAGGGTCCCCTAACATTGACCTCTGTCCTCCACACACCCAAACACATGTGCATGTACACCTGCACACACATGTGCCCACACATATAAACACCCATATGCACATACATGCATAACACACACACACAAAGAAAAGGCTGAGATAGGAGGATCAAAAGTTCAACGCAAGCCTGGATCACAGAATAAATTCAAGGCCAATCTGGGCAACTTAGACCTTATCTAAAACTAAAAAAAAGCTAAAAGAGAGAGAGAAAGAGGTTTAGAATCTAGCTCACTGCCAGAGCACTTGCCTAGTATGTACAAGGTTCTAGGTTCAATCCCCAGTACCACCAAAATCATAATTGTGGTAATAATAATAATGATCAGATTTATATCCCTTTTGCAACATATTCCAGTGCAGAATATAAGTTCTTCTTAGAGTGTCTCCTATAGACAATAAATCAGGGACCCAAGCTCCTCATGACACGTGGCTGTGGGAGAGGGAGAAAGAATAAGATGGTGACGGGAGGTGACGCAGGAAGCTTTAGGCCCATTGACGAACCCTATATCCTGTCCCAAGCTACCGCAGGGAAAACTGAAAAGTTTATTTTCCTTTGTGCCCAAGCTGCAGACAATACAATGAGATTTGGTGACTATACAGCATTGTTTCTACCACGGCTTGGTTGGTTTGACCCCGTGAGTGAGGTGACCAGCGTCTCTGCAGAGCCTTCAGTGCTGGCATCTTTAAGAGTCTCCAGCTAGCCGGGAACGTTGGTCACCTTGCCTTGTCAACATCCGGATGGCTTTCTTGCCTTGCTTCCTGTCTATAGAAAATTGAAGACCCAGTCAACAGGGCCTGATAACACAGACCTGTGATCCCAGCTACTCAGAAGGTTGAGGCAGGGGGATCCCAAGTTCAGACGCAGAGCCAGAGAAGGGTAAGACACCCTGTTGGATGTGAAGAATGCTGGGCAGCTGGGAACACCAGACACATGACTGGACAGCCAGGGCACAAATCCCAGCTTTGTCTCCTTGTAACCTGGAGGGTGACCTCAACCCTCATTGTCACTTCAAGGACCACAACACAATGGTAATGACAGTGTCGTCCCAGAGCATGTGTGAGAATCAACTTAGATGTTAGAAATAAAGGGTGTTAAAACACATGTGGGCTGGAGAGATGGCTTAGTGGTTAAGCGCTTGCCTGTGAAGCCTAAGGACCCCAGTTCGAGGCTCGGTTCCCCAGGTCCCACGTTAGCCAGATGCACAAGGGGGCGCACGCGTCTGGAGTTCCTTTGCAGAGGCTGGAAGCCCTGGCACGCCCGTTCTCTCTCTCTCCCTCTATCTGTCTTTCTCTCTGTGTCTGTTGCTCTCAAATAAATAAATAAATAAATAAATAACATGTGTGCCACCGTTTCACCACAGGATCCCTGTTACAACGTTTAGCCCAGCTTGGGCCCCAATTCTCCATCACTGAATACTGGAATTTGAGTAATATCAGTATAATCAGTAACTTTTAAAGACCTGGTGAATCAGAATGCTTCCTGCTGACACACTAGAAAGGACGCACAGCCAAATGCTCTGTGTCATTTCTGTCTCCTTGTTGCAACCTAGTGGCATTGGCAATGTCCCTGTCATGGACGCAGCGGCCATCCTCTCTATCTAATGCGCTCTGACAGTGCTTAAGGAATTCTGTATTAGGTTTTGAGATGGAAGAAAATTCATAGAGTCTAGATGTCACTTCCAAAGTTAGTGAGCCTAGTCAGAAAACTCCAAGGCAGAGAAAAATCAATCCTGTCTCGCTTTTGCCAAGTAACAGTCCGTAACTGACAAGAGGCAAAAGCCGCCCTTACAGCTTAGTGAATTTGCACAAAACCAGACTCCTGAGTTTTTTGTTATGTACAACAATGGTCTTTGTCCATAGCCACTTCTCTTTCCCTCTCTCTCTCTCTCTCTCCCTCCCTTCCTCCCTCCCTCCCTCTCTCCCTTTCTATCTCTATCTCTCTCTCTTTCTCTCTCCTCCTTCCTTTTTGTCTTTCTTTTTTTATTTTGTTTTTCTGAGGTAGATCTCACTCTAGCTCAGGCTGACCTGGAACTCACTCTGTAGTCTTAGGCTGGCCTCAAACTCACAGAAATCCTCCTACCTCTGCCTCCCAAGAACTGGGATTAAAGGTGTGTGCAACCACACCCAGTCATAGCTATTTCTTTCATTGTAGCAATTGCATTAAAAGAATAGGAATGAGGCTGGAGAAATGGTTTAGCAGTTAAGGCATATGCCTGTGAAGCCCAAGGACCCAGGTTTGATTCCGCAGGACCCACATAAGCCAGATGCATAAGGTGGCACATGCATCTGAAGTTCGTTTTCAGTAGCTGGAGGCCCTGATGTGCCCATTCTCACTTTCTCACTCTCTGTCTTTCTCTCTTTCCCTCTCACTGTCTCAAATAAATAAATTAAATAGATAAATAAAATGTTTTTTTAAAAGAATGGAAATGACTAGCTGGGCATAGTGTTGCATGCCTTTAATACCAGCACTCGAAGGATTGCCTTCAGTTCATGGCCAGCCTGAGACTACATAGTGAGCTCCAGCTCAGGCTGGGCTAAAGTGAGACCCTACCTCAAAACACCAAAACCAAAAAAAAAAAAAAAGGATGATCTAAAAATACAAGGGGGAAGTTTTTCTAATTAAATGATAGGATTACAGGCATATCCATGCCTGGATTTGCATGCAATTATGCATTTATATACATTACATATTATATATGCATTATATATAGATATATATCTTTTAAAATTGAGATAATTTCAAAAGTATAGAAAATTGCCAGTATAGTAAAAGAACTCTTTTCCAGAGGCATTTGAGAGTAGGTTGCTGGTACAGTGGCGTGTGGGACTGATAAAAGCCTTCCTGTCAAGCTGGCTCAGTGGGTCAAGTGCTCGCAGAACGGGCTTGAAGCCCTGAGTTTGGGTCCCCAGCACCTGCGTGACAGTCAGCTCCAGCAGTGCACGCCTGAAGTCCCAGCCCTGGAGAGGTGGAAGTAACAGGAAGCCTGAGGCTTGCTGACTCGTTAGCCTGGCTGAATTGGTGAGCTCCAGGTTCAATGAGAGACCCTGTCACAAAAATGTAGTGGAGAGCAATTGAGGAGGATGTCCAAAATAAACCTGTACACACATGTGAACATGCATTACACACACACACACACACACACACACACTCATTCACTCACACTTATGGCCCCCACACATGTACACATGCATATACAAAACAAGCAGAATCCTGGTAGCAAACTAACATTAATAAATTCTAGGTTATTTTTCTCACACTATAGTCCAAGCTGGCCTGAAACTTAATATATAGCCCAGGCTGGCCTTGAACTTGTGGCAATTCTCCTGACTAGGACAGGATTACATTATAGCATGACTCAATATACCCAGCTCTTATTTCTTAAAATATTTTGGAATGACATTTTTTTTTCTTTATTTACTTGAGAGAGAGAGAGAGAGAGAATGAGCACACCAGGCCCTCCAGCCTTTGATTGCATGTGCCACCAGGTGCAAATGATTTATGTGGGTACTGGGGAATCAAACTTGTGTCCTTAGGCTTCACAAGCAAGTGCCTTAACCACTAGGCAATCTCTCCAGCCCCTAGGAAGGACACTTTAGATGTTACTCATATAGTAGTTCTCTAAGACCATCAAAAGAAAGGGTATCTTATACATAAGCCTGATACTACTTGTGACCTCAGAAGACACTGAGTTATGCTTGGATAAAAAGGGATATTACATTCCATTTCTAGAACCTTCCATTTAACACTTATGTAACACCCATCAATATCAAGCTGGCCAAAGAAAACTGCCTAGGGTACTTATTTGAATGTGACCTGCTCATAGCTCTCCAATGCCAAATATCCAATATTCAAATATTACTTTTTCAGCTTACACTTTGTAAAGAAAATGGTTATTTTAGAACTCCACGAAATTTTATACCAGTTACCCAGCAGCTGTTTTTATCCTTTTATTTTATTCCCCAGGTTGTCCTAGAAACAGTATCATAATAATTCATTTTCAGAAAATACTTGTTATTGCTTACAAGGCAAGTCCCTCCCATTATATTGGAAAATAAATGAATTGGCTATTCTTTGAAAGAAAAAGACTTTGAAACATGAGGGAAGAAACAGTATAAGAAAAATTTAAAAATTCTAAGTACATAAAGAAAAACAGAGGGCTGGAAAGATGGCTTAGTGGTTGCCTGCAAAGCATAAAGACCCATGTTCAACTCTCCAGGTCCCACATAAGCCAGACACACAAGGCGATGCAAGCACACAAGGTCACACAAGGTCACAAGGTGGCACACGCATCTGGAGTTTGAGTGTAGTGGCTGGAGGCTCTGGAGCATCAATTCTCTCTCTCTCTCTCTCTCTCTCTCTCTCTCTCTCTCTCTCTCCACTAAGACTCATGAGAGTAGCTAATTCTGTACCAACATGGGTTTTGGATGTTTTCTTCTGTTAGACTTGGATTTGCAGAGCTGGTCTGCATTTGGACCGTACTCAGAAAGGCTGCTCATGGGCAGGTGCATCATCTAGGAAGTGGTGGTTGCAGGAGGGAGGACTTTTCTGTGGTGTGTGCACATGTCGTATACACGTGTGTGCATATGTGCATGGGGTGCACACGTGCAGGGGCTAGAGTAAGATGCAGTGTCCTCCTCTGTTTCTCTTCTGCCTCATTTTCTTTTTCTTTTTTTTTGTTTTTTTGTTTTTCGAGATAAGGTCTCACTCTGGTCCAAGCTGACCTGGAATTAACTCTGTAGTCTCAGGGTGGCCTTGAACTCACGGTGATCCTCCTACCTCTGCCTCCCGAGTGCTGGGATTCAAGACGTGCGCCACCACGCCCGGCCTGCCTCATTTTCTTTATTTTGTCTCTCACTGAACCTGGAGTTCACCATCTTCCACTTAGACTGTGTAACCAGCTAGCACCAGTGACCCTCCTGTCTCTGAGTATCCCAATACATGAGTCTATGGGGTGGGTGGCATTACATATTCAAACACCACAAAGACTATTCTGAGCAGTAGAGCAAGACCATATTCAACAAAAAAAATGAAACAAAGTAAAATTAAATTTGATTAAATTAAATTTAAAATGGAAGCTAAAGATATGATTCAGGGGTACAGCAATTTCCTAGCATGTGCAAAGCCCTGTGTTCAATCCCAAGTTCCCCTCACCAAATGTCAAAGAAGTCATTAATGTGCCATACCTATAATCTAGAGCAAGAATACACCTCTAAAAATCTTTTATGTATTCATCTATTTATTTAAAAGACAGAAAGAGAAAGGTAGAGAGAGGGGAGGGCAGAGAGAGAATGGGTATGCCAAGGCTTCTAGCCACTGCAATCAAAGTCTAGGTGCAGATACCACCTTGTACATCTGGCTTTATGTGTGTAATAGGGAATCGAACCTGGGTCCTTAGGCTTTGCAAGCAAGCATCTCAACTGCTGAGCCACCTCCCCAGCCCAAGAGTACACTTTTTAAATAACAGACATGGTAACAGTGGTAGCAGCTTCATCTGTCAGCTGTGTCCTCTTCATAGCCCAAGTCCCCCAAAATAAGGTCCTGGGAACTTTTGCTTACTGTAGAGTCCTGCTTTGTGTCAGGGGAAAATCCATGACAACATTAGTGAGAGCACCTGGAGCTTTCTATAAGAAATATTCTAGAATTACAGGGCTTGAAGACCATGGCATGAATCTCAGAAACAAGGTTATAAATAATGCACCTAGACAGGTATCTCCAGAGGGGAAAATAGCAGGAAATTGCTGTCTTGATTTTGCAGTCACATTACCAAGCTGAAATACCAAGAATGAAATGGTATATGTCCCTAGAAAAATATTATGATTTCAATAAAATTGACCAAGCTGTGTTGTAAGGGTGGGAGTGAGGTATTTAAAGTCATCCAGTCAGAAGAGCCAGATGGGCAGGAGGCAGAAAGATAAACGATAAGATAAAGAGAAAGGAGAGAGAATCATCTTCCGTAAGCCATCTGCCCATAAAATGATTCTTAACATATCAAAGCCCAGGCCTACAGTCTCAGCCACTCGGGAGGTTGAAACAGGAGGTGTGCAAGGATCCCAGACCTTTTCTTTCTTTCTAGGATCCCAGCTGCTTTCTCTGCAGTCTCCTCCAGTTGGAGGAGACATCCTCATTGTAATACCTTATCAGATATGTCAGTTTGGCAGGGCCCCAGGGGCCCGGGCATAGAGTCAAGCACTGTTCTGAGTGCTGTTGCTGGGAGGGTATTTCCAGATGAGCGTGACCCTTGAGCTAGTGAAACAAGTAATTATCCAGTCAGTTCCAGGCCTAAACAGAACCAAAAGGCTGAGTGAGAGGAAATCCCTTCTGCCTGGCTGTCCTTGGTATTGGTTTCTGGGTAGGGGTTGCTGTTGGTTTTCCTGCCTTTGGACTTGAACTGAATCAGCTCATCCTGGTTTCTAACTTGCTGGCCTTCCGACTAGGACGTACACTCTCAGCTTTCTTGGGCTCTAGACTGGTGGGCTGGAAATAGACTACCGGCTCTCCTGCATCTCCAGCTTGCCAACTGCAGACCCTGGGACTTCATAGTTCTCACACTTGGTGAGTGTGCAATCCACTTTGTAGCTAATATCTTCATACTGTAAAATAGACATGTGGTGTTTGTCCAGTTCCCTGACACATAGGTCCAGAAATCCTTGGACTTTCTGGAGTGGCAACAGAATCATTTATACTTATGAGATGGCTGGTATCTTGAGTAGATTCGGAATGAGGCTGGCTGGCAAGGATGTGATCAAAGGATTCATTCCCACTCCTGAACTCTGGGTTGGAAGGCTGAGCTGATCACCAGTGGAATGACTTATTCAACTCTGCTTATTCAATAACACCTCCATAAAAAACCAAAAGGCCTGAGTTCAGGGGCTTCGTGGTCCATGAACAAGAGCATATCCATGGGAGAAATAACAACCATTGAGATTGAGCCAGCTGACCTGCATTGGGACAATAGGATGCAGACTCTCTTTAAAAGGGGCCTGAATGCTGAAGGAGTGTCCTGTTCTTCAAAGTCTGCTTTTCCCCCCACTGGATTAACAAGTTGGTGGCCCACCTGGTACTATGGAGTATAACAAATGCAAGAAAGAGAGGGTCTTTGAATTTGCAACATGGTTTTGTATTTTGGAAATGGCCATGAGCAGTGTGAAAGCTGGCTGGCTAGCTGGTTGACCTTCATGGAGACCTGATGGAGCCATGAGGATGAGCTGTGGGTTGCAGTGGAGATGCCAGGACTGGGAAGGCTGCCAATGAGAGCTGCCTGCACTGGATGAAGCCTTCTCAGACTGTGAGTAGCCTAGCTGGAGGGGCAGAATTGGAACTCCAGAGACTTGTCACCTGTTAGAGTTGTCAGACTTGGAGCTACAGAGTTTGATGTTTGTTTGTCCCTGTTTTTGTTTTTTTTATTTCCATCTTGTATTGGTTCGATTTTTCCTTTTTTTTTTTTTAACCAAATGCTATCTTTTGCAGTGTGAATGTTTATTTTGTGCCATTATGGGGTGGTTTTATTTTTTTCTTTGTTTTTGATGTTAGGGCTTAGTTAAAAGACCTTGGACTATGGGGGATGTTTGAACATCATTAAGATTGATTAAAAAAAAACCTATGGGACGTTAAAGTTGGACTGAATGCATTGCATTTTACATCATAGATGGTTATCAGTTTACAGTGGTCAGGGGTGGTGGTTTGATTTAGGTGTTCCCCATAAACTTATGTGTTCTGATTGCTAGGTCCCCAGTTGGTGGCAATTTGGGAATTGGATACTTCTGGATGGCGTGTATTGTTGGGGGTGGGCTTGTGGGTGTTATAGCCAGCTTCCCCATGCCAGTGTTTGGCACACTCTCCTGTTGCTGTTGTCCACTTGATCTTGGCCAGGGGGTGATGTCCACCCTCTGCTCATGCCATCATTTTCCCTGACCATCATGGAGCTTCCCCTCGAGTCTGTAAGCCAAAATAAACCCTTTCTTCCCACAAGCTGTTCTTGGTTGGGTGTTTTCTGCCAGTAACATGAAGCTGACTGACATAACATCTTATAATGGATGAATGTTTTATTTATTATTTGCAATGAGAGAGAGAGGGAGAGGAGAATGGGCACACTAGGGCCTCTAGCCATTGCAAACAAAATCCAGATACATGCATCTGATTTTATATGGGTACTGGGCTTTGTACGCAAGCACCTTAAGCACTGAGCCATCTCTCCAGCCCATAAAATATTTTTATACATTGAGGGAGAAAGCAAACAAATGGGCAAATTAGTGTTATTAGGAACCAAAATGTTTAACACAAGAAAGGAAACATGGAATAAATAAATTATGTGGAAATCTGTATTGAATAGGAAATAGAAAATGAACTCAATTACAAAAAAATTACAAACAGGATCTCATAAACATGGAATTAGAATGCCTGGATAAAAGACTGATTACAGAGCTAGAGAGATTGCTTAGTGGTTTAGGCACTTGCCTGCAAAGCCTAAGGACCCAGGTTCAATTCCCCAGGACTCAAGTAAGCCAGATGCACTAGAAGGCACATGTGTCTGTAATTTATTTGCAGTGGCTGGAGGCCCTGGTGGTCTCTCTCTCTCTCTCTCTCTCTCTCAAATAAATCATTTTTAAAGAAAAAGACTGATTACAACTATAAGAACAGAAAAGTGAAACTGAATTAGAAACTGACAGATATATCAAGAAGTTATAAGAATTAGGGGCAGGGATGATAGCTCAGTGGTTATAGACATCTGTTTGTACAACCTGATGTCCAAAGTTCAATTCCCAAGCCTTCCAAGTAGGCCAGTTTCAAACAATGGTTCAAGGGTCTGGTGTTCATTTGCAGTAGCAAGAAACCATGGGTACACATACATATGTGTGAATAAATAAATAAAATTTATTTATTTAAAATGAAACTAGATAAAAAAGGGGGGAATAGGGAGAGAGGCTACTCAACAGGCAAGCTGAGGGACAGAGATTTTAAAAAGAGAAAGAAGGAAAGAATAGTGGGTATAGAAGGGTCTTTGGGGGATAGAGGGAAGGAAAGGTGGGGTGAATTACATAAAAGTAATGACAACATGAATCAGTCCCATAGAAACTCCTATTTTTCTACAAGATATAATCCTCAATAAGGGGAAGGGGAAAGCCAGACAGTAGAACCTCTTAGCAGGTGGAGGAAACTTAACCCTAAAACATAGGCTTTGACTGGTGAATCCTAAGGCCAGAATTGGATTGTTTTTTCCTGACCCACAGTAAGCTGTTAGTCAAGAAGACACATGTGGTCCCCCAAATAAGGCAGGCCATTGCCAAAGCCGTTGGTTGCCTTCCAGGGCTAAAAGGTAAGATCTCCTATTGCTGAACACACCTCAGTCTGTGGTCACCGGACATGGAGAGACCATGCAGGAACTGAGAGGGAAACCATTTCCCTCCCGGCTAGCCCGAATCGCACTGAAACGTGCTATGGGTGCTTCCGGAGAGTAGCGGTTGCCAACAGTGTGAATAAGCAGGAGATCCGATCAGTTACAAAATCAACCACCTGAGCAAGAAGTGCACACCTATGCAATGGTGGCACAAAACCGCTGCTGGTAATCAGCTGTTCTCAGATTGGACTGAGACCTGCTTGGTGCGGGAGAACTCATACCTGGTACTGGGGACCAAGGCAGAGTCCCATGGACAGAAAACCAATACACTCATGAAAGAACCTCCACTGCTCTTTGGCTAAGAAGAGTGGGAAAACACATCAATAAGCTTCTCAACTATTCTTATCCCATTTGATCCAAGCTGTTCTCACTTTTAGTTGGAGAATGTTTGCCCTTACAGTTGGCAGAGAATACTGGGAAGATCCAGGATATATTAGTACAACAAGAAAAGCTAGCCAACTACCTATCATGAGATGGGTCACCTTTGCCATATCTACCAGGGCCCAGGAGATATTGCAGAGGAAGGGCATCAGGAGTACTTCTCCTACTGCTAACCTGACAACCAGTCCCAGGGAGGAGGTGACAGATACTGTGTTCACACAGATCTCATCAAAATAGAAATTCAGAGGCTGCAGAGAATTCAACACTAAATCAGATCTCTAACATATGAGCCAAGGCTCAGGAAACATTGCAGAAGAAGGAGCACCAACCCCCTTTTTTACAGAGACTGACTGAGGCCGTCATGAGCCCACAGTAAAGACCAAGAACTCAACTGAGGAGGGCCCTCAGTGGAATGGGGGAGGGGCAGATACAAGAATACAACCTTTTTTAAAAAAAGAAAAAATAGTTGTTATAATCCAAATTTGGGACATTTTTCAGCACAATTGATCTTGTTCTGCTTCAAAAGCAAATCAGTGTCTCAGAAAATGATAGAGAAACTTTTCTAGAATAAAACAAATTAGCAAGACATAATAAACAAATACAATAGTTAAATAGTGATTGGATCCTGATTTTTAAATTTTTTTGGTTTATTTTTATTTATTTATTTGAGAGCAACAGACAGAGAAAGAGGCAGAGAGAGAGAGAGAGAGAGAGAATGGGTGTGCCAGGGCCTCCCTGCAAAGGAACTCCAGATGGCGTGCGCCCCCTGTGCATCTGGCTAATGTGGGTCCTGGGGAATTGAGCCTCGAACCAGGGTCCTTAGGCTTCACAGGTGAGCACTTAACTGCTAAGCCATCTCTCCAGCCCTGGATCCTGATTTTTAAAAATCATAAAAAATAAATATAAATAAATATCATGACTAAGTAACTTTTGACTCAATCAGAGAAATTTACATATAGAAGACATATAAGACAGTAAGTTAATGATAATGTCATTATATTCATTAAGGTATGATAAGGGCTTTATAAATATGTAGGAAAATGTCTTTATTCTTAGAAGCTGTATATTGAAATAAATTATAAAATCTATTACCACTTTTAAATGATTCTAGAGGGAAGAAGTTTTCATTTGGCTATGTACCAGAATTCATTATTTCAGCTCTTATGATTTTTTTAATAATAAAGAATCAAGAAAAAGTTTCTGATTTGCTGAGTATAGACCATTACTCTGTTTTCAACTAAGCCCAAAATATCCTTTGGCACAGTCCTGAACTGGTGAGTTTTCGAGTGATGCACCTGCTCCATGACTCAGGGAAGTGCCGCAATACAGGTTAGAATTAGACAGGTTCATTGATATCCCGGGTCCTCACACCCTGCACAGCCTGCCTCAGATGAGGCACGTGACTGCTTCACCTTGTTTTCTGCAGTGGTGTTCTGATCCTTAGCTGTTTCCTCCCAAAATGCACAGGGCTGGGGTGCAGCTCAGTAATGCAGCCCCTCGGCTCCATCCTCAACACCAAAATAGTAATCCATCAATTAATTAATTACAGTTGAAACGCAAGTGCTGGGAAGATGGCTAAGTGGTTAAAGGTGCTGGTTTTGCAAGCCTGCCAACCAAAGTTCGGATCCCCAGCACCCATGTAAAGCCAGATGCAAAGTGGTGCAGGCATCTGTAATCCCAATGAGTTTATGGTGGCGGGAGGTGCAGTCAGTCAGAATTCCAAAGCTAGTATGGCCTTACCAGTGGGATAAACAACAAACACCCTGAGGTTTCCTCTGATCTCTGCACGCACACAGTGTCATGCTTGCCCATACACACACTCACACACACACAAACACACTCTCACACACACGCAAGTGATGATGATAAAACTGAAATGTGGTCTGGCTAAATGCATATGCTATGCTCACCAAACTGCCCTGTAAGCTCTTTACTTAACATTCATACCCATGTATTAATGTTCCTCTCACTTTTGTTTAGAGAAGCTTCTCTTTTCAGATGGTGGTGACCAGTGGGATGACTCAGAAGGAAGCACAGTGCTGACAAGCGATAGAGGAGTGTTCAGTGCTGAAACATCTCTATCAAACCTTCCAAGGCTCAGAGTTCACTGTAGAAGAGGTGACCAAAAACTAAAATCCTGTCTCCCGAAAAAGAATGTAAGAGCCAAAGAAAGGGTAAGACTGCTTACAGTGCAATTGACCAGACAGATATTGGCCTCGATATCCATGGCCTGGCAGTGCCTAGCACTACCTTCACAAGACCCTCATAATAGAAATAAAATATGATGACAATCAAAATGAAAGAGAGACTAAGGGAGAGAGGGAGACGACAATATGATGGAGTATGGATTTGTGAAGGGAAAAGTGAAGGAGGGGAGGGAATTATCATGGTTTATTGTCTGTAATAAAAAAAGTTTTAAAAAGTGAAATGTGCCACATTATGTTGTAATTTCATCTTGAATAGCTATCATCCAAAACGCTTAGAGCCAGAAGCGTTTCCTGTTTGTGTTTGTTGCCTTGGGCGGATGTTTACATACTCATGACATCTTGGGGATGGGACCCAAGCCTAAGAATGAATTCACTTGTGTTGCATACACAATTTACATTCAGAGCCTGAAGACAATTTTATATAGAATTTTTAATAATTTGTGTATTAAATTATGATTTTTTTCACACAAACTTGGGTATAAAACTGTCTACTTGTGAGGTCATGTTGACTCTGAAAGAGTTTAGAACTCTGGAGCATATTGGATGTTGGAGCCTCAGATCAGGAATGCTCATCCCGCATGTCTTCCTAGTAGGCTTAATTCTTCCTTATATGTTTTCCTTGTATTGCAGTTTTTGTAAAAGGGGTGGGTATTTCTCACCCATTTCACTGTCAAAGAGGAAAAGGGGGTGTGGTGGTTTGATTCAGGTGTCCCCCATAAACTTAGGTCTTCTGAATGCTTCTTTTGTAATGTGAATGTTTGTTCTGTGCCATTATGGATTTGGGGAGGATTTTTTTTTGGTATTATGGCTCAGTTAAAAGATCTTGGACTATATGGATGTTTGAACATCATTAGGATTGATAATAAACTATAGGGTCTTTAAAAGATGGACTGACTACATTGCATTTTACACCATTGATGGTTATCAGTTTATGCAAACCAGGGGCAGAATGTGGTGGTTTGATTCAGGTCTCCCCCATAAACTTAGGTGTTCTGAATGCTAGGTTCCCAGCTGATGGAGATTTGGGAACTAATGCCTCCTGGAGGAAGTACATTGTTGGGGGGGGGGGACTTATGGGTATTATAGCCAGTTTCCCTATGCCAGTGTTTGACATACTTTCCAGTTGCTATTGTCCACCTTTTGTTGACCAGAGGGTGATGTCCATCCTTTGCTCATGCCATTATTTCCCCCCTGACATCATGGAGCTTCCCCTTGAGTCTATAAGCCAAAATAAACCCTTTTTTCCAATAGTCCTTTTGGTTGGGTGATTTCTGCCAGCAAGGGGAACCTGACTGCAACAGGGTGTTATTAGATAATTTTGTTGTAACAAAAAGTGTTCTGATGGGTAGAAAATCATTTAGCTAAGGAATGATTGCAGTGACGATCCACTGGCACACACAGGCATGGATTTTCTCAATAGGCAGAATTTGTGTGGTGGCCCCATAAAGGGGACATTTGACAGTGAGCTTCCCAACAGCAGGAAGAAAAGCACCCAAAATCTCCACTTCCTTACACTTATGCTCAGAAATAGAAATGATGCCAAGAGACAAATACGGAACACCAGAAAAAAAAAATCCTTTTGAGGGCTTATTTTTGATCTTTGTGAAATAAATTTGCAGAGGCGACTTTTTCAAGAAGTGTGTGTTATCCCTGATAATCATAGGAATTACCATTTTCTAAACCAAAATTGGAGTGAAGCTTGATAAAGAATTGTCTGCCATTTAAGAACATATTATAAAGCATGTATTGAAATCACATAAAAATGAATCTTATCTAGACAATGAGTGTTCTTTATTGAAAAGAAGATTTCACTACTAATTGCTCCAGCAAATATATGACATGAAAGAGGGTAGAGAAAATCAACACGACAAATTTTGTTTGAAAAAGTTGATGTGGGGCTGCAGAGATGGCTTAGCGGTTAAGCGCTTGCCTGTGAAGCCTAAGGACCCTGGTTCGAGGCTCGATTCCCCAGGACCCACGCTAGCCAGATGCACAAGGGGGCGCACGCATCTGGAGTTCGTTTTCAGTGGCTGGAAGCCCTGGCGTGCCCATTCTCTCTCTCTCCCTCTTTCTCTCTCTGTCTGTCGCTCTCAAATAAATAAATAAAAATAATTTTTAAAAAAGAAAAAGTTGATGTGAAATATAATACTGCATATGCTAATTAAAATTCTTAGATAAAATACTGAACAAAATATACAGAAAGAAGTAGCATAAATTCATTCATTCCTTAACTAGTATTATGTATTAAAAGACTGTATGTGCTGGGTGATGTCCTAGGTGCTGAGGGAAAAGCCACGCGAGGCAATATCTGGTCTCGAGAAGTATTTAGTTTGATGGGAAAACGCAGCGAGTTGACGTCTGCGTTGGGCGGCATGTGCGCTGGGGCAGGGCAGGACACGGAGACGCACATGCTTGAGAATACTCAGTGCAGGAAGCTTTTGATGGTTGATACTAGTAGGACCTAGAATCCCCTGTGAGGGACAACCCTGTTTGGGTTAGTTGTGGTGGGAAGACCCACCCTAACACGAGGTGGGCAGCACCATTCCGTGGCTGGAGCCCTGGGCGCTCTAAAGAGGAAAGAGGTGGCCCAGCAGCAGCAGGCATCATGGTGCACTAAAGTGGCCGGCGGCTGCAAGCTCCTGCTGCCATGTCTTCCCGCCACAAAGGCCTGGAACCCGGAGCTGTCCTCTGAAATAAACCGTTCTTGCCTTCCACTGACTTTTGTCAGGTATCTTGTCCCAGCAGTGAGAAGGTAACTGATACAAAGCCTTTATGGAAAAGCTGCTTTGCTTTTAGGGAGAGAGATACAAACAAAACCTGGCATGAGGCAGTAAGAGAAAAGTGAATGTTACCCTTTTACCTTGAATACAATGAGCAGCCAGAGAATTGCTTCTAAGGTGGACGGGAAATGCTGCACAGGTGAATTCTACTTGAAGACGGTTGCGGCGTAGCCCAGCAGTACAGTACCTGGTAGGCAAGGAGCTAGACGCAAGGGAGCCGAGGAAAACAGCAGCTGATTCTGGTAGCTGTGTCTCGGGACAGTCAGTGCCCCTCTGTGGATAGACAGCCTCGAAGAGAAGCCCAAGTTGTTCTCACTGTCTCAGAAACTAGAGCATTTTAAAACACATGTACACTAATTCAGGGTCTGCATCCTCAGAGGACTCTGCCTTCATTATAATACCACTTGCATTGTGGAACACACACACACACACACACACACACACACACACACACACACACACTCCAGTAAGGGCTTTCACAGAGTATCATGGGAAAAGATACCCTAAAAGAGACTATCGCCACCATTATTTGTGAGGGAAAGGGATCACCCCACAAATATCCTACCCACCTTACAACATTCACAAAAACTTCTATGATAATACAATGCAGACACACTGGGCTTGCTCTTCCCCTCTCTGGGGACAAATCAATCTCTCTTTGCTTTGCTAAATAGATTTCTGCTTAAATAGTCTATATCTTGACCAAATTCTATCCTTTAAGAAAACAAGAACCAAGAGGCACTCCCCCTTTCGGCCCATCACATAACATCAAGGCTATATGATTTAGGGAACACAGGATCCTAATAGGTGCAAAGGATACTGGCTTGGTCTGTATTAACTTATCCTCAATCTGAATTGAACACTTTTCCCATATGGGTCACCTTCACTACTTTGCTGGCAGCTTGGCACTATCATCTTCCACCACAGAAGCCTAAAAGATCCTTCTGCTAAAGTTTGGTCATTGATTTCCCAAAGGCTTGTGTATTTAAAGTTTGGTCCCCTGGGTGACATTATTGGGTGATGGTGGCAACTTTGAGGGGCAGAGCCTAGCTCATTGAAGAGTACAGTGGGACCCCAGTGTGATTGTATGGCTGTGCAGACTCAGGTGTTTCATCAAAACTGAGTTTCCATCTTCAGCCTAGCAGGCAGACCCTGACGACAGGGGGCATGTCACCGGGGTGGATCTGAATTCCAGCCCAGAGGTATGCAGAGAGATCTGGTGGTTCCTACTTGCTGCCTGTGTGAACTTGCTGCTCTTTGGTGTTCTTGGCTATTTGTTGTTTTTCTCTCTGCTTGGATGCATGGAAGCAGCCTTTTCTGCCATTGATGGAATGTCCTCTGTATCTGTAAGCTTGAACTAAATCCCTTCCTCCCATACACTGTCTGGTTGGATGCTCATCCCAGCAGCATCATGGAGCTGTCTACAATGCCCAGCTTCTTTTTGTCTTCTGTCCATGAGGGACTTGTTTTTGCTCTGCCATAAACTCCTGTTATTATGTGCTATTTCACCACAGGCCTGCTAATTGTGGACCGGAACCTCTAAAACTGTGAGCCAAAATAAACCTTTACTCTTTTGTAAGTTACTTATGTCAGCTACTTCAATATAGTAACAGAAAACAAACTGATACACCACCCATGGCAGGGAGGGTGTAGACTCCTAACCTCAGTACAGCCATCAGATGCCCCAGTTCTGATTATCAGCCTAGTACATACCACACATGAAGAAGTTGCATTCATTTCCATTTTTAGTGACAAGGCTCAGTAGTGACAACAGCTGTTGTACCTGTCATGGGATCCCAAACAAGAGTGTTTCGATGGCATGACCTTGAGACTTCTCAGCGCCCCTGGTCTCCCACCCACTTTCTGACTTGGGTGTTTGCACACATCTCAATCATCTTACGAAGGGTGTGTGGAGAGAAGCAGTTCTTCAGACGGGAGGAGAAGAGGGGAAGGTCAGGCAGCTAATTAATGAACTGAAGGTCTTTCTAGGCTTTCAGGATGAAGATTGACAGGCAATTGTGGGAAAAGAGATAAAGAGAGCGGCAAAGAGTGGAATCAATGCAAAGCAACGTCAAGACACAAAATAGATATGGAAAACCAGTGAGAGAATATTGACTGTGGGGAATATTGACTGTCAGTGTGAACAGGGGAGAGAAGTGCTCTCACACAAAGGTCAGTGTGCAGAAAGAAAGCTACAAAGAGGCAAACTCTGAGAAAAAAGTGAAATCCATCAACATATGAAAAATTTGAGAAGGTGGTAACAAAGCTTAGCTTTGGGTAAATCTAGGCCAGAATATCAAAACAAGATAGAAGAACTTTTCTTAAAGGAAAGAAAAAGGAAGAAAAACATATTTAAAAGCCATCTTGGAGGTTTCTAAAGACGAGTTTTATTTTATAATCTTATTTCACTGACGTGAATAACACAGGTCTCAAATGACCCTGGAAATTCAATGTATCATCCATGTTCAGAGAGGTGCAAGGTGCCTTAAACAGATGGGAAAAGCCAGATTCTTTGTTCAAGGTCATCCAACTCCATGCCAATGGCTCCTCCACCATGTCATGACCCCTCCCCCAGTTAGTCATTGCCAAATTTTCACTGAATAATATCAGAATTAATATCTTCATATTGATAGCTATTTCTTGCTTAGGGTAGACTTTTGGGAAAAATTAGTAGGTCTCAAGAATACATATTGCCAAATGAATCTCTGAAAGGTTCAGTGTTAGCTATGGCATTACAGATAATGAACAACAGTATTTCAATATATTCTCACCAGCATTAAGCACATGGGGGCTGGGGAGATAGCTGGATCAGACAGTACAGCACTTGTTGCAAACACATGAAGACTGAAGTTCTGATCTCTGATTTCTGCAGAAATGTTGACTGAGGGGGCTGGAGAAATGGCTTAGTGGTTTAGGAGCTTGCATGCACAGCCAAAGGACCCAGGTACAATTCCCCAGTACCCATGTAAAGCCAGATGCACAAGGCGGTGTGTGCATCTGGAGTTTGTTTGCAGTGGCTAGAAGCCCTGGTGCACCTCTCTCTCTCTCTCTTCCCCTCTCACTCATTAAAAACACTTAAAAAAAAAAAAAAAGGTATTTTGAGTGGGTGTAGCAGTTGGCTACCTGCAAGTCCAGACCACGGGAGATGGAGACAGGAAATTCTCGGGGCAAGCTGGCTAGCTAGACTAGGTGAATTGGTGAGCTCTGAGCTCAAGTGAGACAAAACCCTAATAAAATAAACAAAAAGGAGAGAAAAAATGTCATTTTCTTCTTAGTAGTAAAATGTTCTTAATTTTCTGACAAAGGTGTTTGATATAATTAGGTAAGAAGAAACAACAAATTATATAATACAAAGATGTTTGAGTGATTGGTTGATGACTGATTCAGAGACATTGCCTATCTATGTAGCCCAGGCTGGCCTCTCACTGACAATCCCCCATCTTAGCCTCCTCTGCGATTAGCTTATAGGCATGCACCATCACAGTTGACTATTACTTGACTTAGGTCAAATATTACTTGCCAGACGTGGTGTCACATGTCGCTTATGCCAGCATTTCAAGGTGGGAACAGGAGAATGAGCTCCTGCTTTAGTCACACAGCAAGTTTGAGGGCAGCAGAGGCTTCAGAAAATATACATTTTTAGTAAGACAGCATATCAAGAAGCCCAATCAATCACAATTCCTCCTTTTTGGCTATCAAAACCCCAGTGTGGAAGATCCCTTGTTTCCCCTATAAGACCTCTGGGAAGGATGGCCCCATCTCAGCTACCTGGAAGTAAATCCTAATTAGTTTAAACTACTCCTGGGAGTTCCATTCTCTTGCTAGTTATGGATTTAGGAAATGGCATATGATCCTATTCTGTCCAATGACACAGGAGTGATTCCTGGAACATCTTTCTTGCTTTTACACAAGCATGACACTGCCCCCCCCCCCTTCTGCCTGTGGACATTGGTGGTGTGAAGATGAGATGCCGGTCAGTACTATAGCCTTTTTTTTTTTTTAGTTGAGAGAGAGAGAAAGAGAAAATGGGCACACCAGGGCCTACAGACGCATGTGCCACCTTGTACATCTGTCTTACGTGAGTACTAGGGAATTGAACCTGTGTCCTTTGGCTTTGCAGGCAAATGCCTTAACCACTAAGCCATCTTTCCAGCCCTTCTGTAGCCTCTTTGAAACCATGAAGGGAGCTGTCACAGAGACTGGAATGGTCTGGAAGCAGCTTTCTTGAGTGAGAAGCTGTGTTCTAGGTGGACAGCCACCTTTAAGATATCCATGTTACTGTGAACACCTCCTTATCCGTGTTCTAATAAATTCACATGCACCAAGCTAACTTGGGTGGAGTTGCTTCTTTGGTCTGTCTTTGGGCCCTGTCTAGGGTGAATAAACATTTGTTCACTTCTCCCAGGAAAAATCATAAGACAACAAGTCAGACACTTTGATTCATGGACTATGATGTCTGGTCTAACAATTTGGGGCCTGTCCTGAACCTCACAGTAGACACCAGCAGAGTGGCACAAATATTTCAATAGGCAATGAGTGAAGAGAATATACAATGAGTGTTTCCTTTGGGAAACTGTAGCTTCCAAAGATACGGTAATGCTCACCCTGCCTTTTGAATGTGAGAAGAAGAAGAAAAAAAAAAAAAAAAACAGACCTGGACAGAGCAGGCATGATTTCCTTTTTAAAGCCATGTACATCTCTGATACCCATCCAAGGAGTGATTTCTGTGCTCTGTGAAAGAGGAAGCTTCAACTGTGACAAAGTGTCACAGGAGACCGTACAGAAACTCGGCACTGACCTTACGGTATCAGCTCCTGAGCTGGCTGTTGACTTAGTGAAAATACTACATCCTTTCCCAAAGAGGCTGGACTAAACGGAAGCTCCCATTCATTGCAGCTCCCGAGTTAAATGCTGGGTTCTATCACTTTTGAGGGGGACAAAGTAGAAGGTGATTGTGAAGCAATTACTTGTATATATACTGTTCTTTTATTATAGTTCACATTACTACTGGAAAAGCAGTGGGCAACGGTAGTCACTCTGGAATTGTACAAACCTGGGTTTGGGTATCTGAAACCTGGGTTAGAGGAGTGATGTGTGAGTCACTCAAAACCTCTGTTTCCTCTCCTGTTAGTGAGAATAATAATACTAACAACAACAACCCCTTAACAAGTTGTGAGTATTGAATAAAGTAACGAACATGAAAGCCTGAACTTTGTGACTGCAGAGATGGCCCCACAGTTAAAAGTGTTTGTTTGCAAAGAACAAACCTGATGGCCAGCTTCGTTCCCCATAACCCACTTAAAGCCAGATGAACACAGGGGCACATGCATCTGGAGTTCATTTGCAGTGGCAAGAGGTCTGCCCTGAAGAATCCATTCCCCCCCCCTCTCTCTCCCTCTTTCCCTCTCTTTGCAAATAAATAAATAATTTTTAAAAGGTTTAACTTTAATACAGTCCTAGCTATCAGTATTAGTCAGAACAACCAGGCTTATATGGAATATTACAGTCCGTGATGCCAGGATCAGTACCCAAGTTTCCTAATTCTCAAATTTGTTTTCTGATACAGTACACAATTTTCCTTGATAAAGCTGAGATTCATGCTAATATAGAAAATGAGAAGAGAATCTATACAAAGATCTGTGTTTTAGCAAACATTGTAATTTTCTAATACTAGATATACTGTCATAATACCAAATCTTGTTTATAAAGTTAGGTATATATTTGCCACTCTGCTGTCTCATGTTGTTCCGAACTCCGTAGAACAAGTAGGCTGGGTAAAGTGCTGGCCTCTGAACTTTAACAGCTGTTAATTATCACCTTAGTCAGAGCAGCTGCAAGTACCTGGAAGCGATCAGGTCTGCTGACCTTCCCTGGTGGAAGAAGGGAACAGGCACTATCAGACCCTCACCTGAGTTTCCCGCCTCTCGCTCCTGCACCCCTTTCCCAGCAGTGGGTAATTCTGAACTAGCTACATGTGGTCTCTGGAGGTGTATAGAGGGTGGAAGTAACTGAAGGTGAAGGCTCCATCAATGCAGCTGTGGGGAAATCAACATCCATACTGGGATGAGACCATTCCAGTGATGCAACTGTTTGGGGGTCACCCATTCTCCTGTAGGTAATCCCTCACCTATTCTCTTTGAAAGTCACCCTAATTAACTCATTCTGTTGTCATGCTGGACTTGGGGGAAATTGTTACTTTGGTCTCTCTCCTTAGAGAAAAGTTCACACATCAGCTGTTAATACTTTCCCCTTCCTTGTGTACTCCCCTTCTGTAAATGTGATATTGAGACTTGAGTAGACAAGGGGACAGTCTGGAGTCAGCTGGTCCTTTGGTGGCATCAGCTTACTAACCTCTAGGAATGATGGGGGGGGGTGCTGTGGGGACAGAAAATCTGTATCCCAAATTTAGTGCCTTCATGAGTTCAAGGTCCATGTTCAGATGTGCATGTTCTCAGGGTATGAGAATACAAAAATTACCTAAAAACAGGAAGGAATTCATTAAGTCCAATGGCATACTCAGTGTGAAAGGACAATAGAACAAGACAGAAGGGAGCAAACAGAGGTAAGGAGGGTGGCCGCCAGTCTCTGCCTCGTGAGAGCATTTTTAATCCCCTTAGAAGAGAAACACATGTTGGGCTGGAGAGATGGCTTAGCGGTTAAGCGCTTGCCTGTGAAGCCTAAGGACCCCCGTTCAAGGCTCGGTTCCCCAGGTCCCACGTTAGCCAGATGCACAAGGGGGCGCACACGTCTGGAGTTCGTTTGCAGAGGCTGGAAGCCCTGGCGCGCCCCTTCCCTCTCTCTCCCTCTATCTATCTTTCTCTCTGTGTCTGTTGCTCTCAAATAAATAAAAAAATTAAAAAAAAAAAGAGAAACACATGTTATGTCTGGTTATAGACCCACACAGCGAAGCCATCTTGAATAAGTTTTAGTTTTATTTTGTTTATTTTTATAGAATTCATGACTAAATAGCACAGCAATGTGCTTGGGCTGCAGTTCAAATAAAGAAAATGCTGAGGGGATAAAAAAAAAGGTGCTGAAAGAGATCTTTGGCTCACTACTCACTTGCTATTATCTGAAGGTCATTATAACCTTTAAGGGTAACGATGAAAAATCTGAAGAGACAAAGCCATAAGAACAAAGAACCCTGCCAGAGCTGAAAAGCAGGGTATGAGTATCACCTTGCCTCACCTAACAATCTTAAATTAATCATAAGTACAAGCACATGCACGAGAGAGCAGCTTTAAGATTTGTGGTGGTTTCAATGCACGTCACCCATAGACTCAGGTACATTAGATTACGCTTCCTCTGTAAGTGCAGCAGCCCGCTGGAAGAGGAATGTCACTGGTAAGGTCCTGAGTCCCACTCTAGGATGTGTTGAGAGCCAGTTTGAGCTCTGGTGGTCCATACTTGTGGTGCTGGTTTTGGTGTCTCTGCTGTGGCTGTTTGGTGAAGTGAGTCAGCTTCCTCCGCACCTGGAAGCTTCCCCTGGAATCAGTAAGCCTGAGGTAAACCCTCTCCTTCCATAAGCTGCTTCTGGTCAGATGCTTGTCCCAGCAGTGAGAAGGTGATGTAATAGAAAATGATATTTTAGACTAAGCTTCCCACTCAAGTCTCCGACAGCTTGCTGGGAAAGATTGGTCACTCAAGGCAGAGCTTACATCCAGCCGGGGGTGTGTTGAGAACCAGTCCGAGCGCTGCTGTTCCTGCTATCTGGTGTCTGCTGTGGGTCTGGGGAGGTGAGCCAGCTTCTCCACCCGTGAAGACCTTCCCCAGGAAATGGTGAGGCTGAAATAAACCCTTTCCTCTCATCAGCGGCCTCTGGTCAGGCGCTTGTTCTAGCAGCAAGAATGAAATTGGAGTGCTAAGAGAAATAAAGGTAGAGTTCTCAAGCTGGAAGAGACTATGATTTAGAGAAATGAGAAATTTGAAACAACAAACTATGCTTTCAAAAGTCATAATTGTAAAATAAAAATTAAAAGTCCATAGAAATCTCTACTAGGAATCAGATGGGGATTCACAATACCAGAAATGTCCACATCTAGAAATCTCAGAATTGAGGTTAGGGTGCAGCTCAGTGGTATAGCACTTGCCTAGAAGGTGAGAGGCCCAGTTTGGTCACCAGCAACATAAAACAAAACACAAAATAGGAATCCCAGGGTCCCAAAGAGATGCAAATAATGTCCAAAGAGTGTATGTTCAAAAAAAATACACACAGGCAACTTTTCACTGGCGGGACATTTGAATTAGTCATCTTAATTAAGGGCAAAAACACCAACATATGTTTAAGAGGTTAAGGTTGTAGCAGTTGCTTAACATGTATAAGGCCCTGGGATCAATCCCCAGAACCACAGAAATGGAAAAACTCAGCACAAACATATGAAGCTATGGGGGAGGGGGGCATTTGTAGTCACATCACCACCCTGGTCCATTAATGTTTGCACACTACTTTATTTCCCAGTCACACTGTGTGTCCATTTTACCCAGTCATTTACTGTCATTTACTTAATGTGAAAAATTTTGTTTGTGATTAAGCCTCCTCCTTAATCCCCAGCTGGTGGAGTACGTGGGAGGCAATCCTTGCCGAACGCGGTGAGTCCCTGGAGAGCACCTTGGGGTTTCATAGTCCAGCCCTGCTTGCCGGTGCTCGTGAACTCAGCCCTCCACTTCCTTCCTGCTGGTGTGGGATGTGACCCCCTTCTTCCTGTTCTTGCCATGCTTTTCCCACCTAGAAGAAATTTCCCCCTGAAACGGTAAACCTCAAATAAGCCCTTCGCTTCCATAAGCTGCTTCTGGTCAAGTGTTTTGTCTCAGCAGTGAGAAAGCAACTGACTGCTGCCACAAGTTAGTGGAAAGTACTTAACTGTCATAGGTGCTATATTCTAAGTTTACTCAGATGTCTGCTGCCCTGCATAGAAACTTTTGACTGAGTGTAAGGAGTGGGGTGAATTGTAGTTAGGTTCTATTTCCCGTAGAGCACTGAAAACTTGCAGTGGTCCTCCATTTTCCACAGGATACAGTCTAAGACCCCAGTGGATGCCCCAAACTGTCAAAAACACTGAAACACAGAGAGATGATAGATCATAGATAACAGATAGATAGATGATAATAGACAGAAAATAGGTAGATGACAGGTACATAATAGATAATGGATCAATAGATGATGATGATAGATAGATAGATAGATAGATAGATAGATAGATAGATAGATAGATAGATGAATTCTACATGTTTCTCATATGCCCTGCAATACAGCCACATGGCACCAAAAGCCAACTGTCCTTCCATGTTTAATGCCCTCATGCCCATTTGACATCACTATTCCTGTACTTTAGGGCCATAAATAAAATAAAAGATCCTTAAGCACAAGTATGACTATGATAGAGAACCTGATACCCACAATGCCTACCAAGTGACTAATGGATGTGGATATGCTGGACAAAAGGATGGACCATGTTTCAAGAGGGCTGGAGCTGGACCACATAAGAGCTCATTGCTGAGAAAGTCACGAGGTCTCTAAATGTATTGATCATTCCCAGTATTTTACATTTACATTTCAGACCACGGTTGACCACTAGTAACTAAAGAAGAAATAGAGACAACTTAGATTTGAGGACAACTGTATACATATAACACACTGGCCAAACTTGGAAACATCAAAATCAGATATGAGTATAAACTGGGGATTTGAGGTAGAATGAAAATAAGTATAACCCAGAATATAAGAATAGGAGGTGTTGCCAGAAGTAGAGGCCAGGCTCAAGGATGACAGACAGGATGAAATAAGAGCTGCTGAGGAAAACTGATGGATTCTTTTGAGTTTTTGAAAAATGAAGTTTGCTCTCAAGGATCATGACTGTTCCTTTGAGAAATGTTGCTATCAGATTTCCAAATACGCTTGAGCTCCTGGAAAGCACTCCTGAACACTACAGAAAAAATGTGTTACATGAAGAAAAAAAGCATTTTAAGCTCTAAGAGGGATACCAAATCAGAAGCCATGGAAGATCACAATTAGACCCTGGATAAACAGGAGGGGATCTTGCTATTATTCAGGTACAGTTTCCTCCCACTGAGAAAGCGGAGATGGGGATGGGTAGAGATAGTTTACTGTGTTCCTAGAAAGACACAAAGAAGCACTGATTCATCACATATAGATAGGGCATCAACAGACCAAAGTAAAGATGTCATCTCTAAATCCCAACCTAGGTGAACCAAAGAGTTCATTGGGGAGCATAGGTGACTGACCCTTATGTGGCCACGTTACTAAGAAGTCCCACCCCAGTCAATGGTTCACCTCTTATGTAGTGGCAGTTGGACTCTCAGGTAGGGGAGGGGCCCATGAGCGTTGACTAGCATGAGCCCCCCCCCATGATGGAGTGTGACTAAGCCAGACCTGGGGGAGGGGGTCTGGATGGGTTTATCACCACTGCTCTTCAAGGCTGATGGTCATTCCATCCTGCAGGAAATTACCAAACCACAGTCACACAGCTAGAGACTAGAATGCACGGCCTGACAAGAGGCCAGCAATGCCATTTCAGGGGATGGAGATGCTCTTGAAGTCCCAAGGAGAGAGACCAGACCCTCTCTTCTACTTTCAAAGAGATCTGATGTTAAGCCATATAGCTGGGGCTCAGTAAATGTCTACGGAATAGGCCAGTTAATAGCAAACATACAGGTGGTGAGATAGATGCACACAGCATAGGAAGACTGCCTGCGGGGGTCCAGAGGGATGGAGATCTGGACTGTTCTAGACAGAATTGTAGTTACTGAGCACATGCTAAGAAACAGTCCACCCAGGAAGGAGCTACTATATTGGGAAAAGTTCTGGAAACTTGTAAGCGTAGTTAAAATTTTGAAGGAAACTAGAAATACTTAGCCTAAAAAAGAGACGTCTGAGGGAGTTTTCAAACTTCACTGGTAATTTCATAGGCATGGCCAAAAGGCTGTGGAAAAACAAAGACTGAAGAAGGGGTGTATGGAACAGTAGACCTGTTAGCCCAGGTTGAAAGAAAGAGTTCTACATCCTGGGCTATAGCATATGAGCCACATCAAAGAAAGGTGGGCAGGGGCAGAGGTGGGCTGCTCTTCCCGCAGTAACGTTTGTAGATCACTGAGAACTGTGACATGACTTTGGACATTTGGAAGCCTGCTACATGGGAGATTTCCTCTTGATATTTGTATCTGTAGCCATCAGAACTGGGAACACAGCAGCTCTCAGGTCGCACAGGGAATGACACCCCAGGATCAGATCTCACTGTGAGTACCCTCTGACGTGCCTGACAGAGATGGCATGGCTGAGAAGTTCGCGTCATCAGTCCTAGTCCAAATTTGGCCCCTCAACAGATTCTTAGAAGAGACTGAGGGCATGAAGCCAGACACTCAGAATTCTACTGTGAAATGGTTCTTATTGATTCCCAATGACTCTAGGTTGAGTGGCTGTTTTATTCTTCAGAAACCAAATCTCTGAACCATATATCTTAGTGTCTGGTTGTTCCTATATAACCAAATTTTGCAAACTCTCTAGGACTCTAACTATGAAGATTTCACTGTGGAATTGTATTCATTACTACCAGGTCCCTGTCACCATTACCTCTATCTGTGTAACGCCTGGAACATCATATCCTTGAGACAGACTCCCTCTGCCAGGCTCTGAGGGCTTCTCTCTTGACAGCCTCTTCCCTGCTGCCTGCCCACCAGTGGCTGCTGAGCTCTTCTCGTATTTCTCATGCTTTTACAGACTTCCTTCCTGGTTCCTGTGACAGGGTACCAACCTCAACCAGGAGCTTTATCACTATGTATCACCTCTCCTTGGAGTGTCAACTTTGTGAGGGGATTTTTCTGTTTATCCTAATTGCCTAAATCAGTACCTGCATACAACCAGCCCTCTGCACTTACAAGTTTTGAGTCTATGGATTCAACCAGTCGCGATGAAAAAATGTAAATAATGTGTCAATCTGTATGAGATGTAAGAACCTGAGGACTTGGGATCCACACGCAGTCCTGGAGGCAACCCCTCCAAGAAACTGTACTTAGAAGAGAGTAATTCTCCATTCCATTTTGTACTTGCTGCTGACCCTTCCTAATCTGGATCTTTGTGTCTTTAACTGAACTCTGTAACTAGCACTATTTTATTATTTTATTTAGCTCTGCTTTATAAAATTCAGCACTATAAAAGCAGAAAATGGCAATCTCTTCTTGCTTGGAGAGTCCATAAGGGCTGAAGGGGGTGACTGAACTGCATACCTTATATACTGGTAAATTTTTCTTCATATTTATTTATTTGCAAGCAGAGAAAGATGGGGAGGAGAGAGAAAATGGGCAATCCAGGGCCTCCAGTCACTGCACACAAACTCCAGGTGCATGTGCCACCCTGGGCCTCTGCCTTTGCATGGGTACTGGGAAATTGAACCTGGGTTGTCAGGCTTTGTAAGCAAGCACCTGAACTGCTGAGCCATCTTTCGAGCCACTGTGATGGTTAATTCTTTTATTAACTTGAATGGATTAAGGAATGTCTAGGAAATAGTAAAGCACACCTCTGGGTGTGTCTGTGACAGTTTCTAGAGAGTATTACCTGAGGGGGGAAGAACCAGCAGGCATCTAGGCTGCCTCATTCTATGGGCTAAAGACAATATGGACATAACAGGAAAAAAGGAGAAATCCCAAGAATACAGGTCTTTTCTATCTCTGCTTCCTGTCCACCATGAAGTGAATACTTTCTCTTCTACCTGCTCCCACGGTATGGAGTTCAGTCCCACCTCAGGCCCAAAGGAATGGAACCTGAAAGTGATGCACTGAATGCTCTGAGACTGTGAGCTGAAATAATTCTCTTGTCCTGACTCTCTTAGTTATTTTGGTCACAGCTACAAGAAACTAATATTTCTTTCGAGGCTCCTCATGATTTATCAGGGACAGATTCCATTTGAAAATGTCTCTGCATTCATGATTCAGAAATAAAACCAGCTTCACTGGTTATGAATTATAACTGAGATTGAAGTTGGCTATGATCAGCCCTCCGTCCACCTGACGCCCCTTCCACCCAGCCATCCCTTAGTAACAAGGCTGCTCTCAGGAAGCCACATTCCTTCACACATTACTCTCACTCTCTGACCACAGCTAACTGATTGGCAGTGGAGGAAAATCAAAGCAGGATCCACTCACCGCCGGGCTGTAAGCCTGTATGGCAAGCTGGTATGATAAGTTAGATAAAGTAAGATACTTTCTCCCTCAGGAACATGAGTTAAGACCTACAGAGAATGAAGGAGACAACAAAGAAGCCTAAAGCTGAGCCGTCTGTGGGAGAAATAATAACACATCATTTTCAGGACAAAGCAGGAGCGGAAAAGAAACAGAGCCTAGCAAATAAAAATGGAACATGGAAAAAATGGGATAAAATGAGCCAGGTACTTCAAGACAGGTCAGGAGGAGCTCAAAGCCAGTAGGCTTCTCCAGGATCCCTGGAGCCATTTGACTAGATGCACACCTCAGGTCCCACTTCTAGTAAGTTCTCAATACAGGACTCCCCAGAACAAACCCCTTATGGCTTGAGGTGCACATGTTAATCCTTACCAATGAAACAGACCCATCAAAAAGTATTCTGGTCAGGGGAGTGTGTCAGTGCCATGTTACTGCTATTTAAAAGCAGCATAAGGGTCTGGAGAGATGGATTAGCAGGTAAGGCATTTTTCTGTGAAGCCTAATGACTCAGGCTCAATTCCCTAGTACCCACATAAGCCAGATGCACAAGATGGTGCATGGACCTAGAGTTGGTTTGCAGTAGCTAGAGGCCCTGGTGTGCCCAGTCTCTCTCTAGCTGCCTCTCTCTCTCTCTCTCTCTCTCTCTCTCTCTCTCTCTCTCTCTCAAAAGTAAATACATAAATAAATATTTTTAAAAAGCAGCATGGGCCGGACTGGTGGAACAGGCCTTTAATCTCAACACTTGGGAGGCAGAGGTAGGAGAATCACCGTGAGTTCAAGGCCACCTTGAGACTACATAGTGAATTCCAGGTCAGCTTGAGCTAGAGGGAAACCCTACCTCAAAACAACAACAACAACAAAAAGTAGCACGAACTAGTGACCTTGTTTTAGTCCACTTTCTAAAGCTAATAACACAATGCCACAGACTAGGGAAATATAGAGAAATGTAGTTATTTAGGCTCACAGTTCTGGTCCAAGGTCAAGAATTCACATGTGGAATGGCTGATAAGAGTCTGAAGATGGCAGTCTCACAATTCTAGCACAGTCTCCCCCCCCCCCCCTCTCTCTCTCTCTCTCTCTCATAAAGCCCAGGACTCAGTCATGGTAACCTTATCCAATAGTAATTATCCTCGCAAAGGCCCCACACCCCAACACCATCATCAGAATAAGTTTCTACCCTCTTAATGTCTCACATTGGGGATTAATCCCAATTCACTCCATCATAGAACAAAAAAACCCCACACATTTATGAATGGGTGGTTCTTGAAATCAGAATCCTGAATTGAATTGAGCTGACTAATATAAAAATGTCATAAAGGCTGCATGCATTCAGGGGGCACTGGGCAAAGAGTCGGTTTCATTTCCTGATTCTAGGGGTGTCTAGAGCTGAGCCTGCAGTTGCAGGATTTTAACGTCTGCTTCCATCATCATTTACCTGATTTTCCTGCCTCCCGGTCTCCCTTACTGTGGGGGTTTGATTCAGGTATCCCCCATAAACTGAAGTGTTCTGAATGATAGCTCCCCAGCTGATGAACATTTGGGAATTGAAGTCTCTTGGAGGTGGTGTATTGTTGGGAGCAGGTTTGTGGGTGTCATAGCCAGGTTGCCCTTGCCAGTGTGTGGCACACTCTCCTGTTGCTATTGTCCACCTGATGTTGCCCAGGAGGTGATGTCCCCCCTCTGCTCATGCCATCGTTTTCCCTTGCCATCATGGAGCTTCCCCTCAAATCTGTAAGCCAAAATAAACCCTTTTCCCCACAAGCTGCTGTTGGTCAGGTGTTTTCTGCCAGCAACATGAACCTGACTGCAACATTTATGAAGACCCTTAAGGTTCTGTTGGACCAGCTGCAGAATCCAGGATCATCTCTTCGTCGCCAGGCCTTCAATCACACGTGTTCAGAGGTTTGGCAGATTAGGGTGTGGCATCCTTGAGGGGCCGTAATTCCACTTACCACAGGGAACAAGGAGTAACTCTTTAAAGACCGCCACGTAGACTGACCCTCTCGGAGAGCCACAGAATCCTACACAAGCAAGCAGACATTTCAAGAGCTTTAAAGTAGAAGGAATCAAGACAGCAAACAAGGCCCTGACAAGTTCCTAATTAAGACAAGAGCCTCTTCCATGTTGCCACTGCTGACTTCCAGCTTCTGCATGGTCACAGGGCCCTTGGAGCGCAGGCTTAACTGGAAACGCAAGGAGAGAGCGTCGCTCCGCTGCAGCAGTCTTCTGGTCCCTGTAGCGAATAAGCAGGTGTCCCGGTAAGAATGAGGCAGAACAGAACCGTGGAAGACTGTCACAGAGCCGCCATGGACTGCTGTCCTTTCCTCATTATAGACGTTGGTTAGCCACGTCTCGCTCAGAAGATCCTATTGACAGCTGGGCTGCACACAAGGCTGAGTAATTATAGGGCTCTCAGAAATGACATGGTGGAAAGCGAGGAACATCCACGGTGAGAACAGATGCTGGTAACGGCTTTGACTGCCAGCGCAGAGCTCTGCCGCCATGGCTGTGCACGGGGGACAGCGCTCCTGCTCCTCCCGGTACCTTGTCCACACCCTTGTCCAAGCTTTTGTCTCCCATGGAAGGAGCCTGAGGCGATTTCTTTTTTCTTTTCTTTTTTTCTTACTTTGTAACTTTTTATTGACAACTTCCACAAGTATAGACAACAAACCTTGACGGTCTCCTCCCAGCACTGCCACGTTCCCTCCCAACTCCGCCCTCCACTGAATTCCTTCTTCTTTCCAGCGAGCGTGTCTTCTATTATTTTTGAGGCAAACCCAACAGACTGCCATTTTCATACAAGACAGAGAGAGAGAGGGAGAGAGAGAAAGAAAATCGGCAGGCCAAGGCCTCCAGCTGTTACAATAGAACTCCAGATGCGTGCACCCCCTTGTGCACATGTGCGGCCTTGTGTGCTTTGTCACTGTGCGTATGGCTTACGTGGGACCTGGAGAGTCAAACATGAGATCTTAGGCTTTGCAGGCAAGTACTTTAACTGCCAAGCCATCTCTCCAGCCCCTCTGTTCTATTTGTTTATTAGTACATTGTTAATTTATTTATTTGCAAGGATATAGAGAATGGGCATACCAGGATCTCTAGACATTTCAAATGAACTCCAGATGCATGCACCACTTTGTGCACCTGGCTTTACCTGGGTACCTGGGAACTGAACCCAGGTTATTAGGCTTTGCAGGCAAGTGCCTTAACTGCTGAGCCATTTCTCCAACCCTCTCTTCTATTTTGAGGTCACCATTGTTTTCCACTTATTATGCAGATCTTGTTTAGGTAGTGTCAGGCACTATGAGGTCATGAATATCAAGACAATTTTGTGACAGAAAGATAACATTGTAAATCCCACCCTTCCTTTAGCTCTTAAATTCCTTTCCTTGCCTTTCTTTTTTGCCCAGTGTTTAGCTGGGCAAAGGAGCTTCATAGGAGTCAGTTAAAGAAGCAGAGGGTGAGGGTAAGGAGGACCTTTGCTGGGTTTCTCCAATAATGTGTAGAGCTTGTTATGGACTGAAGGTCTGTGTTCTCCAAAACTTTATGTGTTGGAACACCATCTCCCATTTTGATGGTGTTAAGAGGTGGGAGCCTGTAGGAGTTAATCAAGACTAGATGAGACTATCCAGGTAGAATCCTTCTGAATGGATTAATGCATTTCTAAGATACACAAGATAGCTTACATCCCTACCTCTGGCCTCTTCCACGTGAGGTTAGAAGATGTTGATAATTTACAACCTGGAAGAAGACCCTCAACAGAACTCAGCCATGCTGGGCGATCTCAGAAGTCCAGGCTCCAGGTGTGGGAGACCACACACCTTCTGTGCTTATATGAGATGCCTCTGAAAGTATTCAGCTTTCACAGCTCACGCTGATGGAGACACAAGCAGCCCAGCTGAGCAGCGAGAGTCAGTAATTGGTTTTTCAACCGCATGAAAGTCATCAGATAGCTCCATGTCCTCCCCCCGACACGCCTATATTATGAAACCCTGAACAGTCTATGCCACAGGGCATCCAGACAAGTTTTTATAGAGAATTAACTCAGCACAATTCAAACGTACTTGTTCTTTTTAATCTTTACTGAGTAAAGTCTCAAATGTGGCCTGGGGGTTATCTCTACTCTGTCAGTCTCAAAGGATCACATTTGGCTAAACAGAGGTTATTTAATTAGGTCAGAATTTACTAAGCTACCCATGTGGACGTTTTTAGGTTACTGGGTCCTAAATTCTAATACCAAGTTAGTCACAAGTAGGGAAGTAACTCATGTCTTTGATGCTTTCTGGACCACAAGTAATCTTCAGGGGCCAAAGAGCAAAGGCTTTGTGAGTAGAGGGCAGACTGCACAAGCTCCTTCTGTTCTGTTCATGAGCTCCCCGCTGCTCCAAAGCTTCTCACCTGAGTCTTCTGTTTCCCCATTGTTATTGGCTCAAATTATGAAATAATGAGAAAGCATGTTGTGTAACAAGTAAGATTGGGAAGGGGTGTGTGTGAAGGAGAATCACTTCTTACCTGTTGAAATAACATAAGGCAATTTATAATAATATAAGGACAGCTTGTAGGGCCTGCCAGAGGCGAGAACTGGGCTAATTTCATCCTGGCATGTGGCTTCTACAGATCCATGAGAATGCTCTCTGCTCCAAGATGGATTTGTTCTGACAAGACAGTCAGAGTAAAGAGGCATGAATGCTTATAGTACAACCCTAAATTGGAGTGCAGTGGAACACAGAGTCTATAACGAGCAACTGGATAGAAATATTGATGCTTAGGAAAGGGGAGGCTTAGAAATGCTGGGAAAAAAGATACTTATGCTCTTTGATTAGATTCCAAATGCTGTATCTACAGCAAAAAGCCAGAGGCAGAGCCCTGGAGGGTCCATAAGGAGGTGAATGGAATGGTCTCTAGAAAACCAGGACAGGACTATTTTAAGCCCAGAGCGTCCTAGATGCTATCCCACAGTAACATTAAATAAAGATGAGAGAAGAGGGAAGGGAATGATTTTGTTACCCACTATGATAGACAGGAAAATGTTCCCACTCCTGAGATTTCTGAGTTTAAAGATCCGGATCCATGAGTATGTTGGGTTATATGGCTAAAGAGAATTAAGATCGCTAATCAGGTGATCTTCAGATGGAGGATTGCCCCAAACTATCTGGTGTCCCATGGCAATCACAGGAGTCTTCCAAATTCTAGAGGAAGGCTGAAGACAAGGTCACCCTGATGCTGGGCAATAAATAACTTGATGGCTTTGAAGAAGGGAGGGAGGTATTGTAGAGCAGATTCCTCTGAACTGAAACTCCCTCCTGAAGGGAGGAGGGAGGCTCAGGAGACTCAGGAGATCAAGTGTGGGAAAACCGAAGCTTAAAAGGTCACAGGACCCCTCCTCAAGGTTAGGAGCAGTAAACAACTGTTGAGGAGCAGACTGATGCCAGTGTTATATAATAATTTTCTCTGAATTAAAACACTCCCTTCTGGGGGAGGAGGAAGAGCCTGGAGGTCCAAAAAATCTGGGACCCCTCCTTAAGGTTCTGCACAGGGAAAACAGCTGCCTGAGGTGGGGAGCACCTCTTCACCAGCTGAGCTGCCTGCAGGCTATGCAGTGAGCTACAGACATGCAGCTTCCACAGCCGTCACCTATGCTGGGGGCGGGGGGCACCTTGGGGATGCAGCTGCCTTTGAGTCACCCATGCTCCTGTAAGCAACCCCTCCCCCTGCTCTATAATTAACTCCAGTAAACTCACTGGTTGACTACCTTTGGTGTAATTGTGCTTTGGCCTGTCTGACATCTGTGCCTCATCTGGGGTGAGTAGAAGTGTGTTTGCATCTCCCTAGGAAGAAAAGTTTCTTGTGACGGGAGGCTGTGAGCAGAGGACGCTCTGGACCCTGGGAAAAGAAAGGAACAGATGCGCCCCCAAAGCCTCCTGGAGGAGCACTGCCCAGTAGGTACCTCGGTGTTAGCCCAGTGAGGGCTGAAATTTGAGGAAACTCATAAAAGAGATTGGTCTCTTTGTGCATCTATATGCTGTGAGGAGTAAGTGATTTCTGGAATTCTGAGCCACCAGCTCCATGAAGACCATGAGAACACAAGATTGAGAGCAAAACCATATGTCAAGGATGGAGGGGAAGAGCAGAAAAAAACCCAAGTCTTGGTGATACCAAGAACCTCTTGAATTCACCAATTTCAGAAATCCCTTACTTATGTTCTTTTATTTATGAGATTATAATCCCTTGGCTTTTCTGTTATTTATCACTAAAAGTACCCCACCTGGTAAACAGATAGTTAATGAACAACACCCTTAGACTAAAAGTTAATGAGAAAAAAATATGCTCATTTCAAGATTTAAATAACTAAGCCCAAGAGAAGAACAAGGAATTCTCAAATAAAAAGAAACAAATACAATAAACACTTGAACAGACATTCATATCCACTAAGCAAATGCCAATTAAAAATATCCAGATACTTTTTAGCTCTAAATGGACAGAAGTTTTTAATGACGATATTGAATGCTGATGACTTTAAAAAGCATGCACTTCCTACTGGAAAGTCATGGCTAGAGAAAATTCCTGCGGGCTGCTGGCTGAACCGAAGACTGGAGTATCCCAAGCCACACGCTTCTCTAATAGTTACTTTTATGAACTGGTTTTCTGGGGTACAGAGGCTGTCTTAGAACTATCCAAAACTATGTCCTCTGAAGTTGCAATGCATTTGGTAAGCTTGGGTGGGACCACCTAAGAGGAAGTCCTGGGTCTTCTCACTGGAGAAGCAGATGACAGCAGCTCCCCATAGAGGCACAATCCTTCCAGGCACGCTGCCAGGTGTGTGAGCCCTTGGACTTGCCAGATCTAGCAATTACTATTCAAATACTATTCAATTACTATTCAATGTCAGCATGTAGTCTTCTGTCTTCCCCTAGAAATCCTAAGTCACATGTCCCTTGCCTACCAGGAGAAAGAGAGAGAGAGAGAACACTACTCATTCCTGATGTTATTTTAAGGCTGGAAAATTGCAGGATGGTGTTCCAGGCAAGCTGAGGCTTTCTGCCTGCTTGCAGTCTGTTCCTGAACTTTCTCTTCCTGCATCCCTGACATCTGCCTTGAACGATGCATACGATTCCAATGGTACAATGGAGCTGGCTTGTCTTGGCTAACCAGAGCTGATGGTTATGCGTTCAGAAAATTTGGGACCAGAGTACAGCTCAGTAGAGTGTTTGCCTAACATGCATGAAGCCCTGAGTTGGATCCCAGATGGCCCTCCTGCAGCACATGCAATCAGGAAATTGATGGTTATTTGAAATCAGCCCTGTCAGAAGCACTCACGCCATAAAAACTGGCAAAGAAATCCATGCTTTTACCACGCCTACCTCCACGACGCCTGCAGAATGCTAACTGAGTAATCACCCCCGGACCAAGTATTCTCTCCTGCGCTTAATTTGTCTGGGCCACTCCTTGATAGTGATGACTAATTTTGATTATCAAGTTTCTCAGATTAAGAAACACCTGGGGGGGGAGGGCTGCAGAGATGGGTTAGTGGTTAAGGCACTTGCCTGCAAAGTCCAAGGACCCAGGTTTGATTCTCCGATCCCATGTGAGCCAGATTCACAGGTGGCACATGTGTCTGGAGTTTGCTTGTAATGGCTAGAAGCCTGGCATGCCCATTCTCCCTCTCTCTGTTTCAAATTAAGATAAATAAATTTTTTAAATTAAAAAAAAAAAAAGAAACACCTAGGGAATTCGCAAGGCACTCTTTTGGGTGTGTCTGTAAAAGTGTTTCCAGAGAGGATTAACTGCAGTGAATGGGGACTTACCTGAAGGTATGCAACACAATCCCATGGGCTAGGGCCCAAGACTGAATACTAGAGGAGAATGGAGAACATGAGCAGAAACAGGACATGACCTTCTCTACTTCCTGACCAGCCTGAGTGTGAACAAGCAGCCTCCTGCTTCTGCTCCCCAGCAGACAGTCACTCCCACCACCGTGCCTGCCCTGCCCTGCCCAGCCCTGATGGGCTACACCCTCAAACTGCAGGCCTAAATAAGTTCTTCCTCTCTTAAGTTACTTCTTGTCAGGTATTGTGTCTCAGTGAAGAGAGAAATGACTAGCACCAGCCACTGCCTGCTACTGAGGCTTCATTCAGGTAAGTCATTACCTGGGCTCCGGCTCCCAGCTCCTAGTTACCCAGTGTGGCAAACAGAAGGACCCTACATCTGGCACCATCCAAGAGAATAATGCAAACCCTAGCCATCCCAAGGGAACTTATTGCCGTGTTTACAATCAAATTGCCATCTATCTTAGACAGCTCCTGTCAAAATAAAACCAATAGACCATTTCACACATTAATTATATCAGACTACAAACCTAATGGGAAGATTTCAGAGGGTCTCCTATGGAATAAACAAGCCCTGTCAACGTTCCATATTAAAGTTCTTGGGAAGACGTGAATCTAATGACAATCTCTCGTGAGTATTTTAATTGAGATGATCTGTGTGACAGAATGAATTCCATCCATGACTTCCTATTGGCTTTCATGTGACCTTTCTCCCCATTTCTTGACAGATTCAGCTTGCTCAACATCTTGTGGAGAAGGTTTAAAAAAATCGCTTTTCCACTGTCATGCTGAAATTTGAATCTCATGAATTTATTTTCCTTAAAATAACAGTTGCTGCATATTCTGATTACTCCTTCCTTCAGTTTTATTTGGTCTTGATCCTTCCTTCCTAAAAGCGCTTCATGCCTTTTTCTCTCTTCTTCCCATCCTTCTTCATAGACTTACAGTGGAAATTTATGGCTCTGACATTTGACCAGAGCCAAGGAAATACCAAAGGCATCAGAGACCCATTCCATTGCTATAAGTTTTGGGTTTCAATTTATTTTTTATTTCTTGTACTGTTGTTAATTTTAAAAACATTTTTATTTATTTAAGAGCGCTAGAGAGAAAGTATTAATGTGCCAGGGCTTCTTGCCACTGCAAATGAACCCCAGAAGCATGAGCCACTTTGTGTATCTGGTTTCATGTGGATACTGGGTAATTAAACCTGGCTTTGAAAACAAGTGCCTTAACCAGTGAGCCATCTCCCTGGCCCCTCGTTAATGTTTACAAGCCAAGGTAGCTATCTCAGAAAGGTCCTGTTAGGTTAAGAAAATCTCCCAGCCCCTCATTAATGTTTTAAGCTATGTCAGAAAGGTACTGTCAGATTAAGACAATTTGAAACAAGCATTTATTTTCATTCCCACATATTCTCAGTCTGTATCCATTGTGTAACCTATTAAAGATGTAAGTACATGGGGATTGTGCATGTGCACAGAGATAAAAATGGGCTTGTCATGCTTATTCATGGTACATTCCTCGGTATGTTCTTGCCTTGCAATTGCTCCACTGGCCCTCCTTAATGTGCTGTCCTTTCCAGATTCTAAAATGTGTCAGAAAGAGAAGAGTCCTGAGTGCAATGTCTTTTCCATTGTATAGATGTAAGCATCTGCTCCATGATTCTGTTGTGAAAAACCTGCTGATCAGATCCTGTTAACCCCAGACATTCGTGGTGGTAACATTCATTAAAGATTTACTGGCTCAAAGGGGAAATTTATAAATGTTAGGTGACATAAAAACTCCAGTTGAAACTTTCACCACTTTGATTTATTCAACATGTGTCACTTTCTACTCAGTGCCAGATGCTCTTACAGCTACGGATATGGAGAAGAACAAGGGGCCCTTGTGCGTGAGGACAGCAGAGTGCAGGGTAGGAAATGGTGTGTACGCACACCTGTGGCAGACTGCACACGGGAACTCCAGGCAGAAGAACGTGAACGTTACGTATGAAGATTTTGGAACCCAACCCCATGAGTTCAAACCCAGCCTCCATTGCTTATTGGAAAATGACCTTGGGGACATTCTTAAACTTTTCTGTGCCTCCTGATTTTCTTTCTGCAAAATGGATATAGCAAGTACCTGCCTCTAAAGGATAATAGGGAAATGAAAGAAGAAACTAAATTTATAGCACAGGCACTGGTGGTGGGTATAACTGTTGCTATCACCAGGACAGATACACTTTTTGGATCGTAAGTGTTCTCCTAACAGCCACGTTTTGGAGGCTTCATCCCCAGGCCCTTCTCTTGCTTTCTGACTGTGGAGTGAGCAGGTTCTCTCTGCTGTAAGTTCCACCATGGCATGCTGCCTCACCATAGCCAAAAGCAACAGGGCCAATGGATCATGAATTGACACTTCTAAAATTGTGAGCCAAAAATAAACTCTTTCTCTTCATAAATTACCTCAAGCGTTTATTATATAAGAGACAGAAATCCAGCACACTCGGAGAGCTCATTTATTTGCTGTAGCCTGTCTGACTCGTTATTCTGCTAAAGGATCTCAGGAGGGTGGAAGCTCTTATCTCAGTTTCATTATTTTCCAGTGGATCAACCCTGAGCCTCTTTGCTGGGCTCCCATTCTCTGTGTGTAAAAGGATGACAGTGATGCATATGACACAGGGTGATGGCTCAATTAAGTGGAGCAATGAGCACACAATCACTAGTACCCAGGGGCACTTAATAAATAGCACCTATTCTACAGACACTTTTAGGTACTGTTGCTAGGACGCAAAGAAGGGAACACGACAAGAATGTAGACAAGGACCAGTGGACATGCCAGTGTATGTGATTACAAGGGAAAATAAGGCAGGGCGAGGAGGCAATGGTTCAAGGGTGGTGAGTCAGTGACCAAGGAAGTTCCTTGGGGCAGTGAAATCTGACCAGAGATTTGAAGGAAATAAGAAATAATCTTACTAGCTACAGATGATTGGGCTTCTGTGTGAGAATGAAAATACTTAGTAGCAGAGGCCAGTAAGTTAAAAAGGAGACATAAAGGGAAGAGAAAGGAAGGGAGGAGGGTACTTAATAGGTTGATATTGTATATATGTAATTACAATGATTGTGATGGGGAGGTAATATGATGGAGAATGGAATTTCAAAGGGGAAAGTGTGGGGGGTGGGGAGGGAGGGAATTACCATGGGATATTTTTTTATAATCATGGAAAATGCTAATAAAAATTTTTAAAAATTTTAAAAAAAAGAAATAATCTTTACAAAGATTTGGAAAGAGTTCCAGCCAGAAGATAAAATAAGCACAAAGGCTGAGATTTAAAAAAATAAGAAGAAGAAAGGAGTATTTGCCAGGCATGGTGGTGCATGTCTTTAATCCCAGCACTCGGGAGGCAGAGGTAGGAAGATCGCCATGAATTCGAGGCCACCTTGAGACTCCATAGTGAATTCCAGATCAGCCTGGGCTAGAGTGAGACCCTACCTCAAAAAACCAAAAAAATGAAGGAAGGTAGGAAGGAAGAAATAAAGGAAGAAAGGAAGAAAGAAAGAGAGGAGTATCTGAGGAATAGAAAAAAATTAATATGGTCAGAGCAGGAGAGGAGTCCAAGGAAGAGAATGGTGAAATCAGGGAGGGACTGATATTGGATTTTCAGCTGACTATTAGAAGGAACCATTGGAAACCTGAGGTCAGAGTGAGCAACATGATTGGGCTGTTTCTGTGCCCCATGAGGAGAAGGAGGAGAAGCAGGGGGACCACAGGAGGCTGCCCTGTGAGAAGTGAGAAGCAAGAGATGCCAGTGGTTGGATTTCCCCAGAACTGGATATTTCAACACTGAGGAATTCGCTGTACAACGCCTCCCCTCACTTCTTCAAAGCCATCAAGTTATTTAATCACCCAGTGGTGACCACAGCATGGGGGTCAAAGACGGGTGGGTGAAGAATAAAGGTTCAAGACCTTTTGGATAGAATTAAGAGGATTTGTTGATGAATTGGCGAAGAAAAGTCAAAGATGGAGGGCATTACTATTTTCTGCAAGTTGAAATCAAGAGCAGAGGAGCATGCTGTGATGGGGGCAAGTGAGCCAAAACTGAATTCAGGTCACGTAAAGTGAGCTGCCTATCCTCCTTCCACGTGCTGAGTGGGAAGTCAGATCCACACATCTGTGCCCTTTTCTACTTCTTGGCTCCCTTCCACCATTACAGACAGGGGTATTTACTGAGATAAGACATTGACATAAATAGACTCGTTAAACTATTCTACTTTGTAGAGATTTCATGACTACTTGTACAATACTCCAATACTCGGCTGAAAAAAAAAAAAAAAAGAACATTTTTTTTCTGATGCCTTGGAGCTTCTCCCTGAGGCTAGGTAGGAGGGGATTCCAGGGCAACAGAAGGAACTCAGAACTCAGCACCAGAAGTAACTTTGTGCCGTACAAGCAGGGTCGGCCCCATGGACAGAATGACCCTGGCTGCTTTCTGATTTCACTCAAGACTCTTGAATGACACTGAGACTTCCTTTCAGTCACTTACCTCCTCTACCCACTACCAGCCAAGCCAGAAAAGTTTGACTTTAACCCAAGTCACAACTTCTTCCTGTACCTGCTGAAATTCTCATCAACCTCATTATTGGTATAATTAATGGACTCTTCTCCTTCCAGGGAAGGAGAAAAACAAGTGATGTGCTGAAAATGTGTGGGAGCATGAGTTCGTGTCCACGCCTTGAAAGTGGCCTCTGCAGTGGCTCTCCTCCTATCAGCTCAGCAGCTAAGCTCTGCTTCTTGATTCTCCACCATTTTCATTGCTTCGTGCCTGCCTGCCTTTTCTGCTGGGGGGCCCCGAGAATTGATCACCACCAAGTTGCAATGCTGATTGCCTTATCTTCATTCTGCACCATCATACAGACCCAAAAGGTCACAGACAGGCAAAATGGCTTCTTTCCTGATCACAATCTTCTTAAAAATCTTTGTTGTTCAGGACCCTGGAGGAAAATTCTGGACTTTTCCTCTGGGTAGCCATTGTTCACTATGGTTTCCTCCAAGGCCAAATCCATCAATGTCCACTGTAAAATTACCAACCACTTAGTGTTTTAGTAACAGTGGTGGTTTGATTCAGCTGTCCCCCATAAACTTAGGAATGCTAGGTTCCCAGCTGATGGATATTTGGGAATTAAAGCCTCCTGGAGGGAGTGTATTGTTGGGGGCGGGCTTATGGGTGTTATAGCCAGTTTCCCCATGCCAGTGTTTGGCACACTGTCCTGATGCTTTTGTCCACGTTACATTGGCCAGGGGGTGATGTCCACCCTCTGCTCATGCCATCGTTTTCCCCTGCCATTATGCACCTTGAGCCTGTAAGCCAAAATAAACCTCTTTTTCCCAGAAGCTGCTCTTGGTTGAGTGATTTCTACCAACAGTGTGAACTGGACTGCAACATTAACCCTTTTCAAGAACCTTCCACATATCAGCGAGCGCATGATGCAGAGCAGTAGTTTTGAGGCATCCACAACACCTGGGTCACCTGAAACCGCAGCAAAAATGTAGATTCTCAGTCACTATCCTGACCAGTCAGAACTCTGGGGTGGGGCTAAACAACCTTTTGTTTTATTGCTATGATGTTGTCATTTATTTTTGAGACATTGTCTTGCCCTGTAGGCCAGGCTGGCCTCGAACTCATGGTCCTCCTCTTTCAGCCTCCCAGGTGCTGAGATTGCAGACGTGTGACGCCTTTGGTTTCCCAAGCTTCCCAGGTGTTCCTACTGCACACTCGGCATGGAGTGCTGTGTGGAGATGAACACTTCAGGAGTTCACTGTGCACCTTTGGCTTGGTGTCATCTGCCTTGCAGGGCTTAGTTCCATGTCTGAGAATGAGAAGCTGACAAATGCTCTCTACAACCACTTCCAGATGCTAAATTCTAAGAAGGCATGTAGGGGAAGAGAGGTGCCCATCGCCAGCTGATGGGCTAGTGATTGCTGTGTCAGGGTGCCCTACGCGCCTGCTCCTGAACACTGCTAGTACCCAAGACGTGCTTGACATACTAAGACATCTTGAAGAGGGCTGTCTTGGTCCATTTGTGCTTCTGTCACACAATACTTGAGACTGAATAGTTTATAATGAACAGAATTATGAGATCTACTAGCCCATAGTGCTGAAGGCTGGGAAGTCAAGAGCATGGTGCCCGTGTCTGACAAAGGCCTTTTCTTTAGGTCATCCCACACCGTAAGGCAGAAGAATAAGAGGGAGAAAGCAAGACACAAACCTTTTTTTGTTTTTTTTTGTTTTTTTTAGGAAAAGGAACACTTGTACATGGTTGGTGGGATGTAAACCAGCCACTATGCAGAGTGGCTACACCACTCCTGGGTGTCACCCCAAGAACCAATGTCAGCCTCCCACAGATACACCTGCATACCCGTGTTGTTGTGGCACGATTCACAACAGTCACCTTACTCACACAATCAGCCTAGGTGCACATCAATACATGAGCAGGTAAGGAAAATGTGATATATATTCATAGTGGAGTTACATTCGGACATAAAAAAAGAAATTATATCATTTGTAAAAAGAATGGCTAGAACCAGAAATTATAATGAATGAAATAGACCAGATTCAGAAAAAAATAGACATCACATATTTTCTCTCAGATGTGCTATGTAGATTTCAAAAAGAAACAATGACTCGGATGTAGAAGGGGAACTATTTGAGAAGAAAAGAAACAGCAGGAGTGTGAGGAAGGACAAAAGGAGCTAAAAGAAGGTGACAATGATTATAAACATAAATGAAAATGTCATAATGAAACTCATTATATGCACAGTCAATATACACTGCTGCGGTCACCTCCTCATTGCCTCAAAGCTCCCCACAAGAGTTACTGGTGGGAAGAAATATACTTTTGATTTTGGCTCACAGTTTCTAGGGGAAGCTTCAAGATGGCAGGGGAAAGGTCGATGTTGCAGTCAGCTTCACGTTATGGTTAGAAAAAACCCAACCAAGAGCAGCCTGTGAGAGGAAAGGGTTTACTTTGGCTTACAGACTCGAAGGGAAGCTTCATAATGGCAGGGAAAATGATGGCATGGACAGAGGGTGGACATCACCCCCTGGCCAACATCAGGTAGACAACAGCAACAGGAGAGTGTGCCAAACACTGTCAAGGGGAAGCTGGCTATAACCCCCATAAGCCTGCCCCCAACAAAACATCAACTGCAGGATGCTCCAATTCCCAAATTGCCACAATCTGGAAACCTAGCATTCTGAATGCATGTTTATGGGGGACACCTGAATCAAACCACCACACTTGTGAGCAGAGGGCGGACATCACCGCTGCCACAGCAGGCGGACAACAGCAAGACAGCGAGCTTATCACTGGCAAGGGGGACTGGCTATAATACGCCAGAGCCCACCCGTGACGACATACCTCCCCCGGAAAGACTTCACCTTCTCAATTGCCACCAGCTGCAGACCAAGTATTCAGAATACATAACTTTATGGGGGACATCGGGTTCAAACCACCACATTCCCTAACAAAAAGGGAGGAAAAACTCAAGCCCTTTTCCAATTAGCAATAACCCATCTCACTAGCCTAGACACTTTCCATGAGATCACGTCTTCCAAAACTGTGCAGTGAGGACTGTTTCAAACACATGAACTTGGAGGATACAGTCTAACCACTGCAGTGGCTGATACCGTATTGCTGTAGTTCCCTATAAGGCTCAGCTTGCCCTTTCTTGACACCTTTCCTTCAGAGCCAGGTACAGGCTCCAGGCTGTGGCACCTCCATGTGCACAGCTCGCCCCGCACACTCGCACACTCACTTTGTGACTAGTGTCTTACCCTGGTCCTTCCAACAGACTGTGGCTCTTGAGAGGAAGGGCCTGAGCCGTGTCTCAACACATACACAAATGTCTGCAGCTTTAGAGGGAGAGTCCGCCCAATCTCCCACCCTAGTCTACTTATACAAATAAGAGTTAAGGGCTGGGGAAATGGCTTAGAGTTTAAGGCACTTGCCTGTAAAGCCAAAGGACCCAGATTGGATCCCCCCAGGACCCATGTAAGCCAGATGCACAAGGGGACGCATGCATCTGGAGTTCGTTTCCACCAGCTGGAGGCCCTGGGGCACCCATTCTCCCTCTCTCTTCTCTTTCCCTGTCTACTTCTCTTCCTCAAATAAAGAAAAATCAAATATTTTTTAAAGAGTTAAACAATGATCAATTCTAATTGGTCAGTTTTATGTCAATAGAGGCATTTATGCCCATTCATGATTGGTTGATGCTTACATATGACTGTAGATGTAGTTCATTGGTCAACTTCAGGCATCAAAATGAGATTCAGGTTAGTGGGATTCTGTTTAGCCTCGCAGTTGGAAAAGGAGTGTGGCTCTGCAAAGCCCAGTGTCATGTGTAGGTCTCCAGGGGAGATCACGGAGTAGTGTGTGACCCCAAAATCAACAAATCAGTTGTCAGGCTCCATTTTGAATTTTAGGTCCAGTTTATCACTTGGGATGCTACCCTGCTCCCATTGTTTGTTTTTATTTATTTTATTTTGATTTGACATTTGAGACATGGTCTTGCATTGTAGCCCAGGCTGGCCTGCAATTCACTATATAGTCCAGGCTGGCTCAGCCTCACTCACCAGTGCTGAGATTACAGGTGTGTATCACCCAGTGCTACTTTTAACCTCATTAAAGAAGTCTCCAGAAATATAGCAAAACCCTCATTGGAAAGAAAGAAAGGAAGGGGAGGGGGGAAGGGATAAGAAAGAGAGCAAGAAAGAGAAGAAAATATAAGTGAGGGGGAGATTTTATATGTATAGATAGATAAATGATAGATGGATGGATGGATGGATGGATGGATGGATGGACAGATAATATACAAGTGCAAGGAAAAGGCCAGACTATACTGATAGGCCAGCCACTCCTGCATTCTCTGCCCCTGAGTGTGGCTATCTATTGCACACAATCTACTATTTTTTTATGCCTCCAATCATCTGGTGTATGACCTCTCACCCTCTCTCCAAAGTCATCGTGTTCAGTGCCCTGAGATGTCACAGATGGTGCCAACTGCCTTGTGACTTCCACGGCTCTCAGGCTGCCTGCCTCTTTTTATTGGCTATAATTAATGGCTTGGCCTCCCCACACCACAAAATTCAAGACAGGCTCTATTCTTCAAATCCCTCTGCTTACATGCTGATGGAGATGGGACATCACTTATGCTGGCTCTCCTGCTGGACTCTGTAAACTACAATGCAGCCTATAGGCTAAACGTTCTGTTCGGCAGAAATGTCCAGCTGGAGGCTGAGGAGATTTCCTGCAGGGCTGATTACATTGAAAACCAAGGTAGTGCTTTATTTTATTTATTTATTTTTTTTTGTACAAGACAGTAAACACTGAATGTAGTTAATCACTGTGGGTCACACTGAAGGCTCTCCCACATCTCTCAGTTGTAGCTCAGTGACCAAAATACCAAGAAATCACATTCCTTTAATCAGTCCTTCTGTAGCACTTCAGCTTGCCCTCATCTGAGCCTATGGGGTAGGGATGAGAGTTTGTAATTCCAAAGGAAGCCTGTCTGTCCCGCTCAAGATGGCTTCCACCTGGGGTTCTCTGCCCTGGTACCTCAGGGATGAGCGGGAAGGAGTCTCTTCTGCACACCCCACCCAGTGATAAATTCATTGACCTACCTCTGGCAGATAACAGAACCTACGAAAGGGTCCTCAAGCTCTAGGACCAACTAGAGACTTTTAGGTCACCAGTTCCCTCCCCAGATCCTGATTTAATTCACCTTGAAGTTATAACATGGCTACAAATAAAGAGATTTAAACTTCCCCAGGTGGGTTGAAGATGTATCTCAGTGGTTGTGGTCATTTGAATGTATGGCCCCATAGATTCAGGCATTTTTAAATTTTTTATTATATATATAACATATAATATATATACATGTGTATACATGTATACATATATTATTGACAATGTCTATAATTACAGACAATAAGCCATGGTATTTCTCTCCCCTCCCCCATTTTCCCCTTCACAACTCTGCTCTCCATCATATCCCCTCCCTCTCTCCATTAGTCTCTCTTTTAATTTGATGTCATCATCTTTTTCTCCTATTATGAGGTCTTGCATGGGTATTGCTATGCACTGAGAGGTCATGGGCATCAAGGGCAATTTCTGTCCAGACAGTTGTGTGTAAGGAGCAGACTCCTTCCTTTGGTTCTTATGTTCTTTCTGCCACCTCTTCCATAATGGACCCTGAGCCTTGGAGGTCATGAGATGTTTCAGTGCTGGACACTCCTCTGTCCCTTCTCAGCATGATGATGCCTTTTGGTTCATCCCAGTGGTCATCGCCATCTGAAAAGTGAAGCTTCTCTAACCAGAAGTGAGACTCAGGCATTTTTGATTAAGATTAAACTTCCAAGCCGGGCGTGGTGGTGCACGCCTCTAATCCCAGCACTCAGGAGGCAGAGGTAGGAGGATCACCGTGAGTTCGACGCCACCCTGAGACTACATAGTGAATTCCAAGTCAGCCTGAGCCAAAGTGAGACCCTACCTTGAAAAACCAAAAAAAAAAAAAAAAAAAAAAGACTAAACTTCCTACTTAAGTCCCCAGCAGGCAGACCCCTGCTTGGGGATGTGCCACGAGGGGCCAGTCTGCCCTACTGGGTACATAGAAAGCAGCTGCAGTGCTGGCTACTCCTGCTGGATGGCTGGTGGTGTCACCTGCTATGGCCTGTGGAAGTGAGCCAGCTTGTTCCACCATTGATGGTGTTTCCCCTGGGGATTTTCTTGATTTTTATTACTTATGGACATACTTAGTATGTAAACAACACATGTTGGTACCATCCTCTCCCTTCTCTGCCCCTTTTCTGAAGGGGCCCTCCTTGTTGGGGATGCAGGTCAACCCCATGGGGATTGTGAGTCCTGAATTGTGGGGACAGCAGTCAATTATGGGGGAGAGGCAATGTCTCTGTGCAAAATGTCCCAACTTGTGGCTCTAATAATCTTTCTGCCCCCTCTTCTGCAAAATTCCCTGAGCCATGTTGGGTATATTTTAAGTCTACTTCAATGATGGGCTCTTAGAAGTCTCAGGATCTCTGCTTTTTGGTAGGTGTTGAGTCTCCTCATCAATGTCTGTCTCCTTCACCCTTGTGCTGATATCAGATTCACCGAGAAGGAAGCACTCTTGCTCATTTCCCCAATTCCTCCGTGGTTTCAGCTGGGGCCGGGGTAGAGTGCTCTGGGTCATTTATCTCCTCCAGTACTGCTCCCATCTGAAAAAGAGAAGCAGAATCTCCAGTAGAGAGTGAAGTCAGCACCAGTTAAATGGGATAACCATTATTAATTTAGAGAGGATTTAAAGTGTGTAGATGGGGGTTGGGGAAATGGCTTAGCAATTACAGCATTTACCTGTGAAGCCTAAGCACCTGGGTTAGATTCCCCAGGACCCACATAAGCCAGATGCACAAGGGGACACATGTGTCTGGAGTTCCTATGCAGTGGCCAGAGGCCCTGGTGTTCCTTTTCTCTCTGTCTGTCTCTTTCTGTCCCATAAATAAATAAATAAAATATTTGAAGTGTGGAGATGCACTCATAGCCCAAGATTCATGGAAGTTTGACACTGGAGAGCAAATTCATTATCTGGATATGATTCTGACTTGTTTCCCAGTTGCAGATATGGTTTCCTTTCCACTGATGAATGAGTTAGCCAATCCAAGAGCCATGGCTGTGTGCCACTATTGCACTTAGGTAAGCATCATGTCAGGCTGTTTGTTTTTGAGTAGCTTAGACTTTGAGTTGCTTGGACAAATGTTGACCACTTTCCCCTGGGAGCTCATGTTGTGCCTTCCAGCACTAGATGGACTGTCTGGGACTGGCTCTCTTCTGGATTCCAACCAGGTCTCTCCATGGTCTGCACCAACAGTAAATGGTGTCTTCAGCAGAAGGGTCTTACCATTAACCTCTGGTGGGTAGTCAAGTGCTCTGACAGAAATCTGTCTTGTTTGTTTTGGGAGACCTTGTAGGTCTCTCCAATCAACAGCTCATTGTGGATATTAATCACGTCCTGGTAAAGGGAATTACAGGCCAACTCCAAGGGAATAGAAGAAAGAGAAAGACAGAAAAAAAAAAAGAGAGAGAAACAGGAGAAATTTAAGGTTAGAATTCATCTCACCCTCTCCAGGGCCCTTTGATTCAGGTGCCCCCCCGCCAAGGTCCTCTTGAGGGTTCAATCTTTTAGTCAAGCTTCCAGGATATAGGCTTCTATGGTACCAGTTAAATTTGGGTACAGTTTTGGTCACCCTACCCTTCCCCTTCCCCCAATCCTACTCTCCCTATTGTCCAAGCCTCAAGATGTTCAGGTGTGCCAGCAACCTTGGCTGATCCAGGTTAGGAACCGCAGATGAGTGAGACCTGATTGTCTTTCTGTGACTGTGTGAGTTCGCTTAGTATGATCTGTTCTAAGTGTGACCATTTTTATGCATATTTCACTGTGCCATTTTTCTTACTGCTGTGTAGAATTCCATCATGTAGACATACCACATCTTGGTTATCCATTCATCCAATGATGGGCACCTGGATTGATTCCAGTTTTTAGCTATTATGAATTGAGCAGCTATAAACATGGTTGAACAAATATCTCTGAACTGAAGTGTGGAGCTTTTAGGGCAAATGCCCAATAAGGGAATAACAGGATCTGTTGATAGCTCTATATTCATCCTTTCCAGGAGTCTCCATATTGATTTCCACAGTGGTTGTACCAGCTTACATTCCCACCAACAGTGAATGAGGATTCCTATTTCTCCACAGCCTTGCCAACATTTGTTTTCACTTGATTTTTTTAATGTTTGCTATCCTTACTGGGGTAAGGTGGAATCTCATAATTGTTTTAATTTGCATTACCCTAATGGCTAGGGATGTTGAACATTTTCTTAAGTGTATGTTTGCCACTTGTAATTCTTCCTCTGAGAACACTTTCCCTGCTTACAGGGAACTACTGTACAAAAACATACCACAGTTCAATTCATATGAACCAAACTTTTAATGTGTCACCTCATCTGTCAGTTTCCACCACGCATAACAAAAACACTCATATTTCTTGGGAAATTCCCCAGAGTTAGAGTCTTTCTTCCAGCAACAACAAGGCCAGCCAAATCCTACATCAGTTAAACAGCCCCCTTGCTGAAGATGCAAAGGGCAAGGCTAGAACTCTGAGCAGCACTTGACAAGGCCCATCGTCTCTCAGAGGTCTCCTCACTCTGGATGCCAAGCATCTCAGTGTCCACAGTGTTTCTTCACTGGCTGTGCCACAGCCTCTTCCTGGCCTCTGGGTCTCTATCTGTCCCTCACATAGTCACAGGCCTTTAGCCAACTAGAGAACACTGATGATCCCAAATCCTTTTCCTTGATCCTGTTACTGGAGGGCCATACCAGAGTTACATAGCCAACTCCTTCTTCCACTTGCATATCTAACCAACCTCAAACCTAACCCATCTATTGGCAGAAAATATGTCTTCTCGATTCCTGAGGTCCTTTTCCTGAGAAAGGGGGTCCAATGTCTCTCTTCTTACACTCCCTCCACCACCCCAGGTGATCTGATTAGTATGCGTTGGGGCATGCTCACTTGAGAGCAGACAGGAAATGTGCTCCTTTGACCACTAAGATTCACAAGGGCTGGCTGCAGGTGACACTGCCTGGGGCTGGGTGGTAAGCCATTCCAGAGTTCCCACTGTCACCTATCACTTCCAGTTGTCCTCTCCAAATAGGAAAGGCACTGTTGGGGCCTCTATCTCTTCACTTCTCAGGCAGAGAAGAAGGGTGCCACTTATAGGGTACCCTCAAAGCCCTCTCCAATATCCTGAGCAGAACTCGATTTTGGTATCTGAACATTATCCTGCAATCCTTTATTTATTTATTTTTTTAATTTGAGAGCGACAGACACAGAGAGAAAGACAGATAGAGAGAGAGAGAGAGAATGGGCGCGCCAGGGCTTCCAGCCTCTGCAAACGATCTCCAGACGCGTGCGCCCCCTTGTGCATCTGGCTAACGTGGGACCTGGGGAACCGTGCCTCAAACCGGGGTCCTTAGGCTTCACAGGCAAGTGCTTAACCACTAAGCCATCTCTCCAGCCCCAATCCTTCTAAGTAAATAACAATTCATTCCTTTCTATTGTTCAGTTTCATCACTGACCTCCCACTCCCTCCCTCCCTCTCTCTCTCTCTCTCTCTCTCTCTCTCTCAATACATACTAAATATCTCTCCAAATATATCACCACCCCCACGTCTGTTCTGCTATTCCAAACTACATCATGTCAGTCCACACTGTGGGAGTAACTTCCTGACTGTCTTCCAGTTCCCAGGCTCCTGTGCCCATGATTCTGTTCCTCACAGAGCAGCTGAGTGATTGATCTTTTAACAAATGTTTTTCGGAACATGTCACTCTCCTGCCCTAACTTCCCCACAGCTTCCTATCAGACTTAGAACCTTGTTTTTGCCTGAAATCCACCCTGCCACAGGCTTGGGTTTTGAATGCTTAATCCTCAGATTGCCATGCTATTCTGAGGACAGTGGAGCCTAGAGGAGGCAGAGCCTGGGTGGCAGGAGTAGACTCCCAGGGACAGGCCTTGGTGGGGAATGCCCGCTCTTGGTTTCAGAGTCTCTGCTTACAGCCCACCGTGATGTGAAGAGACTCCCACCTGCATGGATAGAGCTGCTCCTTCCGCGTTGCCTTCCTTGACATGCCATTATGGACTGAAAGGTCTCTGAAACCATGAGCCCAAATAAAGCTTTTTTCCCTTAAGTTGTTTTTGTCAGATATCACAGTGATGCAGAACTAATGAATACAAACTCCAAATCCTCATACACAGCCTGGACCCTGCCCCTCTCACTCTCTGCATTCTCATTGCCCACACTTTGCCCCATGCTCTCGCCTCCCGAGAACCCTAAGAACCCTGTTCTTTATGCCTGTCCCCCTCCTGCATAGACATTAGAGTATCAAGAGACACCAAAGCTCAATGCCATATCACTGTGTGTGCTAAGGATCCTTTGTAGCGACTGGTCATCCTCAGTACTCTCTCCTCTTACCCTTTTTTAAATATTTTATATATATTTTATTGACAACTTCCATAATTATAGATGATAAACCATGATAATTCCCTCCTCCCCCACTTCCCCCTTCACAACTCTACTCACCATCACATCCCCTCCCCCTCTAAATCAGTTTTATTTTGATATCATCATCTTTTCTTCCTATTATGAAGGTCTTGTGTAGGTAGTGCCAGGAACTGTGAAGTCATGGATAGCCAGGTCATTTTGTGTCTAGAAGAGTGCATTGTAAGCAGTCCTACCCTTCCTTTGGCTCTTACATTCTTTATACCACCTCTTCTGCAATAGACCCTGAGCCTTAGGAGGTGTGATAGAGATATTTCAGTGCTGAACACTCCTCTGTCACTCTTCAGCACTATGGTGCCTTTTGAATCATCCCAGACAGAGGTCAGCGCCATTTGAAAAGAGAAGATTTCTAGCCAAAGGTGAGAGTGGTATTAATATATGGGTAAGAATATTAAGAGAAGTCCTTAACAGGCAGTTTGGTGAGCACAGTATATGTATTTAGACAGACACCAGCAGGTGTTACACCCCAAGGTTTGATGACCTTCCCCATCATAGGTTTCCAATATCAGGCATGTACTCCCTCCTATGGAGCAGGCCTCCAGTCCAATTACAGAGCAATTTGTTTCCCCATTACAGGCATGCCACTATTGCATCCATTGGCTCATTTGGCCTGGCTGGTCAAACTAAAGGCTTGCAGTGTCCACTGTTGTTTATTTCCACTGATGGCTTCCCTCTCTCCCATGGTCTATACAAAGGTGGTTTTCAGCTCTGCTCCAGCAGGGTTTCTCAGCGATCTCGCAGCCCAAACATGCAGAGGCTTCAGCAACAGGGACTTACCATCTATTTCTGGTGGGAAATCAAGAGCCTCAGCAATGGCCTATAATGTTCTGGGGACCTCCATGGCCAACAACTCACTGGAAGGTATCCCATCCCTGACACTATCTATGGCTTCTGGGTGTGCCATTGTCCAAAAAACGTAGTTTTTCATACCCTCTTAGATTTTGACTAACCCTTCCCCTACCCTTCCTTCATTCCATCTCCTCCCCTGACCTCACTTAGGCCTTTCCACCCCTAGTAATATGTTCTTCTACTTACATACATGCACTACCATCCCCTTAAGTCCTCTCCTCTCCTCCCTTCCTTATAGTCCCCTATCCTTATCACTACTAATTTATCCTATATTTTCCCATTTTAGCTTATGTCTCTACTAGTAGTGAGGTTTATTAGTTATCTCAGCCTGACAAGGCACAATATAACAGACTCTGGGTGCTAAGAAAACAGATGCTTATTTTCTCACAGTTTGGAAGTCTTGGAAGTCCATGGTTGAGGTGCTATTAGAGTTGTTTCTGGTGAAAGCTCTATTCTTGGCCTTAGAATGATACTTTCTTCCATAGTACTACAGGGCATTTTCTTAGTACACATGTGGAGAAGGAAGGAGAGAGAGGATTCAAGATAGAGGGAGGAAGGGAAAGACAGAGAGAGAACACTTCTATATTCCTCTTCATATAAAAGTATCAATTTATCAGATAAGGGCCCTAACTTTTATTGCATCCTTAAAAGCCCAGTTATTTTTTTGTCAATTTTTAAAGATTTATTTATTTTTATTTATTTATTAGAGACAGAGAGATACAGAGAGTGAGTGAAAATGGGCACACCAGGGCCTCTAGCTACTGCAAACTCCAGATGCTTGCACCACCATGTGCATCTGGCTTATGTGGGACCTGGAGAATTGAGCCTGGGTCCTTAGGCTTTGCAGGCAAATGCCTTACCTCCAGCCCTAAACACAGTTATGTAAAGTGTTAGAAACTCAACATATAAATTTTTAAGATATACAGTTCAGATATTGTGGAATGGGTAAGCCTGATGATGGCAATGACTTTGACCACTACTATGACAGAATTGATGTTGCAGAAAAAAAATCCCCAAAACACTAACTTTGAAATCCTATGGACCTGGATTCTATCCCCAACTCTGCAACTTAATAGCTGTGTAACTTCAGGCAACTCCTAAGCCTGTCTTAGACTGGGCTTTGGGTAAGGCATCTCATCTACCAAATGGAAGCGGCAATAATTTTGTTGTATAGGTTAAATGGGAAGCTCTATGCACAGCTAAGGCAGTAGGCCTGGGGAGGTGGTCAGTGGGTAAAGTGTTCTGCTGTACGAGCACTCAAAGCTGAGAGTAGATCCTCAACCCCCGTGTAAAAGCCAGGGGTGGTGGTGCATGCTTGTCATCCCAGAGCTGGGAAGGAGGATCCCTGGGGCTTTCTGGAGAGCTATTCTGGCCAAATCAGTGAGCTCCGGTTCTATAAGAGACTCAGTCTCTAAAACTAAAGCAAAGAGTGATAGACAAAGACACCTAATATCAACTTCTGGCCTCCACACGCGCCTAGACACATCTGAAGACATATGCATAGCATATACATGCAAAAAAAAAAAAAAAGATCCTAGAATGATGTTTAAATGACACAAAGCAAAAACCCAATGTGTGATGGTAGCTAATAAGACTATCAACACAAACTTACCCGACATCTCCCATGTGTAAATGAGTAGGCTGGTCTTGATTAGAGTTACCTTCCTAACACCCATCATCAGTCAGCATCTCCTTTACTAACAGAGTGCCTGTCTTCTTGCACAACAATGTTCTCAAGATAGAAGTACCATATTTCCAGCCTCCTTTGCCAACCATCATTATAAATAATATAATACTTAAAATTACTAAAATAGATTCTATAAAAATAAATGTCTGAGATGGATACTATAGCATTACATACTATAAAAATAGAAGTATGGGAAGTGTAGAGTTCTCAGATCAGCATGCAAAAACACAAGACTCTTAGATAAATTTAAATTCCAGATAAACAATATATAACTTTTTAGTACAAACAAGTCCCAGGTATTGCATAGGAGGAAATTGTGGTATATCTCTGATATAACTAATCATCTTTGATTTCATCTAGAAATGTTTCTTGAGTGGGACTTGAAAATTTGCCTGTGAATATTAGCATTTTCCATAGAAATAGCACCAATAGGATAAATGTAAATGATAGATGGATATATGTATTATAAGGCATTTGCTCACAAATTTATGGGGGCTCTGATAATTTCTAAGATCTGGCATAGTTGACATCTAAAATATGTCCAACTTGGTGCTAATTGGAGGTGGCATAACATTTAGGAGTAGCCACCTAGTCTTGTATCATCATCATTGGCAGCATTCCCCAAGGGGAATTGTTGAATGCTGGTCTCTTCCTCTTTCTAATACACCGTTCCCTCTGTGATGTACTACCTCGTCAAAGGCCCAAAAACAACAAGGCCAAACAACCATAGAGTGAAACCTCTAAAAGTGTGAGCCAAAACCAATCCTTTCTCCTCATGAGTTGATTATCACAAATATTTGTAATAGTAATGAAAAAAATGACTAACATCTAGAAAATTGAACAGTATAAGTTCCAGTCTGGTAGTTTTAATCATATGTTCCCCATAAACTCATGTGCTTTTCACACAAAGCCATACTTGAATGGTGTGTCTGAACACACCATGGGAATGGAAGGCTCAGTCAGGAGAACCCTGAGGCTCATGGGCAGGGTAGCCTAGTATGCACAGTGGCAAAACAACAAGTTTCTTACCTCAGACAAGGTGAAAGGTGAGGACCAATGCCCCAGGGCTGCCCTCTGACCTCCACATGCACAGTATGGCACATGTATACCCATAGGCATATACACATCTCCCTCTCCTTCTCTCTCTCTCTCTCTCTCTGTCACACACACACACACACACACACACACACACACACACACGACTCAAGATCTGATGCTTTTATTCAGATCTAGAGACAGGAAGAAGCTAATGTTCTGAGTTGAAAGAAATTATCAAGAAGAAAGAAGTATTTCTTCAAAGAGGGTCAAACTTTTTGTTCTATTCAGCCCTTCTACTGATTGAATGAAACCCACCCACATTAAGGAGGACCATGTGAGTCACTCAGCCCATTGACTCAAATATTAATTTCATCCAAAATACCCTCACAGAAACATCAGGAATATCTGGCAAAATATTTAGGTACCCCAAGGCTCAGTCAGGTCCACACATAAAGTAAAACATCATGGAGGCTTAGAGATGCCTCATCAGGTATGAGTTCTTGCTGAACTTGACCCATATAAACAGCTAGAAATGGCCACACATGCTTGTGTTTACATCTGTACACACACATACACACACATACATCACACACATGCAACACACATACTACACACCAATTATTTTAAAACAGGAACATTATAGAAGAAAAGTAACAAGTAGCTGTCAACTAATACCCCTGGGCATTAGCTATTTCTTCCTCCCATATCTGGTGTTTCTGCAGATGTCTGTAAGTCTGGGAACCTGGGTTCTAAGAATGATTGGTCAGGGAACTAGAAATAGTCTGGGGGCTGAAGAGATTGCTTAGTGGTCAAGGCACTTACCTGCTAAACCAGAGGACACAATTTTGATTCCTTAGGACACACATAAACCACATGTACAAGGTGGCACATGCATCTGGAGTTTGTTTGCAATGGCTGGAGGCCCTGGCATGCCATTTCTTTCTCTCTTTCTACCTGCCTCTCTCTCTCTCTCTGTCTTTCAAATAATAAATCAATAGAAATAAGATATTACAAAAAGGAATAGTCTGGGTTTCTCTTAGCTCTAAAGGTTAAGATTTGTTTTGGGTTGGAATGAAAGTCAATAAAGAACTAGAGAGGAGCAATGAAGGAGGGAGGAGAGGGGAGGGGTTGAGGGGAGGGCATAGTAGAAATGCAAGTAGAAGGGGAGATTACTGGTGGCAAATGGTCTAAGTGGGATCAAGGGAGGGGATGAAGGAGATAAGGGGGTGGGAGGAGAGTTGATCAAAATTCAAGATGTTGTGAATATGCCATATGGAAACCTCCTTCTTCACTAGCTAATCTATATATTTAAAAAAGAGTGAGAGAGACTTGGGGCCGAATCATCCTGTGGAGGTGGATAATGCTGTGCCCAGAAGCCATAGATTGCTATTAGAAAAATTCCACTGCCAGGGGTGGAATACCTTCTGGTGAGTTGTTGGCTAAGGAGGCTCCTGATGCCCCAAACCATTGCCAAGGCTCTTGGTTGCATGCCAGGACTAGATACTAAGACCCTATTGTTGAAGACACCACATTATTGGGCTGCAGGTCACTGAGAAATCAAGCTTAAGATGAGCTGGAAACTTCTTCTCTATTGACTAGTTGTCAGGACACTGGCTCTGTGCAGACTATTGTGGGAGAAAAGCACTAAATGGTCTTAACCAGGAGTGGACACTGCAAGCTTTACAGCTGGCCAGCCAGGCCAAATATCCCTACTGGTGCAATGGTGGCATGCCTGCTAAGGGGGAAACCAACTGCTCTGTGATTAGTCTTGAGGCCCGCTCTCTGAGAGGGAATTCCTTCCTGGTACTGAAAGCCTAATGAAAAGATCCAGAGGTCATAGACCCTAGAGGAGGAAACTATTACTGTTGTCTGGCTAACTGGAAATAGTGTGCCGACCAAACTGCCCTCTAAATACTTATGCTGATGCCCATATGTTAATACTTCTCTCACTTTTTTGTTAGAGAAGCTTCTCTTTTCCAACCACTGGGTGACTCAAAATTTGCCATGGTATTGAGAAGAGGTGACAGTGGAGTGCTCAGCACAAAATGAGACGTCTCTGGCACACCTTCCAAGGCTTGGGACCCACTGTGGAGGAGGTGTCAGAAAGAATATAGGAGCCAATGGATGGGGAGGAATTCTTACAATACTTTCTTCCAGACACAAAGTATCTATGGTATTCACCACCTCACAAGTAGCTGACGCTACCTACACAAGACCTTCATAATAGAAAAAAAAAATACATAATAGAAAAAAAGATCACATAAAAATAAAAGAGAGATTACTTAGAAAGAAGAAGGTATTTAGTGAAAGGTAGACTTGGAAGGGGGAGAAATGGAATAGAAGGGAATTATGATCATGGTATATTGCCTATATTTCTGGAATTTGTCAGTAAGACATTAAAAAGAGAAACCATCTGGGTTTCTGCTGCCCTGTAGAACCTCCACTGGCTTACTTCCAGATTTTTTCATTATATGAGAGAAAAATATACACCTACTTCTATCACTGTACCTGTTTTTCTTCTAATTTTTCTGTCATATGCAGCTAAGCTCAATGGACACATGTGCACAGGAGGGTTCCCGAGACTACATCTGCCTTCCCGAATTGCAACCTTGTATCTTCCTGTGAGATCACTCTGTTAAGTGCTGCAGCACTGGCTGAGCTTGGCAAGTCAGCATGTTTTCCCATATGCTCAGAGCAGACACCAGGCACGGAACCACAATGGCAGTCAGCCTGCCTAACCCAGAAATGCCCCACTATTACATCTACATCTCTTTCACCTCCTTCCAAGTATTTGTATGACCTCAGTGATCACCCACTGCCATAAGTAAAACCAAGAGACCACCAGGAGCCCAGACATAAAGCAAAACATCAATAAAAAATAAAAACCACAAAAGAAAAGCCAGGTGACAGGTTGGAGAGATGGCTTAGTGGTTAAATGCTTGCCTGTGAAGCCTAAGGACCTCGGTTCGAGGCTCGGTTCCCCAGGACCCATTGTTAGCCAGATGCACAAGGGGGCACACGCGTCTGGAGTTCGTCTGCAGTGGCTGGAGGCCCTGGCGAGCCCATCATCTCTCTCTCTCTCTCTCTCTCTCTCTCTCTCTCTCTCTCTCTCTCTCTGCCTCTTTATCTGTCTGCCACTTTCAAATAAATAAATAAACATTAAAAAAAATTTTTTAATTAAAAAAAAAAAGAAAAGCCAGGTGTGGCAGCACAGTCTTTTAATCCCAGCATCAGGAAGCAGCAGTTGCAGGATTGCTGTGCGTTCAAGGCCATCCTGAGACTACACAGTGAGTTCCAGGTGAACCTGGGCTAGAGCGAGACCCTTCCTTGAAAAAAACAATAAAAAAATTTAAAATAAAGGAAATCAGAAACGACGTGTATACAAATTGTACAATAGCAAACACACTTGTGATTCTATTTCTGTGTCATATCCACATTGTTTTGGAATTCATCAAAAACACTTGAAAGATATAAACACTAAGAGATGAGATGCAGTGTGTTTGCCTGGCTGTCCACAGCCTCATGTAGACAAGGCAAAGCTATTTAAATGTTTGTACATCCCTTCGTTCAGCACTTCTGATCCATTAGCCGAGGGGTTGAATCACATCAAAATTCATGCTTTGAGTTCAGTGCCCTGGTCCCTGATCCTGTTGAGGGTAATTGGTTCTGAAAGCTAAGAGTTGATCTCCACCATCATCGGGTTGTTTGCATCCCCTAATGCTTAGCTTCATTCATTACAGAGCAACAGCTGGTGTGTTCATTCATCACAAATGCTACTGAAAAGTGTTTGTGCTTCTGAGGGTATGGCCCAGTATTGAATGAAGGTAGTATTTTATTTAGCAATATATATGTATGTTACAGGTTATGAAGCAGGAGCCTAAAACACAGAAAGAATTTTCTAGAAAAAAAATATATTCTAGGAGTTTGGAATGTAACTAGGTTGTTAGAGTGCTTGTCTATTATCTAACATGCACAAATCCTTGGGTTTGATCCCAAGTACTAAGTAACATCAGATACAGTGGCACACATATAGAATCCTAGCCCCTGGGAGATGAATCAGAAAGATCAGAAGTTCAAGCTACATAGCGAGTCTGACACCAACCTGGGCTACATGAGATCCTTACTCAAATAAGAAAGAAAAAGGAAAAAGAATCTAACTGATCACACCAAATAAGAGAAATGGTGTTATGGATCTGTTTAAATAATTATAAGATGAAGCAAGTGTCTTCCTGCTGCTAGTGATGTCTCCGTGGCTGGGAAGATGTGCAACTGTGCAAGACTCATACACAGACACCTGGGAGATCGGCTGGAGAGATGGCTTCATGGTTAAAGGCACTTGCTTACAAGGTGTGCTGGCCTGGATTCAATTTCCCAGAACCCATGTAAATCCAGATGCTCAAAGTGGTGCATGTATCTGGAGTTCTTTTTCAGCGGTGAGAGGTCCTAACATGCCCATTCCCTCACCTCCTATAAATAAACTTAAAAAAAAATTAAGAGCTGGAGAGATGGCTTAGTAGGTTAAGGCACTTGCCTGCAAAGCCAAAGGACCCATGTTCAATTCCCCAAGACCGATGTAAACCAGATGCACAAGGGGCACAAGCATATGAAGTTCATTTGCAGTGGCTGGAGGCCCTGGAGAACTCACTCATTCTCTTTCTCTCTCTCTCTCTCTGTCTCTTTCTCCCTCCCTCCCTCCCTTCCTCCCTCCCTCCCTCCTCCCTCTTCTCTCTCCCTTTCAAATAAATAAAGTAATTTTTTTTAAAAAAGAAAGAAAATGACCTGGAATCCTGACTTCCATGCAGGAGAAACACTCAGACACTTTACATACTGGGAATGGTAAGTTTGCATAAACTACTCTATGAATCATCTGCAGAAGTGATGTGCTGATGGCTCCTTACAGTCAAGCTTTTCCATTCTAAAGGCAGTGAGTCCTGTCACTCAGTTCCACATTTATCTCATTGCCATTACACCCTTCTCTTCTGCTGCAATCGGGCTTTCTTCAGATGCCCACAGCATGCCCACCTCTTCATCCAATGGCATCCTCTTCCTACCTGGGTCCCACCTTGTTTCTCTTCCATTGTCTTCATTATCCATGAAGGCAAAAGTGCCAATTGTTGACTTGTTTCAGAAATTTTAAAGACTCAGAAGGACAGCACGAACACTGGGTGGAGCTCTAGGTCATTGCTCTCCGGTGGGCTGGAGATTCAGAGCACAGCCCCACCCCCACCCCAGGACTGCCAGCACTCCACGCACCAGTCAAAAGTGGAGAATGAAGCAGATCATAAATGACAATTTTACCTTTTCTTAGTTGGAAACTGACCTACCTACTATTGAGTAATGGGGGATTATCCCTTCTTTCTCAGGAGAAACAATATCTTGTTGTGGCAAATGGAACGTGAATAGCTTCAGAGGAAGGGCTACACCGTCCCTAAGAAGAACCTAAGTCCAGACGCCATACACATATTTCATGGACATAAATCCCAGCTGTTTCTATGGTGACAGCCTACTGAGTTACAGATTGGAAGAGAGAACTGGAAAGGGTGTCCAACTAGGATTTCAAATCTTAAACTCATAAATGAGCTAAGGGGAGAGAGGACTCTGACTCTTCCAGAATGGCTTCAAGTGTTAGGAAGGTGGGCATTTCAGAGGTAGTTCAGGCAGGTAGCCGTATGCATATCAAGGCCCTAACTCAGGCAGGGAGCTTTATACACACTGAGATCCATCAGGAAGTATAAAGAAGACAGGTATGATTTCAGACACTCAAGGACTCTGAATTAAGGAAGCAGATTATCTTTGCCTAAGTTCCTCAGACTTCTCTGAAGCATGACTTAGAAATTTGTTATTCTACATAGAGATTCTCTCTTGAGGTCAATTAAATTCTCATTGGAACAGTAGTTCACAGCCCTAGCTCTAAATTAAAATAAACTGGAGAGTGACTTGCCGAGGCCCCACCCACAGCAATTCTGATTCAGTGTGACATGGAGCTCAGGGGATGATATTTTTTTTTTTAACTTCTAAAGTAATTCTAATATGTGACTACATTTGAGAACTGGATATAAGTTTCCCTGTCCTGGTCAAATAAGCTCTCAGTTTATCTTGCTAGAAGGTGGGGCTTTATCGCTCAGATTCTATTTACCATGTGTTTATTAAGGGACTTTCATTAAAGTATTTCCCTTCACCTTCAGCAGCCCTCAGGGTGAATGGTAATATGATCACTGTTCTATAAATAGAAAACTGAAGTGTGTAACATTTACATGTTTTGTCCAAATTTGTATAGCTAAAAAGCATGAAGCTGGATTCAAACTCAAACCTGATGAAACGAAGCATATAATCTTAACCACCGTGACAGTCCCATCTCCATCATCAGTAGCCCATGGCCAGTGTAACATGCTATGAGGATTTGAACTAGGTGCCCCCCACCCATGAACTCAGGTGTTTTGAATGCTTGATTCCCCAACTGGCGGCAGTTTGGGAATTGGAGTCTTGCTGGTGGAGGTGTATTGTTGGAGGTGAGCTTATGGGTGTTATGACCAGCTCCTCTTGCCATTGTGGGGTTCATAATCTGTCATCCTGCAGTGTTCCACCTGGGCTATGGTGAGGTGATGGACAGCCTCTGCTTATGCCATCCTTCCCCCTGCCTCCTGGAGTTTCCCCTTGATAATGTATACCAAAATAAACCTTTTCTCCCAAGCTGCTTTTGGTCAGATGCTGTCTGACACCAACACAAAGGGTCTATATCTGTGAGATTTTTGCCACTGTGACCAAATATTTTGACAAAAACTTCTTCTGGCTCGTAGTATTGGAGAAGTGGGTCCATGATGGCTGGCTGTCTAGTGAGACAGGTGATGTCCGTTCACTTCATGGCAGTAAGAAGCAGAGAGGAGGAACACAGGAAGGCGCCAGCGTAAGACATCCCCCAAGAAAGAATACACCCCAGGAACCTACTTCCTCAAACGAGGCACCACCTCCTATCTTTCCCCAACTGCCAACCATGTCATCATATTAGCAATCTGGATTTATCCCCCCAGTGTATCAGCGATCTCTGGAAACACCATGACGGACCCACCCGATTATGCTTTATTAACCTCCTAGAGGTTTCTTAATCCAATCAAGTTAAAGCAAAAATTAACCATCTTAATGTCTATCCCTTTCACCAGAGAGACAGAAGCTAGGAGGATAGACAAACACATCTTATTGGCTAGACTCTAGAGGTCTGATAAACCACTGATAGAGAGTCAGGCACTGTGGTCCATTCCTGTACCCGGTTACTCAGAAGGGCTCACCAAGTACGAACTCTTGGGCGTAGGATATCAGCCTAGGCAGCATATCCAAACTCCATATCCACCACCAAAAAAAAAGTGTTCACAAAATGTTGCTGGTGCTGGACATCTTCAGGGTCACCTGAGTCAACTATTCTAAGATGAAAAAGAGGAAACTCCTGTCCAGTTTGGTAATCAAACAAGTTGGTGACCAGGTAGGTTTCTCAGCCTTATTTCCTAACTTCAAGCAAAGCTTCCCTGTGCGTCTCTCACCTTCCCATTTATCACTAGTAAATGACACGAGTGTGTCAGCAAACATCATCCACAAATGACCCACGTGAGCGCAGTGGGCACGAGGCACAGAGCTGGATGGGCTTGCCTAGGACAGGGCGGGGGGGGGGGGGTCAAGGGAAACCTGATGAAGGAAGTTTTATTTCATCTGTGCCAAAATTAAGTAGATTTTCCATTTGCTAAGCTGACAGAACATTTGTGGGAAAGATATATATGTAAATTGGTGAAGAGATAAACTTCTGGGGACATCAGATAGCATGAATTATCCTGAGCAGAGGAGGTATGTAAACGACAGAGTGATGACAAGACAAGCTGGTTGTTTTCACTGAAATGTCTGCTCTCTGAAGTGACAGCTCAGTGGGAGAGCAAGATAGGGAAGCGGAGCCCATACTGAAGTGGGCTGCAGGGTTGGAACAAGAGAATGGAGTGGGCAGGTGCATCAGGAAAGGGCAACGTGGAAAGACCAAGTGGGGTAAAGGGTCTCAAGGTCTCTGTCTCCCAGCCTTTGGCCTATTTAGACAACCCAAGGGTCTCCATGGGGAAAGTCACAATCATGGGCAGAGTGCTGGCATGAACTTGCTAAATGAACATTACTAAGTCCAATCCCCTTAAACCTAACCTATCTCTGATATGTGGAAAAGATGGTTTCAGGTGACCCAACTGAAGAGACTTTATACATGTGAGCAGAGGTGAGGAACTCCAGGAGATACTGAAGCCGTCAGAGACCAAGAAAATACCATGGGAAGCCACAGATCCCTAGACCTGAGGAGAGGACAGTGAAAGAAGGGCTGTGGTCACTGGGGGACCTAGCCACTGTCTCAACTGTGGAACCAGGACAGGGCTGGAAAGGAAGAAACACCTCACCTCCTCTCACCCTGCTGTCAGGATCCCACGTCCTTCCCTCACCTCCTCTCACCCCGCTGTCAGGATCCCACGTCCTTCCCTCACCTCCTCTCACCCTGCTGTCAGGATCCCACGTCCTTCCCTCACCTCCTCTCACCATGCTGTCAGGATCCCACATCCTTCCCTCACCTCCTCTCACCCCGCTGTCAGGATCCCACGTCGTTCCCTCACCTCCTCTCACCCTGCTGTCAGGTTCCCACGTCCTTCCCTCACCTCCTCTCACCCTGCTGTCAGGTTCCCACGTCCTTCCCTCACCTCCTCTCACCCTGCTGTCAGGTTCCCACGTCCTTCCCTCACCTCCTCTCACCCTGCTGTCAGGTTCCCACGTCCTTCCCTCACCTCCTCTCACCCTGCATTCAGGTTCCCACGTCCTTCCCTCACCTCCTCTCAGCCTGCTGTCAGGTTCCCACGTCCTTCCCTCACCTCCTCTCACCCTGCTGTCAGGTTCCCACGTCCTTCCCTCACCTCCTCTCACCCCGCTGTCAGGTTCCCGTGTCCTTCCCTCACCTCCTCTCACCCCGCTGTCAGGATCCCACGTCCTTCCCTCACCTCCTCTCACCCTGCTGTCAGGTTCCCACGTCCTTCCCTCACCTCCTCTCACCCTGCTGTCAGGATCCCACGTCCTTCCCTCACCTCCTCTCACCCTGCTGTCAGGATCCCACGTCCTTCCCTCACCTCCTCTCACCCTGCTGTCAGGTTCCCACGTCCTTCCCTCACCTCCTCTCACCCCGCTGTCAGGATCCCACGTCCTTCCCTCACCTCCTCTCACCCCGCTGTCAGGATCCCACGTCCTTCCCTCACCTCCTCTCACCCTGCTGTCAGGTTCCCACGTCCTTCCCTCACCTCCTCTCACCCTGCTGTCAGGTTCCCACGTCCTTCCCTCACCTCCTCTCACCCCGCTGTCAGGATCCCACGTCCTTCCCTCACCTCCTCTCACCCCGCTGTCAGGTTCCCGTGTCCTTCCCTCACCTCCTCTCACCCCGCTGTCAGGATCCCACGTCCTTCCCTCACCTCCTCTCACCCTGCTGTCAGGTTCCCACGTCCTTCCCTCACCTCCTCTCACCCCGCTGTCAGGATCCCACGTCCTTCCCTCACCTCCTCTCACCCTGTGTCAGGTTCCCACGTCCTTCCCTCACCTCCTCTCACCCTGCTCTCAGGTTCCCACGTCCTTCCCTCACCTCCTCTCACCCTGCTGTCAGGATCCCACGTCCTTCCCTCACCTCCTCTCACCCTGCTCTCAGGTTCCCACGTCCTTCCCTCATCTGAACCCATCAGGAATCTGCAGGGCCACAGCAGAAACCAGAACCAGCCCAAAGACACAGTTCTTAAGGAAAACAGGCAGAGAACAGGAGTGGGTTCGAGCAAGGGCGCACCGCCAATGGAGTGGAACCATCGCTCCCTGAAAGCACAAGGCCATGGAATCTGCTCAGTCTGTGCAGGGCGTGGCTGGGTGCGCTTCCTCCACCGCATGGGGGCGCTAGTGGCTCTGCACAATTCGGTTTCACCTTGCTCGTCTTCCCTAATGCCGCGGACTGGCATCTTAGGCCGCCACGGGGGTGTTTTAAGACCGATGAGTTCAGGTGAGCCCTAGCCTTCCGTGTCACGGCACATTTGGGGCTGCTACTTCCACACTTTCCGTAAACGTACGCAGGCGATGCAGTCCGGGAAAGTACTTTTGCCCTCTCTAGTTATCAGAGGAAGCTTCAAATTCGTGGTTTGGCTGCTGAATTGCTGAAATTTCCCAGAGACTAGGGGTTGTATGTTTTTTTTTGAAAATTTTTGGTTGGTAAATATATATATATATATATGGCTCAGAGATAGTGTGATTTATGAATACAGCAAGGTGAATCAAGTCATCCTTATTAACCTGTCACTTCAAACATCATTTTTATGGTAAAAATAATAATAATAATAATTGGGGCTGGAGAGATGGCTTTGAGGTTAAGCTCTTGCCTATGAAGCCTTAAGGACCCCGGTTCAAGGCTGGAGGCCCTGGCGCACCCATTCTCTCTCTCTCTCCTCTCACTCTCTCTCTCTTTTTCCCTCTCTTCCTCTCTCTTTCTCTGTCACTTTCAAATAAATAAATGAAAATAAACAACAAAATAATTTTGAAATTTACCCTCTGGATGGGGCTATAACTTGCCTAGCATGGACAGTTCCTAGGATCAGTCAGCAGTTTTAGGAGGGGGGCGTTGACATTTACTCTCATAATTTTGAAGTGTACAAATAAACTGTTATTAACTATATCAACACATTGTGAAACAGATCTTGGAACACGCCCTCTATTCCTTCTGTCTGGGCTTTGGAGCACCATCCCCCATCCCTCTGCCCCGAGCATCTATAACCACTATTTCATTCTGCTCTGCCTCTATAAGTTCAATTATTTTGGAATCCACAGATAAACGAGAATATGTGGCCTTTGTCTTCCTGTGCCAGGTTTATTTCACTTGCATGATGTTCTCTAATTACACCCATGCTGTTACAAGGGACAGAATTCTCTTCATTTTAAGGCTGGACAGTATGCCACTGTGTTATCGTATCGCTTTTATTCACTCATATGAGTTATTGGGTTAATTCCATAATTTTTAATATTTTATTTGTTGACTTCAGAGAGTACTTCGTATGGGTGTTCCAGGGCCTCTTGCACTGCAAATGAACTCCAGATGCATGTGCCACTTTAATTGAACCCAGACCATCAAGCAAATGCCTTTAAATGCTGAGCCATCTCCTCAGGCCAATTATTTCATAACTGTGACTAGAACTACAATGAGCATGTAAATGAAGACACATTGTCCACAGATTAATTTCAAATCTTCTGGGTAAACATTGCAGGTAGAATTGTTTATTTGTACCTTGAAAAGACCTTTTCCCCATACCAAATGTGAGGGGGGAAAAAAAACCTCAAAATTCATATTTTCAGAGGCAGGAAAATGCATGGAACAACTTGTGGTCAAAATTCAAAACCATAAAACATTAGGAAAGACACGGAAGAGATGCCAAGTGGCAAGAGCTAAGAGGAGGTGAGATTTATTTGTACAGTAACTTCAAGCCACACTCTCCATCCACAGCCTCACTCACCTCCAGCACATCCTGGAGACCAGCACCCTACTGACACCCACTAGGCCCTAATTGGACAGAGATTATCAAAGAAAGTTTTATCATCAGCATAAAAGGTTTTTGAGGAAAAAATTGTCCTACTGCATCCTATGTAGGTATCAATTTGTAAAATTTTTGTTGATTTTTATTTATTTATTTATTTATTTAAGAGCAACAGACAGAGAGAGAAAGAGACAGAGGTAGAGAGAGAGAGAATGGGCACGCCAGGGCCTCCAGCCACTGCAAATGAACTCCAGACGTATGCACCCCCTTGTGCATCTGGCTAACATGGGTCCTGGGGAATCCAGCCTTGAACCAGGGTCCTTAGGCTTCACAGGCAAGTGCTTAGCCATGTCTCCAGCCTGATATCAATTTTTAGAAACATAAAACTAGAAAAAAAAATTCCATCAAACTTCAAATTTTTCAAGATCCAGGGTGCCTTTTAGAGGTCATTCGCTTGATAACAGTAATTCTCCGAAAGAGCCAGTGGGTCTGAGTTCTCTTAGAGCAGACGTTTTCCTCCGCTAACCTTCAAGACTCTAACCTAGATGGTTCTCTCGTTTGTAACATGACAAAGAAGAAGTGCTTTTTGGCACAGAAAAACCATCTGTAGACATTTGGCATCTTGCTTCCCAATGTGACATTCTCCAGGCAGTCTCAAGATCCCAGAGGGTTTTCCTGGGTTGCTCTTTGGTTTCAAGAATACCAGTCAAAGGACCATAGAACTCAAGCTCAACATCAGCCACGCTTCCTTCCCAAAAGTCACCTCAGTCTAGGAGCTACCCATGAGTTTATGTAAAATGGCACTCAAGACAATGAAACATGCATCTCTTTTAACATAAAATACAAGCATAGACCCCACTGGGTCTAAGGCTTCCATGTGGCCAGTGCTAAGGAAAAGGCCTCTGCCATGACAGAGAGGACACAGGTCTCTTACAGACCGAATTGCTACAACTGTTCAAAATTCCCACGTTGAAATCCTAACCCTCTGGAGGTAGCATCTTCCAGAGATGATCGCATCATGAGAGTGGATAAGTAACCTTATTAAAAAAAAGAAAAGAAAAAAAAAGCAGCCAGCCTAGCTAGAGAGTTCTCTTTCTGCCACATGAGACATCAGGAGTTGGTAGACTACAACCAGGGAAAGGAGCTTCACTGGAACCCGCCAATGCTGGCACCCAGATCTTCGACTTCTGCCCCTAGACTGTGATGGACCAGCTCTATCACGGATAAGCCACCAGCTGGCGATGTTTTGTCATAGCAGCCCAAGCTGACTGAAAAGACGGATTAGCTTTGTGAAGACCAGGGAAGTCTTAATTATGAAGAATAAATAGAAGTCGGTTCGGCAAAAAGAGGGTGGGAAAGGATTTGCAAAGGTTCGATTGTAGAAAGGGCCATGGTAAGAAGAAGAGACCAAAATTCATCAGTGTGGCTAGAACAGAGAGTCGGGGTGTGAGGATCATGACCCAAGGGACAGCCAGGGACCTTTGGGGCCAGTCTGTTGCAGCACCTCACAGCAATGTTGTTCCTGTTTGTTTTCTGCATCCCACAATGGAAAGCTCCTGAAAAGTTTTGAACTGGAAGATGGCATTTATAGATTTGCCTTCCAACCACTCTGCCTACTGCACAGAGGCAGGACCACGTGGGGACAGGAGTGATGCAGAAAGTCAGCTATAGGCCCATCACAGTGCTTGAGAGGAGTTTGGGCCAGAGTGGAAACAAGGGTTGGGTTGGAGGGAAGAATGATTAGATGTGGTGACTGATTAGGAAGGGGAAGGAGAAGGGGGGTGTGGCAGATGGCATTTGTACACATCTGGCTTGTGTAACTAACTGGTAATCACTCATCAAAGTGAAACAAACTACAAGGACACCAGAGTTGGTGGAGAAGAGGCTCAGTTCATGTTGTATCCAAGATCCCTTTGAAAAAGCCAAAAGGAGGGCTGGAGAGATGGCTTAGTGGTTAAGGTACTTGCCTGTGAAGCCTAAGGACCTAGGTTTGATTCTCCAGGTCCCACGTAAGCCAGATGCACAAGGTGGCGCATGCATCTGGAATTCGTTTGCAGTGGCTAGAGGCCCTGGTGCACCCATTCTCTCTCTCTCATTCTCTCTCAATCTCTCTCCCTCTCTCTGTCTCTAATAAATAATCTTTTTTAATCCAAAAGGAGATAGCAGGAAGAAAGTGGAAGCCAGGTCATAAGTGGAAAATGGCAGTCATTTGCATGAAAATTAATCAAAGCCATGGATGTAAGTAGAAAAGGTACAAAGTTAAATGGGGACATTGGACTTGGATAGAGCAAGGTATGTCTACAAAGCAGAGAGCATGCGCAGAGAGGCAGGAAGAAAGTAAAAGGGCCTCGGGGATTCCCAGAAACCTAGGCAAGAGCCGTCAAGGAGGGCCTCGTGGATGTGGATGTGGGTGTGGGGCACACAGTTCCAGCACTTGGGAGGTAGAGGCTGGCAGATCAAAAGTGAAAGACCACCACCATCAGCTCCCTGACTACACTACATGGAACCTTGTCCAAGAAAAACTGGTACCAGAACATGCACGGGACCAAAACCTATGCTGTGGAAGCAAGACCTCTGAACTGGATGCGTACGCGGCAGTCATATTTGTAAGGAACAATAGAAGAGTTCTCAAGCCCGTGTTCTGATTAAAAAAAAAAAATTAATGGGCTGGGGAGATGGGCAAGTTGGGGGGTTCAAGTAGCCCTGGCTTCAGTGAGAGATACTGTCTCAATAAGTAAGGGATGAGCAGTAGAGGTAGACACCTGGTGTCCACACACACATGTGCACAAACCCACACAAACACATGCAGCCACATACCTACAAACATACGTATACACACACACACACATGCAAACCACACACATATACACAAGGAAAGAAACTGAACAAAGGCCTAAAAACATTTGAGCACTTCCAAATTTGTTCTCACAGAGGGAAAAGTTGTCCCGTACCAATCAAAAGTTAATCACATTAGGGGCCTGTAGATAACTCTCAAGAACAGATGAGAAACGAATGAGTAGAACCAGATTAGGAAAACGAGAGGGTCTCATGACGCTAGATGGTGGACCCTCGGTTCATCCTCCGTGTCATTTCCCAGAACTGTTAGAACCACCACCACAAGCTGAGCGACTGACTTCAAACGCTAGACACTGATTCTCATAGCTGGAGGATCCAAGTCCAAAATCAAGGTTTTGACAGGGCCGTACTCTCTGCAAAGGCTGTAGGGAGGCATGGTCCTCAACATGTCTAGCTTCTGGCAGCCGGCACTCCTGAGAGCAGTCTATGGTTGCACACGGCCAGTGTCTGCCTCTGGTCAGTCTCATGGTGCTGCGTGACTTTTCCTGGAGAGACATGAACAAACTTCTTTTCCCCCAGGTTGAGTTGGCAATGATAGAGCAGAATATAATGTCATCCAAGAGCAGCTTGGTGAGCCAGGGAGTTTACTGGAATTACTTACAGGGAGGAGCAGGATTGATTGGGACAGCTGTGGCAATGGCATCCCCTGCACAGCTTATCATGGAAGAGCATCCTCGGAAGTGAGTTACTGTTCATATAACCTGTATAAGGGACTCCTGCGTCTTCTAAGTTTCTCATGAAGGGAGCTCTTGACGGACTGTTTTAGTCCAGGGAACAGCTATACAACCCATGGGTCTTCTCTTACACAAACACTCGTCAGTGGCTTTAAGGCCCACCCCCATCTAAGTTATCCTCTTGAGGCTCTTACAATTGTAACATCTAGAAGAAGAAAAAAAAAATACCCTTTCCCAAAAAAGGTCACATCCATGGATTGTGACGGGCTTTTCTTTAGGGGCCATCATTCAACTGAGCAGAACTTCCCATTCTCACCTCTTCTGGCATCATTTCATCTTATCTGAAGGTCTTCTTCCCAAGAGTGAAGAGTCAGCAATCCTATCCCTACCTCTTAACATACAAAGCAGAACAACTTACCCAGGAAACAAGAGACACCGGCTTTGGGGAAAGCTGAGTTTCTTTCTTCCCCACCCAAGCCCCTGCTGTTTTTCCTAGAGGAAGACCAGAACCCCAGAACCCAGATATCCTGCAGCAGGAAAACAGCTTTTCTCCCCTAAATGTACTTTCCATAGATGCAAGGCCAAACTTGATCCATGTTCTATCACCTCCTTGACTCAGGACTCCAGGGTGCCACTTGGACAACTGGTATTTTTATAGGTGATAGGGAAGGGGACGAAACAGACTACATTTCAAACACATTCTCATTTTCCAAGCTCCAAATAGATTTGTACCAAATGGACACTGTTAACACGAGCTACTGAATAAGATCAGAACTTCAGAGCACAGGGTAACTATTGGTCATTCCAGACCTGAACAGAGTCATAGGCTATGTAATGTGCCTATGTTTGGGGGAAGAAAGAAACAGAGAAGGACTCTCGGTGGTTGATTTCCCATCTGAGCATGAGAGAAAGATGCTCATCCTTCAAAGCAGTTTTCACATAAAGAATGAAAGAGATTTTCACAGGCTTCACAACTGAAGAAATGTGTCTCCTTCCTGACATGATCAAGAAGGAAAGGGGACACTTTGTCTAGCTGCTACCATAAAGTAACAGCTCTCTCAGGAGGAAAGGAGGAAAATTCCTGTCCTCCAGAAAGCTCATAGGACTGCATGCGTGCACTTCACTCAATACCATTCCATTTCAGGAAAGGACTTTCACATGCTACTCCATACTGTATTTAGGGAAAGTAAGGCATGCAGGTAAGAGTGTTTGGCCACGTTGTCACCACCAACAAGGCAACTTGTCTGTTTTTACCATCTCAAAATGCACAACTTTACAGAGTCCTTGGAAAGTGGGTCTGTTGTGAGAAAGGAATAGGTTAAGGGGCTGGAGAGATGGCTTAGTGGTTAAGGAACTTGCCTGCAAAGGCTAAGGAACCAAGTTTGGTTTCCCAGTACCATAAAAAGCCAGAGGCACAAGGTAGCTCATGCATCTGGAGTTTGTTTTCAGTGGCTAGAGGCCCTGGTGGTGAACCCATTCTCTGTCTCTCTCCCTCTCCCTCTTTCTGGCTCTCTCTATCTCTAAATAAATAAATAAAACAATTCATTACAAAAAAAGAAAAAGAATGAATGCCTCTTTTGTGGGTTGTTCCTTTCTGTCAGACAATGGTTTCCAAATTAGACAGTGGCTAAATCAGTTGCTACACCTTTACATTTCTGTTCTGCCCCAAACTCACTGAAACAAAATCTCCCAGGGTAGAGCCAGGGCCATGACAAAAAATCTTGAGTTCAAGGCTAACCTTGGCTACATAGACTCTCACAAAAAAAATAATAAAACCAAAACACACAAACAAACCTCTAAGTAGCCGGGCATGGTGGCACACGCCTTTAATACCAGCACTCGGGAGGTAGAGGTAGGAGAATCACCTTGAGTTTGAGGACAACCTGAGACTCCATAGTGAATTCCAGGTCAGCCTGGGCTAGAATGAGACCCTACCTCGAAAAAAAACAAGAAAGAAAGAAAGAAAGAAAGAAAGAAAGAAAGAAAGAAAGAAAGAAAGAAAGAAAGAAAGGGAGAAAGAAAGAAAAAAAAAAAAGAAAACTCTAAGTAAACCAACTAAAATGGACAAGTAATCTAAATAGATGTTCTCTAAAGAGGAAATATAAATACAATGAAAAAATATTCAATAGCATTACCGTTCAGGAAATGCAAATCACAACTATAATGAGAGATTATCTCTTCCCTATTTAAATTAAAAAAGAATCCTGTCTAATTAACACACAGGGGTTGTACTCATTGGAGGGATTCTGTATGACATTTCCATACATTCACATGGCCTACACTGGTCACCTCCGGCCAGCTTTTGTCTACTCTCACCACCACAGCACCCTTCCAAGCCCACAGTGATCACCTCTCTCATTTCAGAATGACTATTTGTACTTTCCACACGTGAGAGAAAACATATGGTATGTGGCTTTCTGTATCTGGCTTATTTCACATAATGCTATGTCTTCCAGTTCCCTCCATTTTGCTGCAAATGTCTTCATGTATGAACAACAACATATATGGATGCCATGTTTTCTCAATCCATTCATCTGTTGATGGACACCTAGTTTGGGTCTATGCCTAAACTATTTTCAGTAGTATTAACTAAACCTAGGCAGGCGTGTATCCTGTTCATAGGTTCACTTCCCTTCCCTTGCACATGTACCCCGTACGTACCAGGAGTGGGGAATCTAGATCTTACTGTGGTTCTGTTCTCAATTCTTTGAGGAACCTCCCTCCATACTCATTTCCACAGTAGCTGTTTGTTTACATTTCCACTAACAGTGCATAAAAAATCCTTTTTCTTCATATCTTTCTAGCTTTTATTGTTACTTTTAGTAGCATTGTAACTAATAGCTAAATGATTTCTCATTATAGTTTTGATTTATAATTAATTCACTAAAAGTAATGATAATGAGAATATTTACATGTATTTTCATTTCTTCTTCTGAGAAACATCTATTCAAATCATTTGCTTATTTTTGATTGGTTTACTTGGGGGTTTTAACAGTTGTGTTTTTGGTTTTATGAGACAGAGTTTCACTATGTAGCCCAGGTTGGCCTTAAACTCAAGATCCTTCTGGTTTTACCCTGTCTGCTGGGATTCCCGACAAGAACCACCATGCCTTGTCCTGGATCGCTGATTAATTACTATGTTTTTGAGTTCTTTATACAGTCTAGGTATTAACCTTGTCAGATGAACAGCTGGCAAATATTCCTTCCATTCATAGATTGTCACTTCACTGCTGCTTATAGCATTGTTGCTCAAAAGTTTGCCCATTTGTTACAATTATATTTGTGAATATTTTCCTCTGCTTTTGGAGTTCTATCCAGAAAATCATTACCTGTACCAATGTCTTGAAGTATTTCTCTTACATTTTCTTCTAGTACTTTCAGAGTTTCAGACCTTACATTTAGGATTTGGATTGATGTTGAATTGATTTTTGTATGGTATGAGAAAAAGGGGTCCAGCTCCTGTCTTAATCATGTGAATATCCAGTTTTCCCAGCACCATTAGTTGAAGAAGCGATCTACTCTTGGAGTCAGTAGGATGTAGATGCATGGATTTATTTCTGTAATATTTATTCTGTTCCACTGTCTAAGTACCCTTTTCAATGCCAGCAGCATCCTCTTTGGGTTTTCATGGCTCTGTGGTATACCTTGAAATATATTTTATTTATTTATTTATTTGAGAGAGACAGAAACAGACAGAGAATAGGTATGCCAGGCCCTCCAGCCATGTCAAACGAACTCCAAATGCATGTGTCCCCTTGTGCATCTGGCTTACATGGGTCCTCAGGAATCAAACCAGGGTCCTTTGGCTTTGCAGGCAAGCTTCTTAACTGCTAAGCCATCTTTCCAGGCCCTGTAGTATGCCTTTAAAGCAACTATTGTGATGCCTAGGATTTTTCTTACTCAAGATTACTTTTGCAATCCAAGGTCTTTTGGACTTCTATGAGAATTTAAGAATTGTTTTTTCTAGTTCTTTGGAGAATGACCTTGGTATTTTGATGGAAATTGAATTTAATCTATAAATTGTTTTGAGTGATATGGGTTATTTTCATTTTTTGAGGCTGGATCTCACTATGTAGCCCAGAGATGGGCTCAATCATGCTGTCCTACTTCCTCAGCCTTCCGCATCACCTCTGAAGTATGGACAGTTTAACATTTAGCTCTACTAACACTGTTAACCATTCAAATCCACAAACATGGAATATTTGTAGCTTCTCCAATTTTTTGCCTAAGTATTCCAAAATTTTTAATGTTGAGGTCTTTTTCCTTCTTAGTTAAGTTCATATCTAACTATTTTACTATTTGTGAATGGGATTGTTTTCATTAATTTTTCTCAACAAATTTGCTTCTACTATATAGAAATACTAATAATTTTATGCATTAATTTTGGATTTTTTCTGTTTTAACTCATATTAACCATTTGGTAGTCTTTAAACTTTTCTATGTATAGGATCATATCATCTGAAAATAGAATGATTTAGCTTCCTCTCTTCCTATTTGTCTGTCTTTTGTTTCTTTCTATTGTCTAATTACTCTGGTTAAAACCTCTAGTGCTACATAGGATAGTAGCAGTGGATGTGAGCACCCTAGTTTTGGTTCCTGATCTTAGAGGAAATGCTTTCAATTTTTTCCCCATTCAGGATATTGGCTGTCGTGTAACTTTTATTAAGTGGTAGTATGACCTTTCTACACATAGTTTGGTCAGAGATTTTGTCAAATGCCTGTTATGCATCTGTTGAGAGGATCACATGATTTTTATTAATTCTGTGGGTGTTATGTATTCTATTTATTGATTACCCTATATTGAACCAATCTAGCGTGACTAGACTGAAAGTAACTTATCAAGGTGCAGAATATTTTTTATGTGCTGTGGAATTCAGTTTGCTAGTATTTTGCTGAGGATTTTTACATGTCTAGTTTTCTTTTGTATGAGTGTGTTCTTCTCAGGTTTTGGAAACAGGATCATACTGGTCTCAAAGAAGGCATTTAGAAGTGTTCCTTCCCTTTCAATTCTATGGAATATTTTGAGAAGTTTTGGCATTAGTTTTTTGTTTGTTTTTTTTTAGTTTGGTAAAATTCAGCATAAAGCTATCTTTTTCTGTGTTGGGAAACTTTTATTACTGATTAAATATCATTGCAAACTACTGGTCTGTTTAGGTTTTTTTTTAATATCTTCATAGTTCAATTTTGCTCTATTGTATGTATCCAGAAATCTTCCCAATATGTCAGCACATACTTTTAAAAAATAATCTCTAGGACACTTTATATTTTAGTGTTGTCAATTGTAATGTCTCCTATTTCATCTCTAATTGTATTAAGATTGTTCTCTCTCCCGGTTTGCTAATTTTGTTTATTATTTCAAAGAACCAGCTCTTTCTTTTGTTGTCTGTATTTTGGATACTATTTGTTTCTGTTCTAATCTTGATTGCTTTTTTTCTGCTAATTTTGGATTTTTCTTGTTCTTTTTTTAAGACCTTGAGATGCTTCATTAGGTTACTTAAAATATTTCTGTTTTTTTGATGTAGACACTTGTACACAGCTCCGTGTTGCTGGGATGAACATCAAAGCAAGCCACAGTTTAAGAGAGGACGGGATTTATTTAAAGCTCACTGATGGGGCGAGGTGGAGCTCCATCAGTGGCAGAAGCTGCTTACAGACCTACAAGCAGCGAGAAACAACTAAACAGCCAGCTAAAACCAAAAGCAGCAAGCACAAGCCAGCAGCAAGCAGGAGCCCAGAGCCCAAACCCCTCTATAAACCTCTGGGCTGAAATTCAGATCCGGCCCCCAAACATACCTTAGAACTGGACCCCAGGGTCCATCCCCAGTGACACCTCCTCCAGCCAGATAGTTGGAGACCCAAAGTAACAAGCTTTAATAAAACACCTGAGTCAATGGGGATACACATTCAAACTCCCATAGCACCCATTGCTATGCAGTTTCCTCTTAGCGCTGTTTCTGCTTCATCCCACATAGTTTGGTATGTTGTGCTTCCATTTTCATTTGTTTCAAGGATTCTTTAAATTTCCCTTCTGACTTAATGATTTTGTCTGCTCAAAACTGTTGTTTCCAGGACTGGGGAGACAGCTCAGCGGTTAAAGGAGCTTGTTTGCAAAATCAACCAGCCCAGGTTCCATTTCCCAACACCAACATAAAGATGGGTACAAAAAGTGGTGCAAGCATCTGGTGTTTGTTTGCAGTGGCAAGAGACTGGCATACATGTACGTGCACACACACATGTGCGCACGCACACACACACACACGCAAATAAATAAAAATGTTTTTAAAATGTATTGTTCCATCTTCATAAATTTGTATAATTTCTAGTTTCTTTTATATTGATGTCTAGTTTTACCCTATTGTAATCAGAAAAGATATAGGAAATAATTTTGCTCCTTTGATATGTATTGACTTGTTCTGTGACCCAATATGTGGTCTATTCTAGAGAAAGCTCCATGCACTGATGAAAGGATGTATATTCTGCAAGTGTGGGACAAAATTACCGTAAAGCCCACTGAATCTGTAGTATAGTTTAGCTATGATGTTTCTTTACTGACCAGGATTCTAATCCAGTGCTCCTCGATCACACCAGCTCCTGATCCTTTCTGCCAGGATTTTGTCTCTCTGGTAGTGCAATGAGTTAAGAGAGCAAGAATCAAATCCTTAAGCTTTCTGCAAAAGTTACCTATCATCTCAGCTGTAGCCACAGTGGACACTTTCCAAATACCAGTTCAGTAAGTCTAATAAGAGAGGAGTCTCTTGGATGTGACAGGCAGACTGTCCTGCCAGAAAGTATTAACCCCATGCCTGTCATTCCACCTCGTATCTCTTCCTCTCAAAGGTCCTTTCTCTGGAAGAATCCATTGATAGGATTTAAATATAGCCTGGATGGTTTCAAGCCTTGGGTAATCAATGTGATTAGCTACGTTGATTGGCTCATCAGTTGACATCTTCCACAAGCATTCAGATAAGAAGCAAAACCTTGGAGGTGGCGTAGTGGTTAAGGCACTTGCCTGCAAAGCCAAAGGACCTTGGTTCAATTTCCCAGGACCCATATAAGCCAGGTGCACAAGGTGGTGCATGTCTGGAGTTCATTGATAGTGGTTGGAAGCCCTGGCATGCCCATTATCTCCCTCTCTCCCTCTCTCTCCCCCTCATTCTTTCTCTCCAATAAATAAATAAAAAGAAAGAAAAAAAAAAGAAATTGAATGAATTATGCCTGTGTCTAGAAGATTCTATAGAAAGCTTCTGAGATCATCATTCCCATAGTCTCCACGTAGCCACATCGGTGATTCCGGGAATGGTCTGAGGCTTTCCAGAACAAATGGAGGGTCTGATTATCAAATTATGTTTGTCATTAAACCATTAGTGATTCACCCATTAAAGTCTAATTAAAAATCAGCCACTCTGCTTAATGACTGTGGCAAGGAGATAATTGTGGAGTAATTCTGAACATTTAACCTCGGTCTTTAGCAGGAGATTACACCTTGACTTACCAAGCACTAGGCCGTCGGGAGTGTTCCTCTCAAATGCAGGTCGCCCTGGTGCCGTTGAATTATCACATGATCCTCCTGTGAACAGAGCTCTCTGTCCATGCTTGGGTGCTGGTCTTCCTAAATATTTTGAAGGGACAAAGGATGACTGAAGTTGCTACATGTGACTGTAGAAAAAAATTCTATGTTCCAGTTTTTCTGTTATTTGACTGAAGAAGTTTCCTTCTCAACAAAGATTCATATTTAAATGTCCATTTGAAAAATAAAACTTTTGATTTTCAGCCGGGCGTGGTGGCGCACGCCTTTAATCCCAGCACTTGGGAGGCAGAGGTAGGAGGATCGCCATGAGTTCGAGGCCACCCTGAGACTACATAGTGATTTCCAGGTCAGCCTGGGCTAGAGTGAGACCCTACCTCAAAAAAAAAAAAAAATCAAAAAAAAAAAAAACTTTTGATTTTCAACTATATTGCATCTATCTCTTTCTTCCTTCTCCAAAGTATGTAAAGTCATGTGCTCTTTTTTTTTTTAATTCAAAGTGCCAAAATTGGTTTTCATAAAACCTTACTGCCACTTGGAGACTTATCTTTTTGATTTATTGAGGTTGTCATGCTGTGACTAAGTTGTCCCTATTACCTATTACCTATTACCATCCTAAAACACTACATTTGGCTTTTCAGGCCCGTTTTACCTGTTCAGTTTTCTAGGTATGGGCTACAGTGATGAGAATAGCATGTAACATGATGGTTGCTGACAGAGGCACTTGAGAATTATCTCTTTCCTCTCTTGGATATAGAACTCAGAAGCCATTAGCTTACAGCTAGAACTCGGCCTCCTCTCCCCATCGGGAACCCTAGCAGAGGAAAGTCACAGGCCTGAGGCAGTGACACCAGACTCAGAGATCCCAGGAACACAAAATCCCCTCTCCTGGCCACTGAAAGAAATTTTTAGAGATAAAAGCTGGGATTTGGCTTGGATTACTTTATTCTGACCTTATTAATTGATGGAATTTGAGAATTCTCCCCAGCTTCCTGAGCCTCTGTTTCCCTATTTTTTAAAGTACAGATCACAGTGCCAGGCATGGTGGCATACACCTGTAATCCCAGCATTCAGGAGACAGAGGCAGGAGGATTGCTCATTCTAGGCCAGCCTAGGCTACATTTTAAGATCCTGTCTCAAAAAATCCAAGGGTTGGAGATATAGCTCGGCAGTACAATGCTTGTTTACCATGCACAAGGCCACAGGTTCAACACTTCCCATGAAAAAAAGAAAGGGGGGGCTGGGAAGATGACTTAGCAGATAAGAGCAATTGCCTGCAAGCATGAGGGTCTGAGGATTTAACTGAAATCAGAGAATTTCTGGGGTCCACTGATCAGTCGGTCTGACAGAAAATGGCAGCTTAGGTTCAGTGAGAGACCCTGTCTTAAGGAAGCATATGGATGAACAACAGCGAGCAACTTACACACACATTCATACAATACACACATACCATACCATACATATTACATACACACACACACACACACTACATATACTTATACATGTGAAGAAAGAAAAAACGAACAGGTACATCACCAATTTGTAATGCAAACTGAACAAGAGCACATTTGAAAGTGAATGGCTGAACTTTTTGACCCATTTTAATTACCTACCTCTGATTTGACAGTTGATTATGAGTTTCTCACTTCCTCTGTAAACCATTATCCTTTCAGAATCCTAATCTCATCATCTTGTCCTTGGCATCTCTCCTCAAAAGAATTATAACTTGAAAATGTTCAGTACAGAATAATAATTTTAAGAATCTTTGTAGCCGCTAGCAAGACTGACTTAACACAGAGAACAGTAAGTATTATGTGTACAGGGGGTCAAATAGTAGTCCTCCCCAATTCCTCTAAAGATATCCCCCTACCTGAATGTCTAGGACCTATCAGAGTAATCATATGTGGGGAAAGAATATTTGCAGATGTGCTGAAGTTAAAAATCTTGGGATAGCCCAGCATGGTGGTACACACCTTTAATCCCAGCACTCACAAGGCAGAGGTAGGAAGATCACTGTGAGTTTGAGACCAGCCTGAGACTACAGAGTGAATTCCAGGTCAGCCTGGCTAGAGTAAGGCCCTTCCTTGGAAAAAAAAAAAGTAGTAAAAGCAGTCTTGAGATAATGGGGTCTCCCTAGATGACCCAGGTTAGACCTAAGTACATTGACATGTATCCTTGTAAAAGGTGGCAGAGGAAGTGGAGGCTGTTAGGTCTGGACAGGATCCCAAAATAGAGTCACCAAGGACAGCAGAATGGCGATAGAGGCAGAAGGAAGTGAATTATCCACATCCCTCAAGAAACCACCCAGCTATTATCCACTCCTTGCCTAACAATGCTACCAGGTCATGGTTTCCTGCCCCCTTATCTCATGAGTTGCCAAATCACTGTTCTTGACTCACACACTGGCTATCTTAGATCTCCCCTAAAGAAACCCTTTTTATTCAACTTTTTCCTTCCTCACTTTCCCCTGAATGAAGAAGACCTTTAAAGCCCATTATCTGAAAACTCAGGTTGGCTGTGCTCCTCTCTTGTGAGCCAGCCCTGTCAGCTCATGATTTTCCCAAGTGAAAGCTTTCATCTTTGCCTCAGAGAGGTCTGTGTGGTCTTGGTCATTCCCAAAGCTTACAGAGTTATATGCTAACCAAAGACTGTAGCTTTGCAGCCAAGGAATGCCAACACTTCTCTAAAACAGGGAGATACAAAGTCGAATTTGGTCCTGGTTGATTTTGAACTTCCAGCCACCAAGTTGTGATAGAACCAATGTGGGGGGTTTATAGTGATTGTCAACCTGACAGGACCTAGAATCACCTGTGAGGTAATATCTTGATTAGGCTAATGGAGGTAAAAGACCTCCCTTAGCTGTGGGTGGCACCATTCCATAGGTTGGGTTTCTGGACTATGTAAAAAGGAGAGACCTGGCTGAGTAGCAGTATTCATCACTCTCTGTTTCCTCACTGTGCTGAACATAACCGGCTGCCTCAAGCTCTTGCCACCAGGCCTTCCCCCACCATGATGGTCTATAACCTGGAACTGTAAGCTGAAATAAACTCTTCCTCTTAAACTGAGTTTAACCAGTTATTTCGTCTCAGCAGCAAGAAGTTCACCAATTTCTGTTGTTTTAAGCCACTGAATTCATAGTAGTTGTTACAGTAGCCATAGGAGATTAATACAGATGCTATGAATATTGTCAATAAATATAAATTGGTTTATTTTGTGTTAAACCTTTACTTTTTAGCTCTGTATAGAGAATGTAAAAAAAAAAAAAAAAAAAAAAGCCTCTATCCCTCGCATTTTCTAGCCAGAACTTGACTAGTGGAAGGGTGTAAATGAGATGTCCCCCAGTAGCTTCATGCATTTTGAATACTTAGTTCCCAGATGGTAGTAATTGGGAGAGGGAGCCTTGCTGGAGGAGGTGTGTTGCTGGAGATGGACTTGTAGTATAGCCCAGCTCCCTCCTGTCAGAGCTCAGCTCTTGCTGCTACTTCCTGGCTGCTATGATAAGATATGATGCCCCAGAACTCTGCCCTGTCATGCCACGATGAAACCTACCCTCGGAACCATAAACCCTTTCCTCCTATGAGCTGCTTCTGGTCAGCAACAGAAGGTACCTGCAACAAGTAACAATTGAGAGGGAGCTCAGGGGTAGATAGAAGAGTTTCTCAGAATATTGGAGTCTTATTATGTCATTCCGCTTTAGATCAACAAAGTGCCCATGACGTCTATGGAAAAAAAAACAGAAGAGATGCTACACTTGAAGAGAGTTTTGACCTTCATACTTGCATGCCTATTTTGATTGTACCTGGCAATCACAAAGACCAAATACTCTTGACATGGGTACCCATGGGAGGCTTTCCATCCTGACTTTGCAAGGGCTTCAGATTCAGTAAGCAAAAAACGAAGGCACTATGTGACCCCATTCCCTGTCCTTGGTAACAAGTGGCCCTGATAACCTCCAGCACTCTACTCTTAATAACAACAGTAAGAAGTTGGCTCACTTCTCTGACTTTCCTTAAAAATTCCATGTATCATCATTTGGCATCTTCGGTTTTGACTCATTCAGGATATTGTGTTCTTTTCATGGGTACACAATGAGCTAAGGCTCTGTCAAGGGTATCACTATGTACTTATGAAGGAAAGTTTATAAGAGTCTCTTCTTAACTCTAAAAATTGAAAGTTAGCTTTCACATAAGAATGCAATTTTTCTTTTTCCTAGGGGTGTAGTACAGCTGGAAGATCAGAGCACATCAAGAACAAAACATCAAATTTGATATAAAATGGATATTAAAGGTAGTTTAGAACTTTGGGTAGCAGTGGGGTGCCTGTGCTGTTATTAAGATCAGAGTTTGAGTCCATTTTCTTACACTGCAGTTTGAATGAGATTAATGGTTTCCAATCATCACTGGGAGAGGGCAAGTAAAACCCAGGGCATCATTTTTCTTACAATGTGTGTGTGTGTGTGTGTGTGTGTGTGTGTGTGTGTGTGTGTGTATGTGTGTGTGTGTGTTATGCATGTATACATGCCTATTTATATGCATATGTGTGTGAGTACACCTATGTCTTCAGGTGATGGAGAGATCAAAGGACAACACTGGAATGTCATTCCTCAGGTACTATTAGATTGGCTCCTCATTGCTGTGATTAACATCTGACCTTAGGCAGCTTATGGGAGGAAGGGGTTTAGTTCAGGCTCACAAATTCCATAAGAACAGCATCAGTGGTGGGGGAACATGGCTCACTTCCACAGGTCCAAGCAGAGAGACACCACCAAATAGCCAGCACCACCAAAATAATAATAATAATAATAATAATAATAATAATAATAATAATAATAATAAAAGTACCAGAGCTCCAATTGTTCTTCACACACCTTAGGGCTGGACTTGAAATCTTCCCCCAAACACCTTAGGGCTGAACTCTAGGATCCACTCCCAGTGACATACCTCTTCCCCAGTAGGGCTCTGTCCATTGGAGACTCAAGATTCAAGCGCAAGTCCGTGGGGCCACACATTTAAATCACGACAGGTACTGTCCACATCTTTTGGAGACAGCATCTCTCATTGGCCTGAAGTTCATCAACTAGACTGCACAAGCTGGTCCACAAGCTCCTCCTGCCTCTGCATCCCCAGTGCTGGGAGGACAGGTGCAGTGTACCACACTCAGCATTTTAGGGAGCTCTGGGGATAGAACTCAGGCTCTCATCTCATGCTTCTGACATAAGCACTGTCCACTCTGAGCTGTCTCCACAGCCCAACCTAACAGGGTTTTTGGTGGTTGTTGTTGTTTTGTTTTTGATGCAAATCCAACAGACTGCCCTCTTTTTTTTTGTTGTTGTTCATTTTTTTTTTATTTATTTGAGAGCGACAGACACAGAGAGAAAGACAGATACAGGGAGAGAGAGAGAATGGGTGCGCCAGGGCCTCCAGCCACTGCAAACGAACTCCAGATGCGTGCACCCCCTTGTGCATCTGGCTAACGTGGGACCTGGGGAACCGAGCCTCAAACCGGGGTCCTTAGGCTTCACAGGCAAGTGCTTAACCACTAAGCCATCTCTCCAGCCCTGCCCTCTTTTTTATATAACATTTTCTTTTTTATTTTTTTTTGTTTATTTTTATTTATTTATTTAATAGCGACAGAGAGACACAGAAAGAGGCAGATAGATAGAGAATGGGCGTGCCAGGGCCTCCAGCCACTGCAAATGAGCTCCAGATGCATGTGCCACTTTGTGCATCTGGCTTACATGGGTTCTGGGGAATCAAGCCTTGGACTGCGATCCTTAGGCTTCACAGGTAAGCACTTAACCACTAAGCCATCTCTCGAGCCTCAGACTGGCCTTTTTTATGAAAGAGTGAGAGCAAGAGAGGAAGAAAGAGAGCGAAGCGGCTTGCCAGGGCCTACAGCCACTACAATCCAGATGCATGTGCCCCCTGTGTGCATGCCCATCACTAGAAGAATGGATAACTAAGATGTGGTATATCTACACAGTGGAATTTTACACCACAGTAAGAAAAAATGACACAATGAAATTTGAGAAAAAATGGTTGAACCTGGAACAGATCATTCTCAGTGAACTTACCCTATCACAGAAAGAAAATCAAATGGTTATTGTCCTGACCATTGCAAACTACAGAGCAGAGTCCTTGGCATGATGATGGTCGCTCTCCACATTCACCTTGTCACCTTTCTTCTGCTTGGAGAAATAGCACACATGTCCATAACGTGACCCCTGGCAGCCAGTGGCCCTGGCCTTCCTCACTTTGTAGCATTTGCTCTCTCCTGGTTGCCTTTGTGTCCATCTGTGGCTTCCTGTCACTGCCTAGGGAGTGTCCTAGGTTCGGGCCTTCACCACGCTGGCTGACGGCGCTAGTGACAGCCCATCACCTCTCTGTTGTCAGTGACACCTGCAAGCATGCTTAGCAGGAATAGAGTATCCCCAACTGACTCGGTAATCTCACTGGGCTCCAGAAGGCCATTTTCCATGGCAGTTCTTGTCATCCAAGTCTTTCCCTTTAGTTTGTTTGCTTGTTTCTTTACCATTCACCCACTTCAACGGTACCTGACAAACGGAAGAGGTGATGCCAAAAAAAAAAACAGTTAAACTGTACACTCCCCAAGTGACTTCCTTGTCCCTTAGAGACAGTAAGGGAATTGCTTACAAGTCTTAGTTTAAAGCCACAGATGCAGCCTAATATTTCCATGTAGTCTGCCTCAGGAAGCTCACTGAACTCCCATAGCATTGCCACCCCGTGGCCCCAATGAGACCCAAGGCCACTACATGGGTGGAAAGTCAGAACTGATCTCTCTCTTACTCTAAAGCCCTACAACTCTGGGTGTGACTCGTCAGATAATTACGGCATAACAAGTGCTATGCCGTAATTACCTGAGAAGAAGGGCGAGCAACACGAAGGAGCACCTAGTGAGGCCAGGGCTTATGTCAGAAGCTGTCCGTGCTGTTCCTTCATGCTGATGCTCCTTTTGCTAAGATTATAATTTCCTCTATCTTTACAGGTAAGGAAATGACTCAGAGAAATGGTATGCTCTGGTACATGGTCACACAGCTAGAAAGAGATAGATAGAGCAGGGAGCCATAGCCACCACTCCCAACTACAAGTATGTGTTCTCCCATCTCCCGGAGGCCTCGTGTGAGCTCCTCTTTGACAGTTGCTGTCTGTAACTCATCAGCCTGCATCTGTCACACTCGAAGTCCGGGAGCCAACGGCATTTTCCATGAAGCAAGGGAGGCAAGAAACGTAAAGCTCTGGGTTTTACCTTCCACGTAGAATGACCTTAGTAAATGCTTAGGGTCAAACACCAGGATTTTAGAGAAACTCCCTCCAAGCTTTCCCTTAAGCCCATCAAGTGATCTGACAGGCAGGACTCGATTTATCAGCCTGCTCCAGGCAAGCTTGGGAACCAGGGCAGGAGCTAATGTAATTTCAGCTGAATCCATCAGAGGCCTAGTACTGTAGGAAACTGGGACATAGAATTAAAGTGCCCTTCATAATTTATACTCAAATGCAAATGGGATGCAAACAGGGAACCCTTGCTTTAATTCTGATGTCTTTTCGTCTGGCCCTGGAACTGATGATCAAGGGAAGAAAGCTGAGGTGGGGGAGATGGTTTTGGCAAAACCTGTGCCCCAGCCCAAGGGCAGGATGAGTCTTTCAATTTTATGACTATTATTTAAGTAACTGAAGAGAAGCGGCAGCCAGATGTCAGAGCAGCTGTCTGATGAGGTGCTGTCAGGGCTGAAAGAGCAGAGAAAGGCGGGCAGTCTATTGCACTGTGGCCACGCATCCCGTCACTGAGACAGTGTAATAAATCATCGTATATGAAGGTGACATGTTTCCATGGCCACAGAGCATGAGAGGAGTCACCTGAGCGAGCGCAAAGTCCTGCCCGTGGAGCTCTGCTAAGTTCACCACCCATGAGACATTAAATGGAATATTCAGGGATTTCAGCGTGGGGCAGACTGAAGAGAGGGAGAGAATGGTTCAAATGTCTACCATTACCTCATCTCTAAGAAGAAATAGGAAGTGTGTGAGGGAGGATCAAAGAGTTAAGGCTTCTACATTTTCACCATCTCTAAAGACCTCCTAGGCTTGAGGATTATAGGATTTTGGAGGCAGAAGGGACTTTTCTGGTAAACGAGGGAGCTGGAAGGAGGACAGGATCTGTTCTGGTGAGAAAGGGAGGGCTGGACACATGCAGGAGAGGCACTGATCCTCTGCTCTGCTCTTATTCTGCCAGCGTCAGAGACCTCCACCGTAAAGTAAAGACAGCAGTGACTCCTACTTTTGACAGACTTGCTTTAAGAATCAAATGAGGGAACTGGGAAAATGGCTCAACAAGTAAGAGAGCTTGTTACATAGCATGAGGACCTGAGTTCAACCCCAACACCCTCATAAAAAGCTGGGCGTGTTCACACACCTGTAACCCTAGTCCTGAAGGGGTCAAAAACTGTAGAATCACTGGGGTTCACTGGCCAGCCAATCTGGCCAAAAATAGCAGCTCCAGGTTCAGGGAGACTTGATCCCAGGGAAATAAATGGAAGAGAAATAGACATTGTCCTCTGGCCTTCACATGTGTGCACATTAGGCAACCATGGGTGCATACACTATATACACACCAAAAAATCAAATGAGATAATAAATGTGGAATGAGAATTTTTTTGCAAATCACATGACCTAGGAAGTGCTACACATGTCTATGCAAATACAACCAACCGTATGGTCAACATTAAAATACATTCACCTATTTCCGTCATGGCAAACAAAGACAACTTTCTAATCTCCAGAGATGACTTTTCAGTGGATATTCCCTTTTCAACCCTCTAGGAACAATCGCAGAGGTTTATTTATAACTTATGTGTTCCCGTTATAAGAAGCAACAGCCAGGTGCACACCTGAAATCCCACAATCAGGAGGAACAAGGCAGGAGGGTCACAGCAACTTCGAAGCTAGCCTGGTATATGTAGTGAGGTCCAGGGAAAACCCTGTTTCAAAAAGAAAAGAAATAACATACTCATAACTAAATGATTTTTAAATATCAAAGGAAATAAAGAAAAATGCTACCCATAGTCCCAAAATCCAAAGATAGCCACTATTAATCTCTTAATCAATTTCCTTCCAGTTTTCCAATGCATATTTTGTAAGAGTTATCATCTTCTCAGTTAAATATTCTACTTATTTTCTGTTCCTTTTAAGATAACATATATTTTGCCATGCTACTAAAATTGGCTTGTAGGCCACTTAGGAAGACTGTATTCCCCAGGAGTAGAAGAAAAAGAGAAGGTAAGGAGGGGGTGGATACAATCAAAATACATCATACACATATGTGAATAAGGTTTTTCTGTGCCTCAATTTATGACTAATATATTGGGATTATTTACTCAAAATAGGAATGTTGAAAATATGAGTTTTGGGGCTGGAGAGATGGCTTAGTGGTTAAACACTTGCCTGTGAAGCCTAAGGACCCCGGTTTGAGGCTCAGTTCCCCAGGTCCCACGTTAGCCAGATGCACAAGGGGGTGCACGCATCTGGAGTTCATTTGCAGAGGCTGGAAGCCCTGGCACGCCCATTCTCTCTCTCTCCCTCTGTCTTTCTCTCTGTGTCTGTCGCTCTCAAATAAATAAATAAATAATTAAAAAATTTTTTTTAAATAAAAAAAAGAAAATATGAGTTTTTAAGGTTTTGATACATTTGTTAAATTGCTTCAAGATCTTTCAAGGTACAATTATCCCACTAACGATACAGTAGTTTCCTAAACATATTCTTACAAAGTGCCACAAACTAGATAGATTAAGACAGCAGAAGCTTATCCTCTCACAGTTCTGGAGGTTAGAACTATGAAATCACAGTCACCGGGGCTATCCTCCCCTGAAGACCCTAGGGGAGAATCCAGCCTTCCTTTCCTAAGCTTCTGGGGTTTTCCTTGGCTTGTGTTTTTGGCTTTAAGGTCCCCCTAATTTATAGGACTTCATATTAACTTGACTACATTTGCAAAGACCCTATTTCTAAATAAAGTATATTCACAGGTACCAGGGGTTAGGCTTTCAACATAATGTTTTAGAGGACACATCCAATCTCTAATAAGTAATGTATGTGACATGAGTTCCATCCCATGTCATAATGCCCAGAAATATCTTTGAATTTTAATTGCTTTGCCTCTATCTTCAAAAACAAAGTAGATTTCCAGAAAGGTTTTCATCTATCATGAATATGATGAAGTGATTACTTTGCAGAAACTTTTCTAGAGTCTGTTTAACATAACCAGCCTTGATATTCATTAACATTACCATGAAGGTCAGCGCTGGCCCGCTTTTGACATGCATTTGTCTGCCATTCTGCTGTGGCTCAAGGTTCCCTGCTTGGGGCCACCCTGAAAAGGGACCTGAGAGTGAGACAAAGCTGGTTCCACTTAGTTCTGCCACCTGGCACTGTCACTTGAACAACTTGCTTGCTATCTCTAGACCTCTGTTTTCTTTCTTTTTTTTTTTTTTTTTTTTTTTGGTTTTTCAATGTAGGGTCTCACTCTGGCTCAGGATGACCTGGAATTCACTATGTAGTCTCAGGGTGGCCTCAAACTCATGGTGATCCTCTTACCTCTGCCTCCCTAGTGCTGGGATTAAAGGCCTGAGCCACCACGCCCGGCTTCTGTTTTCTTTCTGATTGAATGAGAAGAGAAGGTGTATGTAGGTGAAACACTGAGCCCAGCACTTAAGAACTCAATTCATGTTATTCGTGTTTATTAATGTCACCACTATTGCTACCTTGTTACCTGATGCAGAAAAAAATATATTTATTTTGAGCTGGGCATGGTGGTGCATGCCTTTAATCCCAGCATTTGGCAGGCAGAGGTAGGAGGATCGCCATGAGTTCAAGGCCACCCTGAGACGCCATAGTGAATTCCTGGTCAGCCTGGGACAGAATGAAACCCTACCTTGAAAAGAAAAATTATTTTGAGCTGTAGACATGGCTTAGCAGTTGAGGTGCTTGCCTGCAGACTAAGGACCCAGGTTCTATTCCCCAATACCCATGTAAGCCAGATGCACAAGGTAGAGTTTGTTTGACATGGCTAGAGGCCTTGGCAACCCATTCTCTTTCTCTCTATCTGCCACTTTCTCTTTCTCCCTCAAACGAATAAATTTTATATATATATATATATACATATATATATATATATATATATATATATATATATATATATATATGTTGAATCATGGCTTTGGAAGTCCTAGGTCATGACCTATTGACATTGTTTTGGACCTGTGGCAAGGCAGCATATAACAGTGGATGCCTTCAGCAAAACAGAACTGCTGTCTTAGTGTTCAGGATGCAAAAACAGAGAGCAAAAAGAAGGGGCCAGGGTTCCAGTAACATCTGCAACAGCAATGACATACATATGCACACACGTATGTATGTATGCATCTAGTCCCATATGGATGCACGTGTGATCTTGATATGCACCTTGACTATCGGGATTTGATGGAGATAGCTCAGGTTCCTTGCAGGGCCTTGCTATCTGCTATCAGGTCATCTCTCTTGGCGGTGGACATTCCCTGCTACAGAGCCAAGACCCCTGTGATTCATCACATTTCAATATTCCAAAGCTGACCTAAATATCTCAGCCTTGCCTTGCATTTGAGCCCCATGCCCAGTCAACCTCATTTTTTACACATTCCTTTACCTGCTTATCCCTTCCAATTTCTATGTCCCATGGGGATCTTCCAATACTCTATGATCTTTGTCTGGACCACAGCAGGCCAATTCCCTTCCCTTAGCTTGTGCAACCTCTTCTCCTCTGGCATCCTATGCAACAGTTGGCTTCACTGGAAACACCCACATTCTCAGCTTGAAAGAATTATTGGTACTAGGCTACGACCCTCTGGTCATGTCACTTAGGGAGTTTGTAAGTTGGGTTAGTAGAGCTGGGAAGACTCAGCCTAAATGTGCAGCACCATCTGCAGTCTGAGGTCCTGGGCTGAAGAAAAAGGAGAAAGGGACCTAACTCAGGCATCCGTCGTTTTCACTTCCTGACCACTGACGCAAGGTGACCAGCTGCCTTACCTCCTGCCACCATGCCTTCCCGGCTGTGATGGGCTGCACGCTCAGACACTGAGTGACGGGAACCCCCTCTTCCCTTAAGTTGATTTGTCACAGCAATAAGAAAGTAACTAACACATCATATGTCATTGTTCCTACAATTAAGAAATTGCAAGTGGCACGCCCTCCCAGGTGCAACCGTTTTCTGTTTCTTGGGTATTTTAATACCCAGTAGGCTCAATTATAGGAATGGAATGAGAAAAGAGAGCCATCCATGCCAAAGCAGCCTGGGACCATGCAGTAATGTATGGTCTTCCAATTCTCACCAAGTGGCAAATTATTTATTTCACTTAATAAGGTGATGGAATTATAAAAGTCACCTATGGCCAGGTGTGGTGGCACACGTCTTTAATCCCAGCACTTGGGAGGCAGAGGTAGGAGGATCGCCATAAGTTTGAGGCCACCCTGAGACTACATAGTGAATTCCAGGTCATCTCTGTGCTAGAGCAAGACTCTACCTTGAAAAAACAAAAACAAAAAAAGTCCCCTGTGTACTTTTTGTGGCATTAGGGATTGAACCCAGAGTCTCACTCATGCTAAACAAGCACTCTTCCACTAAACTATACCCCCAGCTCTCTTTTTACTTTTATCAATTTATTTATTTTGAGACAGCGTATCACTAAGTTACCCAGGCTGACCTTGAACTTGCCCTTCTTCTGTCTCAGCTTCCCAAGTAGCTAGAAGACAGGCCCGAATCACCAGTCCCAGCTTTTACTGTGGGATTCCTGCTTAGTGAAACTGTAGCTAAACCCATTAAAAAATGACTTTTATTTCTTCTTCCTATAAGAATTATTTGTTTGCCTTCCCTCCATGTATATTCATACTACCATCAGCAGATAGGCCATTGCCCTCCAGACAGCAGGCACACAACAGTGAGGCCACCATGACCTGGAATTGTGTGATGAAATGTCACACTTAGCATGATGTTTCACACAAGAAAGACTAGCTCAAATGGTTCAGAAATGACCCATTTGGGCTACCATACTATAAGTAAGTTCTAAATGTTGACAACCACCTTCAAGCCCATACCAACACTCCCTCTATTATCTTTTCCAAATACTTTCTCTCATTTTTAATATGAATCAATCTCACTTTCCCCTCCCTTCCTCCCTCCTTCCTTCTTTCAGTCTCTCTCTCTCTCTCTCTCTCTCTCTCTCTCTGCCAGCTTCTCATTATGTAGCTCAGGCCTCCCTGCCTCAGCCTCCCAAGTGCTGAAGTTTTAATAGGTATGTACCACCTGGTAGTGTGAATGTGAAATGTCTCCCCATAAAGTCATGTATTTGAACACATGGTCTGCAGCTGGTAACTCAGTTTGGAAAGAAATTTTGAGTAGGTGGAGCTTCCTGGAGGAAGTGGGTCACTGGAGGAAGGCCTTAAAGTTTTATAACCCGCCCCACTTCCTGGTCACTCTCTCTGCCTCCTGGCTGCAACGTGATGGGCTGGCATCCTTGCCTGCCATGATGGAAGGGATCCCCTGGAACTGTAGGCTGAATTAAACTCTTTCCTTCCTCACTTTGCTTCTGGTCAGGTGTTCTGTCCACACAAGTAAAGTAACAGAGACATGCATCACATCCAGCGTGTCATCATCCATTCTTAACTTAAAGTAGTCAGAGAGTTTCCATGAGTTCCAACACTTGGTTCTAATCAGGCCAAATCTGAAGAGGCAAGAGAAAGGTATTAGTTCATTTCCAGAGTTTGTAATGCACACTTATCAATATTATTTTGTATATTTATATATGTAGGTCTACACACACACACACATACACACACACATGCACACATACCTCTATTGATATTTTTGTTGAGTTCACATTGTCTATTTATCTGTCTGTTACTGGGTCTTACTCTGTAGCTGTCTGGCCTCAAACCAGTAGCGCTCTTCCTGCCTCGTCCTCCCAAGTGCTAGGATTTACAAGAATGAGCCACCATGCCCAGCTCCAGCACATACGTGTTAACCTCTAGTACAAAATTCTCATGGTCAGATTCACAAACTAGCAATGATGCCATTTACAGCTTTTAGATCTCCAGTCATTATCTATATGGTGATAAAGTACTAGGAATGATAAAGCTTTCCCTTGAGGCCCTTAAAACCCCATGACCGTGCTGGAGAAATGGCTTAGCGCTTAAGGCGCTTGCCTGCAAAGCCAAAGGACCCCGGTTTGATTCCTCAGGACCCACATAAGCCAGATGCAGAAGGGAGTGCATATATCTGGAGTTCCTTTGCAGTGGCTGGAGGCCGCAGCACACCTGTTCTCTCCCTCCCTCCCTCCCTCTCTCTCTCTCTCTCATAAATGAAATAAATATACTAAAACAAATTTAAAAAAAAACAAACTCATAGCTGGGTGTGGTGGTGCATGCCTTTAATCCCAGCATTCAGGAGGCAGAGGTAAGAGGATCACTGTGAGTTTAAGGTCACCCTGAGACTACATAGTGAATTCCAGGTCAGCCTGAAATAGAATGAGACCCTACCTCAGAAAACCAAAACAAAAAAGAAAAACATAACAAAAAAAACAAACCTCATGATTGTTTAATTAAAAGGGAGACTTGGGACTTCCTTGAAGCACCGACCACTACCTAAGGGTAAAAAGTCCAGGATAGGGGCTGGAGAGACGGCTTAGTGGTTAAGGTGTTTGCCTACAAAGCACAAGGACCCAGGTTCAATTCCCCAGTACCCATGTAAGCCAACTACACAAGGTGGAGCATGTGTCTAGAGTCCATTTACAGTGACTAGAGGCCCTGGTGTACCCATTCCCTATCTGCCTCTCTCTCTGTCTCTCTCTCTGATCTCTCAATAAATAAATAAATAACAGTTTTTTTTAGTTAAAAAAATCCAGCATGGTGCTGAACTCAAGCTCAGGTGACGACAGTAGTTCCATGGTAGAATTCTAGAAAATTGGGAGCCTGTCTATTGTTATTGCTGCTTAGCCAGTAGGATCTCCTAGGAAATTAGATGTCATGGGAGGCTCACATGGTTGGATAAATATTAATAAGCAGATGAAGGAAGATAAGACAGTTGGGAAGCAAATTAGAATCCCCTTAGATGTGACGGAGGTTAATAGCTAAGACTTGATAATTCAAAGAATATTTACTTTATTGCCCTAAAGAAAATGAGCTTGCACTAATGTACCAGCAGTCAAGAGAAACATCTTCTTTCCACAGCACCTACAAAACTGCTGTAGACATGTGGAATATTTGCCACGATTATGGAAAAGCTGGGAGAGGCTGGTAAGGAGCTGAGGGAGGATGAACTCTTCACTCTGCAGGCGTGAGGGTGTTAGAGCCAAGCTACCCAGGGAAGTCTAGTCATGGTTTGTTTTTAGAGACAGTTTGAGACTGGTAACTAGATGCCTGCTCAGGGTGGCAGGCTCACATCAAAGGGCATTGTATTCCTTCCAGAACATGCTGATGGCCTCAGGAGTCAGTTACCCTTCACAGGCCCCTCTTGGTGCATTCTCTCTGGACCCAATCCAAAGAGCTCTCGTTGGCCTTTTGCCTCTGTCAGTGCTAGAATGTCGCTCTTCTGAACAGCAGGACACCTTGTTGTCATTCATTGCAAAGTGGGAAAAACTATTTTCTCATGCTCACAGGCCTCTCAGCAAGGGTGACAGAGTGAAGCATGAGTTTCACTCTGCCTCTCATAAATAAAGGCCCACTTGTCAATGTTTCTTAATTGAATTTTTTCTGCATCATATTTCTCATACACATTTTAAAGACCCCCTATCTTTCCTTGAAACGACTGTCCTGGCCTTCATTCTTAATAGCATTCCTTATATCAGGGAACTAGTAACAAAGACTATCTTTATCTTCATATTTTTGCCAAGTATTGTGGGTTGTTTTAGCAAGAGATTTTGAGAAATGTGTGGCCAATTCTAATGTCCAGTCCCTATTCAATCATCTGCTCTTTTCCAACTGAGATGTTAATCTCGTCAACTTGCTGAGATTTTTAGAATGACAATGAAATAGAAACAAACCTCTGGGCTTGTCTGTGAGGGATTTTCTAGATTACATTAATTTAGGTGGGAAGGCCTACCCTAATTGCAGTAGGTGGTTCTATTCTGTGGCTGGGATTCCAGACTGTATATAAAGGAAAATACAAGCTAAGCACCAGGGTTCATCTCTATACTCACCGACTACAGACACGTGAAAAGTGCCTCAAGCGCCTGTTGCTGCTCCTTCCCCACAACGAGGGATGGAACCCTCAAGCTGTGAGCCAAAATAAGCCCTTCGTTCACATGCTTTTGCCAAGTGTTTTGTCATAGCAATGAGAAAAGTAACAAACAAACCAACATCTCCTCAACTCCCTCTCACCATTCTGTGACAAATATATATCTGATTAAATTCATATTCAAACCGGAAGGACAGGGGTAGGAGAAGTCAGGAAGATTGGTCACCAGGTATATTGTATAATGTCGGGAACCCCTGAAGCTTTGGGAGAGCCTTGATTAAGTTCTGAAGTTCCTACATGTCCTTAAAAATACCTCCTAGAACAAAAAATAAAGTCGCTATAGCATGGAGAAGCAACAAGACTGGAATGCTATCCAGAAAGGAGTATAAATCAGACTCCACAGTGGGGGTTAGAAAATTATGGCATATCCTTCTTAAGAGTTTTAACAAGACGTGGTGGCACACGCTGGTGGGCAAACGACAAGAATGAGGCAGGAAGAGCATGCGTTCAAGGTCAGGCTGGGCTGCATCTCACCTAAGCATGGTAGCACATGCCAATAATCCCAGCATGTAGGAAGCAGGGTCAGGAGAATCGGCAGTTTAAGGTCATCCTGGGCTGCGTAGTTACTTCAAGTCCAGTATGGGCTATATGAGACACTGTCAAGAAACAAACAGAACAAAGAAAGGCCTTCCCCACTCTCTTCTCCCTCTCTCTCTTTCTCTCCCTTTTTCTGTCTCTCAAATAAGTAAAGAAAGCCGGTGTGGTGGTGCACACCTTTAATTCCAGCACTCAGGAGGCAGAGGTAGGAGGATCACCAAGAGTTTGAGGCCACCCTGAGACTACATAGTGAATTCCAGGTCAGTCTGGACTAGAGAGAAACCCTAGCTTGAAAAAACAATAAATAAATAAAATATTTTTTTAAAAAAAGAGGTGGACAGTGTTCCTGACAATGACACCCAATCTTGTCCTCTGGCCTACCCTCACACACATACACACACGTGCACACACATTTTTACTCTAACACATATGAACACACCACACACACACACACACACACACACACACACACTCTACACATGAGCAAAAAAAGAATTTTGTGAGGAAAAGGCTAATAACTCGAAGTTGTTCCCAAAGTAGTATATACACAGCAACATTGCCAAATCAAACAAGTCAGAGCACAGACATGTCACCCAGTTGAATTTCAGATAAAGAATGAATATATATTTATGGTAAGTTGGTCTCAAATATTGCATGGGATGTATGTAAATCCTAAGGCTTTTTCACTGACTAAAATTTCATTATCTGAAATTCACCTTAAGCTTTCAGACTTGTAAATTATCTGAAAACTCCAAATAAAGACAAAAGGAAGAGGTTTAGACATTTTGCAGATGTTAGAAAGCTAGAAGGTTTATTGAATTTACATTTTTTCCTAAAACAATTACTTGAATATGTTTACAAAATAAATAATTCAAAATTTATAGTATCGTGACTTAGGAAAGCTGGGGCTAGCAATGGCACTAACACTTTTAAAACAAAGAGTGGGGGCTGGAGAGATGGCTTAGTGGTTAAGCACTTGCCTGTGAAGCCTAAGGACCCCGGTTCGAGGCTCAATTCTCCAGGATCCATGTTAGCCAGATGCATAAAGGGGCGCACGCATCTGGAGTTCATTTGCAGTGGCTGGAAGCCCTGGCGTGCCCATTCTCTCTCTCTCTCTCTCTCTCTCTCTCTCTCTCTCTCTCTGCCTCTTTCTCTCTCTGTCACTCTCAAATAAATAAATAAAAATGAACAACAACAAAAAAAAAAGAGTGGGCTGGAGAGATAACTTAGTGGTTAAGGCACTTGCCTGCAAAGTCAATGGTTGGATTCCCCCAGAACCCACATAAGTCAGATGCACAAGGTAGCACATGTGTCTGGAGTTCATTTGCAGAGGCCAAAGGCCCTGATATGCCCATTCTCTCTCTCTTTCTCCCTGTGCTTCTTTCTCTCAAATAAATAAATAAAAATAAAAATTATAGAAAGCAAGGATATACCTGCTGTTACTGTAGGGGGGCTATGTATCATTATAAAGTAATCTTTCAAAACCAACTTACATGCTGGTAACTTGGAAGTTATATATTTTTTATTGACAACTTCAATAATTGTAGACAATAACCCATGGTAATTCCCTCTCTCCCCTCACTTTCCCCTTTGCAACTCCACTCTCCATCATATCCCTTCCCCCTCTCAATAAGTCTTTTATTTTGATGTCATGATCTTTTCCTCCTATTATGATGGTCTTGTGTAGGTAGTGTCAGGCACTGCAATATATTTTTTATTTACTTGACAGAGAGAGAGAGAATAGGCATGCCAGGGCCTCTGGCTATGGCAAACAAACTCCAGATGCATGTGCCACCTTGTACATCTGGTTTACGTGGGTACTAGGGAATCGAGCCTGCGTCCTTAGGCTTTGTAGGCAAGTACCTTAACTGCTAAGCCATCTCTTTAGTCCCTGGGGTTTATATTCTTAGATAATGTTGCAGAGAAGTAGATGTGATCAAATGGCTGAGGAAAAACTAAGCACAGGGCTGGAGAGATGGCTTAGCAGTTAAGCGCTTGCCTGTGAAGCCTAAGGACCCCGGTTCGAGGCTCGGTTCCCCAGGTCCCACGTTAGCCAGATGCACAAGGGGGCGCACGCGTCTGGAGTTCGTTTGCAGAGGCTGGAAGCCCTGGCGCGCCTATTCTCTCTCTATCCCTCTATCTGTCTTTCTCTCTGTGTCTGTTGCTCTCAAATAAATAAATAAATAAAATTAAAAAAAAAAACTAAGCACAGAGTATATTTCACGCGGTACAGTAAGGGTAGAGAGAGGCACGATCACTCACCTCCTAATTTATGAAGCTCCGCGTTGTGCATTACGTCATCGAACATTATCTCATGTGCTTCTCACTTAATCTCAGGAGAGGGAAGAAGTCAGTAACATAAGCGGGCTCACACTTATCAGTAGGACGGATGGAAAGATGAGCTGAAAGCCTGAAAGGATTGCCCTACATTTAGACACTGGAAAGAGGTACCATCTGTCTCCAAGTTCAGTAAGTTATTCCAACTTAAAGTGCAGTTGGGTTTATCCAACTTTCAATTAAGCTTATTATCAGCTGTGAGGTAAATAATGACTCAATAAATGTGTGTGGCCTAATTGACTTTTTTTTTTCCGATCAGTTAATTCAAGTGTTTATTGAGTAAGTGCTCTGTGCCAAATCATACACTCTGTGACATATAAAAAAGAAGCAGAACTTCTGCATTCTAAGTGTAAAATATAATTAAAGGAAACTAACATACAAATTACATGTAACTTCAGAAAACAGTTATGCTTCTGAGCCAAAAATGGAACATAGACTAATATTAACACAAAGTTCTAATTTTAAGGGTCTACGTCTTTCTAGTTGTGCTTAGGGGGATAAAAACCTTAGAAGGCTGAAATATTGGAGAGTTTAACTTTCTTTGTAATTGTCTGTGACTTCCAAGTGTCCTACAATAAATAGTCTTTCAGAAATCAAGAGAAACATCTTGTTCTGTGATTATATCCTGGGACAGAATCCACTTAGCAGAAGGACTTGTTTTTGCTCACAGTTTCGGAAGTTCAGTGTATCATGGTTAAACAGCTATGTGCTGGTAAAAGCATAAAGTGGCACATCTCACACCACATCCAGACCAAGAAGCAGAGAGGATGTGACAGGAAAGAGTTGGGGATAGTATACCCACCAAGGGGCTGCCCCCAGTGACCTCCTTCCTTACCTCCTAAAGGCTCCCCCAAAGCAGCATCGCCACCGTCACCATGAGCCTGTGGAGGACATTTCACATTCAAGGTACAAAATGATATTTTTAGATGATAACTGGATTTTCAAAGGACGTGGGGCAGTGATTCTGGGAGGGCGGGAGATTTTAGACAGGCAGGCTAAATTCAAATGGTGCATAGGATGATGTTGAAGGCCAACGCTTGTAAATCTCTGGATTCATTTTCTCACTGTCTTCTCCTCTGCCACCTGTTAACCTACCTCTGCCTCCTTCTCATGGGGTGTATATGACTTTGCACCTAGAGTGCAGCTAGATGTTGTGATCTGAATGGGACCTGTCCCCCATAGGTTTGTGTTTGAGCACGTGGTCCCCAGCTGGGTCGGGGGGAGGCACTGTTCAGCAGGTTGTGGAATCTGGTCATGAATTTCTGACCTACCCACATCATGCCTTCTGCCATGGTGGCGTGTATCCTCAGATGGTGAGTGGAAATAACCCTTCCCCTAGTCAGATATTTGGTCACAAGAAGGAGAAGAGCAAAGCACCAGATAAGCCAACATCAAGACCCACCTCAAAACCATTAACTCAGGCACATCTTTGGACATTTGAATTAGTATTCATAGCTATCTGCCTTTTATAGTAACCTGCCACGGGATATCTTTGGAGGATATTTTCAGTCTACCCCAGGTGGGAGGGACCCAAGAAGCACAGGTCATCAAATCGTCCTGAGCTCAAGACTGGAGGTTACGGCCTGTCACGTGCTGTGGTCGGAACCAAAGACTCGGTGGTGGTGTGGTGTTGGAGATGAGCACTGACCAGTATCCCTGGCTCACTGGGATGGCAATATAACCTGCCTGCATATAAGCCCTGATTGTGAGACAGGAAGCTGGTTATGGAGGATGAAGCTCTAGAGACTAAGGAGAAGACAGAAAGGGCTTATCTTCCAAGTATCCAAAGCAGCAGGCTCTGAGCATGCTTCCAGTACATTCTTCCTCACAGGCCCTGGTGCTGCCTGTCTGGGAGATGCTAATGAATTCACTTCTCAGTCTTTAGAGCTGATGAGGATCCTGGTGTGGTGCTGCTGGCAACGGCAATATGTCAGAACAGATTGTTTACCGAGCTCCCGCAAACATCCCTAGGCCCAGGGGACTACTATAAATGGGAAAGTGGGTGGGGGGGGGACACCAGACAGGTTCTTTCAAGACAGCTAATGGCCACGCCAGAAACTACTAATGGAGGTTGCTTTTCAGCACCTCACGGGCTGATTAGGAGGTCAGTGAATCCTAATTAGCATACAACATTTTTGCATCTGTAATCCTCCAACAAGGATGCTTCTCTAGGAAACCTGGGTCAGAAAGAACTTATTTATTCCTCTTGTGAGACTTAACAGGAAATAAGGACAATTTGCCTCAGTGGTTTTCCTGTTGCCTAGGTAGACTAGAAAGGAGAGGATTTCTTGATGAGCCTTGTTAAACATCTATTAGGTATTGGCACAGACTTCATTGATCCAGTAAATCAGCCCTTGTACTTCTTTCTTTCTTTCTTTTTTCAAGGTAGGATTTCACTCTAGCTCATGCATTCACTATGGAGTCTCAAGGTGGCCTCGAACTCGTGGTGATCCTCCTACCTCTGCCTCCCGAGTGCTGGAATTAAAGGCATGAGCCACACCCAGCTCTTTCTTTCTTTTTAACGAAAAAAATTTTACTAGCACACAAAGAGTTTGGTTTCTTTTTGTTGATGTTTGTTTGTTTTATGAGGTAGGGTCTTACTAACTAGCTCAGGCTGACCTGAAATTCTCTATGTCGTTTCAGGGTGGTCTGGAACTCACGGCAATCCTCCTACCTCTGCCTCCCAAGTGCTGGGATTAAAGGTGTGTACCACCACGCCTAGTGAGTTTGGTTTCTTTACAGCAGTTTTAAAACAAATTATTTTGGGGACTGGAGAGATGGCTTAGCAGTTAAGACACTTGCCTGCAAAGCCAAAGGATGCAGGTTCAATCCCCAGGACCCACGTAAGCCAGATGCACAAGGGGACACAGGCATCTGGAGTTGGTTTGCAGTGGCTGGAGGCCCTGGTGCACCCATTCTCTCTCTCTCTCCTCCCCCCCCCCCGCCTATTTCTCTCCCTCTCTCTCTCAAATAAGTAAATACATTTTTAAAAATTATTTAGTTTCCCTTCCTCTCTCTTCCCTGTCCCCTACTCTTATGCTTTCTCCTAGCCATAGACTCCCTTCTACTTTCATGTTGCAAGGGTCTTTTTACCCACCACCTTTTCCCAATTCCTCTTGCTTTTGATTCCTTTTCATGTTCTGTTGTCTAGTTTTATAGCCTATACTCACTCTTACAACCCCTACTGACATACAGAGATATTAAAAGATGGGATTCACATATGCCAGGCTTGGTGGCACACTCCTTTAGTCCCAGCACTTGGGAGACAGAGGTAGGAGAATCACAGTGAATCCAAGGCCAGCCTGAGGCCACATTGCGAATTCCAGGTCAGCCTGGGCCAGAGTGTGACCCTACCTCAAAAAACAAGACAAAACAAATCAAAAGGTCCCACTTAGAGCTGACCACTGCACTGTCTCTTCTGATTACTTTGGTGAGTTTTAAGTCACCACAGTGGTTACAGCCATCTGAAAAGAGAAGCTTCTCTAACCAAAAGTGAAAGTAGCATTACTATATGGGATAAATCTCAAAAAAAAAAAATTAAGCACAGCTATATATGTAAAACAGCAAGTGACCCTTAAAATAATTATAAAAATAGTAAGAATTGGAAAAAGTGCTTGAGACAATGTTTAAAAATGAAACATAAAATACATAGTTGTACTATAATATTATAACTATGAAAATGTGCAAGAACAGGAATATGAAGAGGATATCCAAAATGAAAATCAATTCCCATTTGAAATGGTTAGCATTATGCACAGGCTTTTCTTTATTTGAAAATTTATCTTTAATATTTTTATTACATACTTTAATTAAAATAAAAACCCCAAAATTACCAGCATCCTTCTCTTTTCTATTCACTAGTCTTAAGCAAGTACTTTTCTAGAGACATAGAATTTCCAAGGCCAACAGAAAGCCACAGAATCTAATTTGAATTTCAGGTTTTATCTCTTCTTTTAGATTGTTAGTACTAATATGCCACATGAAATATTGGGAACTTTTTGGGGGGGTGTGTGTTATGTGATGCATGTTGTATTGTGTGTAGTCCACGTTATATTGAATGGGGAAAATTGAACATTTCCTCTAAAATCTAGAACAAGACAACTGCCCCTTATTTCCTCCACTCTTATTTAATATAGTTCTCAAGGTCTGAGCTATAGCAATAAGAGAAAACATAAAACAGGAAAAGAAGCAATGAAATTATTCCTGTTTTCAGATGACATGACCTTTATATCTAAATGATCCTACCAGAAAACTCTTTGACTTAAAAACCTTCAGTAAAGTTGCAGAATGCCATCAATACACAAAAATCAGTGGTTTTCATATACTGATAATGAACTTGCTGAGAAAGAAATTAGAAAAAAAAAAAAATCCCAGTCACAGTTGCTCCAAACAATTGCCTAGAAATAAAACTTACCAAGGATGAGGGAGACCATTACAAATAAAGCTTTAAGACACACAAAATAAAAGGAAGTAAAAGAAGATGGACTAGAAAGATGGCTGAGCAGTTAAAGGCACTTGTTTACAAAGCCTAATGGCCTGGGTTAAAATCCCCAGTATTCACATATTCCCAGATGCAAAAAGTGACACATGTGTCTGGCATTCATTCATCTGCAACAGCAAGAGGCCCTGGAGCACCCATACACACACACACATACATACATACATACATACATACATACATACATACATACTTACTTACATACATGTAAAAATAAATTTTTTTAATGTTTATTTATTTATTTGAGAGCAACAGACAGAGAGAAAGAGGCAGATAGAGAGAGAGAGAGGAAGAATGGGCACGCCAGTGCCTACAGCCACTGCAAACGAACTCCAGATGCATGCATCCCCTTGTGCATCTGGCTAACGTGGGTCCTGGGAAATCAAGCCTCGAACCGGAATCCTTAGGCTTCACAGGCAAGCGCTTAACCACTAAGCCATTTCTCCAGCCCAATAAATAAAAATTTTAAAAGAAGATATCAGACACTGGGGAGACTTTCCATGTTCCTGCATTGACAGAATTCATATTGTGAAAATGGCTCTATTATCAAAAGTAATCTACACATTCAGTGTAATCTCCATCAGACTTCCAATGACATTGTCCTCAGAACTGGGAAGAACAATCCAACAATTCATCTGCAACCACAAAAGGCCATAGCCAAGGTGAACCTATGCAGAGAGAGCACCACCAAAAGTATCACAATTCCTGACCTAAAATTATCCTACAGAGCTTTAGTGACAAAAACAGACAAAGATCAATAGAATTGAATAATGCACTCAGAAATAAAGCTACACAGCTACAGTCTCCTGATTTTCAACAAGGCTATCAAAAACACGAAGGAAAGCCAGGCACAGTGGTGCACTCTTTTAATCTCAGCACACAGGAGGCAGAGGTAGAAGGATCACTCTGAAACTACATAGCAAATTCCAGGTCACCCTGGGCTAGAGCAAGACCCAACCTCAGAAAAAAAGAAGAAAAAAAAAAAAAAACAGATAAAGACAGCCTATTCAACAGATGATGCTAGCAAAACTGGATATCTACAAGTAGAAGAATGAAATTAGACCCATATCTCTCACCCTCACAAAGATCAATTCAAAATGAATCAAAGACTTTTATGTAAAGCCAGAAGTGTTGGAAATACTAGATGAAAACATAGGCAGTACACTAGAAGTTATAGGGATAAATAACAACTTTTTTAAAGTATCCAAAAGCACAGGTATTTCCCAGAAATCAGCAAACTGAACTACATGAAATTTAAACATATCACACTAGGACTGGAGGGATGGCTTAGCAGTTAAAGCATTTGCTTGAAAAACCAAAGAACCCAGGTTCAATTCCCCAGGACCCACATTAACCAGATGTACAAGGGGATACATACATCTGGAGTTTGTTTGAAGTGGCTGGAGGCCCTGGCACCTCCATTCTCTCCCTCTCTCTCCCTCCCTCTCTCTCTCACTCTCTCTCTCTCTCTCTCTCTCTCTTTCTCGGTCTCTCTCTCCCCTTTCTCTGTCAAATAAAAGAATAAATAAAAATAAAATACTAAACAGAAATATCACATCAAAGGAGATTATCAGCAGTACAAACAGAAAACCTACAGAGAAAATCTTTGCCAGCTTTTCCCCTGGCAGGGCCTTGTTAGCCAGGCTATATGAAGAGCTGCAGAAATGAAACACCAAAATAACAAAGCTGGCAATCAAATGGGCAAATGAACTAAGCAGACAGCTCTCAAGAGAAGAAACTCAAATGACCAATAGATACTTTTTTTAAATGTTCAACATCAGGGAAATTCAAATTAAAACCACTTTTGAGATTTCATCTTACACCAGTCAGAATGGTTATCATCAAGAAAACTCATGACAGCAAATGCTGGCAAGTTGTGGGGGAAAGAATGTTGGTAGGCGTGTTAACAGGGGCAGCCACTGTGGAAACTCAGAATGGATGGTTCTCAAAAAGCTAAAGATTGAGCCATCATATGTCCCAGCTGTCCCACTCTTAGGCACCTACCAAAGAACTTCATGTCTTCCTTATAGAGATATTTGCAAACCTATGTTCATTGCTGCTCTATCACAACAGCTCGGATATGGACTCAGTCTAGATGTCCATCAACTGATGACTGGATAGTGAAAACGTGGTATGTATACACAGTGGAATTTTACTCAGCTGAAAAGAAAAACAAGGGCTGGAGAGATGGCTTATCTGTTAAGGTGCTTGCCTGCAAAGCCTAAGGACCCAGGTTCAAATCCCCAGTACCACATAAGCCAGATGCACAGGGTGGCACATGTGTCTGGAGTTCGTTTACAGTGGCTGAAGGCTCTGGCGTGCCGATTTTCTCTCTCTCTTTCTGTCCCTTTCTCCCTCTTTCAAATAAATAAATATGTTTTAAAAAAAGAAAATGAAATTTTCAGAAAAATGAATGGACCTGGAAAAGATAGCACTAAATTAGGTAATCCAGGCCCAGAAAGACACAAATTACATGGTCTCTATCATATGTGAGTTGTGCTTTTAAAATTTATTTTTATTTTTCAATATTTTAATTTTTTATTTGACAGAAAGAAAGGAGAGAAAGAGACAGATGGAGAAAATGGATGGACCAGGGCCTCTATCCACTGCATTCAAACTCCAGATACATGCACTATCTTGTGCATCTGGCTTTACATGGGCGTTGGGGAATCAAACCTGGGCCCTTTGGCTTTGTAGGCAGGTACCTTAACTGCTAAGCCATCTCTCCAGCCCTGAGTCATAATTCTTAATGCGAGTAAATAAGGTGATGTGAGAGTATTTACTATAATTACTATAAGTATAATCTATAAGCATATAATTATAATAATCTATATTATATATTATGTATCATAGTATGTAATATAAATATAGTCCATAATTATAGACTATGAGTCAAGACAGGAGGTGATGAGAGAGGAGCAAGAGGTGATGAGAAATTAAGGCAAATAAAACTGGAGTCCAACTAAGTTGAAAATATGCCTGTCCAGGCCAATGCCAGGGTTCTACTTCTGCCACTAGGACTATGCCATAGCCTTAAACAGACTAACCAAGATCCATTTCAACAACCTTGTGGGAGCATCTTGTCCAGTACAAAATTTCTGGAGGCAAAATAGTCATTTAAAAAGCACCAGAACAGGCATCCTGGCACTTCAGCCACTAAAAATCTCAATCCAAGAAGTTCCCTTTGCATGGGAAATATGCCTTGAGACCTCACCTTAACTCTATTGCCAGAAACATGCAAATCACTAAAGCTCGGGCCTGAGACAGTCTCAGAACTCCCTCCACTGCCGTTTACACAACAGCACATCAGAAGGTCCTTAAAGGCCCCTTAGTTTGCACAAGGAAACTGATGCAGCACATTAACACAGTTGCCTTTGAGAACCACCTCCTTCCAGAGAATTGGCCTCCTATAAAACATGCCCTTGGCGTGGTGACACTTTTTGTCTTTGTTTTATTTTGAGACAGGGTCTCATGCATCCCAGGCTGGCCTCCAACTCATCAAATAGCCAAGAATGGCCTTGAACTTCTGATCTCCCTGCCTCCACCTCTGTGGCGGTTTGAATCAGATGCACACCATAGACACATGTGGTCTGAATGCTCAGTCCCCACCCAGCTGGTGGCAATTTGGGGGGCAGACCCTTGCTGGAGGTGGTGTGTGGCTAGGGGGTGTGCTGGGGCTGTTACAGCCAGCTTCCGCTTGCCGCAGTTTAGCTCCCTGCGTTGCTGCTGTTTTCCACCTGCTACGGCGGAGGCGCTGCCCAGCCTCTGCTCAGGCCATGCTTTCACTGCCACCATGGAGCGTCCCTTGAGACCATAAACCAAATAAACCCTTTTCTCCCATCAGCTGCTTTTGGTCATATTCTTTGTCCCAATAACACAGAGGTAACTACAACTCCAGAGTGTTGGAATCATAAGCATATAGGGCTATGCCCCAGTTGTGTGGTGCTGGTGGCCTGAACCCAGGGCTCCGAGCACACTAGGCAAGCACTCTATCCACTGAGCCCCAGCCTGTGTGCTCACTCTAAATTATCATATGTGCACATGTGTTGAACTCTAATCTTCAGCATAATCATGTTTTTGGAAATCGTTCCTTCTGCTTAGAGGCTCTCAAGGCCTTGCAGTAGAAACAACATGGGATGCTGAGGCAGGAAAAATCTGGATTTGAATCCTGCTTTCTCCATGAAATTGACTATCTGCTGCATGTCCTAGAATGGCTCACTTAATCACCTCATATTCCCTGTCCGTGAACGCGTATGTTACCTCTTCTGCCTACGCCACAGATTTATACCTGTATAAACACGTGAGAATGAAAAAAGATGTCAGAATAGTTTATAAACTCCAACCAGCTGCAATAATAGCCTGTATCTGTCAATATTCATTATGTGGAAGGTACTGAGCTTATCACCTTGAATTCCCACACTAACCTCACCAGGTAAATATTATTCCCATTTTATAAGTGACTGGAGTATTGAGAGCTTAAATATCTTGCGAAACCATTCACCCATAATAAATGGTGGACTTGGGATTTGAACCCAGGCCATCTGGCAGCTCAGCCTAGGTACACACTTACCAACTAGCCTGGGCTCCTGCCCAACACTGTGCACTGAAGTCCTGATGAGGCAGAGGCTGGAGCTGCTCTTGCCTTGGAGTCCTCAAGTAGAAAGCAGGCTGTTGGCTCAGGACTGCTCCTGAGCCCTTTCCTTCTGGGTGAGTTATTACTGTCAATGTGATAGGATCTAGCGTTACCTAGGAGACAAACCTCTGGACAGATGTGTGAGGAAGTTTCTAAATAGGATTAATTGAAGCGGGAAGACCCACCCTGATTATGGGTGACATCATTCCATGGGCTGCCTGTCTGGACTGAATAAAGGTGGAAAGCAAGCCAAGCCTGAACATCCGTCTCTCTCTGCTTCATGGCTGCAGGTGCACTGTGACCTCACGTTCCCGCTGCACCGCACTCTGGCTGCGACGCCTTCCCTGGTATGATGGATGGCGCCCTCAAACCGGGAGCCAAAAGACACCCTTCCTTCAGTTGTGTTGGTCAGGTATTTTGTCTCAATAAAGAGAATAATAACTAATATATCGTTCATGCCCGTAATAGTGGCCCCCTTGTGAAGCTGGCTTGAAGGTGTTTAAGAAGGTTTTTCCTGGGCTGGAAAGATGGCTTGGCAGTTAAGGTGCTTGCCTGCAAAGCCTAAGGACCCAGGTTCAATTTCCCAGTACCCACATAAGCCAGATGCATAAGGTGACCCATGTATGTGCCTGGAGTTCATTTGCAGTGGCTAAAGACCCTGGCCACCCATTCCCTCCCTCTTTCTGTCTGCCTCTTTATCTCAAATAAATAAATAAAATATTTTTTATTAAAAAAAGAAGAGTTTTCCTATGTCTAGCCATTGCTTCAAGGGACATATTGGGCTAGCAACATAGCCACATTTGTATAATAGTGCAAAATAGCCCCATGAATTCCTACTATTCTAAGATTGCAAAGCAGAAACAACTGAAAATATTATAGTCATAGAATTAGCTAATTCCACTGGTACCCGGGCTTAGTATGAAACTCAAAAGTACATAAATGTTTGTTGTTGTTGTTGTTAAAAAAGATGACCTTTATTGTAGGTGAATTGAATCTCACTTTAAAGAATAAAATGACAAAAGAGAGTGTTTAGGCAGAGGTATCTTGTGGAGGTGAATGTTTGTACCCTGAAGCCATAGATTGTTATTAGAAAATTTTCAAACCAGGCATGCTAGCGCATGCCTTTAATCCCAGTGTTCTGGAGGCAGAGGTAGGAGGATCACCGTGAGTTTGAGGCCACCCTGAGACTACGTAGTGAATTCCAGGTCACCCAGAGCTAAAGTGAGACCCTACCTTGAAAAACCAAAAAGAAGAAGAAGGAGAAGGAGGAGGAGGAAAAATTTCAGTGCCAGTAGTGAGATACATTCCAGCAAGTTGTAGACCAAGAAGGACCCTGGTGCCCTTAATTTTGCAGGCTATCACATACAGGTCAGCATTCACATGCCTAATCCTACATCCTCAGGTCAGTGTTCATGTGTGTAGGGATCTTGTTCACATCCTCGGGTCAGTGTTCATGTGTGTAGAGATCTTGTTCACATCCTCGGGTCAGTGCTCATGTGTGTAGAGATCTTGTTCACATCCTCGGGTCAGTGCTCATGTGTGTAGAGATCTTGTTCACATCCTCGGGTCAGTGCTCATGTGTGTAGAGATCTTGTTCACATCCTCGGGTCAGTGCTCATGTGTGTAGAGATCTTGTTCACATCCTCGGGTCAGTGCTCATGGGTGTAGAGATCTTGTTCACATCCTCGGGTCAGTGTTCATGTGTGTAGAGATCTTGTTCACATCCTCGGGTCAGTGCTCATGGGTGTAGAGATCTTGTTCACATCCTCGGGTCAGTGTTCATGTGTGTAGAGATCTTGTTCACATCCTCGGGTCAGTGTTCATGTGTGTAGAGATCTTGTTCACATCCTCGGGTCAGTGCTCATGTGTGTAGAGATCTTGTTCACATCCTCGGGTCAGTGCTCATGTGTGTAGAGATCTTGTTCACATCCGCGGGTCAGTGCTCATGTGTGTAGAGATCTTGTTCACATCCTCGGGTCAGTGTTCATGTGTGTAGAGATCTTGTTCACATCCTCGGGTCAGTGTTCATGGGTGTAGAGATCTTGTTCACATCCTCGGGTCAGTGTTCATGTGTGTAGAGATCTTGTTCACATCCTCGGGTCAGTGCTCATGTGTGTAGAGATCTTGTTCACATCCGCGGGTCAGTGCTCATGTGTGTAGAGATCTTGTTCACATCCTCGGGTCAGTGCTCATGGGTGTAGAGATCTTGTTCACATCCTCGGGTCAGTGTTCATGTGTGTAGAGATCTTGTTCACATCCTCGGGTCAGTGTTCATGTGTGTAGAGATCTTGTTCACATCCTCGGGTCAGTGTTCATGGGTGTAGAGATCTTGTTCACACCCTCGGGTCAGTGCTCATGGGTGTAGAGATCTTGTTCACACCCTCGGGTCAGTGCTCATGGGTGTAGAGATCTTGTTCACATCCTCGGGTCAGTGTTCATGTGTGTAGAGATCTTGTTCACATCCTCGGGTCAGTGCTCATGTGTGTAGAGATCTTGTTCGCATCCTCGGGTCAGTGCTCATGGGTGTAGAGATCTTGTTCGCATCCTCGGGTCAGTGTTCATGTGTGTAGAGATCTTGTTCGCATCCTCGGGTCAGTGCTCATGTGTGTAGAGATCTTGTTCACATCCTCGGGTCAGTGTTCATGGGTGTAGAGATCTTGTTCACATCCTCGGGTCAGTGCTCATGGGTGTAGAGATCTTGTTCGCATCCTCGGGTCAGTGCTCATGTGTGTAGAGACCTTGTTCACATCCTCGGGTCAGTGCTCATGGGTGTAGAGATCTTGTTCACATCCTCGGGTCAGTGTTCATGTGTGTAGAGATCTTGTTCACATCCGCGGGTCAGTGCTCATGTGTGTAGAGATCTTGTTCACATCCTCGGGTCAGTGCTCATGTGTGTAGAGATCTTGTTCACATCCTCGGGTCAGTGCTCATGTGTGTAGAGATCTTGTTCACATCCTCGGGTCAGTGCTCATGGGTGTAGAGATCTTGTTCACATCCTCGGGTCAGTGTTCATGGGTGTAGAGATCTTGTTCACATCCTCGGGTCAGTGCTCATGGGTGTAGAGATCTTGTTCACATCCTCGGGTCAGTGTTCATGGGTGTAGAGATCTTGTTCACATCCTCGGGTCAGTGCTCATGTGTGTAGAGATCTTGTTCACAATCTCGGGTCAGTGTTCATGGGTGTAGAGATCTTGTTCACATCCTCGGGTCAGTGTTCATGTGTGTAGAGATCTTGTTCACATCCTCGGGTCAGTGTTCATGTGTGTAGAGATCTTGTTCACACCCTCGGGTCAGTGCTCATGGGTGTAGAGATCTTGTTCACATCCTCGGGTCAGTGCTCATGGGTGTAGAGATCTTGTTCACACCCTCGGGTCAGTGCTCATGAGTGTAGAGATCTTGTTCACATCCTCGGGTCAGTGCTCATGTGTGTAGAGATCTTGTTCACATCCTCGGGTCAGTGCTCATGTGTGTAGAGATCTTGTTCACATCCTCGGGTCAGTGTTCATGGGTGTAGAGATCTTGTTCACATCCTCGGGTCAGTGCTCATGGGTGTAGAGATCTTGTTCACATCCTCGGGTCAGTGCTCATGTGTGTAGAGATCTTGTTCACATCCTCGGGTCAGTGCTCATGGGTGTAGAGATCTTGTTCACATCCTCGGGTCAGTGTTCATGGGTGTAGAGATCTTGTTCACACCCTCGGGTCAGTGCTCATGTGTGTAGAGATCTTGTTCACACCCTCGGGTCAGTGCTCATGGGTGTAGAGATCTTGTTCACGTCCTCGGGTCAGTGCTCATGTGTGTAGAGATCTTGTTCACACCCTCGGGTCAGTGCTCATGGGTGTAGAGATCTTGTTCACATCCTCGGGTCAGTGCTCATGGGTGTAGAGATCTTGTTCACATCCTCGGGTCAGTGCTCATGTGTGTAGAGATCTTGTTCACATCCTCGGGTCAGTGCTCATGGGTGTAGAGATCTTGTTCACATCCTCGGGTCAGTGTTCATGTGTGTAGAGATCTTGTTCACATCCTCGGGTCAGTGTTCATGTGTGTAGAGATCTTGTTCACATCCTCGGGTCAGTGTTCATGGGTGTAGAGATCTTGTTCACACCCTCGGGTCAGTGCTCATGGGTGTAGAGATCTTGTTCACACCCTCGGGTCAGTGCTCATGGGTGTAGAGATCTTGTTCACATCCTCGGGTCAGTGTTCATGTGTGTAGAGATCTTGTTCACATCCTCGGGTCAGTGCTCATGTGTGTAGAGATCTTGTTCGCATCCTCGGGTCAGTGCTCATGGGTGTAGAGATCTTGTTCGCATCCTCGGGTCAGTGTTCATGTGTGTAGAGATCTTGTTCGCATCCTCGGGTCAGTGCTCATGGGTGTAGAGATCTTGTTCGCATCCTCGGGTCAGTGCTCATGGGTGTAGAGATCTTGTTCACATCCTCGGGTCAGTGTTCATGGGTGTAGAGATCTTGTTCACATCCTCGGGTCAGTGCTCATGGGTGTAGAGATCTTGTTCACACCCTCGGGTCAGTGCTCATGTGTGTAGAGATCTTGTTCACATCCTCGGGTCAGTGCTCATGTGCGTAGAGATCTTGTTCACATCCTCGGGTCAGTGTTCATGGGTGTAGAGATCTTGTTCACATCCTCGGGTCAGTGTTCATGTGTGTAGAGATCTTGTTCACATCCTCGGGTCAGTGTTCATGTGTGTAGAGATCTTGTTCACACCCTCGGGTCAGTGCTCATGGGTGTAGAGATCTTGTTCACACCCTCGGGTCAGTGCTCATGGGTGTAGAGATCTTGTTCACACCCTCGGGTCAGTGCTCATGAGTGTAGAGATCTTGTTCACACCCTCGGGTCAGTGCTCATGTGTGTAGAGATCTTGTTCACATCCTCGGGTCAGTGCTCATGGGTGTAGAGATCTTGTTCACATCCTCGGGTCAGTGCTCATGTGTGTAGAGACCTTGTTCACATCCTCGGGTCAGTGCTCATGTGTGTAGAGATCTTGTTCACATCCTCGGGTCAGTGCTCATGGGTGTAGAGATCTTGTTCACATCCTCGGGTCAGTGTTCATGTGTGTAGAGATCTTGTTCACATCCTCGGGTCAGTGTTCATGTGTGTAGAGATCTTGTTCACACCCTCGGGTCAGTGCTCATGTGTGTAGAGATCTTGTTCACATCCTCGGGTCAGTGCTCATGGGTGTGTGTAGAGATCTTGTTCACATCCTCGGGTCAGTGTTCATGTGTGTAGAGATCTTGTTCACACCCTCGGGTCAGTGCTCATGGGTGTAGAGATCTTGTTCACATCCTCGGGTCAGTGCTCATGGGTGTAGAGATCTTGTTCACATCCTCGGGTCAGTGCTCATGTGTGTAGAGATCTTGTTCACATCCTCGGGTCAGTGCTCATGGGTGTAGAGATCTTGTTCACATCCTCGGGTCAGTGTTCATGTGTGTAGAGATCTTGTTCACATCCTCGGGTCAGTGTTCATGTGTGTAGAGATCTTGTTCACATCCTCGGGTCAGTGTTCATGGGTGTAGAGATCTTGTTCACACCCTCGGGTCAGTGCTCATGGGTGTAGAGATCTTGTTCACACCCTCGGGTCAGTGCTCATGGGTGTAGAGATCTTGGTCGCATCCTCGGGTCAGTGCTCATGGGTGTAGAGATCTTGTTCACATCCTCGGGTCAGTGTTCATGTGTGTAGAGATCTTGTTCACATCCTCGGGTCAGTGTTCATGTGTGTAGAGATCTTGTTCACATCCTCGGGTCAGTGCTCATGTGTGTAGAGATCTTGTTCGCATCCTCGGGTCAGTGCTCATGGGTGTAGAGATCTTGTTCGCATCCTCGGGTCAGTGTTCATGTGTGTAGAGATCTTGTTCGCATCCTCGGGTCAGTGCTCATGGGTGTAGAGATCTTGTTCGCATCCTCGGGTCAGTGCTCATGGGTGTAGAGATCTTGTTCACATCCTCGGGTCAGTGTTCATGGGTGTAGAGATCTTGTTCACATCCTCGGGTCAGTGCTCATGGGTGTAGAGATCTTGTTCACATCCTCGGGTCAGTGTTCATGGGTGTAGAGATCTTGTTCACATCCTCGGGTCAGTGTTCATGTGTGTAGAGATCTTGTTCACATCCTCGGGTCAGTGTTCATGTGTGTAGAGATCTTGTTCACACCCTCGGGTCAGTGCTCATGTGTGTAGAGACCTTGTTCACATCCTCGGGTCAGTGCTCATGTGTGTAGAGATCTTGTTCACATCCTCGGGTCAGTGCTCATGGGTGTAGAGATCTTGTTCACATCCTCGGGTCAGTGTTCATGTGTGTAGAGATCTTGTTCACATCCTCGGGTCAGTGTTCATGTGTGTAGAGATCTTGTTCACACCCTCGGGTCAGTGCTCATGTGTGTAGAGATCTTGTTCACATCCTCGGGTCAGTGCTCATGGGTGTGTGTAGAGATCTTGTTCACATCCTCGGGTCAGTGTTCATGTGTGTAGAGATCTTGTTCACATCCTCGGGTCAGTGCTCATGTGTGTAGAGACCTTGTTCACATCCTCGGGTCAGTGCTCATGGGTGTAGAGATCTTGTTCACATCCTCGGGTCAGTGCTCATGTGTGTAGAGATCTTGTTCACATCCGCGGGTCAGTGCTCATGGGTGTAGAGATCTTGTTCACATCCTCGGGTCAGTGTTCATGTGTGTAGAGATCTTGTTCACATCCTCGGGTCAGTGCTCATGTGTGTAGAGATCTTGTTCACATCCTCGGGTCAGTGTTCATGGGTGTAGAGATCTTGTTCACATCCTCGGGTCAGTGCTCATGGGTGTAGAGATCTTGTTCACATCCTCGGGTCAGTGTTCATGTGTGTAGAGATCTTGTTCACATCCTCGGGTCAGTGTTCATGTGTGTAGAGATCTTGTTCACATCCTCGGGTCAGTGTTCATGTGTGTAGAGATCTTGTTCACATCCTCGGGTCAGTGTTCATGTGTGTAGAGATCTTGTTCACACCCTCGGGTCAGTGCTCATGTGTGTAGAGATCTTGTTCACATCCTCGGGTCAGTGCTCATGGGTGTGTGTAGAGATCTTGTTCACATCCTCGGGTCAGTGTTCATGTGTGTAGAGATCTTGTTCACATCCTCGGGTCAGTGTTCATGGGTGTAGAGATCTTGTTCACATCCTCGGGTCAGTGCTCATGTGTGTAGAGATCTTGTTCACACCCTCGGGTCAGTGCTCATGTGTGTAGAGATCTTGTTCACATTCTTGGGTCAGTGTTCATGGGTGTAGAGATCTTGTTCACATCCTCGGGTCAGTGCTCATGGGTGTAGAGATCTTGTTCACATCCTCGGGTCAGTGCTCATGTGTGTAGAGATCTTGTTCACATCCTCGGGTCAGTGCTCATGTGTGTAGAGATCTTGTTCACATCCTCGGGTCAGTGCTCATGGGTGTAGAGATCTTGTTCACATCCTCGGGTCAGTGCTCATGTGTGCAGAGATCTTGTTCACACCCTCGGGTCAGTGCTCATGTGTGTAGAGATCTTGTTCGCACCCTCGGGTCAGTGCTCATGGGTGTAGAGATCTTGTTCGCACCCTCGGGTCAGTGCTCATGGGTGTAGAGATCTTGTTCACATCCTCGGGTCAGTGCTCATGTGTGTAGAGATCTTGTTCACATCCTCGGGTCAGTGTTCATGGGTGTAGAGATCTTGTTCACATCCTCGGGTCAGTGCTCATGTGTGTAGAGATCTTGTTCACATCCTCGGGTCAGTGCTCATGTGTGTAGAGATCTTGTTCACACCCTCGGGTCAGTGCTCATGTGTGTAGAGATCTTGTTCGCATCCTCGGGTCAGTGCTCATGTGTGTAGAGATCTTGTTCACATCCTCGGGTCAGTGCTCATGTGTGTAGAGATCTTGTTCACATTCTTGGGTCAGTGTTCATGGGTGTAGAGATCTTGTTCACACCCTCGGGTCAGTGCTCATGTGTGTAGAGATCTTGTTCGCATCCTCGGGTCAGTGCTCATGTGTGTAGAGATCTTGTTCACATCCTCGGGTCAGTGCTCATGTGTGTAGAGATCTTGTTCACATTCTTGGGTCAGTGTTCATGGGTGTAGAGATCTTGTTCACATCCTCGGGTCAGTGTTCATGGGTGTAGAGATCTTGTTCGCATCCTCGGGTCAGTGCTCATGTGTGTAGAGATCTTGTTCACATTCTTGGGTCAGTGTTCATGGGTGTAGAGATCTTGTTCACACCCTCGGGTCAGTGCTCATGTGTGTAGAGATCTTGTTCGCATCCTCGGGTCAGTGCTCATGTGTGTAGAGATCTTGTTCACATCCTCGGGTCAGTGCTCATGTGTGTAGAGATCTTGTTCACATTCTTGGGTCAGTGTTCATGGGTGTAGAGATCTTGTTCACACCCTCGGGTCAGTGCTCATGTGTGTAGAGATCTTGTTCACATCCTCGGGTCAGTGTTCATGTGTGTAGAGATCTTGTTCACACCCTCGGGTCAGTGCTCATGTGTGTAGAGATCTTGTTCACATCCTCGGGTCAGTGCTCATGTGTGTAGAGATCTTGTTCACATCCTCGGGTCAGTGCTCATGGGTGTAGAGATCTTGTTCACATCCTCGGGTCAGTGCTCATGTGTGTAGAGATCTTGTTCACATCCTCGGGTCAGTGCTCATGTGTGTAGAGATCTTGTTCGCATCCTCGGGTCAGTGCTCATGTGTGTAGAGATCTTGTTCACATCCTCGGGTCAGTGCTCATGGGTGTAGAGATCTTGTTCACATCCTCGGGTCAGTGCTCATGTGTGTAGAGATCTTGTTCACATCCTCGGGTCAGTGTTCATGGGTGTAGAGATCTTGTTCACATCCTCGGGTCAGTGCTCATGTGTGTAGAGATCTTGTTCACATCCTCGGGTCAGTGCTCATGGGTGTAGAGATCTTGTTCACATCCTCGGGTCAGTGTTCATGGGTGTAGAGATCTTGTTCACATCCTCGGGTCAGTGCTCATGGGTGTAGAGATCTTGTTCACATCCTCGGGTCAGTGCTCATGGGTGTAGAGATCTTGTTCACATCCTCGGGTCAGTGTTCATGGGTGTAGAGATCTTGTTCACATCCTCGGGTCAGTGCTCATGGGTGTAGAGATCTTGTTCACATCCTCGGGTCAGTGCTCATGGGTGTAGAGATCTTGTTCACATCCTCGGGTCAGTGCTCATGGGTGTAGAGATCTTGTTCACATCCTCGGGTCAGTGTTCATGGGTGTAGAGATCTTGTTCACATCCTCGGGTCAGTGCTCATGGGTGTAGAGATCTTGTTCACATCCTCGGGTCAGTGCTCATGGGTGTAGAGATCTTGTTCACATCCTCGGGTCAGTGTTCATGGGTGTAGAGATCTTGTTCACATCCTCGGGTCAGTGTTCATGGGTGTAGAGATCTTGTTCACATCCTCGGGTCAGTGCTCATGGGTGTAGAGATCTTGTTCACATCCTCGGGTCAGTGCTCATGGGTGTAGAGATCTTGTTCACATCCTCGGGTCAGTGCTCATGGGTGTAGAGATCTTGTTCACATCCTCGGGTCAGTGTTCATGGGTGTAGAGATCTTGTTCACATCCTCGGGTCAGTGCTCATGTGTGTAGAGATCTTGTTCACATTCTCGGGTCAGTGTTCATGTGTGTAGAGATCTTGTTCACATCCTCGGGTCAGTGCTCATGGGTGTAGAGATCTTGTTCACATCCTCGGGTCAGTGCTCATGTGTGTAGAGATCTTGTTCACATCCTCGGGTCAGTGTTCATGGGTGTAGAGATCTTGTTCACATCCTCGGGTCAGTGCTCATGAGTGTAGAGATCTTGTTCACATCCTCGGGTCAGTGCTCATGGGTGTAGAGATCTTGTTCACACCCTCGGGTCAGTGCTCATGGGTGTAGAGATCTTGTTCACATCCTCGGGTCAGTGTTCATGGGTGTAGAGATCTTGTTCACATCCTCGGGTCAGTGCTCATGGGTGTAGAGATCTTGTTCACACCCTCGGGTCAGTGCTCATGGGTGTAGAGATCTTGTTCACATCCTCGGGTCAGTGCTCATGGGTGTAGAGATCTTGTTCACATCCTCGGGTCAGTGCTCATGGGTGTAGAGATCTTGTTCACATCCTCGGGTCAGTGCTCATGGGTGTAGAGATCTTGTTCACACCCTCGGGTCAGTGCTCATGGGTGTAGAGATCTTGTTCACATCCTCGGGTCAGTGTTCATGGGTGTAGAGACCTTGTTCACATTCTCGGGTCAGTGCTCATGGGTGTAGAGATCTTGTTCACATCCTCGGGTCAGTGCTCATGGGTGTAGAGATCTTGTTCACATCCTCGGGTCAGTGTTCATGGGTGTAGAGATCTTGTTCACATCCTCGGGTCAGTGCTCATGAGTGTAGAGATCTTGTTCACATCCTCGGGTCAGTGCTCATGTGTGTAGAGATCTTGTTCACATTCTCGGGTCAGTGTTCATGTGTGTAGAGATCTTGTTCACATCCTCGGGTCAGTGCTCATGGGTGTAGAGATCTTGTTCACATCCTCGGGTCAGTGCTCATGTGTGTAGAGATCTTGTTCACATCCTCGGGTCAGTGCTCATGAGTGTAGAGATCTTGTTCACATCCTCGGGTCAGTGCTCATGGGTGTAGAGATCTTGTTCACACCCTCGGGTCAGTGCTCATGGGTGTAGAGATCTTGTTCACATCCTCGGGTCAGTGTTCATGGGTGTAGAGATCTTGTTCACATCCTCGGGTCAGTGCTCATGGGTGTAGAGATCTTGTTCACACCCTCGGGTCAGTGCTCATGGGTGTAGAGATCTTGTTCACATCCTCGGGTCAGTGCTCATGGGTGTAGAGATCTTGTTCACATCCTCGGGTCAGTGCTCATGGGTGTAGAGATCTTGTTCACATTCTCGGGTCAGTGCTCATGTGTGTAGAGATCTTGTTCACATCCTCGGGTCAGTGCTCATGGGTGTAGAGATCTTGTTCACATCCTCGGGTCAGTGCTCATGGGTGTAGAGATCTTGTTCACACCCTCGGGTCAGTGCTCATGTGTGTAGAGATCTTGTTCACATCCTCGGGTCAGTGTTCATGTGTGTAGAGATCTTGTTCACATCCTCGGGTCAGTGTTCATGGGTGTAGAGACCTTGTTCACATTCTCGGGTCAGTGCTCATGGGTGTAGAGATCTTGTTCACATCCTCGGGTCAGTGCTCATGTGTGTAGAGATCTTGTTCACACCCTCGGGTCAGTGCTCATGGGTGTAGAGATCTTGTTCACATCCTCGGGTCAGTGTTCATGTGTGTAGTGATCTTGTTCACATCCTCGGGTCAGTGCTCATGTGTGTAGAGATCTTGTTCACATCCTCGGGTCAGTGCTCATGTGTGTAGAGATCTTGTTCACACCCTCGGGTCAGTGCTCATGTGTGTAGAGATCTTGTTCGCATCCTCGGGTCAGTGTTCATGTGTGTAGAGATCTTGTTCACATCCTCGGGTCAGTGCTCATGGGTGTAGAGACCTTGTTCACATCCTCGGGTCAGTGCTCATGTGTGTAGAGATCTTGTTCACATCCTCGGGTCAGTGCTCATGTGTGTAGAGATCTTGTTCACATCCTCGGGTCAGTGTTCATGGGTGTAGAGATCTTGTTCACATCCTCGGGTCAGTGTTCATGGGTGTAGAGATCTTGTTCACACCCTCGGGTCAGTGCTCATGGGTGTAGAGATCTTGTTCACACCCTCGGGTCAGTGCTCATGGGTGTAGAGATCTTGTTCACATCCTCGGGTCAGTGCTCATGGGTGTAGAGATCTTGTTCACACCCTCGGGTCAGTGTTCATGTGTGTAGAGATCTTGTTCACATCCTCGGGTCAGTGTTCATGGGTGTAGAGATCTTGTTCACATCCTCGGGTCAGTGTTCATGGGTGTAGAGATCTTGTTCACATCCTCGGGTCAGTGCTCATGTGTGTAGAGATCTTGTTCGCATCCTCGGGTCAGTGCTCATGTGTGTAGAGATCTTGTTCACATCCTCGGGTCAGTGTTCATGGGTGTAGAGATCTTGTTCACATCCTCGGGTCAGTGCTCATGGGTGTAGAGATCTTGTTCACACCCTCGGGTCAGTGCTCATGTGTGTAGAGATCTTGTTCACACCCTCGGGTCAGTGCTCATGGGTGTAGAGATCTTGTTCACATCCTCGGGTCAGTGTTCATGGGTGTAGAGATCTTGTTCACATCCTCGGGTCAGTGCTCATGGGTGTAGAGATCTTGTTCACATCCTCGGGTCAGTGCTCATGTGTGTAGAGATCTTGTTCACATCCTCGGGTCAGTGTTCATGTGTGTAGTGATCTTGTTCACATCCTCGGGTCAGTGCTCATGTGTGTAGAGATCTTGTTCACATCCTCGGGTCAGTGCTCATGGGTGTAGAGATCTTGTTCACACCCTCGGGTCAGTGCTCATGTGTGTAGAGATCTTGTTCGCATCCTCGGGTCAGTGTTCATGTGTGTAGAGATCTTGTTCACATCCTCGGGTCAGTGCTCATGTGTGTAGAGATCTTGTTCACATCCTCGGGTCAGTGTTCATGGGTGTAGAGATCTTGTTCACATCCTCGGGTCAGTGTTCATGGGTGTAGAGACCTTGTTCACATCCTCGGGTCAGTGCTCATGTGTGTAGAGATCTTGTTCACATCCTCGGGTCAGTGCTCATGTGTGTAGAGATCTTGTTCACATCCTCGGGTCAGTGTTCATGGGTGTAGAGATCTTGTTCACATCCTCGGGTCAGTGCTCATGTGTGTAGAGATCTTGTTCACACCCTCGGGTCAGTGTTCATGTGTGTAGAGATCTTGTTCACATCCTCGGGTCAGTGCTCATGTGTGTAGAGATCTTGTTCACATCCTCGGGTCAGTGCTCATGGGTGTAGAGATCTTGTTCACATCCTCGGGTCAGTGCTCATGTGTGTAGAGATCTTGTTCGCACCCTCGGGTCAGTGCTCATGGGTGTAGAGATCTTGTTCGCACCCTCGGGTCAGTGCTCATGGGTGTAGAGATCTTGTTCACACCCTCGGGTCAGTGCTCATGGGTGTAGAGATCTTGTTCACATCCTCGGGTCAGTGTTCATGGGTGTAGAGATCTTGTTCACATCCTCGGGTCAGTGCTCATGTGTGTAGAGATCTTGTTCGCATCCTCGGGTCAGTGCTCATGTGTGTAGAGATCTTGTTCACATCCTCGGGTCAGTGTTCATGGGTGTAGAGATCTTGTTCACATCCTCGGGTCAGTGTTCATGGGTGTAGAGATCTTGTTCACACCCTCGGGTCAGTGCTCATGGGTGTAGAGATCTTGTTCACACCCTCGGGTCAGTGCTCATGGGTGTAGAGATCTTGTTCACATCCTCGGGTCAGTGCTCATGGGTGTAGAGATCTTGTTCACATCCTCGGGTCAGTGCTCATGGGTGTAGAGATCTTGTTCACATCCTCGGGTCAGTGCTCATGTGTGTAGAGATCTTGTTCACACCCTCGGGTCAGTGCTCATGGGTGTAGAGATCTTGTTCACATCCTCGGGTCAGTGCTCATGGGTGTAGAGATCTTGTTCACATCCTCGGGTCAGTGTTCATGTGTGTAGAGATCTTGTTCACATCCTCGGGTCAGTGCTCATGGGTGTAGAGATCTTGTTCACACCCTCGGGTCAGTGTTCATGTGTGTAGAGATCTTGTTCACATCCTCGGGTCAGTGCTCATGGGTGTAGAGATCTTGTTCACATCCTCGGGTCAGTGCTCATGGGTGTAGAGATCTTGTTCACATCCTCGGGTCAGTGCTCATGGGTGTAGAGATCTTGTTCACATCCTCGGGTCAGTGCTCATGTGTGTAGAGATCTTGTTCACATCCTCGGGTCAGTGTTCATGGGTGTAGAGATCTTGTTCACATCCTCGGGTCAGTGCTCATGTGTGTAGAGATCTTGTTCACATCCTCGGGTCAGTGTTCATGGGTGTAGAGACCTTGTTCACATCCTCGGGTCAGTGCTCATGGGTGTAGAGACCTTGTTCACATCCTCGGGTCAGTGCTCATGTGTGTAGAGATCTTGTTCACATCCTCGGGTCAGTGCTCATGTGTGTAGAGATCTTGTTCACATCCTCGGGTCAGTGTTCATGGGTGTAGAGACCTTCTTCACATCCTCCGGTCAGTGCTTATGTGTGTAGAGATCTTGTTCACATCCTCGGGTCAGTGCTCATGTGTGTAGAGATCTTGTTCACATCCTCGGGTCAGTGCTTATGGGTGTAGAGATCTTGTTCACATCCTCGGGTCAGTGCTCATGTGTGTAGAGATCTTGTTCACATCCTCGGGTCAGTGCTCATGTGTGTAGAGATCTTGTTCACATCCTCGGGTCAGTGCTCATGTGTGTAGAGATCTTGTTCACATCCTCGGGTCAGTGTTCATGTGTGTAGAGATCTTGTTCACATCCTCGGGTCAGTGCTCATGGGTGTAGAGATCTTGTTCACATCCTCGGGTCAGTGCTCATGGGTGTAGAGATCTTGTTCACATCCTCGGGTCAGTGCTCATGGGTGTAGAGATCTTGTTCACATCCTCGGGTCAGTGTTCATGGGTGTAGAGATCTTGTTCACATCCTCGGGTCAGTGCTCATGTGTGTAGAGATCTTGTTCGCATCCTCGGGTCAGTGCTCATGTGTGTAGAGATCTTGTTCACATCCTCGGGTCAGTGTTCATGGGTGTAGAGATCTTGTTCACATCCTCGGGTCAGTGTTCATGGGTGTAGAGATCTTGTTCACACCCTCGGGTCAGTGCTCATGGGTGTAGAGATCTTGTTCACACCCTCGGGTCAGTGCTCATGGGTGTAGAGATCTTGTTCACATCCTCGGGTCAGTGCTCATGGGTGTAGAGATCTTGTTCACATCCTCGGGTCAGTGCTCATGTGTGTAGAGATCTTGTTCACATCCTCGGGTCAGTGTTCATGGGTGTAGAGATCTTGTTCACATCCTCGGGTCAGTGTTCATGGGTGTAGAGATCTTGTTCACATCCTCGGGTCAGTGCTCATGTGTGTAGAGATCTTGTTCGCATCCTCGGGTCAGTGCTCATGTGTGTAGAGATCTTGTTCACATCCTCGGGTCAGTGTTCATGGGTGTAGAGATCTTGTTCACATCCTCGGGTCAGTGTTCATGGGTGTAGAGATCTTGTTCACACCCTCGGGTCAGTGCTCATGGGTGTAGAGATCTTGTTCACACCCTCGGGTCAGTGCTCATGGGTGTAGAGATCTTGTTCACATCCTCGGGTCAGTGCTCATGGGTGTAGAGATCTTGTTCACATCCTCGGGTCAGTGCTCATGTGTGTAGAGATCTTGTTCACATCCTCGGGTCAGTGCTCATGTGTGTAGAGATCTTGTTCGCATCCTCGGGTCAGTGCTCATGTGTGTAGAGATCTTGTTCACATCCTCGGGTCAGTGCTCATGGGTGTAGAGATCTTGTTCACATCCTCGGGTCAGTGCTCATGGGTGTAGAGATCTTGTTCACATCCTCGGGTCAGTGCTCATGTGTGTAGAGATCTTGTTCACATCCTCGGGTCAGTGCTCATGTGTGTAGAGATCTTGTTCGCATCCTCGGGTCAGTGCTCATGTGTGTAGAGATCTTGTTCACATCCTCGGGTCAGTGTTCATGGGTGTAGAGATCTTGTTCACACCCTCGGGTCAGTGTTCATGGGTGTAGAGATCTTGTTCACACCCTCGGGTCAGTGCTCATGGGTGTAGAGATCTTGTTCACACCCTCGGGTCAGTGCTCATGGGTGTAGAGATCTTGTTCACATCCTCGGGTCAGTGCTCATGGGTGTAGAGATCTTGTTCACATCCTCGGGTCAGTGCTCATGTGTGTAGAGATCTTGTTCACACCCTCGGGTCAGTGCTCATGGGTGTAGAGATCTTGTTCACATCCTCGGGTCAGTGCTCATGTGTGTAGAGATCTTGTTCGCATCCTCGGGTCAGTGCTCATGGGTGTAGAGATCTTGTTCACATCCTCGGGTCAGTGCTCATGTGTGTAGAGATCTTGTTCACATCCTCGGGTCAGTGTTCATGTGTGTAGAGATCTTGTTCACATCCTCGGGTCAGTGCTCATGGGTGTAGAGATCTTGTTCACACCCTCGGGTCAGTGTTCATGGGTGTAGAGATCTTGTTCACATCCTCGGGTCAGTGCTCATGGGTGTAGAGATCTTGTTCACATCCTCGGGTCAGTGCTCATGGGTGTAGAGATCTTGTTCACACCCTCGGGTCAGTGTTCATGGGTGTAGAGATCTTGTTCACATCCTCGGGTCAGTGCTCATGGGTGTAGAGATCTTGTTCACATCCTCGGGTCAGTGCTCATGGGTGTAGAGATCTTGTTCACATCCTCGGGTCAGTGTTCATGGGTGTAGAGATCTTGTTCACATCCTCGGGTCAGTGCTCATGGGTGTAGAGATCTTGTTCACATCCTCGGGTCAGTGCTCATGGGTGTAGAGATCTTGTTCACATCCTCGGGTCAGTGTTCATGGGTGTAGAGATCTTGTTCACATCCTCGGGTCAGTGCTCATGGGTGTAGAGATCTTGTTCACATCCTCGGGTCAGTGTTCATGGGTGTAGAGATCTTGTTCACATCCTCGGGTCAGTGCTCATGTGTGTAGAGATCTTGTTCACATCCTCGGGTCAGTGCTCATGGGTGTAGAGATCTTGTTCACATCCTCGGGTCAGTGTTCATGGGTGTAGAGATCTTGTTCACATCCTCGGGTCAGTGTTCATGGGTGTAGGGATCTTGTTCACATCCTCGGGTCAGTGCTCATGTGTGTAGAGATCTTGTTCACATCCTCGGGTCAGTGTTCATGGGTGTAGAGATCTTGTTCACATCCTCGGGTCAGTGCTCATGTGTGTAGAGATCTTGTTCGCACCCTCGGGTCAGTGCTCATGGGTGTAGAGATCTTGTTCACACCCTCGGGTCAGTGTTCATGGGTGTAGAGATCTTGTTCACATCCTCGGGTCAGTGCTCATGTGTGTAGAGATCTTGTTCACATCCTCGGGTCAGTGCTCATGGGTGTAGAGATCTTGTTCACATCCTCGGGTCAGTGCTCATGGGTGTAGAGATCTTGTTCACACCCTCGGGTCAGTGCTCATGGGTGTAGAGATCTTGTTCGCACCCTCGGGTCAGTGCTCATGGGTGTAGAGATCTTGTTCACATCCTCGGGTCAGTGTTCATGGGTGTAGAGATCTTGTTCACATCCTCGGGTCAGTGCTCATGTGTGTAGAGATCTTGTTCGCATCCTCGGGTCAGTGCTCATGTGTGTAGAGATCTTGTTCACATCCTCGGGTCAGTGTTCATGGGTGTAGAGATCTTGTTCACATCCTCGGGTCAGTGTTCATGTGTGTAGAGATCTTGTTCACATCCTCGGGTCAGTGCTCATGGGTGTAGAGATCTTGTTCACATCCTCGGGTCAGTGCTCATGTGTGTAGAGATCTTGTTCACATCCTCGGGTCAGTGCTCATGTGTGTAGAGATCTTGTTCACATCCTCGGGTCAGTGTTGGTCAGTGTTCATGTGTGTAGAAATCTTATTCACATCCTCGGGTCAGTGTTCATGTGTGTAGTAATTTCACTCACACCCTCGGGCCAGTGTTCGCATATCAAGTAATCTTACTGACATCCTAGAGTCAGTCTTTAGATATTAAGAGATAAACCAGTTTTCCCCTCACAGGCTCAAGAACATCCCAGGCCTTAACTTTGTTGTGTTTACCTTTTAATTGCCTCATTTTTATTACTTTGTTCTTTAAGCTGTGTTAATGGGGGGAAAAAAACAGCTTTTACCTCAAAAAAATAAGAGATAGCTTATTCTGGAGCCAAATATGATTGACCCCAACTTGGAAACACAGAGTTATTTTACCCCAAATTCAATATTCCAACATGGTAACAGCTTCATAAAGTTTTTATTGTAACAGAACAAAGAGAGTCATAAATTAACACACGTTTCAAGTACATTGGTGGAAACACTGGTTATAGCAAAGCCGGAAAATCCCTTTATAGGGCTCAGATGCTGTCTGATGACATTCTTAGCCTTTGGGTTGGTGAAGTCTGTGGTCTGTTAGCGTATCCTAAATAGTTTCATTTGATAGTCACAAGGATGTTGGGTCAGACGCCGGAGTCGGACATAAATAGCCATTAAGGGAACTGAAGGTAGCCCAAGATAATTTGGTTCTGAATGTAACATAGGGTTCTCTCTGCAATCACATGAGCTCTACTAGGCAGTCCGCCCTGCAGGGTGTTCGCGGCTCCAGGGGAACTTCAGTTCACAAATGTTCCCACGGGGACATACTGGGATAGTTGGTATTTAAGACTCATGAGCTAAAGCAGCCACTCATCTGCCTTCCACCCTCCAGGGTGAATGAAAAGTCTTGCAGTGCTTGTTTAAAAGCAAAACCGGTCCGGCGAGGTGGCGCACGTCTTTAATCCCAGCACTCACTCGGGAGGCAGAGGTAGGAGGATCGCTGTGAGTTCGAGGCCACCCTGAGACTCTACAGTGAGTTCCAGGTCAGCCTGGGCTACAGTGAAACCCTACCTCCAAACAAACAAACAAAAAAAGGACCAAACTGCTCAGGGGGGCCGGGGCGGGGCTGGCGTGCGGGTGGCACGCTCTGATTGCCTGCGCCCTCTCCGCACCTTCAGCCGGCGCGGGAACTGAAACATTAAATCACATTTCGTGCGAGGACCAGCTCTAAAGAACGCCCGGGTCTAGACGCCCCGCCAGCCGAGCTCAAGTCCAGCAGCCGAGCCGCCGCCGCCCCGGGAAAGGGCGACGCGTGTCTGCTGCGGCCGCGCTCAGACCCTGGGCTGGCTGCGGATTGGCCGGGCGGAGAACCGGGCTGCCGCGTTCGGGCGCGCAGGCGGCAGCGCAGCTGTAATGCACACGAAACCGAAGGCTTCCTCTGCAAGCGCGGAGGGAGGGGTCGCTGGCTCTGCAGTGGGAAGGATGCAGGGTGGTGGCAATCCCGGTAGACTCAACCGATAAAAACTGCCGCCTGGATATGGCAGGGACCCAGCTTAGGTCCCCCTCCCCCACCCTCTGTGTGTGAGAGGGAGGGGGGCAGAGAAAGAGAGGGAAATGAATTATAGATTTGTCTTTCTTCCCATAATTCAACTGTCTCTGCAATCATTTCACAACATTATTAAATCTCGAACTTCAGAATGGGGAAATTCTTTAGAGCGGTACAAGGAAACCAAGTTGGATGTAAGAAAATAAACACGAAGGAAAGAAACATGAAAGCGTCAGGAACATCACAGAGCCGCTTACTCCACAGCCTCTCAACAGGAACTGGCCCGGAGGTGCATCGTGGACAACGGTGCAACACTGAGCTGAAACCGATGGGCAGCCGTTCATTTATAAAGGGGCTTTGTATTGAGGGGGGGAGGAAAGTAAAGGAGACTGGACGTCTTCCAAACCTCACCACCACCCCCTACGCGCCCACCAACAAACTGCACAACGGGAAAAGTCCACTGGTGAGACTTCTGGGATCCTCGCCTCTTCCCCCACCTCAGCCTTCTCCTGAAGGGCTGGCGTGTGACTCACAAAGCCTGGCCCAGATCACCCACCTCTGGCAAGGTGTGGGCTGCTCCAGCATGGATCCGGTGTTTTCCGGAGCACTATTGTGCCCTTGCCTGTTTGCCCAAAGTGAAATGTACACACCTGGGTAGATTCCACCAACTTTCCTATACCAAGCCAGAGATCACCTCGCTTTTTATGGACAAGTTCATTTGAATAGAAAACTGTGATCATGCCCTCAATAACTGTCTGTGGAAACCTCCACCCACGCTGCCACACACTGCGCTCTCAAAGGCTTTCAGATTCTGTTGGGAGGGATTTTTTTTTTTCTTAATAGAATGTATTTTTATAGAAGCTTTAGGTTCATGAAGTGTAACCAAGTGTGGTGGCACATGCCTGTAATCCCAGCATTTAGGAGGCTAAGGCTAGAGGATCATGAATTTGAGAATAGCCTGAAAGGAGAGAAGGAAGGAAGGGGAGAAAGAAGGAGGGAGGGAGCAAGAATTCCCTTCCCCTCTCCCCAAACAAGCCTTCTCTAATCAACCTCCACCAGTAATCTGTAACTGATAGTGACTAAGCAAGGTGTGTGCTTTTAAGGGCAGATTCCCGTGTTAATGCACTTTCAAAATATCCCTTCCTTTATTTTCAGCTACAGCTTTATGGCACAAGCAGAGCATGCCCATAGGCACACGTAATATTTTCCATATGTGCTCCATGACTTGAGCTAAGCATGCACAAACACTGTGTCTACTACTCCTTTTTTTTTTGAAAAATAAAAAGTTATGATGGAGTTGGGGAAAATGTCTTAGTGGTTAAAGGTGTTTGCTTGTAAAGCCTTCGGGCTTGGTTTCAATTCCCAACATGAAAACAGTGGTGGAAACATCTGGTGTTCATTTGCAGTTCGAGAGGTCCTGGTATGTGCATGTGTGTGCACAAGCACACACACACACACACACACACAAGTATATAAATATAACTTTCTATTTGGAACTCAATTAAGCTTGCTTAGGAATTGGCCTCCCCCACAGAACATGTACAAGCCTCCTAACTAAAATCCCCATGATCTGGAGTTTCCCCACCTGCTTCAGGTTGGTTTCCACATTTATGCCTTGGCTGCACTTCTTTTGGGCTTTGTGCTCACCAAGATGTGATACCATTATGTTCCGTTACATAATCAGTGAACTACTATCATTACCTAAAACAGTTTGTATGGAAGTTTATGTTACTGTGTCACTTTCTACCATTGTGGAAAAATGTATGTAAAGTTGGCCAAATACCTGTAAATGAAATGTAAAATCCATTGTTATCAAACAGAGGAGTTGCATGGCCCTAAAAATCCTCTTTGTGCCAGGGACATAACACAGTGGTAGAGCTTGCCTAGCATACATAAGCCCCTGGGTTCAACACCCATAATTACAAGTGGTCTACACAGCAAGACCCCTCTCTTCCCTGCTCTGCCTGTTCAGAATGAAGAATGCATTAAGTGTGTTATTAGTCTGTCATGAACTAGAGCAGCTAGCTCACCTGCATCTCTACTGAGTTCCTAGACATGTGTATTTTAAGGACAAACCACAGCCCAGAGGTTGTTGATAAAAGCACTATTATTTAGGTGTGCATTGACAAGCCCCTGTATTAGCTCATCTCTCGCTCCTTCACACAAATTGTTGTTTTGACAGGTGCCATTTTATTAGGTTGGCAGGACTTATTCTACTGTTTTTCTCTTCAGCCCTCTCTGAATTTCCCCTACAAGGCATAAATACCAACCTAGCATAAAAGATAGACTGACTGGCCAGAGGTGATAGTCAAGCACTCAAATTAACAAGTTCTAGAAAAGACTGTAAAAGTACTGCTATGAGATCTCCATTGGCATTTCATTCCACAGGGTAGGTGAAATGTGGCTTGATTCTCTCTCTTTCCTCTGGTGAATTATTGATTTCTCAGTCTTGGAATGGACATTCAAATAAATACTCGGCCAAGTGAATTGGATTCACTAGAAGGTAGACAGGCATTCTGTGCACGATAGTTCTGTGGGCTTCACCGAAGTGCTGTTCAGTGGCCTCTGGGGAGAGTCCCAGCATGGCCCCCTCTCCTCAGCTGGAACTCGGAGGAGAGTTATGTTTCTTTCTGTCGATATGAATTTCATGAAAAACTATCATTATTTGAACAATCATCGGCCTCGCTTGATTTAAGACAAAGAGAATAGGGATATTTCATCAGTAGTATATCAAGACTAAAATTTTGTTTACATTCTGAGGGGCAATTTAGAGGTGAGGGTGTCTCTTTCCCCTGCCATTTTTCTCAGAGCTCTTTCTTGGGGGAAAAAAAAAAAAACTGCTATTTGTATTCTGCCACTATTTTATTTCTATATTTGAAGCTGAGCCTGAATTCCTAAGCTACAATGCTACAGTGTGCCCTCTGTCTCTACTGTCATCTACTCTCTTTAGGGACCCTCGGATGTGGGCATGCCTATGGAAATTGATCAAGTCTCCCACAGCTTGTGCCTGTACTACGTCTGCTCAGGTTCCTTTGGTGGAGCCCTGGGCTGTCTCCACCTTCTCCACTTTGGCCCTGATGAATGACTCAGCAAGTCTAAGAGATGCTCATCCACCCAGAAGAGGAGGAAGGATGTCCTCTCCATTGGAAATCATTGTGTGCTGTTGTTCCTGATTGCTTTCAAACTACCCTAGGAACTGCTATCAAAAGAATTAGAAGGGGGCTGGAGAGATGGCTTAGCAGTTAAGGTGCTTGCCTGAGAAGCCCAAGGACCTCAGTTCAATTCCCCAGGACTCATGTAAGCCAGATGCACAAGGTGGCACATGCATCTGGAGTTCGTTAGCAGTGGCTGGAGGCCCTGGCATGCCCATTCTCTCTCTCTCTATATATATATATATCTGCCTCTCTCTCTCAAATAAAATATTTTTAAACCGAATTAGAAAGAATTGAATTCTGTTGACATTCTCTTCGTCCGGAAAGGCAAACAGGTCACCAGAGAAAAAGCCATAGGATGTGTGACCTAGGTGAACCCCGCTCCAGGAAGGATGTGGCTTGTTGTGATTTCTTAGTTGGGAAGAATCCTCTTAGCTAAGTTCACCCCATTCCAAGAGTGCCCCACATGCCAAAACTGAGAGCAGAAAGCCTGGACCATCTCAGCCCAGCTTGGGAAATGTTAAGGGGCCAGCTCAGCTCCAGAACTGCCCGCAGGCCGTGGCCGGTGTCAAGCCTACTGGACGTTTCCTTCCCGGTACACCTTTCCCAAATGTGGAAACCAAGGATGAGCCTAATCAACACTGTTGTGGGACCCTGTCCTCCAGGTGTGGAGAGGAGAAGTGGTCATTACAACCTTGCCTGACACTCCAGCCCTCCTGCTCCGCCCAGCTATGCGCAGTTGCAAAGGTCTACAGGAGACAGAGAGTGACTGCAGCGTCCGTGAGCTGCCGTGCAGGCTGGGGTTGGGCTTTCTGGTGACCCAGCTGCCTGAGTGTCACCCATGCTCCTGTAAGAAACCCTTCACCCATGTGTCCTGTAAGTAACCCCCATCCAGTGGTTCCCCAAACTGTACCAACCATTTCCTTAATTCATCGTTGCCCTCTCTATCCAGAATGGATCAAAACAGAATTCCCAGGAAAATTCACGCTACCAACATTCTGCACACAAAACTCTGGGGACCCAACCCATGACCTAGACTGACGTTTCTTTGAACAAAGGAAAGAGTATTACTGGGGAGCACTGTCTTCTTCACCCTCATTGCTGTGGTTTGTTGTCACTAACAGCAGTTAGAGCCAGGCTGTCAGGAGACATCCCAAGATGAAACGGAAAATCCAGTGTTCGCCTCACTGACAACAGCATCAGTGGCCTGAAGTCTCCTGATATTTCATCTTTAATACTTATTTCTCTCTTGTCAGAGAAAATACTTTTTCCTTATGTTGAACATTTATTTAGTTATTTATTTAAGAGAGACAGAGAAAGAAGCAGAAAGACAGAGTCAGATAGAGAATGGGTATGCCAGGGCTTCCAACAGCTGCAAATGACTCCAGACTCATGCTTATGTGGGACTTGGGCAATCAAACCTGGGTACTTTGGTTTTGCAGGCAAGAGCCTTACTGCTAAGCCATCTCTCCAGCCCTCAAGATGCTCTTTCTTTCTTTCTTTTTTTTTTTTTTTTTTTTTTTTTTTTGGTGTGTGTGTGTGGTGAGACAGGGCTGGCCTCAAACTTGCTCTATAGCCAAGACTGGCTCTGGGCTCTTAATCCCTCCTGCCTCTGCCTCCCAAGAGCTGGCATTCCAGGCATGTGCCACTACACCTGGCTGCCTTGCAAAATTCACTTGAAGTGAGAACTATCCTCGTTTTCTGAATGAGGAATTAGACTTGGAGGTATGACGTAGCTTTTCTATGCCACAAAGCTAAAGGAGACCTAAAGCCAGTCCATCTGCCTCCAACCCCCAGAGCCTCCCATTGCCCAATGTTTCTGGAACATTCTTCCTTCAGCCCCTCCTGTTTCTTTGCTGCACAGCTCAAACGCTGTTATGCAACATGTATTTCCATAATACCTTAACCATGCACATTTTGAAACGTGAGTCTTGTCTGAGAAAGATTTCTGTGAAATGGAACTCTAGTCTCATGCATTGGTATAGAGTTCACTGTGTGTTCTAAGACAGTGTCTCATTTAAACATATTAGTATAGAGTTCACTGTGGTTTTTTTTTTTTTTTTTTTGGTTTCACTGTAGTCCAGGCTTACCTGAAATTCACTTGTACTCTCAGGGTGACCTTGAACTCACGGCAATCCTCCTACCTCTGCCTCCCAAGTGCTGGGATTAAAGGCGTGCCCACGCCCGGCAAATGTGTAGCCCAGGCTGGCCTCGCATTCCTGATCCTCCTGCTTCCGCCTCTTCAGCAATAACCTACTGGCATGCACCACCACAACCCGCTCACTGTGTGTTCTAAGACAGTGTCTAATTTAAGTTCACATCACACAGAGGTAAAATCAGGTGAAGTCCTTTAAAATCTCCTGAGTAGAGAGGATGGGATTCTAACAGCTCTTGGTTCTAGACCACTGCGGTTTTCCAGTACTAATGGACAAGCCGTGTGTTCTTAGAACTGTTGGGTGGAATTGTCCTTTAACCCCTGAGAGCCAGTGTTCTGAGGCCCATGAAAAATGTTCTATGTTCCTGCCTCGCTGCTGGCCTCCTCTTCATCCCTTTCTTATGGCTTTGTCCTCATTCCTTCATTACTTGTTTCTGCTCTATTGTGTGATGTTTCCTGGAGTGATGGGAATAAATGTCTTTTCACCACAGACAGGGCATGACACCAGACCTGAGAAACCATTCCACCCAAGTCTAGGCTTGGTGAACCAATGAGCAATGGGGGCTACTTACAGGGGAATGGTTAGTTACAGGAGCAGGGGTGACGCAAAGGCAGAGGTGTCCCTGGAGCCCCCTGCAGGGCTTGTGGACTGTTCTGCAGGTTGGACACTCTCCTGGGCCCTGCAATTGTTTGTTGATTGCATGACCTCAGGGAGAGGCCTGTGAGCCGTGCACACTCCAGCCTTCTGAGAGTTGTAAGCTTTTGTTCCCTCCTGACTCTTCTGAGCCTCCCCTCAGGAGGGATGTTTCCATTTGGAGGCAATCACTGTAGAACATTCGCTTAACCTGCTATAGACACTCCTCCTGGCTGTTTTAAAATCCTTCTAGGAAAGTCATTTCTATGTTCCTCATTACTTAACTCCATCTTTTTTGCCTGATCTCCCCACTAGAAAAATTGGTGCTGGACTAATACTTTCTCAGCCTTCTACAACCCACACAGGTGCCCAAACTGGCATGGTGGAAGTAGACTATGTGCTCACAGTGCCCAGGCACGCGGAGTTTCACAGTGGACTGAGCACAGACCAGAGTCACGTGGACATGAGTTCAGATCAGTGGCGTGGCTTGAAGGATTCTACCACTGAGCCGCCAATGCTACAATAATGCGCCTTTGACTTGGAAGATTGTGTGTAGACGTGATGTATGAAAGGCACCAGGAGTTGTACAATGAAGGAGACTCTGGTTTTCATTAGGTTGTAAGTATCTCACAGGCAGGGGGGTGACACATTCAAGACCAGCTTCTCCCGCACAGCCTGGAAGTACTGGGTGCATTCTGAAGCCGTGGAGCATGCTGGGACACGTGGATTGTGAGCTCTGCCACTGGCTGCTGCACGGCTGCTGGAAGCCTCCATGAGTCTGTTCCCTCACAGGTTAAATGAGGAGGCTGAACTGGATCACTTGGACGATGCCTTCCAGCTTAAGTTCAACAGGTTTATATGATAAGATGGCTGTTTAGTCCCAGAGTGTGGATCAGAGATGCACCAGTGCTCGCTATCTTTCTCTCTGGGTCACGGGACACAGGTGTGTGATGAACTTCACTTCCCCCAGTGCTTGTCCCTCCCACAGCTCTGCAGGAGTCAGCAACCAGAGAGGTATGCCCCCATCACAGCACCTTTCAGCAAGACCTTCTGGTTCCTTAGAACCACCTAGTACTTCCATGCAAAGGGCAGAAACCCTGATGCCAACTAGGATTTAACTTCTTCTGGAGGAATTTCCTGACCCAAAGAAACCCTTTAAAATGTGGAAGGCTTAGGAAGCATCCAAAAGGAGAAGTGCTCATGTAAGCAAACAGGATCATCTGTGAAGATAAGAACGGTCTCCATTGGCCCAGAAGCACATATATCATCAGATTTCTGTTTATCTCTGGCTAGGTTCCTGTACAAGAAATCAGGTAGGGCTAGAGAGATTGCTCAGTGTTTAAAGTCACTTACTTGCAAAGCCTGATGGCCAGGGTTCAAATCCCCACCACCTACAAAAAGCTAGATGCACAATGCGGTTTATGTGTCTAGACCTTGTTTACGGTGGCAAGAGGTCCTGGGGCAACACCCATGCTCTTCTCTCTCTCTCTCTCTCTCTCTCTCTCTCTCTCTCTCTCTCTCTCTCTCTCTCTGTGTGTGTGTGTGTGTGTGTGTGTCTTTCTCTGCTCCTTCCCCTCTCTCTCCTTGCAAGTAATAAAAAAATATGTTTTAAAAAAGAAGTCTGGCAATTTCTGGTAGAGTCTGTGGATTTAGGGGCTGAGGAGATGGCTTGGTAGGTAAGAGTACTTACTGTATAAGCATGTGGATCTGGGTTTGATCCCAGCGCCCATGTAAAAATTATAGTGTGGCCATTCATGTCTGCAAACATAGTGCAGAGATAGGAGAATCACAGGTGTTTGCTGGTCAGTCTGTCTAAGTCCCATCTAAGGAAATACAGCAGAAGAGTGAAGGAGGACAGGCTACGGTCTCCCCTAACCTCTGCACACATGCACACAAAGAACATGCATCTGCACATTCACACATGTACCCCACATACACAACAAATAACTTCCATATGGATGTAAAAGGTGTATCAGTTAGGCAGACTTTGGATATACAGGTATCTCAACTACAATTCCTCCAACTTCTCTGTATGTTGAAAATTTTGAATTCTGGCTGGATTGCTTGCAATCTATAAATGCTGATAGATTTATTGATTTATGAGAGAGAAAGGAAGAGACAGATAGAGAATGGGCGCTCCAGGGCACCCAGCCACTGCAAATGAACTCCAGATGCATGTGCCACCATGTGCATCTGGCTTATGTGGATCCTGGGGAATCAAACCTAGGTCCTTAGTCTTTGCAGGCAAGCGCCTGAACTGCTGAACCAACTCGCCAGCCCAAATGCTGATAGTCTTAATACCCATCTTTAAGCTTTTATTTTCTCATTGTTAAAGAAGGGTTGTCTCTTAGGTACTATGAATAATACACAGACGACCCATCATGTAAACACACAAGGGAAGCAATAACAAAAATTATTCCTAGTCATAAGGGGTTAGGCTGAGTTTTAAAGGCTCAGAGAAGTGGGTAATAAGATAGCAACATGCTGCCAGTATTGCAGTGTAAGATGACGTTGACTCCCTCCTCCATTAAAGCTCTCAGCCTTTGGAAAAGGTGGATGTGCCCTTGGACCAATGCCACAGTGACATTTGAGTCTGAGTCTGTGACTTCCTGATTCATTACTCCATTTTTGAGGCTTCTTAGTCATATTTCTTTTGTCATGCAGTTGCTTCAAGTTCTGCTCTGCCAGGTTACTTCCACTGAATCATGCCGAGCTGGACATCGGTGAACCCATAGTGTGAGCAGACGGCTGATGAATGGGAACAGACCATAATCACGAGACTCAAAATGACTCTTGATGTTTAAAGTTCTAAAAGGACCCATAAAGAATCATTTTTTTGACAAAGAGGCAAACTCTTTTTTAAAAATAATTTATTTGTTTATTTGTGAAAGAGAGAGAATGGGTGTGCCAGGGCCTCCAGCCACTACAAATGAACTTCAGACCTTGCACCACTTGGTGCATCTGGCTTTACAAGGGCAAATCAAACCTAGGTCCTTAGGCTTTTCAAGCAAGCATCTTAGATGCTGATGCATCTCTCCAGCCTCTGTTTTTGTAGTTAATTGGCCCATTAATGTGTTCCCCATAGAGATAATGATAAGTAGTAAGGATATTAAATCCTGTTGCTTTAATTGGTCCAGCAAACTTGGCCTGTTTGTCACCTTATCCACCAGTGTATCCCCCTTTCATGGTTTTTTTTTTTAAATTTTGTGTTATTTTTATTTTATTTAAGAGTGACAGACAGAAAGAGGCAGCTAGAGAGAGACAGAGAATGGGCGCACCAGGGCCTCCAGCCACTGCAAACGAACGCCAGACTCATGCGTCCCCTTGTGCATCTGGCTAACGTGGGTCCTGGAGAATCAAGCCTCAAACCAGGGTCCTTAGGCTTCACGGGCAAGCGCTTAACCACTACGCCATCTCTCCAGCTCCCTTTCATGGTTTTTAAATTCAGTCACTCTTTGCCAAATTTTTCTCTTTTTGTTTTGTGTAATTTATTCAAGACCTGGCTAGATAACACTAGATGTGCCAGCTATTGGACCAAAATATTGGCATGATAATCCTTGCAGTATCTCTACAAGTTAGTTGCTATTGATATCCCTACTTAACAGGTGAGGAAATATCTTAGGCCACATAGACATGACTCATTAAGAAGCAGAGTTGGGGGCTGGAGAGATGGCTTAGTGGTTAAGCACTTGCCCGTGAAGCCTAAGGAACCTGGTTCTAGGCTCGATTTCCCCAGGACCCACATCAGCCAGATGCACATGGGGGTGCATGCGTCTGGAGTTTGTTTGCAGTGGCTGGAGGCCCTGGCATGCCTATTCTCTGCCTCTCTCTCTCTCTGCCTCTTTCTCTGTCTGCCTGTCACTCTCAAATAAATAAATAAAAATAAACAAATTTAAGGGAAAAAAAAGAAGCAGAGTTGGGAAAAAATAATTTAAAAATTTAAAAGAAAAATAAACAGAGTTGGAATTTGAATCTAACACTAGGGTCCAAGTACTTTCCAACCTCTTTTTTATTTCTATTTTCTGTCCAATTTGTTTCTTTTAAAACTTTTTTATTGGGTTGGAGGGATGGTTAAGGCACTTGCCCACAAAACCTATGGACCCAGGTTCAATTCTCCAGTACCCATGTAAGCCAGATGTACATGGTGGCGCATTCATCTGGAGTTCATTTGCAGTGGCTAGAGGCTCTGGCAAGCCCATTCTCTCTCTATTTGCATGTGTGTGTGCATGCATGCGTGTGTGCATGTGAGTGACTGTGGGTGTGTGTGTGTGTGTGTGAATAAGTTAAGTTTTTATTGGCAGCTTTCATACAAGTACGTAATGCATTTTGGTCATAATCCCCTCCCATGACCCACTTTAGCCTCCTTTCCCTAATCACCCTTCTACTGAACCCCTTCTTCTTCCCAACTAGTCCCTCTTCTATTTTGAAGTCTTCTTTTTTCCCTTCTCTATCATCCATGACAGAATGTTGATAGACCCAATATTTTGCAGGTTTTTGCAAGTAAGGTCAGTCACTGTGCAGTCATAAAGGCAACAGCCACTTCATGGACAGAACACAGCACTTCAAAGCACCCTGCCCATCCTCTGCCTCTTAGGTTCTTTCTGCCTTCTCTTCTCCAGTGTTTCCTGGGCCTTGGAGGAGAAGATATAGACATCCTATTTAGTACTGAGCCCTCAACAGTCACTTCCTCTCAGCAGTATGAGGAGCTTTGAGCCTCCACAATAGTTACTGCCATCTGCAAAAGGAAGCTACTCTGACCAAAGGCCAAAGAGCAGCACTAATCTACAGGCACAAATATAAATATTTAAGGGTACACCATATCCACTTAGCCAAACAACAGTAATAGCTTCCCCTCAGGGCCAATGACTTCCCAACCATAGACTTTTGATTACATTTTGATTAGACAAATCCCATCTCATGGAGCAGGCCTCAAATCCAACCAGAGAGCAATTGGTTACCCTATAACATCATGCCACTATTGCACCAGTGGGCATATCTTGGCTGGCTGGTCATCCAACCATTATAGACCCATACAATTTTGTAGTACTGTCATTAAACTTATGAAGCCATGCCTCAGAATACTGGTTTTAAATTTTAAAAAGAGACATTCCAAAGGAAACCAATCACATTGAAATAGCTACCAACATATTTTTAAACAAATATGTGGGAACTGGAAAGACAGCCCAGTGTTAAAAGAATACCAGCAATCAAGCCGGGCATGGTGGCGCATGCCTTTAATCCCAGCACTCAGGAGACAGAGGTAGGAGGATCGCCATGAGTTCAAGGCCACCCTGAGACTACATAGTGAATTCCAGGTCAGCCTGGACCAGAGTGAAACCCTACCTCAACCAAAAACAAAAGAAGGAATACTAGCAATCCCACTTAGGGGGACCGTTAGTGGAGTGGGCGCAGGGAGGAGGGGATGATGGTACCAACACTTGATGCCTTCATATAAAGTTTCAACTTAATAAAAAGCATGCTGGCTGTGCAAGCCTGATGACTGGACTTCAAGATCCTCACAGCCCACATAAGTCCAGACAGTGGTGTGTGAGTCTGTAGTACCAACGCACCTACAGCAATGGAAGGTGAAGCCAAGAGGATCCCAAAGCTCAGGGCTAGCTAGCCTGGCATTCTCAGTGGCAAACAACAGAGTAGCCCTGTCTCCCACCTTGTTCACTGCTGCGTACACCAAGCAGCTGGCCCATGCGCTTCTGGGAATCTCTCTCTCTGCCTCCCACCTTGTGGTAGGAGTGCCAGGATGACAGATCTCACCACTGAGTGCAGCTTTACGCGGCTCTGGGGATCCGAACTCGTGTTACCACTGGCACAGCCATCACTTTTACCCACAGAGACATCTCCCCACCCCGAGTGTTTGTTTCTTCTTGCCTTTTCACCTCTGACATATGCCTATGCTGATATTATTTTTTCACTTCACTTATGATCATTCTTCTTAGCTTTCTTCACAGATAACTCATTTCATCCTGACAAGGCACTCTTCTTTACCAATACATCTCTGGGTTCTAGTTGTAAACAATATAAATCAAATTTTATAGATTTAATTAAAAAAACCTTTTATTAATAGATACTGGAATCTTAAGAAAATTTCCAAAGTATAACAAAAATCTGTTAAGAGAAACTTGTATGGTTTGATTCTTTATAAAGCAGAAATTTGTGAAAATGAAAACATAAACTCAAAAGCTATTTTTTAAAACAATGATAAGCACCTATAAATCATAGATATAGGAGAGATTAAACTTAATTAGAAGTGAATACTGCATGAACCTTTATCACTCATCCATATGTTTCCTTGAGATGCAATCTCTCACTGAACCTGCTTTTCAATCAGACTGCCTGAGAGCAAGCTCAGCAATTTTTTGGTCTCCAGTCCCCAAAGAACAGGGGTTACAGGCATGCACGGCCATGCCCCAATGTTTACATGGGTGCTGAGAAATCAAACTCAGGGAGAATCAGGCCCTCTCGCGCCCCCACCCATATACAGCAAGCACTCTTAAACAGTGAGCCATCTCTCCACCCTTGGGTTTGGTTTTAAACCAGCAAAAGGGAACACAAAAGAACAATACTTAAAAAACCTTCCAGAAATTTGGTGATCTTGGTAACCTCAGAGTGAAGATTCCAGTCTGCCACTTACATTCTCGTATTCTCAAAGAAGCATGGAGAAATGCATCAGTATTCATGGGTTCATCTCATTATGTCGTAAGGAAGTCCATATGTCTGACAGTCCCCCATTCCACTATTCTATTTTTAATTTTGGCAACTGGGTCTTCTTAGGACTTTGGTGCCTTGTGCCTGGCCATGGGCTCTGTGCATCATCCAGTCAGAACCTCCAGGCTCACTCTTCCCTTAGGTGGCGCTCCAACTTTCTCTTAACAGACCAGCTATAGCCGGGCGTAGTGGCGCATGCCTTTTGCCTTTAATCCCAGCACTTATGAGGCAGAAGTAGGAGGATCACAGAGAGTTCGAGGCCACCCTACATAGTTAATTCCAGGTCAGCCTGGCCTAGAGTGAAACCCTACCTCAAAAAACCAAAGAGAGAGAGAGAGAGAGAGAGAGAGAGAGAGAGAGAGAGAGAGAGAGCAGCTAAGGTTGCTCAGTGGTTAAACCTCTTGCTGCTCAAGGCTCAGTATGCAAACTCAATCCCCCAAGCCCGTGTAAAACATCAGAAGCTGTGATGGGGCTTTTGTAATCCCAGCAATGGAAGCTCCCTGCAAATTCGGCCATCAACAACAGTGAAAACATGAGAGAGAAACAGCTAAAGGAAGAGGGAGAGGGAGGATGAAAGAGAGAGAGTGTGAGCCTCAGGATGAGGTGTCACATGAGGACTGACCTGAAAGTTGTCCCTGACCTCCACACCTGCACGGTGGCACGTGCATGCTGCACTCACACACGAGCGTGCGCACACACACACACACACACACACACACACACACACACACCTTTTAAAAAAGAAAGAGACCAGTTGAGAATGGGAGTTTACCTCTTCTTAATCCAGAAAGTTTAGGGACCAAAGTATGTATTAGAGCTGGGCATGGTGGTGCATGCCTTTAATCCTAGCACTTGGGAGGCAGAGGTAGGAGGATCACCCTGAGTTTGAGGCCATCCTGAGACCACATAGTAAATTCCAGGTCAGCCTGAGCTAGAGTGAGACCCTACCTCAAAAAAAAAAAACAAAAAAAAAACCAGAAAGAATGTATTGGTATTTGTCATTCTCCATATTTAAACTGCAAAAGATAGAAATTATTTTCTAGTGAGGAAGGTGCTTGCTGAGCATGAGGACTCTGGTCTAAATCCCCCGTACCCACATAGAAGCCAGCTCTGGGGAGGCCATGGCAGGCTAGCTTGTCTAGCTTGACTGCGACCTCTGGGTTCAGCAAGAAACTCGATCTCAGGCTGGAGCAATGGCTTAGCGGTTCAGCACTTGCCTGTGAAGCCTGAGGACCCTGGTTGAGGCTCGATTCCCCAAGACCCACTGTAGCCAGATGCACAAGGGGGTGCTCGCGTCTGGAGTTGGTTTGCAGAGGCTGGAGGCCCTGGCGCGCCCATTCTCTCTCTACCTGCCGCTTTCTCTGTTGCTCTCAAATAAATAAAAATGAACAAATAAAGAAATAAAAATGAAAAAAAAGAAGCTCTATCTCAAAAAACTTAGGTGCAGCATGACTAGAAAAGACACCTGATGTTGACCTCTAGCCTCCATGCACGAGTGCACACAAGCACACACATACCCGCACGCACACCACACGCGCACGCACACCACACGCGCACGCACACCACACGCGCACGCACACCACACGTGCATGCACACCACATGCGCATATTCATGCAAAAGAGTTATCTTAACAAAGCGAGCAAGGCCTCTGGCGTTCAGCACATGCTTTGAACTGAGAATTTAGGAATTTGAGGTGGAATCTTTGTTTGAGCCATGCATTCTATTTAGAAAAAGCCATCCCATCCCATAATTACTTAATTCCTTGTAATTTTCATGTTACGCATTACAATTGATGTCTTGGTTCCTAAAGCTTTGCCTCTAATGGGCAGTTGGGTCTCAGTGCATACAAGTGACAATGTCATTAACTGTTACCTCTTACCCATATCTCTGACACCATGATCCCTAGAAACTTGATCATTCTGCTGTCCTCGACCCTAACGGACACAGAAGTGTTTCTTCGGGTTTGCCAAACTTCTTTGCACATGTGGAGTCCATGACTCACACCTGGCTGGTGCAAAGGAGGCTGAGAAAGCCGGAATTGGGCTCTTCCATCTCTGACACTCCCAAGGCAGGAAACCTCAAGCATAGGAAAGGGTTTCGGATATTGAACAGATGTGAAGAAGGACAAGCAGGGCTGGGAAGATGGCTGAGGGAGTGAAGCACTCGCTGCACCGCCCTGTGGAAAAGCTGGAGGCCATGGCAGGCTTCTGCAGTCCCAGCACTCTGAGGGTTGGACGAGAGGTGGAGGCAGGAGGATTTCACAGAAGCCCAGACCAGCTAGCCTGGCCAACAGAGTCATGAACAACAGTGAGACCGTGCCTCACAAACCAGGTGGAGGACGAGGACCAACCTCTGAAAAGTTGTCCTCTAACCCCACCTTGCACTCAGCTGAACTGTCACATGCACATCCCATACTGTATACATACATACATATATATATATACACACATATATATATATGTATATATATATGTATGTATATGTATATATGTGTGTATATATATGTATGTATATGTGTATATATGTATATATGTATATATATGTATATATGTATGTATGTATATGTATATATGTGCATATATATATGTATATATACACATATATATGTATATATATACATGTATATGTGTGTATATATATCAGAAAAGGATGTGCCGGGAGTGGAGGTACACACCTTTAATCCCAGCACTCAGGAGACAGAGATAGTTGGATCACCACGAGTTCAAGGCCACCCTAAGGCTACATAGTGAATTCCAGGTCAGCGTGAGCTAGAGTGAGACCCTACCTCGAAAACCGCCCCCCCCTAAAAAAAGACAAGGATTCACTTTGTTCTCAAGAAGCACAAACAAGAAGAAATATTCATGCTTCTTTCCCTTCTTCCTCTGCAAAGAAACATAATCATACCCTCTGAGAAAGAGGCCATTGAAACACGCTAATGGTTACAGCTTTTTCCTGGGTCTCACATGGAGTCACATTTTGAAGTTCCCCACTAAGTCCAGTAGCTGGTTCACGTCTCTTCACTAGGACTGGCTACAAGAGCTTATGTGACTGCTTTCCTCCCTTTGGGTTCCGTCCTCTGCTATCCCATTAAATAGTCATCTCACACACTGATGTTTAACTGGTTGTGCTCCGCTCTTTTCTCAATAGCAGCGTCCTCTAACCTTCTTTGTACTTCCACATCTGCTAGGCCAATGTGCTGGGCACTGAGGACACCAAGACTCACATTACAAGAGGAAAGAAGACACATAACAAACACAGGCAATTCAAAATTCAAAAAGTTTAAGTGGTCACATCTGTGACAAAAACCTCTCACATTTTAAGGGTCCATTTCTGTGTCTGGAATCCAGAAAGTCCAGCAAATTTCCTTGTCCTCAGAATGGGCCAAACTCCCTACCAAGGTGGGCCCGTGAGGCACTACATGGTTGAGCCCAGCGTTTCTCACTGAGCTCACCTCCCTCTGCCCACCTGCACCCACTGTGGACTTCTACTGGTCTTCTTTCTTCTTGGCCCTTCAACAGGCCAAGTTTATTCCCACCCAAGTGTCTGTACTTGAAGTTGCCTATTCTCCGTCATCTTCCCAAAGCCAGCTTCTCAGAGAAGCCATCCATGGACTCCTATTTAAAATGGCCACTCTCAGACTAAGAAGATACCACAGCAGTTAAAGGCACTCTCTTTCAAAGCCTGTAGGCCTGGATTCAATTTCCCAGCACCCACGTAAAGCCAGATGCACAAAGTGGTACATGTATCTGGTGTTCATTTGCTGAGAAGCAAGAGGCCCTGGTGAGCCTCTCTCTCCCTCTCTCACTCTATCTCTCTCTTAAATAAATAACAATACTTTTAAAAATGAAACAGCCACTCCCTTCCAAGTCACGGTGCCACCACTCACATTTCCAAGAGGCCGTCTGTTTGCCACACTCCTTCCCGGCCTGGGCCCTGGTATCCAAGAGCAGGGTCCTCTCCTGTGGTTTTCACTCGTGGCTGCCCCCAGTGTACTTATAGTCCAGCATTTAGTAAGTGGACAAGAAATGTCAAGAATTCAAGTGTCAGGCTGGAGATATGGCTTAGAGATTTTTTTTTTTTTAAGGTGCTTGCCTGCAAAGCCACAGGACCATTGTTCAATTCCCCAGAATGCACATAAGCCAGATATACAAGTTGGCACATCCATCTGGAGTTCATTTGCAGCAGCTGGAGGCCCTGAGTGCCCATTCTCTCCTTCTCTCTCTGTCTCTCTCTCTCTCTCTCTCATAAATAAATAGAGAGATAAATAGATAGATAGACAGACAGACAGACAGACAGACAGACAGACAGACAGATAGATAGATAGATAGATAGATAGATAGATAGATAGATAGATAGATAGATAGAATTTAAGAATTAAGTGTCAATAAAGGCATGGTGTGTGTATTAGTTTTTTGACTCGTTGTTGTGACCAAGTACCTGACAGGAAGCAGCATGAGAAAGGAAGGTGTACTTTGGTTCACAGTTCCAGGGGGTAGAGTCCATCTTGGTAGAGAAGGCATGAATGCAGCTAAGGGAGGCCAGGTGGACACACTGTGTCCACAGTCAAGAAGCAGGGGGCCAACAAGAAGTGGGACCTGGCTATGAAACTTCAAAGTCCGTACCCAGTGACCCACTTCCTTCAGCAAGGCTCTGCCTCTTAAAGGTTCCACAACCTTCCCAAACAGCACTAACAGCTAGGGTCCAAGTGTTCAAACACATGAGCCTATAAGGGACATTTTAACTTCAAACCATGATAATGTTTTAATCCATTGGTGCTATTGTAATAAAATACCAAAGACTGAGTAATTTATGAAGAACAAAAATTGGTTTACTTACCAGCCAGGCGTGGTGATGCATGCCTTTAATCCCAGCACTTGGGAGGCAAAGGTAGGAGAATCGCCATGAGTTCGAGGCTACCCTGAGACGACATAGTGAATTCCAGGTCAGCCTGGGCTAGAGCAAAACCCTCCTTCAAAACACTAAAAAACAAAAAATTGGCTTGCTTACAGCTCTAAAGGCTGAGCAGAGCAGTCTGAGGTCATGGCATCCTGACATTGGTAGGGGTGTTATCTGAGAAGGGTCCCAATCTCTGCTTCCAAGATGGATTTTTTAAAATATATTATTGATTTATTTATTTGCAAGCAGAAAGAGAGAATGGGTGCCCCAGAGCCTCTAGCCACTGCAAACAAACTCCAGAATCATGTGCATATGGCTTTACATGGGTACTGGGGAATAGAACACAGGTCATCAAGCTTTGCAGGCAAATGCTTTAACTGATAAGCGGTCTCTTTAGTCCTCAGGCTTCCTTTGGTAGATCTTCTGTCCTTCCTACCTTGTGAGAACACAGCATTCAAACTGCCATCTTGGAGCTGGAGAGATGGCTCTGCGGTTAAGGTGTTTGCCAGCAAAGCCTAAGGACCCAAGTTTGATTCCCCAGTACCCATGTAAAGCCAGATGCACGAAGTGGCACATGCTTCTGGAGTTCATTTGCAGCGGCTAAAGACTCTAGCTTACCCATTCTCATTCTCTCTCTCTCTCTCTCTCTCTCTCTCTTTCTCTTTTCTCTCTTTCTTGCAAGTAAATAAATAAAAATTAGAAAAGAAATGAATGATAGCTAAGGTGGCCTGAGCTAGCTCTCTCCAGCCCTTTCTATGACAGGAAGCTATTCTAAGGACAGAGCGTTGTGATTTGATCATTTCTCAAAAGACCCACTTCTTACCCCCACCCACAGTGGGATTGAGCATTAGCATATACATCTAAGGAAATGCTCAGACCACAGCAAATGGCAATGGTCAAGTCCAAACTGTCAACAGAAGCCCCTAAGTTAGAGGACCAGGATGCATAAGTAGTCAAAACTGTTCTAGAGCATCCACGAGTCTCCTGTTTTTTAAAGATCCTTCCCTCTCATCAAAAGTCTTACTGGTGGGGGGGAGGGCTGGAGAGATGGCTTAGCAGTTAAGGCATTTGTCTGCAAAGTCAGAGGATCCTGGTTCTATTCCAAGACCCACATTATCCAGATGCACAAGGGGGGCACATGCATCTGGAGTTCGTTTGCAGCGGCTGGAGGCCCTGACATGCCCTTTCACTCTCTCTCTCTCTCTATCTCTGCCTATTTCTCTCTCTCAAATAAATAAATAATAATATATTTAAAAAAGAAAATACCCTGCAAAAAAGGTCTTATTGGGAAGCTGGGCATGGTGGTGCACGCCTTTAATCCCAGCACTCAGGAGGCAGAGGTAGGAGGATCACCTGAGATGACAAAGTGAATTCCAGGTCAGCCTGGGCTATAGTAGGATCCTACCTCGAAAAAATAGTCTTATTGGGGCTGCAGAGATAGCTTAGCAGTTGAAGTGTTTGCCTACAAAGCCAAAGAACCCAGGTTTGACTCCCCAGGACCCACGTAAACCAAACGCACAAAGGGGCATATGCATCTGAGTGTGTTTGCAATGGCTAGAGGCCCTGGCATGCCCATTCTCTCTCTCTCTCTCTCTCTAATAAATAAATAAAATATTTAAAAATAAATAAATAGGGCTGGAGAGATGGCTTAGCGGTTAAGCACTTGCCTGTGAAGCCTAAGGACCCCGGTTCAAGGCTCAATTCTCCAGGACCCACGTTAGCCAGATGCACAAGGGGGCGCACGCATCTGGAGTTCGTTTGCAGTGGCTGGAAGCCCTGGCGCGCCCATTCTCTCCCTCTCTCTCTCTTTATCTGCTTCTTTCTGTCTCTGTCACTCTCAAATAAATAAAAATGAAGAAAAAAAATTTAAAATAAATAAATAATAAATAAATAAATAGGAAGCTAAGGGGTGTGGTTCAGCAGTTAAAAGCACTTGCCTGCAAAGCCTATCAGCCTAGGTTCAATTTCCCTAGTACCTACATAAAGCCATATGCACAAAGTGGCACCTGTATCTGGAGTTCAATTGTAGTGGCAAAAGATCCTGGCATGCCCATACTCCTCTCCGCTCTGCTCCTCTCCTCTCCTCTCCTCTCCTCTCCTCTCCTCTCCTCTCCTCTCCTCTCCTCTCCTCTCCTCTCCTCTTCTTCTCCTTCTCTTCCTCCAATCTCTCTCTCTCTCTCTCCTCACAAAAATACATAAACAAAATATTACATAAATAAGCCATGTTTCCAGTGTAAGAAACATACTTCTCTCATAAGGAGAAGCCAACAAAAGTCCCAGTAGGTGAAGAAGGCCCTACGCTGGCCTTTTCTCGAGAGTCAGAGATGCAGCACATGCCACTGTCTGGTCACGTGGCAGCAGCATCCTGTTAGGTCTGTCACATTTCAGGACTAGCCGCAAACAACAAGAGGCTCCAGGTTGGCGGTTTCTCTTGTCACTGTAGCAATGCTGTTGGCAACTTCGTCTTTATCTCAATACTCTAAGCTATTTTTACACTGGAATAGGAAAACATATTATTTGCAAAAAAAAAAAAAAAAAAGCCTCTGGATCTTATGTCATTTATACAGGGACAGAAGATGTTTTCAAAGAACCATATTTTTGTAGTATTTTTTTGCAACAAAGATGGCATAAGCAATGATCTGCCAGGTTGTGTGGGTGTAAAAACAGTCTCTATGAACTGGCCTCCAATTCTTCTGTGGCTCTTAAATATCTATTCAAGGATTTCAGTCTGCTTATATTTAGACTTTTTTTTTTTAACTTTACCCACGATCAATCTGCAAGTGTGAAGAACATAGCTCAGTACCCAGGGTTCCTTTCTCTAGCCTTGCCTCTTCCCTAAGTGTTTTAGTGGGATGGGGCCAATACCAGTGCACTTCAGAACACCGGTGTTAGAGAACCCAAAAATATGTGATCACGAGGGTAACATAGGTCTCATGATTTACTTCCACAGGGTCTTCATCAGTTTGTGCTCTCTGCAGATGCCAAGATGGGTTCAGTCAGGAAATATTCATGGACCTAGACGATCATAAGGAAAGGAAGGAAGGAAGAAAGGAAGAAAGGAAGAAAGAAAGAAAGAAAGAGAGAGAGAGAGGGAGGGAGGGAGGGAGGGAGGGAGGGAGGGAGGGAGGGAGGGAGAGAAAGAAAGAAAAAAGGAAAGAAAGCAGTTGAAGGTGATAAGAAAGGATGATGGAGGAAAGTAATAAAGAGGGCAGGATAGGCAGATCCTCCTTCCACAGCACATTTGCAAGACAATCTAGCCAGGCTGGAAGTTCCCCATCTTGCAGGGTCAGATCTGCAGGAGCAGCCCTGTGGCCAGGAAGGAGATGGTCACAGGGCCCCAGACTCAGCTGCCCTGAGCACTCCTGGCTGCGGAGCAAGTGGCGGGGGCGTGTTCTCAACCGCACAGCCCCTGCTCCACCTGCTTCAAAAGTGAAAGGCATTCTTTTGTGTAGTGTTTTCTTTAATAGTTCCGGTTTCTATGGTGGTGGCCACTACCCAGAAGACTTAGGCTTTTTCAGACAACAGGGATCTACCTATGATTTATTTTATGGGCAATGAGCTCATTGCTTTTCTAGTTTCAAAGTGGTTCTGTGAATTCCGCTGGGGAGGGTTCTCTTAAGAACCCAAGCCCTTGGGCTAGAGAGATGGCTTAGCGGTTAAGCGCTTGCCTGTGAAGCCTAAGGACCCCGGTTCGAGGCTCGGTTCCCCAGGTCCCACGTTAGCCAGATGCACAAGGGGGCGCACGCGTCTGGAGTTCATTTGCAGTGGCTGGAAGCCCTGGCCCATTCTATCTCTCTCCCTCTATCTGTCTTTCTCCCTGTGTCTGTCACTCTCAAGTAAATAAATAAATAAATAAATAAATAAATAAATAAATAAATAAATAAATAAATAAAAACAAAAAAAGAACCCAAGCCCTCATCTTGGATTCAGTGGAGGCCGTCTTTTCTACATACTTTTTCACTATGTCGCATTCTTGTACACCTATAAGGCATTCTGTAATCCTTTCCGCATACTGATAATTCTTTTTCTTCCTTCTCTAACTAGAAATTTCCTCATGCTTCATGACTCATCAACTGCTTATGACTTAGGCATCGCTGCCACAACCAGTTCACCATAACACCATGTGCCTTGATGATAGCTGTGGTCACATTTTATAATGTTTTATATATTTATGTCCTACCAATAATAAGATGTTTATTCTTTTTCTCTCACTAAAGGGGGGAAACACTGGACTGTTGATTCAATAAACATACAGGTAAATTCTCTTGCTCCACACCAGGCCTAATACCTCTAACCCAGAGTTTCTCATCATCTGTTAGAACCTAAAACCAGGCTGGATAGATAGATGAGCAGTTACAGGAGCTTGCTTGCAAAGCCTGATGGCCCAGGTTCAACTCCCCAGTACCCACGTAAAGCCAGATGCACAAAGTGCCGCATGTGTCTGGAGTTCACTTACAGTGGCAGGAGGCCCTGGCATGCTCATACTCATTCTCTCTATCTGCCTCTTTGTCTCTCTGTCTCTCTCTCTCCCAAATAAGTAAATAAAAATATTAAAGTAAGCCGGGCATGGTGGCGCACACTTTAATCCCAGCACTCGGGAGGCCGAGGTAGGAGGATCACCGTGAGTTCAAGGCCATCCTGAGACTACACAGTGAATTCCAGGTCAGCCTGGGCTAGAGAAAGATGCTACCTTGAAAAAAAAAATTTAAGTAAAATTAATCCCATTTGAAAGACTATCCTTTAGAGAGTTTTCAAGAAAATAGAGCCTTGGGCTGGAGAGATGGCTTAGCGGTTAAGTGCTTGCCTGTGAAGCCTAAGGACCCTGGTTCGAGGCTCGGTTCCCCAGGTCCCACGTTAGCCAGATGCACAAGGGGGCACACGCGTCTGGAGTTCGTTTGCAGAGGCTGGAAGCCCTGGCGCGCCCATTCCCTCTCTCTCCCTCTATCTGTCTTTCTCTGTGTCTGTCACTCTCAAATAAATAAATAAATAATTTAAAAAATATATTTATAAAAAAAAAGAAAATAGAGCCTCCATAGTATCTGCTTGAACAGATCTGCCCAAGAAAGGGTTTTCTCAGGTTCAGCCATGCAGACACTTAGCGGCCACTGCAGCTGTAGTTAAAAAAAAAGGAATAGTCTACACCTCAAGCCGGCAGCAGAATCTGGAAAGCAGAGCACAAGACTTAAAGGGTCAGTGAAGCATGCACCAAGGTTCCAGGCAAAAGCTGATGGAGGCCAGACAAGGTTCTAGCAGGTCACATGCCCTCTGTGGATCTCTGGAGATTTCTGCATGGAGCTCTGAGGGTGAAACCCACTTGTGGAGACCCTAGGATGTTGGCGATATCAGGAGCATGGTGCACCAATCAGCGAAAGAAAGCTGTAGAGACCAGCTAGAGCCCATCTAAGAGATAGACCATGTACTTTGTGGGTGGCACTATCCAAACCCAATGGAGCCCATAGGATGCCACCATGAGCCCAAGATGCTGGATATGGAGCCTCAGGCTCTAATGCTTGCCCTGCTGGGTTTGTCTTGCTTGGATCTGGCTTTTCTCATAGCTCTCTCCTCTGGAACTGGAATGTACATTCTGTGCCATTGTGTATTACAAGTGAGTATCCTACTTCATTTGTTTGGGTTTTTTTTATATATATATAGCGATCACAGCTAAGAGATTATTTTGAGTCTCAGAAGAGACTTTGGACTTTGGGAATGGGCACAGTGTTAGGACAATTAAGACGATGAGGAGTCTTTAAGTTGGACTGAATACCTTTTGCACTATAAGATGAGCATTAGCCTATGAGAGCCCAGGGTGGAATGTCACGATTTGAAGCTGAAATGTCGTATTGGTGAATGTGTCTGAACACCTGGTCTCCAACAGATGACACTGCTTTGGTAGCCCTGGGGGCAGACCTCTGGTGGGTTTTGCGCATGCTTGCTTCTTGTCTGAGCTCGTTGCTTCCTGGCCCACTGTGCATGAGGATCCTCCATCATATACTGCCAATGCTATGAACTCTGCCGCGCCCTCTTTCATGGTCTGAAACCTTCACTCCCGGTGTTAGCTACTTACAAGTGGAAGGGTGTGCGCTCCTTTGGGAAGGGGAAGGCACGGCATCATGAAGAGAAGGAGCCGCTGGTCTCACTGCATCACAGCGCAGGCAAAGCATGACAGATGCTTCTGCACAACTTGCTCCCTCTTTCTATTCAGTCCTTGGAATGGTGCTACCCACTGTTAGGGTAGATCATCCCACCTCAGTTAACCTCCTGTCGAAAATTCCATACAGAAATGCCCAGAGATTTGTCTCTTCTGTAATTCTAGAGCCTATCAAGTTGACAAACAAGATTGGCCATCACACTCCCTTAAGCTGTATCATCAGTATTTAGTCACCGTGACAAGAAAAGAAACCATTTTGCCATGTACCCACTGATGGAACAAATATTTACTGAATATTTCAGTGGCTGCCGCCACTGAAAACTATGATGAAGGTAAAGCCAGTGGAAGGGGCTCATAGAGAGACTCTCCCAGAGTTTCTCATCATTTGTTAGAACCTAGACACAGGCTGGAGAAATGCCTCAGTGATTAAAAGTGCTTTTATGCAGTCTGATGACCCAGGCTCAATTCCCCAGTACCCACATAAAAACCAGATGCACAAAGTGGTACATGCATCTGGAGCTTGTTTGCAGTGGAAAGAGGCCCTGATATACCCATTCTCCCTTTCTCTCTCTCTCTCTCTCTCTCTCTCTCTCTCTCTCTCTCTTTCTCTCTCTCTGTCTGTCTCTCTCTCTCTCTCTCTTCTTTCTCTCTCCCCTATCAAAAATTATTAAAAGAAAAAAAAGGAAACTAGAAACTAAGAGAAGTTTGGGAAACCACATCCCTTCCAGGGACATCTGCAAATCCAAAGGCCCTAAGAGAGAAACACCAAAGAGTCAGAGTGACTGGAAGACTGTGGCTGGCAAGGAAAGAGGATTAAAGGAAGTCAGAGAGGAGCAGAGTTCAGCTATTAGAGCTTTGGGGAGCTGCATCAGGACCTGGGCTTTTTTTTTCAAAGTAGAACATGTAATCTTTAGAGGACTGAAAGCAAGCATGTGGTCTGATTTTTTGTTTTTAAACATCACTACGGCTGCTATGCATCGAACGGATTGAAGGGGTAAGAAGCAGAAATTCTGGTTAGGAGTCTTTGCCCAAATCCAGACATTTGTTAGAGAGTTAGAATAGAGAGTAACAGCAGAGTTCAATTTCAAAATATACAAATCAATTCTATGTGTGGAAACAAACACATGTGTGTATGCACACACACATACACATATATACACAGAGAGACAAGAGCATCACAGTCCCTAAAAATATTCTAGGACCTTAGATTGCTATAGTATTATAACAGTTATGTGCTTGAAAAAAAAAAAAAGTCTTGCAAACCCATTTCTAACACTGTTCTCTGCTCTTGGTAACCAAACTGTTAGGAAATGATTGAATTCATCTGCATCGTAATTAAAGGTGACATAAAGTTGGGTCCCCTAAGGAAACGCAGCACCAGGTAGAATTTTTTTGACTGAATTAATGGATGGAGGTTTGAGCATTTAATTAGTTGCCCATCTGTCGTTTAAATCATCTCTTACTTTGACGAGGCACACACGTCTAACTGACCACTCTCTCTCCAATGTAAGCCTCCAAAATCCACCCAACATTGTTTCCAGAGTGCTAGCAATAATAGACAATACTAATTGTGTTGTTCCTGCCATAAAACCTTCATGAAATTCCTAGCAATGGAAAGGTAAAAGTTTAGCTCCTTTCCTGCTCAGAGGGCCTTACATCTCTTGCCGTCTGAGCCCCTGTAGCCTGCCCTGCACCTTAGTTTGACCAAAAGTGAGGAAGGGGTCTCTGCTAGTCACAGCTTGTTCTTTCACTCTTGTCTTCCCTTTATCTAGACAACCAGCCTTCTTTACCATTGGGATCTCTCTCTCTCAGCAAAGCCTCCCAGGATAATTTCAGGTCATGTGGTACCAGTGCCCTTCTGTGCAATGACTCTTAAAGTATGGTCCATAGAACTCTGGAGTATGGGAGGAGGCTTTTCCTGAAACTCCCAAGGTCAAAAATATATTCATGATTATACCGACATCACTTGTCCTTTATATTTGCAAGAGCAATGGCGAGGAATCAAGGCAGTGCTGTCTGACTATTCCAGAGGTACTGTATTCTCCCCTGCCACAAAGCAAGGGGGTTGGAGGGGAGAGAGAGAATGAGACAGGTGGAGGAAAAAGCAGTTGTACTTAACAATGTCCATGTTGATGTGGTAAAAATGACCAATTGTGTTAAATTTCAATCCTTGAGTCCATGAATTTTTTTTTTTTTTTTTGGTTTTTCAAGGTAGGGTCTCAGTCTAGCTCAGGCTGACCTGGGACTATGTAGTCTCAGGGTGGCCTCAAACTCACAATGATCTTCCTATGAATCCGTGAATTTTTAATATTCTCTGTGGTGATGTGGTATAGCAGACAGCTTCAGGTTCAATGAGATGAACTTCCAGACCTGGCCCAGTTATGGAGGAAGGGATTTATTGAAGCTTACAGACCTAGGGGAAGTTCCATAATGGTAGAAGAAGCTGGCCTGCCTTCACAGGACCAAGCAGAGAGAGAGAAGCACAAGCCAGAAACCACACAGCACAGCACACTTCAGGAACTCCAGCTAAGCACTCTTTGTATATCTTTAGATTGAAATCTCAAACCCACCACCACACGTTAAGATCTGCCCAGTGACACTGCCTCTAGCCAGGTGGCTGCAGATGCAACCTACAAACTAACAAAACACTGAATATATTGGGGGCCATCGATTCAAACTACCATATGTGGGAAATACACATAAAGCCCTTCTGTCACCAAACTCCAGTGGTTGTCTGAGGAAAAGAAAACACTGTAAAGACACCTTATGTTTCAGTCAGAGGGTGCTGAGAAATCAAGCTGGACTTGAACTGGAAGCATTCTCCCCACTGGGTAGCGGTCACAGGGCTGAAAAGTGCTGTGTAGGCTTCTGGGAGGGAAAAGATAGTCATAACCAACAGTGGACCCTGTGGCTACACAACTGGCCATCCAGGCAAGATGTGTCCACTGGTGCAATAGTGGCATGGCTATCCAGGAAGTAACCAACTGTGCTCTGATGGGATTTGTGGCCTGCTCCACAGAAGTGAATTCATGCCTGGTACTGAAAACCTAGTCAAAAGCCCATGGCTGGGAAGAGCCTGGGATCTAGTGGAGAAGCTACCACTGTTGTTTGGCTGGATGGAGATGTCGTACCCACCAGATTTCCCACTTAATATGTTTATGTCCATAGATTAATGCCACTCTCACCTTGGGTCAGGGAAGCTGCTTTTTGCTGATGGTTATGACTATTGGAGAGACGCAAAACTCATCAAAATGCTGAAAATAAATGACTGTTGAGTACTCAGCACTAAATGAAACATTCCTATAATATCCTCCAAGGCTCAGAGAATGCTGTGATATAGGCAGGAAAAGACCATAAGAACCAGAGGATGAGGGGAGGGCTCTGGGACACTGTGTCCTGGACATGAAGTGGCCTTTGTATTCATAACCTCACAGCAGCATCCATTACCTGCACAATAGCGGGCCCATCACCTTGTCTTCATGAATTATGGAAGAGTACAAAAAGTTACATTAAAAATAGAAGAGGGACTAGTTAAAGAGAAGAACAGGCTCACTGAGAGGGAAATGGAAGAAAGGAAATAAAAGAAAGTAACTGAAGGGGATTATGAACAAAGTACATGATGAAAAACTGTCAGTAAAAACATTCCAAAAGAAAAAATGTGTTGGAGAGATGGCTTAGCAGTTAAGGCATGGGCCTGCAAAACCTAAAGACCCAGGTTCAATTCCACAGTACCCATGTAAACCAGATGTGCATTCATGTGGAGTTCGTTTACAGTGGTTAGAGGCCTGGTGCAGCCATTCTCTCTCTCTCTCAAGTAAATAAATAAAGACTTTTTAAAAAGGTTTTGTTTTGTTTTGTTTTGTTTTTAGTTTGAATTGGAAACTGAATGTTATTTTTGTTTATTTGTTATCTATTTTGTTTGGCAAAGCACTATTTTCACTTGATTTTCTGTTGCTGTGTCTGTTAATTATGGACAGAGGGATATGGAAGTTGACATTTTTTTAAATGCTTTTATTTATTGGCAAGCAGAGAGATAGAAGATAGACAGACAGAAAGAACGGGTGTGCCAGGGCCTCCAGCCGCTGGAAACAGAGTCCAGATGCATGCACCACTTTGTGCATCTGGCTTTTCATGGGCAACGGGAAATAGAACTTGGGTTGTTGGGCCTTGTAGGCAAGCCTCTTAACTACTGAGCCATCTCTCCCATCTAAAGTTGCCAATTTTGATCTGTTCCTTCTTGTAGTTTTCTTGATTTTGCTTCACATGGTTTGATCCTTTTATTAGACACATGCATGTTAAGGATTGTTATGTCTTCTTATAAAATTGACTCACTTGTCCTTCAGTAATTTCCCTTTTTCATTCCTTATCCTTGGTCTGAAGTCAGCTGTCTGAACTAATATAACTTTCCTGCTTTCTTTTGATTACTGTCACCATGGTATCCCTTTCTCCATCCATTGACTTGCAATATCTGTCTTTATATTCATATTAGGTTTCTTGTAGACAATGTATATAGTTGCGTCTGATTTCTTTATCCATCCTGATAGTTTCTGTCCATTGGCACCACCTTTATTTGGAAGAACAGACAAACAAGCTAGGATTTAGACAAACATTTGGCAGATGTTTTCTGACAGAAGCCAAATGAACCTGTCATTTCAAAGGAAGCAACTGAAAGCATTTACTGCCAGAGGAAAAAAAAGGAGTTTTCCAGCCAACTTCAGAGTTTTTGGAAAATTCATGTGCCTTGGTGACCCTGGAACTTTCTAATACCTAGATTTTTCTGATGGTATTTGTGATAATATTGATAATACGATTTTTTTAAACTTAAAAAAGTTGATATTCTAAATTTTTTTCTGGTTTTGATTTTGCTGTTGTTTTTGTTTGAGATAGCATCTTGCTATGCAGTCAGTTGAGGCTAGCCTCAAAGCCACTATGTACCTCAAACTCACAACTGTCTACCTCAGCCTCCCAAATACTGAAATTCCAGGTGTGGGCCACCACACTCAACTCTAATTGTAAAGGTTATATGAAATGCAAAAAATAAAAACACTATGCCATCTAAAAGCAATTTTGAAAGATTGTTGGGCATAATCGCATGAGTCTGTAATCCCAGCACTCAAGGCTATGGCAGAAGGATTAAAAGTTTGAAGTCATTCTGTGCTACATAGGAAGATTTGTCTAAAAGTGAGGTGATGAACTTAATACCTGATTACAAGACCTACTGTTACTTTGTAGGAATCTTATTTCCAAAGGAATTCATAAGAGAATAATAGATTATACCTGTACTTTCAGTTCTTGAGAAGCTGAGGCAGGAGGATGTGAGTTGGAAGCAGGACGGATGCCTAGAATGTATGAAGAGCTCTTGCAATGATAAGAAGAAAAGTAGGCAAAAGATTCATACCCACACATCAAAGAGATCTACGCAAGGCATCCTGCTAGGGAAAGGGCATACAGCATCATTAGTGGGGGAGAGGTGAGGAAGGGTGGAGGAGAGGAAGCCCCACCCTGCTGGGATGAACTTCCCAGCCAGCCAGAGCCTGGAGGAGGAGGAAGGGGTTTATTATTACAGATCCGGGGGAATAGCAGGAAGCTTCACCATGGCAAAAGAGGCTGGCTCCCTTTCACTGACCCAAGCAGAGAGAAAACCACAGCGGCCAGCACCACAGACAAGACAAAAGCTCAGCAAACAGCAGGGGCTCAGCTAAACTCAAGCTCTGCACACCTTTGGGCTGAAATTAGACCTGCCCCGAGAGACACCTTAGTGCTAGACCCCAGGATCCCCAGTGACACCTCCTCCAGCCAGGTGGTTGGAGATAAGCTTTTTCATTAAAATACCTGAGTCTATTTGGAAATATATGGTCAAACTATCACAGCATGAAAGCAGAAGGAGGTTATGGTGGGGGAAGGGAAGCGAAAATAAAATTTTCTTGTAGGGCTGGAGAGCTGGCTTAGTGCTTAAGGCACTTGCCGGCAAAGCCAAAGGACCCAAGTTCAATTCCCAATGACCCATATAAGCCAGATGCACAAGATGGTTCATTCATCTGGAGTTTGTTTGCAGCAGCTGGAAGCCCTGGCGTACCCATGCTCTCCCTCTCTGTGTCTTCCCCTCTCTCATCTACCTCTTTTTTCTCCTTCTCTCTCTCTCTCAAATAAATAAATAATTTACTTGTAAAATAACACTGAAACCTAATTCTTTGTATGCTAATACAAATTAAGAATTAATTAAAATCACAATATCTCTACCTGTTTAATAGAATGGCCAAAAATTAAGAAGATTGACAATATCACATATTAAAGAGATTATAAAGTATTGGAACTCATATCCAATGTGGTATGCGTCTTAAGGGGCACAACAAAAGTTGAGCTTATACAGTCTAACCTATCCATTCCATTTCTAGCTATTTATCCATAAGAAATGAAAACATGTATCTATACAAAGATTTGCACATACCTATTCATAGCAGATTGATTTTTTTAATTTTTTTGTTCATTTTTATTTATTTATTTGAGAGTGACAGAGAGAGAGAGAGAGAGAGAGAGAGGGAAGCAGATAGAGAGAGAGAGAATGGGCGCGCCAGGGCCTCCAGCCACTGCAAACGAACTCCAAACGTGTGCGCCCCCTTGTGCATCTGGCTAACGTGGGTCCTGGGGAACTGAGCCTCAAACCGGGATCCTCAGGCTTCACAGGCAAGCGCTTAACTGCTAAGCCATCTCTCCAGCCCAGAAGATTGATTTTTTGTAACCAAAACTTTAGAGGAAAAAACAAATGGCCATTTGCAGGAGAAGAGATAAATACTCTTCCATCAAATGGTAGAATATTATGCAACAATAAAAGTGAAGCACTACTGATTCACACTAAAACATAGCTACATTTAAATATGGGCTGAGTGAAAAAGCAGCCAGTCAAAAGAGATTGCATTTTTTCTCTCTCTCTCTCCTGCTCTCTGATAAATAAATAAAATATTAAAAAGAGGGTGCTGGAGAAATGGCTTAGTGGTTAATGCACTTACCTGTGAAGCCTAAGGACCCAGGTTTGATTCCCCAGGACCCAAGTAAGCCAGATGCACAAAGTGGTGCGTGCGTCTAGAGTTTGGCACCTGGCTGCCGGTGCTGCTCGCTGCTTTCCAGTGTGAACTGCAGAGCAGCGTCTCCCCAGGACACCTCCAGGCCTTCAGTGCCAGATTGGGGGTGCTGAGGCCTCCAGCCTCATGGACTGAGCAGCTACGGGGCTCCTTGACTCTCAGGCCTGCAACCTGCTATTGTTGGACTGCCATAAACTAATCCAATAAATTCCCTTTTAACACAATTTATTCTATACGTTCTGTTCCTTTAGAGAACCCTGACTAATACACTCTTAAATAAATAAATAAGTAAAACTATTTTTAAAGATTGCATTCTTTACAATGTCACTATAAAACTAATATCACTGCTAAATATCATAGCCACTGGCCAAATACATATCTGCTGAGCATTTGAAATGCAACTAATGTAAATTGAGAGATGCTATACATACCAAGTTTTAAGACTTGGTAAGAGGGCTGGAGAGATGAGTCAGAGTGAAGGCACTTGCCTACAAAGCCTAACAACCCAGGTTCAATTCCCCAGTACCCATGTAAAGCCAGATGCACAAATTGGCACATGCATCTGCAGTTTGTTTGTAGTGGTAAAGGGACCCTGGTGTGACCATTCTCTCTCTCTCTCTTCTTGCACATAAATAAATAAAATATAAGAAAGGTTTAAAAACAAAGGCTTGGGGGCTAGAAAGATGGCATATTAGTTAAGGTGCTTACCTAGGAAGCCTAAGAACCCAGGTTTAATTCCCCAGTACCCACATAAGCCAGATACACATGGTGGTGCATGAATCTGGAGTTCGTTTGCAGTGGAGTACCTGGTGCACCCTTCCTCTCTCTTTCCTCTATTTGCCTCTTTCTCTGAAATAAATAAAAAATAAAATAATTTTTAGAAAAAGACATGGTATGAAAAGAGTGCAAAATATATCATTAATGGTTTTGTGCTAATTATGTGTCAAGGTAATAATACTTTTGATACACTATATTGTATTAGTAAAATATGTTAAGGTAAAGACAGGTGTAGTAGTGCATGCCTTTAATCCCAGCACTCAGGAGGCAGAGGAACATTGCCATGAGTTCAAGGCCACCCTGAGACACATAGTGAACTCCAGGTCAGCCTGAGCTAGAGTGAGACCCTACCCTGAAGAAAAAGAAAAAAAAATATATATGTGTGTGTGTGTGTGTGTGTGTGTGTGTGTGTGTGTGTGTGTGTAGGTAATTTCACCTGTTTCTTTTTTAACATACTATTAGTAAATTGACAATTACATAGGTAGCTCTCCTTTGTAGCCTTGTACATCTGGCTTATGTGGGTACTGGAGAATCATACCTGGGTCCTTTGGCTTTGCAGTCAAGTGCCTTAACCACTAAGCCATCTCTTCAGCTTCTTTTTTGTCTTTTCATACTTAGGTTTTTTAATGCTTAAATGTTTGTGTGAGCATGCGTGTTTGTGTGGGGATGGGTGCACACATGAGGAACATATAGGACATCCTTGGATGTTGCTCCTAAGGTACACTGTTCACCTCTTTTTGATACAGGGCCTCACTGGTTTGGAACTCACCAGTTAGGTTAGACTGGCTATCCGATAAGCCCCTCTACCTTCCCAGCACTGGTATTAAAGCCTTGCACCACCAGACCAGGCATTTTTTTTAGCTTATTTTATTTTATTTTTTATCTATTTATTTATTTATTTTGGTTTTTCGAGGTAGGGTCTCACTCTAGCTCAGGCTGACCTGGAATTCACTATGTAGTCTCAGGGTGACCTCAAACTCACAGCTATCCTCCTACCTATGCCTCCCAAGTGCTGGGATTAAAGGTGTGCACCACCACACTTTATTTTTATTTATTTATTTGAGCGAGAGAGAAAGAGGCAGAGAGAGAGAGAGAGAGAATGGGCACGCCAGGGCCTCCAGCCACTGCAAACGAACTCCAGATGTGTGTGCCCCCTTGTTTATCTGGCTTACATGCATCCTGGGGAATTGAACTGCGGTCCTCTGGCTTTGCAGGCAAACATCTTAACCACCAAGCCATCTCTCCAGCCTCCAGACCAGAAATTTTTACCTGAGTACTGGGGAGCAAACTCAGGTCCTCATGCTTACGAGGGAAGTACTGTTATCAACTGAGTCATAGGCCAGCCCTGGATTCATTTGTCTTTTACTAAGCTTCACAAGATGTGAAAAAAAATTAAAACTTTCCCCTCATCTAACTAAATATTCTGGGATTTTTTTAATTTATTTATTTGAGAGCGACAGACACAGAGAGAAAGACAGATAGAGGGAGAGAGAGAGAATGGGCGCGCCAGGGCCTCCAGCCTCTGCAAACGAACTGCAGACGCGTGCGCCCCCTTGTGCATCTGGCTAACGTGGGACCTGGGGAACCGAGCCTCGAACCAGGGTCCTTAGGCTTCACAGGCAAGCGCTTAACCGCTAAGCCATCTTTCCAGCCCTGGGATTTAGAAAATAGTTTATTAAAAATAATCTGGAGCCGGGCGTGGTGGCACACGCCTTTAACCCCAGCACTCTGGGGACAGAGGTAGGAGGATTGCTGTGAGTTCAAGGCCATCTGAGACTACATAATGAATTCCAGGTCAGCCTGAGCTAAAAATCAAAAATCCAAAAATAATAATAATAATAATAGTAATAATAATAATCTGTCTCAGGAAATAAAGCAGAATAGCCACAGTGGGTGACTGTTAGCATGTTCCTCTGGCCTCCCCACATGTGCATATGTGGTGATTTGGATGGATGCCCCTCAATTGATTCAGGAGTTTATTAAAGCTGGCTGGAGGAGGCATCACTGGGGTGGATCTGAATTCGACCCAAGATACATAAAGTGCCGAGCTTTGCCGGGGTTCCTGAAGTCTGCTTGCTTATGGTGTTGGTGGTGGCTTTTCTCTCTGTGTGGGTCTGTGAAAGGGGTTAACATCTTCTGCCATGATGAAACGTCGCTCGATCTGTAAGCGTCAGGAAATTCCCTTCCTCCCATAAACTGTGTCAGATTTGCAGGTTCATTCCAGCAACCTGGGGCTGACTTATACAGTATACAAGGTACATGAATCCGCATGTGCACATGCATACATCACATGAACACACACACCACACATACCACACATAATACACACACCAAAAATTTTAAAAATGCTACCTACATGAGCACATAATGGGTTCTTACAGAGTACTTATAATTAATATTTAAATATTATGAACACATCATAGGTTCTTATATATTATTTATAATTATTATTTAAATGTTAAGTTCTTTCTACTTAAAGAGACATTGAGACCATGCTATATATAAACATGTTTTTTAAACATAATACTAGATTCTTATAGAATGTCCACTGCCTCATATGGTTTACAGGATTGAGAACTTCTATGAGAAACTTTTACGCAAGCAAGAACAGAAGTATAGGGCTGGAGAGATGGCTTAGTGGTTAAGACACTTGCCTGCAAAGCCAAAGAACCCAGGTTCAACTCCCCAGGACCCACGTAAGCCAGATGCACATGCATTTGGAGTTCGTTTGCAGTGTCTGGAGGCCCTGGCATGCCCATTCTCTCTCTACCTGCCTATTTCTAGCTCTCTCTCTCAAATAAATAAAAAATAAATGATATGAAAAGAAGTATATATGTGTACATTAACAATTAGCTTAAGTAAGTGTATTCAAGATAATTTTCTATATGGTCTAGCCCTTTGAGCTTTGGGGACACTCTTATGAGCTAGAAATGAAGAGGTAATTTTCAACCTTATTTGTTCACCTGGCTAATTTCACATAACACAATAACTTCCAAGACATTTTCAGCAGCAAGCCTGCTTTTCATGAGAATGAACAATGAGGGGCTGGGGAGGAAGCTCAGTGCAATTTGCTGTGTGACTCTGATTACCTTCGGTCAGATCCCCAGACTCTTCTAAGAGCTGGAAGCTGTGGTGGGCTTCTGAAATCTCATTGTGCCTCGGTGATAAGGGAGGCAGAGACAGCAAATCTTCCTGGAAACTCATGGAATGGGACAGTGAGCTATCAATGACCATACCTCAAAAGAGTTGGAAGGCAACAGCCAACACCGAAATAATCTCTGACACCCACACGAGCGCCATAGCACATGGGCATTGGCACTCACACACGTGAGCATGCACACCAAATAAATATTTGGGTTTTTTTTTTTTTTTTTTTTTTTTTTTTTCTTGAGGTAGGGTCTCACTCTAGCCCAGGCTGACCTGGAATTCACTATGTAGTCTCAAGTTGGCCTGGAACTCACTGTGATCCTCCTACCTCTGCCTTCCAAGTGCTGGGATAAAAGGTGTGCCCCACCACGCCCAGTGAAATAACTATTTTTAAAAGAGAGAATTAGGGGCTGGAGAGACACAGTGACTCAGTGGTTCAGGCACTTGCCTGCAAAGCCTTACAACCTGGGTTTGAGTCCTCAGTGCCCATGTAAAGCCAGATGCACAAGGTGGCACATGCATTTCAAGTTCTTTTGCAGTACCTGGAGGCCCTGGCGCTCCCATATTCTCTGTCTCTCTTCTCTCTCTACCTCTCTCTCTGCTTGCAAATATTTTTTTTTTTTACAGAGGAGTGAATTAATAGTAATACCAATCTTATAATTTTAGGAAGCTGCATCCATCAGGATCTTCAAAGAAGACAGAAATCGCACTGTTGGTAACTAAGGGAGGCATGCGCGTTAGAGATAAACTCCTGTGTTAAAGCACCTTAAAGATCATTTCTTTTATTTTCAGCCTAAACTTTATGGTGTAAGCTGAGCATGTCCAAAGGCATTTTTTTCTATCACATCAATATTTTCCATATGTGCTCTGAGTCTTTGAGCTAAACAGGCCAAAAGACACTGTGTCTACTATCTTTGCAGTTTAAATTATGATCTTACACTGAGTGTGCTTGGGAATGTACTCCTAAACTGAGGCATGCTTAGGAACTGGCCCGCCACTCTCTGAATATGAATAAGCCCTCAGGATAAAGTCTCTGCGCCTCCTGTGTTCAGGGAGAGCATTGCTTCAGAAACAACCTGTACTCTCCTTGCCTGCTGCGATGATAAATCCTTCTCTACTTTCATGTCTCAAGTGTGCTGGTTTTGGTTGCGCATTCACCAGGATGCGAGTCCATTGTGGGTGACTGCATCACCAGCTAGCAGAACAGAGAAACTGTAGCATGAATGACTGCTAGCCAGACCTTGGACAGCTGACAAGGCAAAGAAACAGCAAGATGTCGTGGAGATGACATCCATTAGAAGCAGATATTTCTTACCCTGGGACAGAGGAACTAAAGAAAGGTCAGAATTAATAGAAATTAATAGAAGTAATAGAAGCTCAGGAAAGGGCTCCATGGAATGGAGTGAGACCTCTGAGGCAAGCAACTCGTGCCTCAGATACCTGGGAGAGGGTCCTGGAGAGTTGGATCCAGGAATGGTGAAGCAAGGAAGGTGTTGCAGCCAGGTTCACATTACTGGGAGAAATCACCCAACCAAGAGTAGCTTGTGGGTAAAAAAGAGGTTTATTTTGGCTTACAAGCTTGAGGGGAAGCTCTATGATGGCAGGGGAAACAACATAAGGTGGACAATAGCAACAGGAGCATGTTCCAAACACTGGCAAGGGGACACTGGCTATAACACCCATAAGCAAGCCCCCAAAATATACCACCTCCAGGAGGTGTTGATTCTCAAATCTCCATCAGCTGAGAACCTAGCATTCAGACCACCTAAGTTTATGGGGGACACCTGAATCAAACCACCACAGAAGGGATGCCCTACTGACTGAACTCCAAGAGTGCTTACAGGTGTGCATGGTTACTTTCCTTGCTCTTGCAACAAATACCTGTTGAAAGCAGCTGAGGAAGAAGGGTTTGTTTTGGGTCACGGTTTGAGACGATACAGTCCATCATGGCGGCAGGAGCATGAGGCAGCTGGATACATTACACTGATGGTCAGAAAGCAGAAAGTGACCAACAGTGATGCTCAGCTCACGTTCTTCCTCTTATGCAGTCCAGGACCCCACCCCATGGACCTTATTTAAGAAACTCCCTCACAGACATGTCCTAAGACTTGTTTCCATGGTGATCCTAAATTCTTTCAAGTTCTTTTCCCTCCATTTCCCCATCCATAGATGGGCATCTAGGTTAAGTCTGTATCTTAGCTATTGTGATTAGTGTTGCAACAAACAGAAGAGTATCTCTTTGATGTAATGATTTAAAATAACTCTCAAGCTCTAAGGAATTGAGAATAAAAGTGCTATTTCCTTCCATTACTCATGAAATGGTTGGGATTTCTTGCTCTACATGGATGGAAATTAAGAGTAGATGAGCAGTAGTTCTCCTAATGTTGGTAATACTCGCCTTTCTAATGCTCAAGGCTTATGGCTAGGGTTGACAGGCTCAGAAGCATACAGCTCCCAGCCATGATAACTAGAGGCTTGAGACTTAAGGAGTTATCGGCCAAAAATATATAGTGCTAAGTGTTCAAATTAGATGTTTGTTGTTCCATGTTCCAATTTCCAGCAACCCAGCAGTTGGCTACTAATGAAACCCTCAGCTCTGAGCAGCAGTTGCTGAAGGCAGCAGTCAGAGCTGGGTCATTTTATAGATCCTAAGCCTTGGGTTCTGAAACCCTCTGCCTTTAATGACCCAGTGCTACAGCTCTCGAGACTCTGGGGCTGGGACCTTCAAGGCTTGGCACCTCGAGAGAAGTCGTTCAGTGACTAGAAGCTGCAGTCGTCCACCCCCGCCACCTTCTGCTTCCTACACTACTGACCCTGTGCCTTCTCTCACCTTCTCTGCACTTCCACCACACTTTGTCTTCTCTGATGCCCACCACTTCTACCCTGGACCACTGTCTTCCCACTGCGGCTGGTTCCATAGCAACCACTACTAATGTTGCTTCTTCTCCTCCTTTTTTTTCAGTTCATCTCCCTCTCTACTTGGGAGAAAAATTACAAGAAAGTAAAGACATTGGAGAGCAGCCTTTTATTGGACCTAATGTTACAATACCAAGGGGGCAACACAGAAAGATGTCTCAAACCAGCCTTGTTAGGGGCTGAAGAGATGGCTTAGCAGTTAAGGCACATGCCTGTGAAGCCTAAGGACCCCAGTTTGATTCTCCAGGTCCCACATAAGCAAGCTGCACATGATGGCATGTGAGTTTGTTTGCAGTGGCTAGAGGCCCTGGCATGCCCATCCCCGCCCTCTTTCTCCCTCATTCTGTCTCTAATAAATAAATTTTAAAATCTTCTAAAACAAAAAAAGACAGCCTTGTTACCTAACCAGGATTGGGTATGCGGGGCATAGATGTCCCATGCAAATGAAGGATTATATTTACACCAATCACAGCGTATCTTTCATTTCCACCAACCACCGGAGAGTTACTGAGGCAATGTTCTCCCTCCCATCATGAGTGAGAATAACTGCAGTCATCTAAAGTTCACCAAAGCTGGTCTGCGTAGAATGGCCTTTTCCTGAGTGCTGTCATGCAAGGCTGTGCAGGTATTCTAGAATAGTCATAACTGGAGCTAAGCCTCCTGGAACATGAGTCATGGTCCCAGTTGAAGTGGTCCTTATTGCTGGCATATTCTCAGAATGACAGCAGAGTGACCAAAGCAGCCTTGAGGATAATCCAGCCAGACAAGAAAGGGACTGATCAGATGACAGTTTCCCCACCACCACCGTCACTCAGGCTGCCAGGCATAAGGGAAGGATTTGTCCTGAGTATTTTGCTCAGAGGGAAAAAAATGTTAAAGTGATATGATGGTCTATAATTTTTTCTTGTTTTTTTTTTTTTTTGTTTTTTTTTTTGAGATAGGGTCTCACCCTAGCTTAAGCTGACCTGGAATTCACTATAGTCTCAAGGTGGCCTTGAACTCAAAGGATCCTCCTACCTCTGCCTCCTAAGGGCTGAGATTAAAGGAGTGCACCACCACACCCAGCCTGATGGTTTATATTTATTGTCAACCTGACAATACCTACAATCACCGAGTAAGTGAGCCCCTGGGTATGCCTGTGAAGGATTTTCTTGATTAGGTTAAAATGGAAAGAGCTACTTAAATAGTGGGCAGCACCACTCTGTTGGCTGAGGTCTTAGACTATATACAAGGGAGAAAGCTAGGTCTGGAGAGATGGCTTAGTGTTTAAGGTGCTTGCTTGTAAAACTAAAGGACTCAGGTTCAATTCCCCAGGACCCACATAAGCCACATAAGTACAAGGTGACACATGCATCTGGAGTTTGTTTATAGTAGCTGGAGGCTTTGGCACACCCATTCTCTCTCTAATTAATAAATAAGTAAATAAATAAAATATTGATCTGGGTGTGGTGGTGCAATCCTTTAGTCCCAGCACTTTGAAGCAGAGGTAGGAGGATCACCATGAGTTCAAGGCCACCCTGAGACTACAGAGTGAATTCCAGGTCAGTCTGGGCTAGAGTGAGACCCTATCTTGAAAAAAGATTGGTCTTTTGTTTTGTTTTGTGGTGTGGGGTTGTTTTTGTTGCTGTTTACTACAGCAAAACTCTACTTTGAAACATAAAAAAAAGAAGAAGAACGGGGAGAGAGCTGGCTGAGCAGCAGCGTTAACTACCCTCTGCTTCCTCACTGTTGGCTGGTTGTGACCAGTTCTTCAAGTTCCTACCATCATGCTTCTCAGCCACAATGGACTGTAGCCTCTGCCTGCAAGCTAAAATGAGCCCTTCCTCCTTTAAGTTGCTTTTGCCAGGTGTTTTGCCCCAGGACAGAAAGTAACTAATACAAGTGCTTACAATGAAGAAGTGAAATAAGGAAGCTCAGCACAAAACCAGCCGTCTTCATAGCACTTAACAGTGCTTCATATGTTGAACCCCACTCCAGTGCCCTTGGGAGTCACATTCTCCTGATTTGTCTCATTTTCATATGCTTGGTAATGAGATGACTTTACATTTTAAACATTACTTCATGAATAAGAACATGTAATAAGGCCTTGCTTACTGTGAGGATTCATATCCACCAAAAAATCCTTCTGAAAACCAAACAGAGCCCCATCTGATACAGGATTCATATTTGAGGGGAGTGTGTGATGGAGCCACAAACCTTATACCACTCTTGTTTGGCCCCAGCATCCCTGTGCTCATTTCAGATTTTTTCCCCCCAGGACTTTCTCATTGTTTTTTTGTCTACCTTTTTATTTTTAGATGCCCTCTGTTTTCAACATTGTATTTTACACTATGGGAAACACCAGAGGAATAGAAAACATAGTTACTGCTTACTGCTGTATTTAAGATCTAACTGGGGGGACTGGAAAGATTGCTCAGTGGTTAAAGATGCTTGGTTTTTTAAAACCTGATAGCCCAGGTTTGACTCCCCAGTGCCCACATTAAGTGAGATGCACAAAATGGCACATGTATCTGGAATTATTTTGCAGCATCAAGAGCCTTGGTGTTCCCTCCCCCCATCTTTTTCTCTTTCAAGTAAATAAATATATATATAAAACATATATCACATATAATATTGTATTATATGTATAATGTAATATTGTATATATATATATATGTATATATATATGTATATATATATATATATATATATGCAGTTACATTAATGTTCATTAAACCTAGCTGAGTTACTTACATTCATCCCACTCATTAAAAAAAAAAAAAAAATGAAAGATCTGGCTGGCCATGGTGGTGCAAGCCTTTAATCCCAGCACTTGGAAGGCAGAGTTTGGAGGACTCCCATGAGATTAAGGCCAGCATGGACTAGAGTAAGACCCTACCTCAAAAAAAATAGTAATAATAATAATAATTACAATTATTATTATTATGATAAATCAAACTGGGGATATAGGGCCAACATCTATGGAACAATTAAAAACAGTATATAATGCAGAGTATTACATAGCAGCAAAATAAAGTATTGGCTCCCCTCAACTTCCAGTAAGAGTTGATAAAAACCGTCATGAATTAAAAGTGGTAGTAAATCAAAACTACATTTACTACACCTAACCTAGCAAGCACTAGGGTGCTTAGTGACACGGTACCCTGTAGAGTATCAGCTGTTCCCTGGGACAGCATGACTGACGGGAGTTATCACTGCCCAACATGAAAAGCCACGAGGCCTGGAAAAGATCCTGACTCAAAGTCTGAAGTATCGAGCAGACAGACAGTACACTGTTTTCACACCATTGTAAAATAAAAAACAAAAGGACCCTTCGTTAATCTCCTATATAAACAATACTCTATTCATTTCAGGTAAGCTAAAATCAAAAAAAACTAACAGTCCCACTTCTTAGGATATGGTTTATTTTATTCCATTGTCTTTATAAATATACATTCATAATTGAGATTACTCTGTAGCATTTGTATACAGTTTTTTTTTTTTCACTTAACGTAAATCTGGGAGCATCTTCTTTTTCTATTCAAATTTTAGTACCTTGAACTGGAGGGATGGATTAACAGTTAAGGTGTTTGCCTGCAAAGCCAAAGGACCCAGGTTCAATTCCCCAGTACCCACGTTAGCCAGAGGCACAAGGGGGAGCACACATCTGGACTTTGTTTGCACTGGCTGGAGGCCCTAGTACATCCATTCTCTAACTCTCTCGCTCTTTCTCTGTCAAATAAATAAATATAATATAATAAAATAATTTTAAAATCCTGGTACCTTTAATGGATTTATCTTCCACAGTATGAGTTTAGGTTAAGTTATTTCATCATTTCTTCATTAACATATACTTAGCTGGTGTGTGTGGGGAGATACAGACGCTTGTCCATTCACCCAAAATAGAGCACACATGACATACCAAAGCATGATTGTACCAAAAAACAATTTTGGTGAACCATTCAGTTTATTACAGGAGCATGGATGACTCGAAGGCAGCCGCATCTCTGAAAGAGCCACCCCAGCATTGGTGACACTCCCCCTGCCGGCTGTATCTTTGGAGTTAACTTCAGGACTTCTAGGCAGTTTGGCTGGTCAGAGTCCTACCCGCCCCCTCCCCCCCCCAACCACTTGTTTACTACTTCTGTCATCTTGGGGAGGGAGTCTTGTGACCTTGTAAGTTTTCGTTTCCTCTCTACCACCACCACCACCTCCCCCTCCCGACACACACACACACACACACACACACACACACACACGTGTTGACCTCCTGAATCTCTTGAGCCTTCCTCCTCTCTCCAGGAGCTCTAGGAGGGAATATTTTCATCTGGAGAAACTTGCCAAGTTATAACATTCCTTTTTCACCATCATCAGAATTACCTTCCTGGGGGCTGAAGAGATGGCTCAGTGGTTAAGACGCTTGCCTGCAAAGCCAAAGGACTAGGTTTGATTCCCCAGCACCCAGGTAAGCCAGATGTACAAGGTGACACATGCATCTAGAGTTCCTTTGCAATGGCTGAAGGCTTATCCCCCCACTCTCTCTCTCTGAAATAAATAAATACAAATATTAAAAAAGAATTACCTTCCTGGGCACCTAGGAAGGTGCCTCAACAGTTAAAGACACTTGCCTGCAAGCCTCCTGGCTGAGGTTGATGCCCCAGAGCCCACACAAAGGCCTGACACAAAGTGACACACACCCCAACTGCGCCTGTGCCAATGGGGGGCAGAAGTGGAAGAATCCAAAGCTGTAAGGCAGCTTGACTGGAGTTCAGGCAGCCACAAAATGAGAGCCCTTACCTGAAAAAAGAAGGCAAAATGAGAGAGCAAGCTCCCACAAGCTGTCCTGTGACCTCCACGTGAGCCGCATGGTGCACACCCCCACATGCATACTTACTAAACACACACACACACACACACACACACACACACGTCATACACACACACACAATACACACACAAACATCATATACAGCCACATATATTTACTAAATGCATGTGCGCATGAGCGTGGGCACATGCACGCACACACACACACACAAAGTTAAAAAATAAATCAACAGGCTGGAGAGATGGCTTAGCGGTTAAGCTCTTGCCTGTGAAGCCTAAGGACACCAGTTTGAGGCTCGATTCCCCAGGACCCACGTTAAGCCAGATGCACAAGGGGGCGCACGCATCTGGAGTTCCTCTGCAGTGGCTGGAGGCCCTGGCGCCCGTTCTCTCTCTCTATCTATCTGCCTCTTTCTCCCTCTCTCTGTCGCTCTCAAATAAATAAATAAAAATAAATAAACAAACAAACAAACAAAAACAAAAGGAGAAAATACCTGCTTAGCAGCAATCCTATAATCCCAGCTGCTGAGGAGGCTTAGGCAGGAGGATCACCAAAGACTCAGCCAGTGAGCTCAAGACTAGCTGGGGCAACTTGGTGAGACTCTATCTCAAAATAAAAAGAGGGCTGGGCATGTAGCTGAGCGGTAGACCACAGCCTAGCCTAGCATATGTTTCAGGTTCAATCCCCAGCAGTGCAAAAACAAAAATGAAAAGGAGGACTGGAGAGATTGCCAGGTGGTTAGAGCACTTGCTTGCAAAGCTTGACAGTCCGGGTGTCATTCCTGAGTACCCACATAAAGCCAGATGCACAAAGGCCTATGTGCCTGGAGTTCATTTCTAGTAACAGGAGGTCTGCCAAACCAATTCATAATTTCTCTCTCTCTTTCTCTCCCTCCCTAATTAAAAAAAAATACAATTTTGGGTTTATTTAATTTAAGTTATTTATTTGACAGAGAAAAAGGGAGGAGGAGGAGGAGAGAGAATGGGTGCACCAGGGCCTCCTGCCACTGCAAACAAACACCAGACGCGTGCACCCCCTTGTGCATCTGGCTAACATGGGTGCTGGGGAATTGAACCTGGGTCCTTTGGCTTTGCAGGTAAATGCCTTAACCACTAAGCCCCCCTTCCAGCCCCAATTTGGGGTTTTTTGTTTGTTTGTTTGTTTGTTTGTCTGTCTGTCTGTTTTTTTCAAGGCAAGGTCCCATTCTAGCCTAGGCTGAGCTGGAATTCACTATGTAGTCTCACTGTGGCCTGCAATTCATAGTGAATCTCCTACCTCTGCCTCCTGAGTGCTGGGATTAAAGGTGTGTACTATCAAGCCCAGCAATAAATACAATTTTTAAAAAATAAATAAATAAAAAACAAAGATAGAGTAGAGAATGGGCACTGGGGCTTCCAGCCACTGCAAACGAACTCCAGACGCGTGCGCCCCCTTGTGCATCTGGCTAACGTGGGACCTGGGGAACCGAGCCTCGAACCGGGGTCCTTAGGCTTCACAGGCAAGCGCTCAACTGCTAAGCCATCTCTCCAGCCCAATAATTCCAATTTTGAAGAAAAAACAAGAACAAAATACTCCATGAATCTGCATATCCATGTACTGTATGAACTGGGAGCCAGATCAGTGAGGTAGGATGGAGGACTGGTCTCTGGAGGCTGAGGCCATGTCTCCGAGTTTTAAGAAACAGTCCCATCAGATTATAAAGCCCAAGGACATAAGCATGTTTAGAGCTCTTCATGTTAACAAACTGATTTCTAGATTGTCCTCGTTTACATCCTGCTGGCAAAGCATAAAATGACCCCTTCACTAGGCCTTGGGCAGCAATAAGTGTGAATATTTTTAGGGTGAAATGATTTCTCAATATTATTTTGATTTGTGTTTTTAGATAACTTGTGAATTTGAGCATTTTACTCCCAGGGCATGTTAACTCTTGATGCAAGGTACATGAAAAACAAGTTGCTATGGCATATTTTCCTCTAAATTGACTTGATAAAATATAAAGATGCTGCTTTTATTATTCCGTCATGACTTAAAGCAAATTCTTCATTTAAAAACAATTGGGGGCTGGAGAGATGGCTTAGCAGTTAAGCGCTTGCCTGTGAAGCCTAAGGACCCCGGTTCGAGGCTCTGTTCCCCAGGTCCCACGATAGCCAGATGCACAAGGGGGCAAACGCATCTGGAATTCATCTGCAGTGGCTGGAGGCCCTGGCATGCCCATTCTCTCTGTCTCTCTCTCTCTCTCTCTCTGCCTCTTTCTCTGTCTGTCACTCTCAAATAAATAAATAAAAATAAACCAAAAAAATTAAAAAAGAAACAATTGGGCTGATCCTACCTAATACAAGAAACCAACTGCCTACTTTGGATCCGCCCCACCCCCACCGTTGGCCACCAGGCCTGGCATCTTTTTTATTTTCTTTCTTCCTTCCTTCCTTTCTTTCTTTCTTTCTTGAGTGTGTGTAAAGTATAGGCATCGTGCTGTTTGTGGTGTGTGGTATATGAATACGTGTGTGTGTGTGTGTGTGTGTGTGTGTGTGTGTGTGTGTGATGTTTGTATACCCCACGGGCATGCATGTGCAAGAGAGAGAACAGCAGGCGTCCTCTTATCATCCATTGAGGTGTTTCTTTCCTGAGGTGGGATCTTCCCTCACGGGAGCCCCAGTTATTCTCCAGGCTCTGCCCCTCCCACGATGAGAGTAACATATGTATGTCGGGTAGGCTGTCTTGAAACTCACTCTGTAGCCCCAGGCTGGCCTCAAACTCACTGCAATCCTTCTACCTCTGCCTCCCAGTGTTAAGATTAAAAACATGCACTATCACACTCAGTTTAAGCTAGGTTTAAAAATATATATTATTGGCTGGAGAGACAGTTCAGTGGTTAAGATGCTTGCCTGCAAAGTCTCACAGCCCAGGTTCAATTCCCCAGTACCCACATAAAACCAGATGCACAAGGTGATACATGCGTCTGGAGTTCTTTTGCAGTGACTGGAAGCCCTGGGGCAGCCATTTTCTCCATCTGTTTGTGTGTCTCTCTTCTCTCTATCTCTCTCTGCTTACAAATAAATAAGTTAATTTTTAAAATATATAAAAGCCAGACATGGTGGTGCATTCCTTTAATTTCTGCACTCAGAAGGTAGAGGTAGGTGGATTGCCATGAGTTTGAAGCCATCCTGAGACTACAGAGTGAATTCCAGGTCAGTCTGGGCTAGAGTGAGACCCTATCTCAAAAAAAAAAAAAAAAAAGGTCCTTTGTTTTGTTTTTGTAGCATGGAGTTGTTCTTGTCGTTGTTACTATTTTTCTTTTCTGAGAGGGAGACAGAGAGATGGGAAGAGGGAGAGAGAGAGAGAGAGAGAATGGGTGTGCCAGAGCCTTTCAGCCCTTGTGAACAAACTCCAGATGCATGTGCCTCCTTGTGTGCATGTGCAACATTGCACACTTGTGTCACTGTGTGTCTGGCTACATGGGACCTGGAGATTGAACATGCATTCTTAGGCTTTTCAGGCAAGCGCCTTAACCACTAAACCATCTCTCCAGCCTGGTATTGGTTTTCAAAAAAAAGCCAAAAATATGGGCTGGAGAGAGGGTTAAAGCACTTGCCTGTGAGGCCTAAAGACTCAGGTTTGATTCCCCAGTACCCCCATAAGCCAGATACACAAAGTAGTACATGTGTCTGGAGTTCTTTGCAGCAGCTAGAGGCCCTGATGTGCCCGTTTTCCTTCTCTCTCTCTCTCTTTCTCTCTCTCTCTCTGCTTCTTTCTCTCCTTCTTAAATAAACTTTTTGAAAAAGCTGAAAATATAGATATATATGGAGAGACATTTTAAAGACCCATGAATCAGAATTTTGCTGAAAATGTGTTTGCCTTGTGGAGCTTCTGAGAATGTACACTTAGGGATCGGTTTGCTTTTCACAAGTGCATGGCAAAATCACCTGTCCCAATTAGCAGACCGCTTCTCTTTGATTTTTCTGTGTTTCCTGTGCTTTGAGGCCAGCACTTAACATTATCAGTGGATTGACTTTCTGTTTTAATTCTTCCCAACAAATATCACTCACTCCCTCACAGATCTATTTCTTAATGGCGTGTAAGGTTCCGGGTGCTTTCTTCATCTTTTCAGCATGCACCAATGAAAGAGATTTAGATGAGGCAACTGAAGCAAAGCTATGGCCACATCATCTTACCGGCATGAAGATGTGTTCCTGCAATCTCTCCTTGACCCCACACAGTCTTGCTCAGTCACGTTTCCTAAAGACAGACTACATTGCCACTGTGTTGTCACTTACAGACATGGCTCCTAAACCACACCACTGCCAACTACATATGACTATTCCCAATCTATATGTGAAGAAACCAAAGATCCAAGAGACTAGAACCAGGATTAGAACTCAGTTTTGTCTTGTTCCAGAATCTTGGTGTGCTTATTATAGCTTTTGTTTTCAACAAAATATATGCACATAAAACTATATCACATCTAAAACAGAATAAATTCCATTTCAGCCACTGTAACCTTATCTGTAAGGGTCCAAGAATAGCTGAAGAAAGACCCCAGGCTCAAATAGTATGTAAAAGCAAAGAGCATTTATTCTGCAGGATCAGCCAGCATGCATCTGGCTAACGTGGGTCCTGGAGAATCAAGCCTCGAACCGGGGTCCTTAGGCTTCACAGGCAAGCACTTAACCACTAAGCCATCTCTCCAGCCCAGGTTCATAGTTTTAAGGTAGATGGTGACGGACTTCAGAACACATTAGCCCAAAATAGAACACTTTGATGCTTGGAAATTAGCAGAAGTTTGATGGTTTGACTGTAAATTGTTCCCCAACATGCTCGTGACTTGAAAACTTAGATGGTGACACTATTTGGAAAGGTTGTGGAAATTTTAGGATAGAGGCTATGTCGAGACAGTATGTCACTAGAGAGTGGGTCCCTGGGAGCATATTGTCCCTGGCGGCTTCCTGTCTCTCTCTGCTTCCTAGCTCCTGTGGTGTAGAGGGCTTTGCTCTCCTTCAAGCTTGCGTTGCCATGATGTTCTGTGCAAGCTCATGGGGCCAGGCAACCATGGACTTATGTCTCTGAAACCATGAACCAAAATAAATCTCCCTCCCTTGTTTCTGTCAAGCTTTTGGTCATAGTAAGTAAAACAAACTAATAAAAGCAAGGTCTCTCGCTTCCCCCGATTCCTTATCCCCTAAAACAGGTTATAAGTCCCTCATCGGGTAGGCGTCCTTCTCATACTGGAGGAAAGGATCATCCTTATGGGGGGCTCGGGGGCACTGAGAAGAATGTGAGCAACAGATCTCGCAAAGCTCCTCCATCAGAGCACAGCCTCAAACCAATCACACTTCTGATGTAGGATTTGGGGTCCAGGGAGGGATTAAGTTAAATAAAGGTGCAGAAGATCCTACGGCTGTTGACCTCAACTTCTGGATTCTTATCTAAGTTAGCAAAGAATTGAAAACATGAGCTGGGCATGGTGGTGCACGCCTTTAATCCCAGCACTCAGGAGGCAGAGGTAGGAAGATCACTGTGAGTTTGAGGCCACCCTGAAACTATATAGTGAATTCCAGGTCAGCCTGGGCTACAGAGTGAGATTCTACCTCAAAAAAATTTTTTAAAAATTGAAAACATGGACACCATGAATTAAGAATTATGAGATTTATTTTAAGGACAATTGGGATCTAGGGGAAAGCTAGCTGAAAGGCTCAAACCAAAGAGGAATTCTCTCCCTTTCCCTGCTGGAAAGGGGAGGGGAATTGGAGAAAATCTCCTTCACTTCTCCAGGGATGAAGGCTCTGGAGAAGACACATGAACATGCAGAAAGTAAAGCAGAAGAGCCCAAGTCACACGCTCCCCCCCCACATAAAAGATCAGAGGGGGTTATGAGACTGTGAAGGGCTCAGAGCTTAAAGAGCAATTGCACATGTTGCAAAGCAGAAAGACACCCAAAAACAAGGCAGGAAAGTGCCCAGCGCAGGAAGAGATCTGCACACATGGTTAGACTCCTTCATACAGATTAAGCACCCAGTTAGAATGTACTTTGTCAACCGAATCAGGTGTGTAAGGGAGAAACATGATTGACTGGAAGATTCAAGAGGCTGACACAGGAGTGGCCAGCCCACGCAGGTGTGATAGAACTGAGGAAGAAGCCGGAAGTGCTACGGGGGACTATTGCTTGCAGCCATTGAGGCAGGGTCTGATATGGGTTCTAGTCCTGCCAGGGCTGGCAAGTTGACGTCCATGTTTTCTGTGGGCTCCTGTCCCTAGCTGACTGCCAATTAGCTTTCTTAAAAAGTGAAGGTGTATAAGGAATTGTCAACCACAGCAGAGAAACAGGAGAGACAGAGAACTTTAGCAAGCAGGAAGCACAAAAGTAGCTCCTGCCCAGGGCCTCTGTGTGCCCACCCAACCCAGTGCAGCACAGAGCTGCAGGAGAAGAAGCCAGGTGAAGGGAGTTTCCACTCACATTAGCCTCATCGCAAAGTCAAGAACCCCAGAGGGGAAGACCGCAGGGACCAGCTGAGCAGCTGCTGAAGGAAAACACAAGCAAGACCAGCTGAGCAGCTCCAGTCCAACTCCAGACACCGTGCCCGGCCTCCCTTCCCCCATCTGCCAGCGCCGCAAGCCACGATTTTTTTTGTCTATAATTGTGGAAGTTGTCAGTAAATTTTTTTTTAATTTGCTTTAAACCTCCCCGCAATTCAAACATTTCTCTCTTTTTTTTTTTTGAAATATCTGTTTTTACATTTTATTTTTATTTATTTGAGAGGGGCAGATACAGAAAGAGTGAGGGAGAGAATGGGCAAGCCAGCTACAGCCTACAGCCGCTGCAAACGAACTCCAGACACATGTGCCACCACGTTCATCTGGTTACATGGGCTCTGGGGAATCGAACCTGGGTTCCTCATAGGCCTCACAGGCAAGCGCCTTAACCACTAAGCCATCTCTCCAGCCTTATACTTTTATTTCTATTTTTTTTTTATTTATTTAATTGAGAGCGACAGAGAGAGAGAGAAAGAGAAAGACAGATAGAGGGAGAGAGAGAGAATGGGCGCGCCAGGGCTTCCAGCCTCTGCAAACGAACTCCAGATGCGTGCGCCCCTTGTGCATCTGGCTAACGTGGGACCTGGGGAACTGAGCCTCGAACCAGGATCCTTAAGCTTCACAGGCAAGCGCTCAACCACTAAGCCATCTCTCCAGCCCCAAACATTTCTCTTATTATCTATTGATAAGAAAAAAAATAATAATAACAGCACAGCACAATACAAAATAACTAAAGGCATTTGGAGCCAGCAAAAATTAATTAATTAATTAATTGATAAGCAAACTATTTTTTTGGCCTAGAGAGATGGCTCAGTAGTTGAGGTACTTGCCTGCAAAACCCAATGACCTGGGTTCAGTTCCCTAGTACTCATACAAAGACAGATGGACAAAGTGGCACATGCAACTGGAGTTCATTTTCAGGGGCTAGAGGCCCTGGAGCACCCATTCTCTCTTTCTCTCTCTCTCTCCTTCTGCTTAAAAATAAATAAAATTTTACAAAAGCTATCTTTCTCCTGTTTCTCCTTCACTTCTATGCAACTGTCCATAAATATAGTTTTCCCATTCTCTGGTGCTTCATTTCTGGTCTTTCAAGCTTATTTCAAATAAATCTATCATGCTGTTTCTTTACGAATTTAATTTTTGTCATAGGAGTCTCAGCCTTGAATGTAGTGATGGATAGGAAAAGAAACCTCTTTTCTTCTTGGAAAACAAAAATATCCATGTCCCACACAGTACTTTGGATATGTTTTAAAGGTTTGTTCTTTACCTGAAATTCAAATGTAATTGGGCATCCTGTATTTTATCATCCAACCTTATCCCAAGTAGTCTTATATCTTTCTGATACCTAACACTAAGTAGCAAAAAAAAAAAAAAAAAAAAAAAAAAAAAAAAAAGGTGATTAGCAATTTCCTAGCATTTTTTACTCTGTTGGTGGTTCATTTTATGACCTTGAAAAAAATCCCTTGAAATGTGTGAGCTTTGGTTTTCTATTTATTTTTTATTTAGTTTGTTTAGTTGTGTTGTTTGGGGGTTTTTTTTGTTCATTGGTTTTTTGTTTGTTTGTTTGGTTTTTGGTTTCTTGAGGTAGGATCTCACTGTAGCCCAGGCTGGCCTGGAATTTAATCTGTATTATCAGGGTGACCTTGAACTCACAGCAATCCTTCTACCTCTGAGGGCTGGAATTAAAGGCGTGCACCACCACGCCCTGCTCCTCGTTTGTTTTTTGAGGTAGAGTCAGTCTCTTTCTAGCTCAGACTGACCTGGAATTTACTATGGTGTGTCAGGGTGACCTCCAATTCACAACAATCCTCCTGCCTCTACCTCCCAAGTGCTGGGATTAAAGGCATGTGCCACCATACCCAGCATGGTTTCCTCATTTTTAAAACAGAGATCATAGACTTTCTCAAAAGAGCTAAATCCTAGTCAGGTGTGGTGGCTTGAACCTGTAATCCTAGAATTTGAGAGGATGAAGCAGGATTGCCATGAGTTCATGGCCAGCCTGGGCTACAGGGTAAGAGTCTGTCTGAAAAGACAAAACAAATTACAACAACAACAACAAAAAAACCTAAATATCTTCACTTATTGTAGCAGAAAGTCAATAGATAGCAGACTTGATAAGCCAAGAAACAATTATCATAAGCACATTACATATAGAAAAATAGAGATGAGAACATAGCTCAGTTGGTAGAGTGCTTACTTTACAAAGCCCTGGACTTAATCCCCAACACCACATAAAACCAGGCATAGTACTGCATGCCTGTGATCCCACTATATAGCAAGTTCAAGGCCCTACTTCAACCAGTCAATCAGAATGTTAAAAAAAAAAAAAAACCTCTAAAGGGAGGGAGGAAAGAGGAAGACTTAAGAGAATGGCATTGTATTTTTGTAAGTAGAAGAACAGATTATTGAGGGTGGAAAAGCCTAAGTGAGGTCAGGGGAAGAGATTGAGGAAAGGAAGGGTGGCGGAGGGTTAATCAAAATCGAAGAGGAGAGCCGGGCGTGGTGGCCCATGCCTTTTATCCCAGCACTTGGGCAGCAGAGGTAGGAAAATAACAGACTGTAGTGAATTCCAGGTCTGCCTGGGCCAGAGCAAGATGCTACCTTGTAAAACCAATAAATAAGTAAATAATAAAATAATAATCCTGCATAAGCCATTAAGGGTGCTCACTGTCTGCCCTGAGTTACAAAACCAGGAAAAGGAGTATGAGAGGAACAGAGACACACTTCCGTGCTAGTTCATGGTTTTAACATTATTTGGCTTTGGAAATTTTAAATTGCTAAGCGGAAAAGAAGAAAACAGATCAATCTTTTTTTCTTTTTCTTTTTTGAGACAGGGTCTCACTCTGTAGCTCTAGGATGGCCCTGAACTCAGTGATCCTCTTACCTCTGCTTCCCATGTCCTGGGATTAAAGGCATGGGCCACCACGCCAGGCCAGATGAATTTTTTAATAACAATAACATGGGGAAACAGTCATCATATCTCCCTCATGGAGTTGAAGATAAAACACAAAGCTGCTTCAGAATTCTAAGAAAATTCCAAAGTTAGTAATGACACCTGTCCACCAAAGTCACATCATGATGCTGCCCCTGCAGAAATTGAGTAATAGCAAGGGTATTTCCTCGGGCAGTTTTGATGGGTCACTCAACCCCTGTCGCAGTCAGGGTTTATTTTAGTCCTTCTAGCTGCACGCTCAGAGAAGTACAATGCCTTATTTATTCTTATTTATTTGTTTGTGCCAGTGATAAATGCAGGTGACAGAATTTAATAACAAGAGGCTTCTGAGGCTGGGCTAGGTGGTGAAGATGGGGGCGTGCATCTGCCTCTCAAATGAGGTACTCTTCCCTCCAGCTTGAAGAGAGCCGCTCAGGACTTCCAGAACCGAGGCAGAACTGCTTCCTTGTTCTGCAGCTGAGGCGAGCTGCAGCGCCCCCTGGAGACCCAAGATGCGATGCAATGAGGTGACTGGGAGGCAGCCTCAGTGACCGGTCTCAGGCTGCTGAGCTCTGCCCTCTAGTGGCAGTAGAAGTTAGCTACACTTCAAACATGTTCGCTCTCCTCAGGCCTTGAGAACTTGAGTTCCAAATAAGTAATACGGAGAGAAATGAAAAACTGTAGATTTCAAACTAGTTAGATGTGGATAGGAGACAGAAGGAGTTTCCACTTCTTTGTATGTCTCTGCTCTAAGCTAGGGGTGCCTTGGAAGTTAGAAAAAGTAGGTTAGTACGCAAAAACGCACTTTAAAGTTAAAAGCTTGCCTCTTTGCATTGGGAGACTGTGAAATGATGATTGACAGAGGTTCGAATACAGAGGCTCTGAGACCACATGTTTGGGAATAGGGAGATTAGTAACAGCTTGGAAAAGGAGTTTTAGGCAAGGTGGAGAATTGGAGATGGAGTGCAGAGCTGCCAGCCCAGAAGCCGCAGAGAGGTGAGGTAGCAGGAGGAGGGAGCTGGGTGTAAGTGAAAAGTGAGGTGAGGGAGAGAAGGAAGAACAGGGGAGAAAGGGAGGAAAGAGCAAGGGGAGGGGAGAGAGGAGAGAAAGAGAAGAGATGCAAAGGTAGAAAAAAAAACAGATGAAAGGCAGATGAGAGATAGAAGAAAGAGAAAGACAGAATGGCTCTTGGCCTTTTATGTCAATATCCTGGGGGTGTGGAGGGCTTGCCCAGTGGGAGGGGGGCCTGCGGGGGGGGTGCAGTGCTCAGGGAAGGAGACAGGCTGGCTAGGTCCCCTGTGGATAGAGCTAGACCTCTGAAGAAGTGAGCCCTTTAAAGACCTTAGTTTGGGGCCTGGAGAGATGGCTTAGCAGTTAAGGCGCTTGCCTGCAAAGCCAAAGGATCCCGGTTTGACTCTCCAGGACCCATGTAAGCCAGATGCACAAGGGGGTGCATGGATCTAGAGTTCCTCTGCAGTGGCTGGAGGCCCTGGCGCACCCATTCTCTCTTTCCCTCTCTCAAAAAAATAAATTAAAAAAAAAATTTTTTTAAAGACCTTAGTTTGGGCCACTTGGAAGGAGGAGGGTGCTTCAACATCCTAACAATGATCACAGCTGGAAACTTTCTTTTAATATTCAATGTCATATCCTAAATATTATGGAAATCTACTCAATTGTTTTACCACTACTTTTAGAAATTATTGTTCCCACTGGCCTACATAATCTTTAAATTCCTAATTACAGAACTATTTCTAGTTAGAGTGAATATTCAATATCATCGAACCCGGGAAAAACAATTGATCCCTTGCCCACCTGACAGACTGGACACTTAGGTGAGACGGGGTGATCCGTCCTTTACACCTCAGTATCTGGCATGTAACAGGAGCTAAGTAGGCAATGCCCAAAAGCAGTGGGTAATGATAGTGTGGGAGACTCAGCAGAGAGCTAGCTTCTTTTAGGCAGTTTCAGTTAGGGATAGAAGCCCAAAGAGAGAACCAGAAGATGCCATCCCCCTCCCCCCACCCCATGCCAACCTGCAGGAATGGAACTTGTGTCTGATCCTGATTCATCTACAACAGCTACAGAGTTCCCTGCTGCCCACTGTCTAACATACTTACCCAGATGGCTGGCCTCAGAGGTATGCCCTTTAAATCTACAAACCACTTGAGTAGTCCCCTTACATTCCTGAATCCGAGAAAAGAATCCATTGTCAATTGATTTGTCCTTGTCCTGCTCTTTCTAGCCCTCTTCTTTCTTTTGTCCTTTCTGTTCCTACTGCTCCTGCTCTGTGATATCTCTACGTGGATACATTGTCTGGCTTCTCACCCCCCCCACCACCATCCCCACTGCTCCCTACACACCAGGGTGAAGGGAGAGCAAAGCACTATTTCTTGCCCTGGGTAATTTTCTGCTTGCCTCTGCTTTATACATTGGGTTAATTTCTCACATTAATTACATGTATGATTTTCCTCTGGTCTCCTAATCTACCATGTGTGTATTTCCTTTACACTCTAGATCTATCATATGGATGTTTTCTCTAAACTCTGGGCCTGCTGCTGTTGCAGGACTTGGGGGTTCATGAGGAGTCCCCCAGGGTTGATGAACCCCAAGTTTTAGGTTCTGTCCTACCTTTAATACAGAATTAATAAAGACAGACTCAAGAAGGATAAATTATGAATTATTAAATTTATTTAGGGAGAAATCACAAACTGTGGGATTTCATATTAAGGGAGACTGGGGTCTAGGAAGGGAGGCCAGAGCAGTGTCACTGGGAGGTGGTGGATGTGATGGTGCATGCCTTTACTCCCAGCGCTTAGGAAGCAAGAATAGGATTGCTGTGAGTTCGAGGTTAGCCTGGAAGTACAGAAGTAGTTCTGGCATCAGCCTGGGCTAGACTGAGACCCTACTATGGGGCAAAGAAAAAGAAGCAGCTGGGAGGGGTCTGCAATGCAGGCTCTGGGGTTAGACGTGCTTCTTGCACAAGCATGAGGGCTGAGGGGGCCTGAGGCTGCCCAAGTTCAAGTCTCCGGATCCCACATGAAACGCTGGGCATGGCCACGCACATCCGTAACCCCAGTCCCACAGGGAAGCAGAGATGCAAGAATTGATGAATTCCCCCAAAGCAGGGCCCAGAAACAGTAAGAAGAAACTTTGGACCAAAAACAAAACCAGGCAGAAGAGCAACTTTCCATTCCAACCACTGCAGGAGGGTGACACGTACTGCAGGCCAGTGTGTGTGCACACACCACATGCACGCACACACGCACGCACACATGCACGCACACGCATGCACACCGATAAGAAGCTGGGAGAGAGTTGAGCCGTTTTCTCATCTCAAAAGTAAGCTTATACTCATTCTTTTTTTTTCAAGGTAGCGTCTCACACTAGCCCAGTCTGACTTGGAGTTCACTCTGTAGTCTTACTCAAACTCAGCGATCCTCCTACCTCTGCCTCCCAAGTACTGGGATTAAAGGCTTGCACCACGATGCATGGATTCATTCCTAAAAAAGGGGGGGGGCACCTGGGGAGATGGCTCAGTGGATAAAGGTGCTTGCTTGCACAGCCCACTGGCCCACATTTGACTCCCCAGCACACACTTGGAGCTAGAAGCACACAGTGACGCATGCATTTGAAGTCCACAAGTTCATTTGCAGTGGCAAGAGGCCCTGGTGTGCCCATATTCACTTTTTTTCTCCATCTCAAATAAATAAAATATTTTAAAATAGGGCTGGAGAGATGGCTTAGCAGTTAAGAGACTTACATGCAAAGCCTTAGGACCCAGGTTCAACTCCCCAGAACTCATTTAAATCTAATACACATGGTGGCACATGTGTCTGAAGTTCGTTTGTGGTGGCTAGAGGCCCTGGCGTGCCCATTCTCTCTGTCTGGCTCGATATCTCTCTCTCTCTCTCTCTCTCTCTCTCACACACACACACACACACACACACACACACACAATCACACATGCACACAAAATAAATAATAAATAATACAGGACAGGCATGGTGGCGCACGCCTTTAATCTCAGCACTCCAGGAGGCAGAGGTAGAAGGATCAATGTGAGTGCAAGGCCAGCCTGAGACTATATAGTGAATTGCAGGTCAGCTTATGCTAGAGTGAGATCCTACCTCAAAAAAATAACAAATTAAAGAAATTTTAGCCATCTCAGAAAGAAATGGCTTCCGCACTGCAGAAGTGATCTGTCCCATGGCATGATGGGCACGTGGCAGCAGGGGAGGAAGGGCTCCTGGGCTGACTGGCTGCATGCTGGGTCACGTCTGCGCACAGCCGAGCCCTGTCATTCCTGGAGCACCAAGACTGACGGACTTCCACAGAACTTTCCCAGGGTCCTTTCCTGTCATTTCCTGTGCTCCTGGGACATGGGAAACGGACTTGGCAGCCACCTCACGAACGTATTGGGCTTCGGCTGGGATGGGGGAGTCCAGCCCATCACTGACCACAGCCTTCTGAAGACCAAGCACCCCTGTGATGGCCGGCTGTCATCTCCAGTTGGCAAAGCAGGATGTAGGGTGTGCAGAGAGGCTCAATGGGTGAGGTGCTTGCTGGGCAAATGTGGGGACTTGACGAGTCTGGTCCCCAGCACCCATGTACAAGCTGAACGTGGGGCTGGAGAGATGACTTAGCAGTTAAGGCACTTGGCTGCAAAGCCAGAGAACCCAGGTTTAATTCCCCGGTACCCATGTGAAGCCCGAAGCGCAACATGGCACATGAGTCTGGAGTTCATTTGCAGTGACTGGAGGCTCTGGTTCCCTCCCTCCCTCCCTCCCTCCCTCTCCCTCTCCCCCTTCCCCTCCCCCTGCCCCCCCCCGTCTCAAATAATTTTTAAAAAATATTTAAGCTGGATACATTGGCACATGCCTATAATCTCAGCACTGGGGAGGCAGAGCCAATAGGATCCGTGGGGCTTCCTTGCTAGCCGGCCTAACGGAATCAGTACTCTCAATAGAGACCCCAACTCAAAAGGCAAGATGGAGAGTGACTGAGGAATACACCCATTGTTGACCTCTGGCCTTCACATGCACACCTGCATACAAATGTGTATATACATATACAAGCACACATCATATACATGTAAAACTAAAATGTGTATGTCTTTGGGAAGGTGGTAGATGAAATTAAAAGATGCAAAGGATGCTCACAGACTATCACATTGTCTCTAAAAATTAAGAAGATATACGCCAGGTGTGGTGTAGTAAGTACCCCTTTAATCCCACTCAGGAGGCTGAGATAGGAGGACTGCTGTGAATTTGAGGCCAGCCTGAGACTATCTGTGAATTCCAGGTCAGCCTGGCTTAGAACAAGACCCTACCTCAAAAAAATTAAGAAGACATGTTGAAAACAAAAGCAGATATACTGGCCAGGAGTGGTGGTGCACACCTTTACTCCCAGCACTCGGGAGGCAGAGGTAGGAGGACTGTCAAGAGTTTGAGGCCACTCTGAGAATACATAGTAAATTCCAAGACAGCCTGAGCTAAAGTGAGACCCTACCTTGGGGAAAAGAAAAAAAAAAAGCAGGTATACTGAATGTGAAACATTTGTAGACACAAATATCCTCTTACCAATCATTATTACCTGGAATCTCTCACCGATATGCTCAGGGAAACTGGGAAATGAGTGCCTGAGCATTCACTCAAAAATGTCTGATTGTGTGTTATGTACACACAAAGGGAGAAGCTAGAAAAGACAGAACTCATGAGCTCAGGGCTGTCCAAATGCTCCCTCATGCCCCATGCCACGGGCTACCGAAGGATGCAGAGCTCATCAGTGGATTCCAAAGTGTAGTCTACTTAGTATGGACTCGCAGGGGAAGAAATAAGTAAGATGTCAAATGAGAGACACTCAGAAAATCAGGAAAGCTCTATATGTATGCACAAACAGGCCTCCTTCTCATATTTTATTTTTATTAATTAGAGAGAGATTGGGCATGTTAGGGCCTATAGCCCCTGAAAACAAACTCCAGACACATGTGCAACCATGTGCATCTGGCTTATGTGGGCACTAGGGAATCAAACCTGGGTCCCTAGGCTTCACAGGCAAGCACCTTAACTACTATAGGATTCTTTTTTGTTGTTTTGGTTTTCCCAAATAGGGTCTTGCTCTAGCCCAGGCTGACCTGGATGGAGTTCATTCTATTCTCAGACTGGCCTCAAACTCACAGTGATCCTCCTACCTCAGGCTCCCCAGTGCTGGGATTAAAGTCATGTGCCATTATGCCTAGCTTATAGGCTTCTTTAAAAATTAAGTTTAAAAAAAGGTTTATTTACTTGCAAGTATAGAGGAAGGAGAGGGAAATTGGAAGAGAGAATGGGCTCGCCAAGGCCACCTGCCACTGCAAATGACCTTTGTGCATCCGGCTTTACATGGGTACTGGGGAATCAAACCGTGGTCCTTAGGCTTTGCAAACAAGCACCTTAACCACTGAGCCATCTCTCCAGCCCACCTTCTTGTTTATTCTTTTATTATTACAGCACGGGGATGAACTTTAAGAATAAACTATGAACTGAGCATGGTGGTGCACACCTTTAATCTCAGCACTCAAGAGGCTGAAGTATTAGGATCTCTCTGAGTTAAAGCCAGCCTAGGACTACATAGTGAATTCCAGGTCACCCTGGGCTACAGTGAGACCCTGCCTCAAACAGCAACAGAAGCCCTTGGTTTCCCACCAGGAATAGATGGTAAGACCCTATTGCTGAAGACTCCACATACTTGGGCTGCAAGGTCACTGAGAAATCCTGCTGGAACTGAGCTGATAACCTCCTCCATGTAGACCAGCTGACAGAAAGCTGGGAGAAGCTATTCTACATGCAGTTCAATGGGAGAGAGAGAAATCACCAGTGAAGATACTCAACAGTGGACACTGCAAGCCTTATATTTACCCTGCCAGGCCAAATGAGCCAATGGGTGCAATAGTGGCATGTCTGTTATGGGGGAAACCAACCACCCTCTAATTTGACTGAAGGCCCCCTCCATGGGAGGGAATACATCCCTGATACTGAAAACCTACAGCAGGGTTAGTCATGAGCCCTAGTGGTGCAATGTCTACTGGTGTCTGGCTAAATGTATGCTCACCAAACTGCCCAGTAAGCATTTCTCTCACTGTTAATACCCATATATTAATGCTACTCTCACTTTTGGTTAGAGAAGCTTCTCATTTCAAATGGCAGTGGCCTTGGGATGACTCAGAAGGCACCATGGTGCTGAGAAGAAGTGACAGAGGAGTGCTCAGCATCGAAATATCTCTATCACACCTTCCAAGGTTCAGGGTCCATTGTGGAAGAGATGACAGAAAGAATATAAGAGCCAAAGGAAGGGTAGGACTCCTTACAGTGTGCTCCTCCAGACACAAAATGGCCTGGATATCCATGACCTCACAGTACCTGACACTACCTACACAAGGCCATCATAATAGGAGGAAAAGATCATGACATCAGAATAAAAGAGAGACTGATTGAGGGGGGGGGATATGATGAAGAATGGAGTTTCAAAGGGGAAAGTGGGGGAGTGAGGGAATTACCATAGGATATTGTTTACAATTATGGAAGTTGTCAATAAAAAAATTTTAAAAAGAAAAAAACAGAAATAAGTAAACTATGGGAATGAACTATGAGAAAGAACTGTGGGAATATTTCCTATGGGCCTTACAAATACTTTTCCGACATTATTGCCGTTAGATGCTAAGTTTCTTACTTATAACTTGCCCTAAAGTTAACCTTACAACTCTGTAATCTACCTGCTTAAAGCAATGTGTCTAGGTTTCTCTGGAATTCTTTTACATATTATCTTAGGTTTAGTCTTATGATGGGGTTGTAGTGGTAAATTTATTCTCAATTATAACACTTAATGATATATGCCTTCTAGCCGAGTGTGGTGATGCACTATTTTTTTTAAAAAGAGAGAATCTTTTTTTATTGTGTATTTTTATTTATTTATTTGAGAGCAACAGACGGAGAGAGAAAGGCAGATAGAGAAAGAGAATGGGCACGCCAGGGCCTCCAGCCGCTGCAAATGAACTCCAGATGCATGCGTCCCTTGTGCGTCTGGCTAACGTGGGTCCTGGGGAATTGAACCTCAAACCATGATCCTTAGGCTTCATAGGCAAGCACTTAACTACTAAGCCATCTCTCCAGCCCGAAGCACACTTTTAATCCTAGTTCATGGGAGGGAGAGGTAGGAGGATCACTGTGAGTTTGAGGCAAGCCTGAATCTACATAGTGAATGCTAGGTCAACTTGGGCTAGAGCAAGACTCTACCTAAAAAATAATAATAATAATAATTATGTGTGCATTTTAAAGGGTTTTTAAATCTTAGTTAGATATGATGACACAAGTGTAGCTCCAGTTAATTGGGAAACTGAGGCAGGAAGATCAAGTCTGGAAGTTCAAGTCTAGGCTGAATGACATAGTAAGAATAAATAAGCAAGCTGGGCATGGTGACACACACCTTTAATCCCAGCACTTGGGAGGCAGAGGTAGGTGGATCGCTGTGAGTTCAAGGCCACTTTGAGACTACAGAGTGAATTCCAGGTCAGCCTGGGGTAGAAAGTGAGATCCTACCTCAAAAAACCAAAATATAAATCAATAGAGAGATAGATGATAGGTAGGTAGGTAGGTAGGTAGATGGATAGGCAGGCAGACAGACAGACAGACAGGCAGGCAGACAGACAGACAGACAGCAAACAAATACATAAATAGTGCTTCTGGGTGTGAATGCTCTAGAACACATGCTGGCTCCCCTCCCTACCTCTCTAAGCATCAGGGTTCTCTATCTGTATCTATTTGGGCAAGGGCAAAATGAATTTGACATCCACTAACTTCAGCCTCCCTACAAAGTTAGGTACTGAGGTCAGCTTACTAATTAAGAGGCTTTTTAAGGACTTTCCCTATCCGCAGAGAAAATTAAGCCCAGGAAAGAATTTGGCCGGGCAGCATTCACATCCTACTCCCGGCGTCTCCAGGCAGCGTCCACGTGCTCGGGCCGAAGCTCGCAACCTGGCAGCGCTGCTTAAGCAAACAAGCCGGCTCGGTTGGACGCAAGGATTAACAGGAAGCCGGGGAGGGACGCGCGGCCTCCGCGGCGGGAGGAGGCGACACCGGGTCTGAAGTCCGCGCACCGCGATGACCCGCCCGGTGGGCGCCTCGTCGGCCAGCGGCTTCCCCCGCGGGACAGACAGGCTCGGTGCCGCCGCGGCCGCAGCCGCCCCGGGCTGTGCGTTTTCCTAGCGACGGGGCAATGGCACCGGGCCAGACACGAGTCGGGGAAGAGCGGGATTCAGCCGGAGCGCGGTAAGAGGGCCGCCCGAGGACCGCTGCCCGGGGACGGGAGCCGCGTCCACCGGGGCCGGGGCGGCCATGTGAGCGGCGCAGGTCCGCCCCGTCCGCCGGATCGCCTCCTGCCCCGCACGATGGGCGCGGGCAAGTACTGCCTGTTCGGCACGTCTCTGGTCTCCGCGCTGAGCCTGGTCCTCGTCTACCACGGGCAGCTGCGGGCGGGCGGGCGTCCTCGGGGCGCCCCGCTCAACGCCTCGCTGCTCGCCGAGGTCTGCCTGCGGGCGCTGCGCGGGGCGGGCCCCGAACCCGCGGAGAGCGCGCTGAGCCCCGGCGCGGCCCCGTCCTGCCTCCAGTACCGGCTGCGGAGCCACTACATCACCGAGGCCCTGTCGGCGGAGGAGGCGCGCTTCCCGCTGGCCTTCACGCTCACCGTGCACAAGGACTTCGCCACCTTCGAGAGGCTCTTCCGGGCCATCTACATGCCCCAGAACGTGTACTGCGTGCACGTGGACAGCAAGGCGGCCCCCGCGTTCCGGGGCGCCGTGCGGCGGCTGCTGCGCTGCTTCCCCAACGCCTTCCTGGCCGCCAGGACGGAGCCGGTGGTCTACAGGGGCTTCTCCCGGCTGCAGGCCGACCTCAACTGCATGGAGGAACTGGTGGCCTCCCCGGTGCCCTGGAAGTACCTCCTCAACGCCTGCGGGCAGGACTTCCCCCTGAAGACCAACCGGGAGATCGTCCGGTACCTGAAGGGGTTCTTGGGGAAGAACCTCACCCCCGGGGTGCTGCCCCCGGCGCACGCCGTCGCGCGGACCAAGTACGTGCACCGGAATTACTGGATCGCAGAAACCCCCACGTGCATCGGACGACCGCGCTGAAAAGCCCTCCTCCTCACAATATGACCGTTTACTTTGGCACTGCCTATGTGGCCCTCACGCGAGAATTTGCCAATTTTGTCCTCAAAGACCAACAAGCCATGGATTTGCTCTCGTGGTCCAAGGACACCTGCAGCCCCGATGAGCACTTCTGGGTGATGCTCAACAGGATTCCTGGTATGTCCGCTCGCTCTCTGCTTCTCTCTCTTTCTCTCTCCATCTCTCGTTGTTTTTAAAGAAACATGGTCTGACTGTGTTGCCCAGGCTGGCCTTGAACTACTATCTTGGCCTCTTGGGCAGCTGGGATTACCAGTATGTGCCATCATGCCCAGCTTCTTACTGTTTTCATTAATAAATATGTAGGCGATGGTGAGTAAATTGCCCTGAAGGTGGTAAAGGAATTTTTTTTTAATTTTATTTATTTATTTATTTGAGAGCGACAGACACAGAGAGAAAGACAGATAGAGGGAGAGAGAGAATGGGCGCGCCAGGGCTTCCAGCCTCTGCAAACGAACTCCAGACGCGTGCGCCCCCTTGTGCATCTGGCTAACGTGGGACCTGGGGAACCGAGCCTCGAACCGGGGTCCTTTGGCTTCACAGGCAAGCGCTTAACCGCTAAGGCATCTCTCCAGCCCAAAAGAATTTTAATGCCCAAGCTTCTTTACAGTTGCGATGTCAGTGTTTTAGCATGGAATGTTTATGTTGATTTGTATTATTAACTTTAGTTTTTATTCACAAATAATGATATACATATACAATATGATACAATATACACTGTGATTTTTTTTCCAAAATAGGGTCTCACTCTAGCCCAGGCTAACCTGATGCTCACTCAGTTGCCCCAGGCTGGCTTTGAACTCATGGTGATCCTCCTACCTCAGCCTCCTGAGTGCTGGGATAAAAGGTGTGTGTTACCATGCCTGGTTTCAGTGTAGTAATGTTTTGATGCTTTTAAACAACATGGAGTAAGTCTAGCTACTTAGCATATTCATGACTTTGCTTTTTTATCATTTTTATGGGAAGGCATTTAAAATTATAGCAAAATACACAAAATATCACCATTGGCTCGAGTCATCCAGCTGAGCAGTGGGTCTCAGAACCCAGTCCTCTGAGCTTCTGGATCCTCGGATTAGCAAGTCTCCACTCCATCCCCCATCGCCGTTCTACTCTCTGCTTCTTTCTATGCGTTCAATTCTTTTAGGTTATACGTATATTGCAACAATAAGGTCTTTTGTATTTCTGTGCCTAGCTTTATTAAGTTTTCATTATGTCCTCCAGAGTGGTAGGCTGATCCCAGCACTTGGGAGGCAGATGTAGGAGGATCACTGTGAGTTAAGGCCAGCCTGATGCTACTCAGTGAATTCCTGTTCAGTCTGGGCTAAAGAAAGAAACTACCTCAAAAAAGTGGGGGGTAGGGGCTGGAGAGATAGCTCAGCAGTTAAGGTACTTGCCTACAATACCTAATGACCTGGGTTCGATTCCCCAGTACCCATATAAAGTCAAATGCCCAAAGTGGCACATGCATAGTCGTTTTGCAGTGGTTAGAGGCCTTGGTGCACCCATTCTCTCTGTGTCTCTCTTCTCTCTCTGTGGGCAAATAAATAATAAAAAAAAAAAACTTTTAACCAAAAAATTATCATGGTTTATTGTTTATAATTATGGAAGTTGTCAATTTAAAAAGTTAAAAAAAATAAGAAAAAGAAAAATTAAGCCCAGATCTCCTGAGAATGCAATGGTATTTGAAACCAGAGCAAAATGTTATAAATAAAATGAGTGACCATCTTAATATTTTTGCCCCTTCATAGTTTCCTTCCTTAGCTAAATCCTCATCCTCTCAAGAGGAAACAGGCATTAGTGCACACCTGTTATCCAGAATGTGCAGAGTCGTGGCAGAAGGATAAGGAGTCCAAGGTCACCTAGTAGACTACTTAGTAAGTTTGAGGTCAACCCAAGCTACATGAAATCCTGTCTCCAAATAAAATTAATTAATTAATTTAAAAGTGGGAGCGAGATAAAGCCTTAATTTTTTGCATTCTCAAGTTCTTTCCTGGAATTGAATCAAAAATTTAAAGCGGGGTGAGGGGAGTGTGCATGCCTTTAATCCCAGCACTCTGGAGACAGAGGTAGGAGTACTATCAAATGCGCTCTAATTAAACTGGAGACCCCCCCTCCATGGGAGGGAATACATGCCTGATACTGAAAATCTATGTTAGGGAAGCCATGAGCCCTAGGGGTATAATGCCTGCTGGTGTCTGGCCAAATGCATATATTATGTTCACCAAACTGCCTGGTAAGCACTTCTCTTAATGTTCATACCCATATATTAATGCTGCTCTCACTTTTGGTTAGAAAAGCTTCTCTTTGCAGATGGTGGTGACTTCTGGGATGACTCAAAAGGCACATCGTGCTGAGAAGAAGTGACAGAGGAGTGCTCAGCACTGAAATATCTCTCTCACACCTTTCAAGGCTCAGAGTCCATTACGGAAGAGGTGGCAGAAAGAATGTAAGAGCCAAAGGAAGGGTAGGACTGCTTACAACGTGCTCCTCCAGACACAAAATGGCCTGGATATCCATGACTTTGCAGTGCCTGACACTACCTACACAAGACCATCATAATCAGAGAAAAAGATGATGACATCAAAATAAAAGAGAGATGGGCTAGAGAGATGGTTTAGCGGCCAAAGCACTTGCCTGCAAAGCCAAAGGACCTAGGTTTGATTCCCCAGGACCCACATAAGTAATGGTGCATGTGTCTGGAATTTGTTTGCAGTGGCTGGATGCCCTGGCGCACCCATGCGCTCTCTCTCTCTCTCTCTCTCTCTCTCTCTCTCTCTCTCTCTCTCTCTCTCTCTTTCTCTCTCCCCCTTCCTCCCTCCCTCCCTCTCTCCTTCTCTCTTCCTCTGTCTGACTCTGTATCTCTCAAATAAGTAAATAAAAAATAAATATTAAAAAAGTAAATAAATAAAAGAGAGACTGAGAGGAGGCAGGATATAATGGACAGTGGAATTGTGAAAGGGAAAGTGGGAGGGTGAATTATCATGGCTTATTGTCTATAATTATGAAAGCTTTCAATATTTTTTTAAAGGACAAAACAAAACCATTAAAGCTGAAACACAGAAGCCACAGAACACACAACACTAAATCAGACTGCTAACAGGCCCACTATGGCTCAGGGAACATTGCAGAAGAGGGGCGGAAGGATTGCAAGAGCGCAGAGTGGGTAGAAATACCCTGAGGCTCAGGACCCCACATAGACGCCATCATGACCCCACAGTGACCACCAAGAACCCCTGGAGGAGGCCTGAAGGGGAGAGGGGCAGGAGTGCAGAGGTGGGATGAAGGGATCTGGAGGTTAACCTTTTATAAAATAATAGTTAAAAAAGCTCTCCGTGCAGGCGTGATAAACCCAAGCCTTCTCTCACACACAACCTGATGGTCAGATTTCTCACCTGTCCTGAAGTCGCCTTCCTCTCCTCCCATCTCTAAGGGCTGGAGCCTAAATGGAAGTGGGCAACCAGCAGCCAGGTACACGTCCCCACAGAGGGGGTGGCAGTTTTCTGGGAGCTGGTTTGTGTACCTCGCTGTGTGAGGGGTAATCTGGCAAGACTGTGGCTGAGACTGTAGGCACCAGGACACTGAAATTTGAGCACCTGGAGATGTGGACAGGCCAGACCTCACAGGCCTCATGGCTACTGATGGGATTTGAATTTCTTCCTAAGGGCTGTTATCAGTATGTGCTTGAAGCAGACAGTTGCCCACATGGTTGAGAAAAGTAACTAACCTAGTTCTTAGAGTCAAAATGTGAGACCAGACACTGGGATGTGCCTGGTTGTGATTGGACCATTTCTGGCTATGACCTCAGTGCCATTGTGAGGAATCCAAGGCCTGTGCCTATATGAGCCCCTGGCTGAGGCTGACTTTTGTCCTTTAGTGGTTGGTTGGAGGAGAGCACAAGGACTCAGACTTCGAGTGTGAGAGACTTCTTTCTCCCTGTGATCCATTGGAGTGAGACATTGGTGATCTGGCGGTGGGGGTTGGGGGGGTCTTGTGTGGTGTATTGTGCAGAGCCCAGAGTAGAACATCAGGTGTCCCCCTAAATTGTTCATTCATTTATTTCCTTGAGACATTGTCTGTCAGTGATTCCAGAGGTTGGGTTTTCACACGCCCCCATGATCTCCTGTCCACTCCTCACAGGACTAGGGTTGTAGAGCTGTGTGGCATGCCAGGCTGCTTATGTGAGTGCTGGGGATCCAAAGTCAGGTGACCCCTCTCCTGCCCACAGGTGAGCCTGCTCACCAGCCCCGGAATTTTGACATTGTGAGTTTGTTGTCCAGTTTTCTGGTTCGGGTTTTGGTTTCCTGGTTTTGGTTTTCTGGTTTTATTTGTTGGGTTTGTTTTTTTAGGCAGGGTGTTAGTTTAGCCCAGGCTGATGTACAGCTTACTCTGTAGCCCAGGCTGGCCTTGAACTCACAGCAACCTGCCTCAGTCTCCCAAGCGCTGGGATTAAGGTTGTGAACCAGTGCATACAACTTTGCCTTTCATGTCTATTTATTTATAGATGGCGTAGGGTTTTATTTTTTCATTTTATTTTCTCCTATTTCTTTATTCTTTCATTTTTCCTTGTCACTTTTTAAAATTTTTGCTAAGTGTTCTTTATTTAAATACTTTTGTTAGTATACGTTAATTATACAAACTAAGAAAATCCATCAAGCCAGGCATGGTGGCGCACACCTTAAAAATCCTAGCACTGGGAGGCAGAGGTAGGAGGATCTCCATGAGTTTGAGGCCACCCTGAGACTACATAGCGAATTCCAGGTCAGCCTGGGCTGGAGTGAGACCCTACCTTGCAAAACCAAAAAAGGAAAAAAGAAAATTCATTTTTGTCTCCACACTTACTACAGTACCTTTGATCGCGTTCACCTGCTCTGTGACATTTTCTCCCCCTTCTTTCTTTGAGAAAGGTCCTCCCTTCCCTCTGAGCTCTCCGGTTTGCTGGAGCTCCAGTTGCTCAAGTGTTCCTTTCCCTTTCCTCTGTCTTGTCTGCTCCTCCTGCCTACTGGGAGGAGCGTGTTCCGGCTTCTTGCTCTGCCCTCCCCTGAGATGAATTCAGATGAGAAACCCAGTGTCCCGTGTTAGACAGGCAGAGTTACTGCAGAACACACGAGGCTCTGTTGTGGGGTTCAGTGAGCAGTGGTCAAAGGGAAAGACCCTTTCCTGACCTGCATGTTGATGTGGGCTCTGCACTCTTCTCTATGGCCTCCAGGACAGACAACTTTCCCAGGGGAGTTGTCCTGCTCAGGACTGAAGCCCTTCTGGGCTGAAAGCTGTTTGACCCTGTTCATATCAGTCCACCCTCTTTTGAAATCCTGGGCTTCTGAAGAGCAATCGGATGTGGGGTTCACAGGGAAGTTATCCTACTTTCTCTTCCTGTCAGTTCCACAGCTGGTCATCACAGCCCTAGGGTGTCCAGATGGGGGGGGGGGCGGGGCAGAGAATTTTGATTTTGACTCAGCATCACAATGTCAGTGAGGACCCACCATCCACTGACACCAACCCCTTCTGAGTTCAAAGAAGAGGAAATTGAGTACCTTGAGTGTAGACATGGTTAGTCCTTGAAAGGCTACGTTATTACAGGGATTTAGAGTCCACATGAGAGGCCCTGGCGGCACCTGTAATTCACTGTCTGGCTAGCACACGTCCACCGCCATGGCCCCCGGAGCATCAAGCCCCAGAGCCTCTCAGGGTCATGGGCACCGTGGCTTTATTATTTATTATTCAGGTGGACAGCGTCTGCTATGGTTTGGCTGTTAAATGTTTCTGAACACAGGCTCATGTGTTTGAATACTTGATTCCCCGGAGTTCGGGGAACTTGTGGAGCACTAGGGAGGTGAGCTCAAGCAGGACCATGCGCTTGCAGAGGGGTGCGGGGTGCTGGTGCAGTCTCACCTCCCCTCAAAGCCCCAGTGACCCCATGTGCCAGCTGCTTCCTCCCCATGCATTTTCTGCTCCCTCAAAGCATGAACCGAAATCGGTCCTTCCTCCCTTAGGTTTTCCTTAGGGATCCGGTCACAGAGGTGAGCAGAGACCTTGGTTGGGGTAGGAGAGAAACCACAGGCGGCTGTGATCAGCTCTGACCCGCCCGTGGACTGCTCTCACCTCACCAGGGACCCATTGTGAGGCGTTAAAGTCACATGACCACACAAACCACTGTCTAGGACTGACTTTTCTGGCTTTTTCCTTATATTGCAGAGAAAGTTGAAGGTGCAAGGACTCGGATTTTGGAGAGACTTCCACTTGGTGAATATTTGGAATTGATACTTGTCATCTGTTACGCTGCATTATAGTGAGTTTGGTTGCTGGGTTGTGGGTCTTGGTTTTAGAATTTAGTTTTGTTTGTTCAAAGTAGGGTCTCACTCTAGCCCAGGCTGACCTGGGATTCACTCTGTATTCTCAGGGTGGCCTCGAACTCACGGGGATCCTCCTACCCCTGTCTCCTGAGTGCTGGCATTAAAGGCATGAGCCACCCACGCCCAGCACTTTTTTTTTTTACTTTGTTCATTAATTATTCATTCCTTGGTTCTGGTTTTTTACTTTGTTTTTTTGGTTTCTTTTTCATTTTCTTTTTCTTATTTTCTTATTTTTTATTTTGTAGAGAGTGAGACAGAGAGATAGAGAGAAAATTGGTGTGCCAGGGCCTCAGCCACTGCAGTCAAACTCCAGATGCTTTCTCCACCCAGTGAACATGTGTGACCTTGAACTTGCCTCACCCTTGTGTGTGTGGGTTACACAAGATCTGCAGAGTCAAACATGGGTCCTTAGGCTTCTCAGGCAAGCACCTTAACTGTTAAGCCATCTCTCCAGCCCCATTTTTCGTAATTATTTATATTTTCTTTTTGAATCATCTTTATTTTCCTTTGTCATTTTTCATCTTGGTATATTTTTTCTAGCTTTTTAAATTTAATTAATTTATTTGAGAGAGAAAGAGAGAATGTGTACACTATGGCCTCTAACCACTGCAAATGAACTCCAGACACATATGCCACCTTATACCTCTGGGCATGTGGGTACTGGGGAATTGAACGTGGGTCCTTAGGCTTTGCAGGCAAAGTGCTTTAGCTGCTAAGCAATCTCTCCAGCCCCCATCTCTAGTTTTAAAACTTTTATTAGTACATATTAACTGTACAGAATAAGGGACTTTATGATGACAGTTCCATATGTGCCTATACTGTATTTTGTTCATATTCACCTGCTCCATTACATTTCTCCCTTCTCCTTTCCCTTTCCATAGCCCAAAAGCACACCTCTTTATACTCAGCACCTCCCGCAGATTCTGCATGAGAGAAAACAGGAGATATTTGTAAGACTGACTTGTCACACATAACACATTCATCTTCCCTTCCGTCTATCTTCCTAAAAATGATAAAATTTCTTTCTTCCTGATGGTTGTGTATGTGATTCTTTCCTTTGATTTTATCTGTGTGCTTTATTGGTTATCAGTTGGTGATGTGGAACCATCTTCATCCTCAGTGAACCCATCTTCATCATGGCCCTTTTGGTTTTTGTTTGCTTTTGTTTTTGCTTTTCAAGGTAGGGTCTCACTCTAGCCTGGGCTGACCTAGAACTCACTCTGCAGTTCCAGGCTGGCCTCAGACTCGCAGCAGTCCTCCTCCCTCTGCGTCCTGAGTGGTGGGTTTAAAGGTGTGCCACCACACCTGGCCTTTTCAGTGTGTCATCGAGTTTGGTGTGAAATGTTCAGTACTCTCAGTGAGGATTTTCATCTCTGAGTTTCTCAAGGAGATTGGCTTAAAATCTCTTCCTGCACCATTATCTGATGTTGGAATCATAATACTGGCATTGTAGAGACAGTTTGGCAGTGTTCTTTCCCTTTCTGTTCTAAGGAATAGTTTGAAGAATACTAATGTTCTTTCTCCTTTAAAGGTGGAATGTGGGGCTAGTAAGATGGCCCAGCAGTTAAAGGCACTTGCTTACAAAGCCTGATGACCTGGGTTTGATCTACCAATACCCATATAAAGCCAGATATACAAAGAGGCACATGTAGATAAAGTGTCAGGAGGCCCTGACATATCCACACTCACTCTTTCTCTTTCTTTCTCTCTTACATATTTTTTTTAATGTGAAATCTGCCAGTGAGTGGTCCTGGGCTTTTATTTATTGGGATTTTTTTTCATTGCTATTTCAATATTGTTATTTATTATTGCTTGGTTTAGCTGTTTTATATGTTCTTGATTCAAGTTAGGTAGGTCATATGTGTCTAGAAATTTCTTTCTTGCAGATTTTTTTTAATTTACTGCAGAATTAATCCTCCAAACATTTCCTGGTGATTCTCTAGAACTCAATGGTACCCATATTAATATCGCCTTATTTTATTTCTGATGTTACTTTTAATATTTATGTATTTGAGCAAGTGAGTCAGAGAATGAGAGAGAGAGAGAGAGACATAGAGAATAGGAATATCAGGACCTCCAGGAACTGCAAACAAACTCCAGACACAGGCACCACCTTGTGCATCTGACTTACGTGGTCCTGCAGACTCAAATCTGGGTTCTTTGGCTTTGTGGGCAAGTGCCTTAACTGCTAAGCCATCTCTCCCATCCCTATTTCTATTTTATTAATTTGCATCTTTTCTCTTGGTTAGTTTGGTAAGAGCTAGTCAGTTTTTATTTGTCCTTTCAATAACTAACACTTTATTTCTTGGATCCTAGTTATTCTTTGTTTCCGTGTCATTGATTTTAGCTCTGGTTCTTAGCATGTTGGAGTTTGTTTGCTCTGTTCTTTTTTGCGTCTGTGTGATCTTGAAATTCATCAGGTTGTTTGACAGATCTCTGGGTTTTTAAATATTTTATTTATTGATTTGTTACACACAGAGAGAGAGAGGCAGATAGAAAGAGAATGCAGCACACCAGGGTCTCCAGCCACTGCAAACAATGTCCAGATACCTGCGCTACCTTGTGCATCTGGCTTTTACGTGGGTAATGGAGAATCAAACCTGAGTCCTTTGGCTTGGCTTGCAAGTGCCTCAACCACTAAGCCATCTTTCCAGCCCCAGATCTCTGGGCTTTTTAATTTTTTTTTTTTTTTTTTTTTTGAGACAGAGAGGGTGAGATAGAATGGGCATGCCAGGACCTCTAGCCACTGCATATGAACTCCAGACACATGCACGACCTTGTGTATCTGGCTTATGTGGGACTGGGAGAGAATCAAACCTGGGTCCTTAGGCTTCTCAGGCAAGCGCCTTAACTGCTAAACCATCTCTCCAGCCCCAGATGTCTGTTTTTTTTTTAATTTTTTTAATTTTTATTTATTTGAGAATGACAGAGAGAGAGAATGGGCATGCCAGGGCCTCCAGCCACTGCAAACAAACTCCAGATGCATGTGCCCCCTTGTGCATCTGGCTAACGTGGGTCCTGCAGAATCAAGCCTCAAACTGGTGTCCTTAGGCTTCACAGGCAAGCACTTAACTGCTAAGCCATCTCTCCAGCCTGATGGCTGGGTTTCTGACATAAGAATTCATCACTAAACACTTGCCTCTTAGACCTGAGGAGGTGTGCGGACAACTTCCATTCAGTATTCAAGAGAGAGGATGGAGGAGGACCAGAAGGCCAGCTCCCCTGATGAAGAGGAGACCATCACCTCTGACTACCAGATTTTACATAAACTGGGCCAAGGCAGTTTTGCTGAGGTCAATCTTGCATGTCACCTGCCTACAAATATTTGTGTGGCTATTAAAAAACTGAAAAGGGGCAATGACTCTGTAATTAAGAGTGAAATACTTGCTTTGAAAGCCATGGATCATCCCAACATTGTCCGACTGTACAGCATAATTAACACACAGGAGTTTACGTATCTTGTCATAGAGAACGCTCCAGGAGGAACCCTATTGAATCATGTGCTCACAGCAGGCACACTGGCAGAGGCGGAGGCCCAGAGACTGTTTTCACAACTAGTGTTGGCTGTGGCACATTGCCATGCCAAGGGATTTGCCCATCGCGACATCAAGCCCGACAACATCTTGCTGGATAAGAAAAATAGTATCAAACTGTGTGACTTTGGCCTCTCGATTCAAGCCACTCCTGGCAAGATTCTTAAGCGATGCTGTGGTGCAACCTTTTACTGTGCCCCAGAAATGCTAGACGGTCAGGGCTATGATCCCAAGATGCAGGATATCTGGAGTCTGGGAATAGTACTCTATTTCTCAGTCTCCGGATACCTCCCGTTTAAAGGGGTAACACGCTCTAACCTAAAAGAACATATCTTGGTTACGTGTAAACAAAAAGACCTTGGCCTCCCTTCAGGACTGTCAAGTGACATAGTTAACATCATCCACACCCTGTTGACGGTTAACCCCAGGTTGAGGCCCGCAATTGATGACATCAAGACCCACCCTTGGTTGACGTTTGGTGGAAAACCTGCCCAGCCCCCCTGCAAAGACACACCCGTGGACAGCGCTCACCACCGCATTTCTCTCCTGATGAGCATCCTGGGCTACAGTGCCGACGCGCTCACGCAGGCGCTACACGACAAGACCTACGACAGCGTGATGGCCGCGTACTTGATCTTAAAGCACGAAAGTCCCTGGGGAGAACATGCTGAAGGGCAAAGTGCATCGAGGTTCTCCAGTGGTGTGGTTAGGACCCTGCTGGGAAGACCGGTCAGCGAAGGTGCCCGCCCTACACTCGCCATATCTGCCAAGCCACACGGCCAGAAAGCCACTGGTGACAGGCAGAAGCACAGCTGCCCTGACATCTGTGCCCCACAGCCTGACTGTGCTGTGCCCGAGGTGAGCGGTTCTGCCGAGCCCAGCAGCAGCTTGTCTGGAAGCAATGCACTACCAGTGGACACATCAGCTCCTGTCTCCTCCAGTGTGCCCTCAGAGTCTGTGACCTCCAGTAGGCTAGGTGACATAGAAATTGAAACTGATGACAATTGCACAGAGGATGCCAGCCCAAGAAGCCAGTCTCCAACCAATCCTGGTAGTGCTGGCTCCCATCAGACAACTGGGTCACATCAAAAGGCCTCTGTGGTGTCCAAAGAAATGGAGATTACAACCAAGAGCAGCTCTTCCTCTCCACATAAACCACACATGAGTCCCAGAGGCTCACTTGAGGGGGAGAGCACCAGAGATGCCGAAGAACACAAGAGTGCATCCCGCCATGATCCACCACCCCAAGCTGCCGGCAGAGTGTTTATTCAAAACATTTACCACGGCTATAGGAGACTGAGGAGCAGAATCAGGAGATGCTTCAGAAGTCTCTGCTGCTGTATAAAGGAAGAACGAGCAGTGTCCCAAAATCAAGTGGCTCCAGTCAACGGGGAGGAGAATGGAGCCACAGGAAGCCAGGTAGGTGGGCGATCATGGCACACTTCTACATTTTATGTTATTGATGCTTTAAAAATTATCCTTTGCAACTAGCAAATATTTATATTTGTTTATGGGATATGAAACTTACTGTATCTTTCACTCGAGAAGGACCAGCCTCCAGCATCATCCGTATGTGGCATCTGAGACAGTTGAGTGAGAATTAGACATCACAAGATGACAAGCCTAGAGGCTGGGGATGGAGGGAAGGAGGTGGAGAAAGGGAGGAAAGTTTCAGAGGGAGGACTGTGGACGGCAGCTCTGGTACAGCAGGGTAAACACAGCCCAGGATCCGTCCTCTGGATTTGAAGGTCACGATGAGTCCTTCCTTTGTGTCTTTTTGCTTCAGGGATGAGCTCTGTGGTCTGGGACCATGGAGTGAGGGTCAGCCTGGATTCTTCAGAAAGTACCAACAAGAACTGAAGTCCAGGCAGCAAATGACCACACACCTGGCCCAGACAGCCTGGTCCGGCACAGGAGAGCAGGTATGGCTATTTGCGGGAACTGTCGCCCAGAGGAAATCTGGCTGGTACTTACCGCCTACAGCCTCCTTCTCAGAATGGAGGTAATATGGGAATCAAAGATGAGGAAAAAGGCTGGGCGAGGTGGCACACACCTTTAGCCCAGCAATGGGAGGCAGAGGTAGGAGGATCACCATAAATTCAAGGCCACCATGAGCTACATAGTGAATTCAGGTCATCCTAAGCTAAAGTGAGACCCTACTTTGAAAAAAACAAAATAATAGTAATAATGATGATGATGATGATGATAAAAATGAAGAAGAAACAGGGAGCTGTTTCTGATCTTGAAGGGGACTAGTTTGGATGCAAGTTCTGTTCCTACCAGGGCGGGCAAGGTAGCAACCATGTATCTGTTGCCAGTCCTTAGTCACCTGTCAGGAAAACATTTCCTTTCCTCCTAATGAGCATCAGGGGCAGGAGCCCTCTTCTACCTGTGGCCTGAGCTACAGCCCCTCACGACATCTGCGTCTGCCACTCACTGAAGCCTTTGGTCTGTCAGCTGCCCTGTGGCTGCAGCGGCAGGACTGAAGGGGAGCACATGGCTCTGAGGGTCGAGGCCTTTCCCCAGTGCCAGGCGGACCAGTCCCTTCTTCCCTTTCTCCCTCTCTCTCTCCCTCTCTCCCTCCCCCCCCCCCCCTCTCTCTCTCAGTGTTCCCCCAAGCTGAGGCTGACTGGCCCTGTGTTAGCTTTCTCCTGCAGACTGGCCAGATTTCTCTTCTCACGAAGGTGGCCCTGACTCTGCTAAAGGATGACATCTCCGAACAGGCCCGAGGGAGACCACGGCCCTGCAGGAGGTCGATGGTATTCAGTGGTGAGTGGAGCTGGGAAAGGGCGGGCAAGCTGGAAGGACGTCTGGGTCATCAATTTCTTACGATCCGTCAGTTGTTTTCTGTCCTTCCTTCTATCCACCTATATCTGCTTCCCGGGATTCCAGCCCATCTCATGTTCCTCTGGATTTGTCTCTCATGACCTGTCATTTGCTGCTTGTCCTGCTTGGAGCTGCTTCCTAGACAAGATTTCCTGACCCTACATAGACCAAGCATCCCTTTGTCCAGTCTTAAAAATCACACTTCCCCAAGCCGGGTGTGGTGGCGCACACCTTTAATCCCAGCACTCGGGAGGTAGAGGCAGGAGGATTGCCATGAGTTCGAGGCCACCCTGAGACTCCATAGTGAATTCCAGGTCAGCCTGGGCTAGAGTGAGACCCTACCTCGAAAAAAAAAAAAATCACACTTCCCTCATCCATCTTTTCCTTTACCTTCAAGTCTAAACTGTTCCTTTGGTCCATTTGCTGGTCATTTGTCTCCTGTGCTGTGATCTCCTGTGAGTCCACATGGCCCAGCTCTCTGCCCTGTGCAGCCTGGCCCCGATGTGCCTGGGCTCCGAGTGTGCTGTGTGTCAGCCTGTCCCAGCCCTGGGGGAGAAGTGATCCCTGCGCTTTCCACAAGACACTGGGACTTAGTGGTCTTCGCGGACACGGGAAGTGTTTGGGTGTGTCTCTCAACATGGTCTTCAGGTGGTGGGCTGCTGCTGCCCACTCAGCGGCCCTCTTCCGACCTTGTTGGGCTGTTAGTATAGAGTCAGAGTGGGGCCATCTTGTGTCTGGCAAGCAGCAGGTCCTGCTCTGAACTCAAACCCTGCATTGTGTCCTCCGCCTCCTGGTTCCTGGTCAGGGTCTGGCTGTGGGTCCTAGCGGCACCAGAGGAGGTCTTTCCAGGTGAGCTGGGGCCAGATCCCCCCTCAGGTGATTAAGCTGAATGTTGTTTCCCACAAGACATGGGCTCTGTGCTGACCTCCAAGTTCATGTTGTCTGACCTGGCATAAAAATACGCCATGTTCAGAGGTTGTTGGCCCTGGCAGAAGTCAGGAGCTCCCTGCAGATGCTGCTCAGGGGCATACTTCTGCCATGCCAAAGTCATGCATGGGGCTGTCCTCGTGCGGGCTGCAGCAGGCTAGCCCCTGACGAAGCTCACTAGAGCAGGTCAGGGCCTTCCGGTTAAGCAGCTAGTGGTGTAGAGGAGGAGACGGGTCTGGGCTGTCTCCTTCTCCTGCCCTGGGAGATGCATGGGGACCAGGGCTGCTTTGTGTACACCCAAGGCCCAAAGCTTGCCAATCTGCCCAGCAGTGTCACAGGCAGCTCCATATAGCTGACTGTGGTCTGGCCCAGGTCTTTTCTCCAGTTGAACATCACCTCTTACAGACACCAGCAAGCTATCAGGTATTACCTCTAGCCCTCTAGATGACAAAGTGATGCCTCTGGCCCACTGGTCCAGGCATGGCTTGTGAGCCTTGGGGAAACTGAAGTAGCTTCTGTTCAGACCAGTGGCCCGGCCATGACCTTGACCCCTCTTTCCCCCAGGTAGTACGGAACTCCCAAGTCCCATAAGGTGCCCACCATTAGGAGCAGCATGTTGACCTGTGGTGAGTGAGACCCCCAGGGCAGGTGAGGACATGTGGGTCTGGGAAGTCTCTCCTGGGTAGAGCAGGCTGAGCAGGCTGGGGCTGGTGTTCCTCCCATGATGGTTTTGAGGTGGGTGAGGGACAGTAAGAAAAGGTGTTGTGCCAATAGGGGAGCTTCTGGGCTTGGGTGAGGTGGTCTGAGACTCACCATGTACACTGCCCAGCTGGCATGTGCTGGCTCAACCTTTTCTTAGAGGTGGCAGGTGGTTTGTGGCGCCCAAGGGCCTGAGATTTGGATATTTTCAGTTCTTACACAGAACATGGAAAAGGAGCCGTGTGTCCGACAGGAGGCTCTGAATTCTCGGATCTGTCGGTGGTGGCTCAGAAAGTAGAGCCAAGGACTTTGTTTGGAAGTCCACATGTGAAGCCTCTGGGCCTTGGCCCTGAGGCGGTGGAGCTGGAAGGTAGGTCAACATCCCATGGGGGAGACCTCAGCTGCTTCCACTCTGTGTGCACAGGGTTGTGGCCAGGCCATGTCAGAGCTCTGTTGATCAGTTGCCCTTTCCTGGTAGAGAAGGACACTGGACAACTGAGCTGAGTACTCTGCATCATGGGCGCCCCAGCCCTCAATTTGGATGGTTTGTAGAGACTCTTGGCAAGGCGAGTGGGGGCAGGCTGGCTTCATTTCCCAGGAGGAAGTGGATTCCTCCTCCTGTGCACCTTCTCCGAGGGCCACAGCCCCCCTGACCAACAAGGACCATTGTCCTGGCCCTACAGGGTTTACTTCCCTCCTGGACTCCTGGGGCAGCAACCAGTTCCTGCCCTGTGCTTAGTGCCTATCACAGCATCTCAGCACACTGGCCATGGAGCTGGCCTCAGAGAGGATGGTGGGTGGAAAAGGAGTGAGGACCTGAGTGAGTTCTAACAGGGTGCAGAGCTGGCGAAAATATGTAGAAGCTTGAGAAAGTGAGGGCCTGAGAGCTGTCATGGGGAGCAGTGAGGTGGGGTCTACTTCTGCTCCTCTTCTTACTCCAGCTCAGGAGTCCATGAAGCGGCATGTTTCATGAGGTTTATATGGGTCAAAGAGCCAGTTAGGATGAGTCTTATTGTGGAGGGATAGGCCTCGTTGGTTGATGGAAGGAGAGGCTGGCTCAGGAGGGAGCAGCCCACAGGTGAGCTGAGCCTCTAGATGTGACAAAACAGGAAACTGTTGCAGAGGAGCTGCTGGCCGCCATCCTGCACAAGGCTGGCCGGTCGCGGGTTCTAGTCCTGCCAGAGCAGGCACGGTGGTATCCCATGGTCCTGTCTCTGGTGACTATGTAAATGTACAATTTAAAAGTTACTTTCTCCTATTCCGTATCATGCGGCCTGTGCCAGGCATAGCCCTGGGCCCTGCCATCGACAGCAGCAGGCCCATTCACAGGTGCCCTGCCCACCATGCTGAGGCGGCGCCAGGCACAGGGTGCGCGTACTGTGGGGCAGAGTCTGGAGAAGGGCGTGGTCTCCCGGTGTAGGCCAGGCGTGAGCAGCCATGCCAGAGCAGTGACTGCCGCAGGGGAGTGGTGAGCAGGGTCTGGGTGAGGGCGCAGGAGGGCTGCTTCGGCCTGGAAGGCAGGGAAAGGTATGACGTTTCCAGGGCATGGGCAGTCTCATTTCCAGGGGCCCTGCCCCTCCAGCCTGGTGGCCCCCCTCCCATTCTCAGCATCAGTGTCTGTGGGGTGCACCCCCCTTACCCCAGCCAGCAGCTCCTGTGGTGGTTGGAGTCTGAGATCCCATTGCTGTCCCCAGACTTCCAGTTGCTCCTCTGCCTGGTCGCTGCCAGATCCTCAGCCCATTTTGTGACTTCTATACCTCGCAGGAGACTTGGTTCAAGCAGAGCAGATGCCGCCCGACTTTGGCCAGGGCCTCCTGTGGGTCTCCCTCCTGGACCCATCCTTCCACAGGTGCTGCCAGCTGGGGCAATGTCACCCTCTCACCTTGATTTCCATTGTCATTCCCCATGTCTGCTGTCGTCCTTCCTGCCCACATTACTTCCTCCCAGCAGCGGCCTTCCCTGGGCCCGTGTCCCCAGCACTGGCTCCCGACAAGCTTCCTCGCCTCCCCACAGCCTCCTTGTTGCCGGAAACCGGGGTGTTCGTCTCTTTCTCTGGTCTATCACCCGCCCCTCTGTGCACAAGGCAGAGCTCGGCTCTTCCATTCCCTGCCATGTCGTCACCTCAGGACGGTGTGACAGATGTGAGGTCACCCAGGCAGGGCTGGCCGAGGCGGGGAAGGAGGCTGGGGCAGGCAGTCACTGGGGTCCTTCCACCTCCTTTATTTGCCCCCCAGGTCCTGCTGCCCGGGCATAGCTCACAGCTAGCTGCCCTGCTGGACAAGCTTCCCGAGTTGCCAGTTCCTCAGCACCCAGGGTCAGCTGCACCCTCATGCACCCAGTGCCTCCTCACAGCCAGTTCTTCCTCACGGACCGGCCTCTGGAGGAGCCGCTGGGGATCCCAGACCCTCAGCCCAGATGGCCCTGGTCCTTTCTGCCCCAGGAGGACCCAGGCATGTGCCCCACCTCTGCCTGATTTGATTGCAGAGGGAGGCGGGAAGAAAGCAAGAGAGAGCAGACGCCTCTGTGTGGAGGGCGGCGAGAGGTGGATAAATCCCAGTTTCCATGGGAACTGAACTTTGAATGAATTCCATGGGAAAGTGCACCACGTCCGAGTGCGCATGCAGGTTGGCTGTAGTGAAGGAGAGAGGCACGACTTGGTTCATGGAGAATGCAGTGCTGTGCTGCATCCAGGAAGCTTGCCAAGCCAGCCGCCAAGGAAGCCTGCCAGCTCAGTTCTGCCCAGCACAGGAAGCAGGAGGAGGGGGATTCACGGTCCCCTTGGCCATTACCTTGGTCTCCTTACTCTCTCTCTCTGGTTGGCCAAGAAAACTGACTCTTATCATATTTCACATCCACGCCGTCAATGGTGTCATGCTCATGACAAGAAGGCCCACAGCCTGCTGACTTGGGCACAGGTCTGCAGCATGGCCAAGTCCACCTAACAGTGGTGCCACCTGCTCAGAGATGACCCTCCAGGCTGACTCTATCAGAGACATGCCTGTGGTAGCTACACCTCAGGGAAGAGCAGAGAGAAAGCTGTGCTCATGTTAGGGACGGGGGGGGGGGGGGATCACCCAGGTGTAATGTCAATCAGGGCCATGTTTGCCCGGAAGGCTTCCCATGTTGTGCCTCACTCACAACTGGGTGTCCACTTGGAAGGGAGGGACCAGAAGTCTAGGCCCGGGATGGACGGGCCAAGTCCTGCAGTACACACTCCCTTGTCACTTTGCTAATTACTACCGTGCCACAAGTTGAGGTGAACCAAGAGGCGGCCATGCAGTTAGGAAACTAGCATCATGGAATTCAATAAATCTCAATACTACCCAGCCAGCTTGCTCATTTTTTTAAAAAAGGGATTTTCTATTTTTTTTAATTTTTATTTTTATTTATTTATTTATTTATTTATTTATTTATTTGAGAGTGACAGACACAGAGAGAAGGACAGATAGAGGGAGAGAGAGAGAATGGGCGCGCCAGGGCTTCCAGCCTCTGCAAATGAACTCCAGACACGTGCGCCCCCTTGTGCATCTGGCTAACGTGGGACCTGGGGAACTGAGCCTCGAACCGGGGTCCTTAGGCTTCACAGGCAAGCGTTTAACCGCTAAGCCATCTCTCCAGCCCAGCTTGCTCATTTTTATCTCGTATAGTAATATAATAAGATGATTCTTTAAAAAAAAAAAACATAATAAAATGCTAAGGGCCAAGAGGGTGAAGTGGAGGAAAGCAAGATGGAAACATTACACAGGGGATACAGAGATTTAATACAAGCTTGTGTAATGACCAAGACAGGGTATGGGTGGTGGTTTGAATTAGGTGTTCTATATAAATACATGTGTTTTGAATGCTTGGTTCGCAGCTGATGGCAATTTGGGAGGTGGAATCTTGATGGAGGGAGGTGTGTTTTGGGGGGCAGGCCAATGTGTCACATGTTGGAAGCAGTACAGTGCATTTCTGGCCCTCGTGGGCCCCAAATGACAAATGGACCCTAAGCTCTGGTATTAGAGTGAGGTTTGCAGATATGTCCTTCACAGAAGAGACATTAGAGGAGTCTGTATGAGACTTGTCACATGGGTTTGGTCCAGAATCTGACAAGGAGTAAATCCATTTAAAACAGCTGCTCCCGGAGAGCTTTCTATCCAATAAGTCCTTCGTGAGGCTCCCCTTGCTCCGACTTGTCCTCCCATCTTCTCAGTTGGCCCTTCTTCTGGGACCCAGGAATGATTCTGCCACTACCGGTCACTCAGCAGACAACTGGAGTCACCTGTCCGTGGACAGCGCCAGGGCTGCTGGCTTCTGAGCCAGTGAAGGACCAGCCCAGCCAGGACTGGCTCTTAATGCAGCAGCAGAGGGAGATGCTGGACAGGTTCAGAGAGGGACTGAGCAGGAGCTGTCACTCTGCTTGCTGTACTGTGACACCCTGAGCTGGAGGCTGCTCCAGGCCGACTCAGAGCTCAGAGGCTGATGTGTGCTGTTAACTTCTGGAGTTCAAACTTACTTAGCCTCAGAGCTGAAAGGCCCAGGTGCCTCACCACCCTCCGGGAAGCAAGTGGCCCATGCTGGGAATCCTGGCTGTGACATGCTTTTAAGTCACTGTCAGAAGCTGTCCCTTCCTCTCTGAGTGTCAGGGACCCGTGAGAGCTTAGAGAGCTGCTCAGAGAGGATGCATCAGCTCTGCCAATGGAAACAGGCTTTGTGCATCTGGCAGTCCTGACGAGAAAGCAGTGGGGTCGCTGGCTCTCTCAGGGTCATCTAGAAGTGCCCAAGGTGGGTCTGTCATTCTGACCTGCCAACAGGCCAGGATGGAGTACTTGTGTCTCCCACCTGCTAGGTTTCTTGTGGCCAAGGGCAAAGTGTAAGAAATGTCCTCTCTCAGCAAGGAGCTTGAGGTCTGCTGGGAGATGAGTTAGATGTGTGAGCGGTTGAAGAACCTGAGACAAGTCAGCCCAGAATGACGACAGGAGACATGGATTAAATTGGAATTAATCATAGTACTTGCCTTGACTGCACATGAGTTAGCACACACTCAGTGTCTAGAGGGTGCCTAGTAGCTAGTATTAATTTTTGTTTTCTTTTTGGTTTTTGGAGATAGGGTCTCATTCTAGCCCAGGCTTTCCTGGAATTTACTAGTCTCAGGATGGCCTCGAACTCATGCCAATCCTCCCACCTCTGCCTCCTTAGTGCTGGGATTAAAGATGTGCGCCACCACGCCCAGCCCTAGTATTAGTTTTTGTTCACCTAGTTTCCCTCATTCAGGGCATTTGGTGAGGAATGGGTACTGGAAAACTGCACATATTTTGGAGTTACTGTAAATTATCAGGGAGATGTTCTAGAACATTCTTAAGAGTCATCTGAAATCCCTCCCTCAGCTTTTCATATCACTAGGGCTCATCCTCCATGCGCCAGTGAGTAGGGGACGCAGATACCTGAGAGTATGGCCTTGGTTACTGGGGCCCATTGAACCACATACAGCGTTGGTGGGGTCAGATGTCTTAACATTGGGAAACACGGGGGCCAACAGCTATCCTGTGTCAGGATGGATGTCAACTCTGGTGGTGGTGGGGAAGGATAGGATACCCACAATTCACAAATAACATGAACTTCCTTTTTCTCTGCATGTGTGGGAGTGGGTGTACTCAGCAGTGTTGTTTCTACACAAAGGAGGGGACACCTGAACCAGGGTGAAACAGACCATCTCTTGGGAGCATCTTTCCCTCCTCTGTCAGCCTCCTTCCTGGTTCTCCAACAGGAGCAAACCCAGGGAGGAGCATATCGAATGACTTAGACTCGGTCAAGTTTACCCTCAGAGCGTCCGTGGTCCATGAGAAACTGAGACCCAGCATAGGGACTAGAGAGATGGCTCAGCGGTTAAGGCTCTTGACTGAGAACTAGGGCAGACTGGATAGGATGGATCCTCTGCCATCAAAGAGTGAGGGCCTGAATGAATCATGCTTGTTTCTAATTTTGGTTTCCTCAGCCAAAGAATGATGAATGCTGATCTCATGATGAGGTACAGGCAGGAAAGAGGGCACATGTTGTGAGAAATGAATATGAATGTATGACTAATAACCTGTACTTCTGAAGCTCATGCCACTGGGTTTGGCACACGGAAGGTGTCACTGAGTGTGGTTGTGGGGAGGGCTTTTATTTAAGTAGAAGATACAGAAAAGGGAGAAATTCAGGGGCTAACTTAAGATAGCAAAATGACTTCGTGAAGTGGAATAGATAATTTATTTCATGCTGAAGTTAGAGGAACTATTTTGTGAGTGAAGAGTAAGGAAACCAAGCCTAGGGAGAGAGAAGAGTTGGTTCCTATCACATGACTTAGCAGCTGAACTGAGACTCGTCAGGCACAATACAATATTTTGTTGTTGTTGTCTTGTGAGGTAGGGTCTCACTATCGCCCAGGCTGGCCTAAAATACACTAGGCAGTCTCAGACTGGCCTGAAACTCCCAATTCAGGGAGTACTTGAAATGGGGTACTCACGGCTGGTACCCAGGACCTCAAATGTCCCCGTGCTATGGAGATAGGGACAAGAGTGAGAAATGAACATTTCTGTGTGAAGCATTGAGATTCATGACATAAATTATATGTGTAAATATTGCATTCCTATCCACTCTATCACACTCTTCAACCTCATAGTAAAACATAATATTAGGGCTGGAGAGATGGCTTAAAGTTAAGGGCTGCCAAGCCTAAGAATGCATGTTTGAATCTCCAGGTCCCACACAGCCAGGTGCAAAGTGATGCATCTGGAGTTCATTCACAGTGGCTGAAAGACCCTGGTGCACCAGTTCTTTCTCTGTCTCAGTCTCTCATAAATAAGTAATTTTTTTAAAAAATGAAAGGGCTGGAGAGATGGCTTAGTGGTTAAAAGCTTGCCTGTGAAGCCTAAGGACCCCGGTTCGAGGCTTGATTCCCCAGGACCCATGTTAGGGGGTGCACAAGTCTGAAGTTTGTTTGCAGTTGGCTGGAGGCCCTGGCATGCCCATTCTCTCTATCTGCTTCTTTGTCACTCTCAAATAAATAAAAAAAAAAAATAAAAACAACAACCAAGAAAAGATCATATAAAAAAATGAAAGAGGTCTGGAGAGGTGGCTTAGTGGTTAAGCGCTTGCCTATGAAGCCTAAGGACCCCAGTTCGAGGCTCAATTACCCAGGACCCACGTTAGCCAGATGCACAAGGGGGCACACACATCTGGAGTTCGTTTGCAGTGGCTGGAGGCCCTGGCGTGCCCATTCTCTCTCTTTCTATCTGCCTCTTTCTCTCTCTGCCTGTCACTCTCAAATAAATAAATAAAAATAAACCAAAAAAAATTTAAAAAATGAAAGAAAGCTCAAATAATACACCACCTGTCACGTGCCTTTAGTCCCAGTACTTGGGAGGCTGAAGTAGGAGTATCGCTGTGAGTTCTAGGTCAGCCTGAGACTATATAGTAAATTCAGGTGAGCCTGGGCTAGAGCAAGAGCCTACCTAAAAATCCCACCACCCACCACAAAAGAAAGAGAATAGACTAATTTAGGAAAGTCCAGGTGAGTGTCCTAAGAACTGCGTATGTATTAGGTGATGAAAGCTGCATTATACTGTGTTGGAAAGTGAATCCAGGGCTTCAAACTACACACCTATTGGGTCTGACCCATCAAAGGGGGAGTGACTCTTGGTGTGGGCCAGGAAGGCAGGGGAGCTTGTGGCTACTGTACAGCCCTGGGCATTATTGTCTAGTCCTGATTTCCACAGGAAATCTCCTTATTCAACTCAATTCCATCCCCTGCCATGGGATTCAAACCAAAAAGGCTTCAGACCAGCTTCAGTGCTGTTGCCTGGAGTACAGGAGCCAGGCTGTCAAGAGCCTCAGGGGCCGTGGTCAGCGTTGCCGGACTGCATGAGACACAACAGCAGTGAGCAGGAATCTAATCACGGTCAGGGTTCTGCAAAGCTGGCTGGGGCAGGCTGCTTGCTTAGAGATGTTGGAAGCAAAAAATAAATTAAATAAAATAAAATGACAGTTCAGAGGAAGTGCTTTGTTGGTGTTTGTTTTTGTTTTTTGGTGTTTTTTTTTTTTTTTTTTTTTTTGAGGTAGGTTCTCACTATAGCTCAGGCTGACCTGGAACTCACTCTGTAGCACCAGGCTGGCCTCTGACTCACAGCCATTCCCCTACCTTAGCCTCCAGAGTACAGAGGACATTTTTAAGGGAAGAGAGAAGTAGTCAAGTAGATGAAGGGAGAGGAAAATCAGAAATATGAAATGAGGGGCTGGAGAGATGGCTTAGTGGTTAAGACATTTGCTTGAGAAGCCAATGGACCAGGGATCGATTCCCCAGTACCCATGTAAGGCAGATGCACAAGGTGGCACATGCATCTAAAGTTTGTTTGCAGTAGCTGGAGGCCCTGGCCTGCAAAGTCTTTCTATTTGCCTCTTTTTTTTTTTTTTTTCCTTTTTTCTTTTTAGTTTTTTCAAGGTAGGGTATCGCTCTAGCCCAGGCTGACCTGGAATTCACTATGTAGTCTCAGGCTGGCCTTGAAGTCATGGCAATCCTCGTACCTCTGCCTCCTGATTATTAGGACTAAAGGCCTGTTTCTCTTTCTCTCTCTCTCTCCCTCTCTCAATAAATAAATCACATCACATCTATGAAATGAGAAATAGATCGAATGATCAGATCTCTTATCATAGATACATCCACAGGAAAGTTCTGTGTGGTGGCAAGTTTTCCTTGTTCATTTGCCAGAGGGCGTGTGGCTGGCGGGGCATCTCAAGCTGGCATAAAGAAACAGAGAAATCCACACTGCCTAAATGAGGAGCAGCCCTGATGATAGGAAGAGCTGCCCATGGGTGTGAGCAACGAAGTGGGTTGACAGCAGGCCTGTAAAGTCACCGAGGTCGCAGGGTCCAGCGGCAGAGAGCAGGGGTGTGAGCAGCGCGTGGTGATCCCGCGTCATTGCGCACAAGTTCAGCCGTCAGAGCTACAAGGGATGAGCTAGTGAACTCGGGGTGCTGCGGGGGGGGGGGGTGGATCTCGAAGCCTGTCATGGCTGAGTACAGAAAAGCAGGCTACCTGCCGGGCTGGGAGTCTAGGAATGGGAAAGTGAAAGGCCACGTTTCAGGAAGTTGCCTAAAGAAATACCTAGAGCTGGGCGTGGTGGAGCATGCCTTTAACCCTAGTCCTCAGAGGCGGAAGGAGGAGGATCAGGTAGGAAGAAAGAAAGAAAGATCATTGTAAGTTCGAGGGCAGCTTGGGGCTACAGAGTGAGTTCCAGGTTACTATGGGTTAGAGTGTCTCCTTGCCTTGAAAAAAACAAAAATGGAACATTTATTTGACAAGCACTAAAGTTGATCTAAACAGCCAGCGATAAGCAGGCAGTCAGCCAGGTGATCAAGGTCAGCCCTTAGATCAGGATTGTAAACAGTGGAAATCTGAAGTACCCTGAACCAAGGATTGCCTGTGTCTCCAAATGTTCCGTTCATCTTCTGTCTTCACCCAAGGACTGTCTAAGAACATGTTTAGGCTGCTACTAAAAACACGTATAAGGAGCGGGGCATGGTGGTGCACACCTCCCAGCTCTCGAGAGGCAGTGGGAGGAGGGTTGCTGGGAGTTCAAGGCCAGCCTGGGACTACAGAGTGGGTAACACAATTCCTGCTATCCAGGAGGCAGAGCTCAGTAGTAAGACCCTGGATTACCTTGCATGGCTCTGAATTCAAGTTCAGATCCCCAGAGCCCGTGTAAACTGTATCTACAGCAAGATGGAAGGCAGGACAGACAAATCTCTAGGAAGCTTGTAGGCCAGCTAACCTGGCAGACAGAGAGGTAAACAAACCCTATTGAGGGACCAGCCCTGAGGCTGTCCACTGACCTCCACATATATACCAAGGTACATTTGCACCCAAACACACACACACACACATCAACTAGTCAAAAGTGAAAAAGATAATATCTTGTTATTTTGAAAAATGACCCAAATGAATAATTAGAAAATCAAACTGCAAGTTACTAGATACTACATGTTCCTGTTGACATTCAACTTTTATTTATTTATTTATTTTGAGGTAGAGCTTTGCTCTCGTACAAGCTAACCTGGAATTCACTATGGAGTCTCAGGGTGGCCTCGAACTCACGGCGATCCTCCTACCTCTGCTTTCTGAGTGCTGGGATGAAAGGTGTGCACCACCACGCCAGGCTCAAATTGGTTCTTTTATGTTTCTACAACTTTTAGTATTAAAATAATTAGCAATGAACATGTTGTGTGTTTTTTCTCTTTTGTTGAATTCTTAGCACTTCCAGAAGCACAACTACTAAATCAATGAAGTGAATATGACATGTGTATGTCAAGCTTTTTGTAAAAATATAAAAGCAGTCTGTTAAAGTCTTAAAAAAAAAAACCTTTTATTGACAACTTATGTATAGACAATATAGCATGATCACAGCCCCCTCTTACCATCCTCCTTGAGGTCATATTAAATAAAGAACTGGCCGGGCATGGTGGCACAAGCCTTTCATCCCAGCACTTGGGAGGCAGAGGTAGGAGGATCGCCGTGAGTTCGAGGCCACCCTGAGACTCCATAGTAAATTCCAGGTCAGCCTGGGTTAGAGTGAGACCCTACCTTGAAAAACCAAAAAAAATAAAAAAATTAAAATAAATAAGGAAAGAAAGAAAGAACTGTGCCAGGCATGGTGGCGCATGCCTTTAATCCCAGCACTTGGGAAGCAGAGACAGGAGGGTCGCTGTGAGTTTGAGGCCACCCTGAGACTACATAGTGAATTCCAGGTCAACTTGGGCCAGAGTGAGACCCTACCTCAAAAAAAAAAAAAAAAAAAAAAAAGGAACTGTGCCCTTCTCCATTCCCATTTAATATGCAAGTGTTATTTTGCATGGTTTAATATTACTCTGTCCTTTCTCTCCCTGTTATTTTCTTTTTTAAAAAAATATTTTATTTATTTGAGAGGGAGAGAAAGAGAGAGAATAAGCCTGCCAGGGCCTCCAGCCAGTCCAAATGAACTCCAGATGTATGCACCCCCTTGTGCATCAGGCTTACATGGGTCCTGAAGAGTCAAACCAGGATCCTTTGGCTTTTCAGGCAAATGCCTTACCAGCTGAGCCATCTCTCCAGTCTTTCCCTGTTATTCTCAACCAGGAGTGATTTTGTACCTCACGGGACAACTGGCAGCATGCAGAGATATCCTTAGGATTGCAGAATTGCTACTGGGTAGTACTCAGCAATGTTGTTAAATGGTGTATGATTCACAGGGCTTTTTGGCTTTTGGTTTTTTGAGGTAGGGACTTGCTTTAGCCCAGGCTGACCTGGAATACACTATGTAGTCTCAGGGTGGCCTTGAACTCACGGTGATCCTCCTACCTCTGCCTCCCAAGTGCTGGGATTAAAGGCATGCACCACCATACCCAGCTCTTCACAGGGCTTTCTTTTTAAAAAAAACTTAATTTTATCTTATTTTATTTATTTAAGAGAGAAAGGCCAAGAAAGAGAGAGAGAAAAGATGGGCATGTAGGGCCTTCAGCCATTGCAAATGATCTCAAGATGCATGCACCACCTTATGCATCTGGCTTACATGGGTCCTGGGGAATCAAACCAGGGTCCTTTGTCTTTGCAGGCAAGTATCTTAACTGTGCTAAGCCATCTGTCTAGCCCTCGCAGGACTTTCTACAGTAAGGATGACTCAGCTATCAATCTTGTCAAAGTTGAGAAGTCTAGTATTATGCTCAGGTTCGCATTGCTGGAAAAATCACCCAACTAAGAACAGCTGGTGGGATAAAGAGGTTTATTTTTTGGCTCATAGGATTGAAGGGAAGCTCCATAATGGCAGGGGAAAACGATGGCATGAGCAGAGGATGGACATCACCCCTGGCCAACATAAGGTGAACAATAGCAGCAGGAGAGTGTGCCAAACACTGGCATGGGGAAACTGGCTATAACACCGATAAGCCCGCCCCCAACAATACACTGCCCCCAGGAGGTGTTAATTCGCGAATCTCCATTAGCTGGGAACCTAGCATTCAGAACACTTAAGTTTATGGAGCATACCTGAATCAAACTACCACATTCCGTCCCTGGCCCCCATAAGTGCAATGCATTCATTCAACTTTAAAAGTCCCCATAGTTTTATTAATTCCAATGATGTTCATACATCCCCATAGTCCAAGATCTTCTGAGCCATAATACCAAAAAATCCCCCCAAAACCCATAATGGCACAGAGTTAACATTCACACTGCAAAAGATGGCATTGGGCATAGCAAAGAAATATTCAACCAATACAAGATTTAAAACAACCAGGGCAAACATCAAACTCTGTAGCTTCAAGCCCAACAACTCTAGCCAGTGACAAGTCTCCAAATCCGGTAATCCTAATCAGCAACAAGTCTCTGACATTCCAATTCCGCCCCTCCAGCTAGGCTACTCACAGTCCTGGAAAATTTCATTGGGGCCGGCAGCTCCTTAGTAGCCATCTTGTGGTCCTGGCATCTCCACAGATCTCCACTGTAAACCACTGTTCATCCTCATGGACCCTGTGGTCTTCATGAGGGTATCCAGCAAACCTGCTTCACACTGCCCATGGTCATTTCCAAAACACAAGACCATGTTGCAAACTCAATGACCCTCTCTTTCCTGCATTTCTTATACTCCACAATACCAGGTAGGGTGCCAATTTGTTAATCCAGGGGGGAATAAAGCAGACTTTGAAGAACAGGACACTCCTTGAGCACTCAGGCCCCTTCAAAAGAGTTTACATTTTTCCTGTTGCCCCAGTGCAGGCCAGCTGGCCCAATCTCAAAGGCTGTTATATCTTAAACAATTTTCAGGTGAGTGGGCAGAAGTTTAGGCCCAAAGATTTCATTTTTTTTCTGTGTCATATCCCTCTGTTCACACCAGTCCATTTCTATGCAATGCAATGCTGCACAACTTCTCAGGACGTGGCCATAACAGCACCTCTCAAACTGCTTCTAGCCCAGTCCAGGCAAAGCGCTTTCTCACCCTCATTAGCCAAACCTCACAGTCCATAGCTCTTACTACATTCAGGTCTTTCAACTCTGACCAGAATAGTCCATCAAGCTGCACTTACAGCTCTGCAAGGCATCTCTTAGGCCGAGGTTTCAAATCCTTCCACATTCCTCTTGAAAATCAGCTCCAGAAGGCCAAAGCCACACAGTCAGGTGTCTAGCAGCAATCCCACTCCTCAGTACCACTTTACTGTTGCAGTCAGGTTCGCATTGCTGGTAGAAATCACCTAACAAAGAGCAGCTTTGGGGGTAAAGAAGGTTTATTCTGGCTTACAGGCTCAGGGGGAAGCTTCACGATGGCAGGGGAAAACGGCATGAGCAGAGGGTGGACATCACCCCCTGGCCAACATAAGGTGGACAACAGTAACAGGAGAGTTTACCAAACACTGACAAGGGGACACTAGCTATAACACCCATAAACCCGGCCCCACAATACACCGCCTTCAGGAGGTATTAATTCCCAAATCTTCATCAGCTGGGAACCTAGCTTTCAGAACATCTAAGTTTATGGGGGACACCTGAATCAAACCACCACCTCTGGTAACATTTTATTTTATTTGTAAGCAGATGGGAGGGGAAAGAATGGGCACACCAGAGCCTCCAGCAACTGCAAACAAACTCCAAATGCATGTGCCAGTTTGTTTGTGCATCTGGCTTTATGTGGGTATGGGGGGATTGAACCTAAGCCATTGGGGTTTGCAAGAAAATGCCTTTTAAAAAAATACTTTATTTTTATTTATTTGAGAAGGAACCAGAGAAGGAGAGAGAGAATGGGTGCACCAGGGCCTCCAGCCACTGCAAACAAACTCCAGGTGCATGCACCACTTGTGTATCTGGCTTACATTGGTCCTGGGAAATCAAACCTGGGTCCTTTGGCTTTGTAGATAAACGCCTTAACCGCTAAGCCATTTCTCCAGTGCCACAAGCAAGTGCCTTTAACTGCTGAGCCATCTCTGTAGCCCAACTTTGTTTTTAAGGTTGTTTGGTTTTTTTTTTTTTTCAAGGTAGGGTTTCACTCTAGACCAAGCTGACTTGAAACTCATTCTGTAGCCCCAGGCTGACCTGAAATGCACAGCGATCGTCTTACCTCAATTTCCCAAGTGCTTAGACTGAAGGTATACACCATCACACTCAGTTTGAGAAATCTGGTTTTGATTATAATAAAAGGCCTTTGTCTTGCACAGATCCATGGCCCCACACTTGTAATGGAGGATCATGTTTCCAATCACATACTGCCTGGTTACTTGCCCATGTGCATGTCTGTTAATAGGCAGCCCTCTATAACCGTTGGTCCACATCTGCAAAGCCAACCCATGACAGACCAAAAATATAGGAACAAAATCATTACATCTAGGGCAGGAGAGATGGCTTAGCGGTTAAGGGCCTTGCTTGCAAAGCCTAAGAATCCAGGTTCAATTTCCAGGACCTGCATAAGACAGATGCACAAGGCAGTACATGTGTCTGGAGTTTGTTTGCAATGGCTGGAGATCCCTGATGTGCCCATTCTCTCTCTCTCTCCCTCCCCCTCCCAATAAATAAATAAATATAAAATATGTTTTTAAGAAAGAGAGAAAGTACTTTATACACTAGGCAAACACTAAGACCTACGCAGCCAGAGCTTGGCCTAAACTCTGCATTTTTTATGTCTGTCTGTAGGTTCACACGTGTATAGGTATGCATGTGTAAGGAGGCCACAGGACACCCTCAGGTGTTACTTCTCAGGAGCACCATCACCATTTTTGTTTCAGGCTCTCTCATTGGTATTAACTTGCCAATTAGGCTAACCTGCTAATTAGCAAGCCCCAGAGATATGTCTGTCTCTACCTCCCAAGTACTGGGATTACAAGCATGTGCAATCACATCTAGCATGTTTAAGTGGATTCTGGGGACCAAACGCAAATGCCCATGATTACAAGGCAAACACTTCACCAATTGTGCTGTATCTCCTCAGTCGCTGAATGTTTGAAATGAAATGAGAACTGTACCTACACAGCATCACACTGATTCCGAGCATTACTTCATATTTTTGAGCCCATGGAGTTTTGGGACAGTCTTCACAAGCCTGACAGCAGTGTTGATTAATAACAGTGAGAGACATGTTTGGGCCTCAGGGCACTGAGAAACCAAGCTGGAGCTGAGCTGGAAGCCTCCTCTCTTTTGACTAGCTGTCATGATGTTGGAAAGAGCTACAAAGTTCAGTGTTCAAGTCTAAGCTGGAGAAAATTCTGAGACTCTGTCAGCATTTTAATAAATAGACATTGTCAGGTGACCTACCTGAACGCACTAAAACAGCTTCTTATCTTCAAGAACCTCACTTCTCTGCACTTTCGTCTCTAACACTGAGCACCTATGTTCTTTCTTGGGACTCCTTTGTTCTTACAGTCTGAGAACAAGAGATGCCTAGAAAATTACTACCCTAGGTCAGCCCTTAGCCAAGGCTAAGCGAGGTTCAGAGCAGGGTGGGAAAACTCAGAAGTATAATAACAGCCCTAGAGGTTGTTTTTTGTTTGTTTGTTTGTTTTTTGTTTTTTCGAGGTAGGGTCTCACTCTAGCCCAGGCTGACCTGGAATTCACTATGGAGTCTCAGGGTGGCCTCGAACTCACGGCCATCCTCCTACCTCTGCCTCCCGAGTGCTGGGATTAAAGGCGTGCGCCACCACGCCCGGCTTAACCCTAGAGTGTTTTTAAACACAACATCAGGTCACTACACCCCTCTACAAAGACTGCCTGAGATCATATAACCAGAGATTTGGGGCAGAAGCCCTGCTCGGATACCCCACCAAACTAGGCTTGGCCACCCATTCCAATGCTCCTGTTGTGGTTTAAATATCACTCACAGACTCATGGGTTTGAAAACTTGGTCCCCAGCTGGTGGTGCTGGTCTGGAAGGTTGTGGAAACTTTAGGAGGTAGATCCTTGCTGGAGAGACTGAATCACAGGGAGGTGCCTTGAGGCTTTACAGCCAGGCCCCACTTTCTGTCCCCTGTCCACTTCCTGACTATAGATGTAATGTGGTCCACCATCTCACGCTCCGGCCGCCACGTCTTCCTCTCCATGATGAGTCCATTATCCCTTCTTCACATGTAAGCAAAAGCAGACCCTTCCACCCTGAAGTTGCTTCTTGTTAGGTATTTGACTCAAGCAATGAGAAAAGAAACTAGCACAAGAAAGGGATGAGTAAGAGCCAGGCCTGGTGGCTCAGGTCTTTAATCCCAGAATTTCGGGAGGCAGAAGCCTAAGGACCCTGGTTCAAGGCTCAATTCCCCAGGACCCATGTTAGCCAGATGCACAAGAGGGCACACACGTCTGGAGTTTGTTTGCAGTGGCTGGAGGCCCTGGCATTCACTCTCTCTATCTGCCTCTTTTTCTCTCTGTCACTCTCAAATAAATAAAAATAAACAAAATTTTTTTTAAAAAATGGACTGGTGGGATTTCTCAGTGGTTAAAGGTACTTACTTGCAAAGCCTGACGGCCCTGATTCAGTTCCCCAATACCCATATAAATCCAGATGCACAAAGTGGCACATGCATCTGGAGTTTGTTTTCAGTGGCTGGAGGCCCTAGAATATCATACTCACTCACTCTCTCTCTCTTTCTCTTTCTCTCTCCCTCTCCCTCCCTCCCCCCCCCCCGTGTGTGTGTGTGTGTGTGTGTGTGTGTGTGTGTGTGTGTGTGTTTGCTTCATTCTGTCTGTCTCTTGGTCTGTTGCTCTCTCAAATAAAATGTTTAAGAATAGACTGGTGAGAGTTCTCAATGGTTAAAGGCACTTGCTTCTAAACCCAGCCTGGTCTACATAGTGAGACCTCTCAAAAAAAAAAAAAAAAATTGGCCAGATGTGGTGGTATACACCTAAAATCCAGCACTTGGGAGGATGAAGTAGGAGTTTGAGGTCAGCCTGAGACTAACTCCAGGTCAGCCTGAAGTGAGACCCTACCTCAAATATATATATATATATATATATATATATATATATATATATATATATGTATGTATGTATGTATGTATGTATGTATGTATGTATGTAGAGAGAGAGGGGGGGGACAGGAATGTAAGTATATGAGTCTCTTTCTTTCTGTGTGTGTGTGTGTGTAAATGTGGGTCTGGAGATATATAGATAGATGTGTATTAGTCTGTGATTGTTTGAATATAAAATGTCCCACATAGACTCTAGTGTTTGAATACTTAATCCCCATTTGGTAGCACTGTTTGGGAAGGTTATGGAAATTTTAGGAGATGGAACCTTGCTAGAGGAAGTGTGTCAATGGGGGCAGGCCTTGGGGTGTTATTGCTGATCTCTGCTTGCTCTAGCTACTTCCTGCTGATGTGAAGATATGACATGAGACATCTGCTCCTGCCATGATTTTTGTTATGATGAAGCTCCCCTAGACACTGTAAACTGAAAATAAACCCTTTTATTCCTTAAGTTGCTTCTGGTCTGGTATTTTGTTCCAGCAATGAGAAAGTAAATGATAAAGTGTATATATTTCTGAGTAGGTATGAGACTGTGTGGTAAGGAAGTGACAACATCCTACAGAAGTTGATGGCCATCAAGTAAGGTAAGAAACACTCCTAGGGGATATGAAAGAGAGCAGAGTTATGAAGGAGAAAGTGGGGGAGGGGAAGGGAATGGAGAGGAGGGAGGGAAATACAATGGTTTGTTGTTTGTAAGTACAGAAGTTGTCAATAAAACATATATAAACCAGGCGTAGTGGTGCACGCCTTTAATCCCAGTACTCGGGAGGCAGAGGTAGGAGGGTTGCTGTGAGTTCAAGGCCACCCTGAGACGACAAAGTGAATTCCAGATCAGCCTGGACTAGTGTGAGACCCTACCTCAAAAAAACAAAACAAAAAAACATATATAAATAAATAAAATAAAAATAAATAAAAAAAGAAACACTCCTAGTGAAACTGCAGAATCCATTCTGGATTCTGGAATATTTTGATAATATTTAAGAGTAATATGGTCAACCCATCATTACTCATTCTAAGATATTTATTTCAAGTCATTTAGGTACAGGTGGCTCAGCAGTATAAACAGCAAACATTATAAGAACTGGTCAGATGTGATTTTGCCTTTACCAAGCTGAAAGTTTAAAGGTGGAATGAAGGAGAAGAAATGGTACTTTACCATTAATTGAATTAGAAGGGAAAATACAAGCTGTTCTAGTCTAAACTGATGGTATACTCCAAGATAAGCCTGCAGACAAACCTAGTGAAAGAAAACAGAAGAATCTGGGCATGGTGGTACAAGTCTCTAATCCCAATACTCAGGAGGCAGAGGTTGGAGAATCACTGAGTTCAAGGCCAGCCTGAGACCAGCCTGAGCTAAAGCAAGAAGAAAAAGAAAGAAAGAAGGAAAGAAAGGGAGAGAGAGAGAGAGAGAAGAGTACAGTGGGAACAGGGGTGAGGGGCAAAGGAGAGGGGTTTTCTTTAATTTTCAACCTATGAAATCATAAAGCCAGGCTTTCACTGTGACAACTGTCCCAGCATGCCCACAGATTCTCCACACTCCCAAGCCTTTTCTCCTGTCTATTACTCTGTCCCTACCTGAATCTCCCATGTGCACGGGAAGGCCATCTGCTCAAGCCATTTCCCTCTGGACACTTTTGCTGGCTCCAGACAAAAATTCCGACACTCCCCTCTCCACTCCCCTCTACGCTGTGTGCCTTGCGCCTGGAACATCACAGGTCCTTGTTACATATTTATTGGATGTGGAGAAAATAACTCTAACCACATGTTATTGAACAACCTTTTTTTCACATATACTGGTCACCTTCATGCTCTCCGTTCCCTGGGAGCAGAGTGTGCCTTGTACATTTGCCATCAAGTGGTTGACTTCTGGAACTTTTAAAAGTGTGTTTTGAATGATTATATAAAGGTCAGAAATCAAGAAGACCTAGGAGTTGAGGTCCGATAATACAGGGCCTGACTGTGTCATTTGAAGGAGGTTGGGCTTCATTTCATGGGCAGAGGAAGCCACAAAGGGTATTTGAGCAAGACTGATGGTATACAGAACTACACCTTATGAAGATAGCTCTATCAACACAGTGTTTGAGAGGTGTGACAATTAATTTCTATTGTCAGTTTATTAGATCAGAATTGCCTCTAGGGCAGTCTGTGAGTGCATTTCCTGGAAGCATTAACTGAGGGAGGAAGACCTCCCCCAGAGCCGATGACCTTTCAGATGGTGGCATTGTCTTTTGCCTATCTGTCCCTGCTATTTGCTAGTGAGTACATCTACCCTGTCTCCACCATCCTTCGTGGACATCAGAATTCATCTTCTTCAGCCTTCCAACATGGAATCAAGACCAGTGGCTCTCCAGAGTCCTTTAGACCCTTAGCACCAGATTGGTATTACTGAGTCATCCAGCCTCAAGGGCTGAACAGCTACCAAGTTCAGACTCTGCTTAGCTTCAGCAGCCTGCTGACTGCCAGTGTTGTAATGCCTAGCCCATATCCCATAAACTAATTACTAGACCCCTTTTGTTGTACTTTTTTGTGGTTGGGACACAATACCCAAGCAGCTGATGGGAGGAGAGGATTTATTGGGCTTACAGTCTTGAGGGGAAGCATCATGATGGCAGGTAAAACCATGGCATGAGCAGAGGCTGGACATCACTCCCTGCCAGGTGGAAGACAGCAGTGAGAGTGAGCTGAGCTCTGGCAAGGGGAAGCTGGCTATAACACCCTAAGCTTGCCTGCAGGAGCACACCTCCTCCAGCAAGGCTCCACCTCCCAAATTGCCACCATCTTGGAACAAAGCATTTAAAACACATGAGTTTATAAGGGGCATCTGATGTAAACCCCCACACCTTTATAATACATATTCATTCTTTTGGTTTTGTTCCTGAGAACCATGACTAATACAGTCAGCTTATGCGGAGAGCTGCTGGTGGTCAGGAGGCCTGGAATGTCACCCAGAGCAGTGGTCAGAAGAAAACCGAGAAGCCAGACAGAAACTGCAAGGAAAGAAATGGAGATATCCACATCAGAGAACTGACTTCAAGCAAGAGAATCTCTGTGGGCAGCAGTTCACATAAACTCTCCATTATGTTTCCTGAGAAATCTCCAGAGGTGTGTGCGTTTTCCAGCTGTGTCCAGAGACTAGCTAAACACCCTGGAGAATTTCTCCCGTTTGTATTTAGCAAAAGGCCGAAAGAACTATGCCGTAGTTCCTTGTTAGTTAATGCCGATTAGTTTCAAACTAAATGTTTAATCACACTGTAGCCCCGTGAATCATCCAAGTTGCTTCAAAAGCTCCTATGTCTGGCTCTCCTCTGATAACTAGAGTCATATTTTATCTTTATAGCTCCATCTCCTGGAAGCTTTAATTATCAACCCTGTAGACATGCTATGGCCTCATTTGTTCAATAAAAGTAAACAAAATCCAAAGAAAATGAAGCATGCAAAGAATGTGTGCCTTATTACAAATTTTATACCAGAAGTCAGGAAGGAAGTGAAGATTGTCCTCGAGGCATGTGAATCCTTATCTGCCCTCTTCTGTCTTAAAAGATGGGTACAGTGGTGCACGCTTTTAATCCCAGCACTGGGGGGGCAGAGGTAGGAGGATTGCTGTGAGTTCGAGGACACCCTGAGACTACATAGTGAATTCCAGGTCAACCTGGGCTAGAGTGAGACCTTACCTCAAAAAAAAAAAAATAATCCCAAATCCAAAGTAAACATTCATAATGTGGGTGGATTCGCATTAGCATAACTAACATTAGCGTAATTTTCATTAGCACAATTTATCTCTTGGTTTTGAAATTTCATGAATAATTTTATGAGTAACAATTCATGCAGTCTTAAACATTTCTAAGAGTCTATTACAGGCCAAGCAGTGTGTTTTATATCTGTACATATATAAAAAGTTAATCTTTTATGGTGTGTGTATGATATAGAATGTGTTGTGTATGTGTTCTCTCTCCCCTCCTCAGTGTGTGTGTGTGTGTGTGTGTGTGTATGTGTGTGTGTGTGTGTGTAGATGCATGTGCATAGGCCAAAGGCGGACATTAGGTGTCTTCCTCCATCACTTTTCCACTTTATTTCATTGAGACAGTTTCTCACTGAACCTAGAATTTGCTGTTTTCCAGTTAAACTGACAGACTAGCCAGCTCCAGGGATATTCCTGTTTTTCCCCACTCAGGCTGGGGTTTCAGGTATGCATGGCTACACCTGATTTATTTTTTGTTTGTTTGTTTGTTTTGTTTTTAATTTTATTTTATTTATTTGAGAGATAGAAAGAGAGAATGGGTGCACCAGGGCTTCCAGCTGCTGTAAACAAATTCCAGACACATGCGCCACCTTGTGCATCTGGTTTACTTGGGTCCTGGGGAATTGAACCTGGGTCGTTTGGCTTTGCAGACAAGCACCTTAACTGCTACACCATCTCTCCAGCCCATGACTTTTTTGTATTAAAGTGAGTCCCCAGGATTGAACTCAGGTCTTCACACTTGTACAGCAAGTCTTATCCCCTCTAGTCCCTAAAAAGTGTGGATTTTATGAAAATATTTATACATGTATCGACTATAGTTTGATGATAATCATCTCTCATTCCTTCTCTTGACATCCCTTTACCCCTTCTACTGAACCCTTTCTTTCCATCTAATCCCCTTCTACTTTGATGTCTCTGGTTTTTGGGGGGTTGGGTGTGACCCACTGAGTTGAATTAGGGTTGACAGCATAGAGAATGACTTACCAGAGCAATGGGTCCTCCGGCTGCACCACTGCAGAAATTGTTGAAAAATTACTCTTTAGAAATTCCTGTAGATGTTTTCACTACTCTGTTTATTTGACAATTGAAGAAACATGATCAGAGTGGCTTAGTGACTTGCTTGAGACTACAGAGCTTACCAATTTAAAAAAAAAAAAAAGCACTAGGTCTGGAGAGATGGCTTTGTGATTAAAACACTTGCCTGCAAAGCCAAAGAACCTAGGTTCAATTCCCCAGGACCCATGTAAGCCAGCTCCACAAGGTGGGTCATGTGTCTAGAGTTCATTTGCAGTGGTTGAAGACCCTGGAGCACCCATTCTCCCCACTACCCCCCACCTCTTTCTGTCTCTCAAATAAATAAATAAAAATATTAAATAAATAAATAAGAATTCAAAGCTCCCTTCCTCCATCATGTTTGATACTCTTCTCACTGCTGGGATCAAATACCTGACGTGAAAGAGAAAGGATTTATTGGACTTTGGCTCACAACCTGAGGAGATAACAGTCCGTCATTAATTTGACTCACAACCTGAGGAGATCTGGTCTGTTGTGGTGAGGAAGGCATGGCTGCCTGCTCACATCTTGGAGGAACAGCAAACAGAGAAAGGGGAATGACACTCATATTCAACCTGGCACCTCAAGCCATGGGATGGTACCCACATTCATGGTGTGTCTTCTTCCCTCAGTTAATCCTCTCCGTGAAAGCTCTGACAAACACCCAAGGTGTGCTTCACTAATGCCCTGCATGTCCCTTAATTCAATCAAGTTGTCAATCAAGGTCAACTATCACAACCAAGCTGCCTCTCTCCAAGAGTGAACCAAATCTAATCAGCTTCAACATAACTTCACCACTCAACACAAAGGCCGACAGTCCTCCTTAAAATAAACAAACATGGGATGGAGGGATGGCTTCATGGTTAACACACTTGACAGTGAAGCCTAGGGACCCAGGTTTGACTCCCCAGAACCCATGTAAGCCAGATGCACATGGTGGTACATGTGTCTGGAAGTCATTTGCAGTGGCTAAAGGCCCTGGTGTGCACTCTCTCTCTCTCTCTAAATAAAGAAATGAAAATAAAATAAAATTTAAAAAGGCAAATATGGAGCGGAGCTGGAGAAGTAGCTCAGCAATAAAGGTTCTTACATGCAAAGTCAAAGGACCTAGGTTCAATTCTCTAGTACCCACATAAAGCCAGATGCACATGGTGGAATATGCATCTGGAGTTCTTTTGCAGTGTCCAGAGGCCCTGGCACACCCATTCTCTCTGTCTCTGTTTGTCTGTCTCTCTCTCTCTAATAAATAAAATAGTTTTTTAAATAGGCAAACATGGACCGGAGAGATGGCTTAGGGCTTAAGGCTTAAGTCACTTGCTTATGAAGCCTAAGGACCCAGGTTCGATTCCCCAGGTCCCATGTAAGCCAGATGCACAAGGTGGCACATGCATCTGAAATGCATTTGTGGTGGCTGGAGGCCCTAACACCACCATTTTCTCCCTCCCTCCCTCCCTCCCTCCCTCCCTCTCTCCCTCCCTCCCTCTCTCTCTCTCTCTCTCTCTCTCTCTTTATCTCAAATAAAAATAAATCTAAAAAAATTTTTAAATAGGCAAATATTAATGCAGTCTTCTGTGCTGCCCTCTGTACAAACAGAGAATAAGCCCAGCATGGTGGCACACGCCTTTAATCTCAGCACTTGGGAGGCAGAGGTAGGAGGATCACCATGAGTTTGAGGCCCCCATGAGATTACATAGTGAATTCCAGTTCAACCTGAGCTAGAATGAAATCCTACTTTGAAAGACCAAAAGGAAAAAAAAAAAAAAAGCAGAGAATATGCCTCGGTGGGTTTACCACTTGTAACGAGCAAAAGCAATGGATTCTCACCTCTAATTGGACTAGAGGCCCACTCCATGGGAGGGAATACATCCCTAATACTGAAAACTTAAAACAAGGGTAGTCATGATCCCTAGTGGTGTAACGTCTGCTGCTGTCTGGCTAAATGTATATACTATGCTTATCAAACTGCCCGTAAGCACTTCTTTTAAAGCTCATACTCTTATATTAATGCTACTCTCACTTTTGGTAGAGAATCTTCTCTTTTCAGATGGCAGTGATCTTGGGATGACTCAGAAGGCATCATGGTGCTGGAAAGACGTGACCAGAGTGCTCAGCACTGCAATGTCTCTATCACATTGCTGCTTGTGTTTCCTCCCCATGAGGACTGGTGTCTAGAAAAACCCAGGGGAGACCCAACTGGACACTTGGATGGCACATTGGCCTCTCCTTCTCAGCCTAGGAGGGTTTGAAGATGTTCATTTACTAGTAAGTCTAAAAAATTAATAACCATAGATACTATGGTATTGTGAACGTTGTTTTCTTAATCCTTTTATTTATGTATTTGGTTTTGTGTCTGTGTGTGCGTACCGGGGCACATATGCCACGGTGTGCATAGAACCCTGTCTGAGTCCGTCCTTGACTTTCCACCTCATTTTCAGGCAGGGTTTCTCCCTCCGGATTCTCACTGTGTTTGTGTTTTGCTGGGCTGCCCATGAGATTCTGGGAAATTACCCTGTCTCCACCACCCAGCTCACCATCAGTGTGCCAGGACTACAGAAGCCTGCCATGGCTTCCAACTTTCAACGTGAGGTCTGAGGAATTGAACTAAAGCACTCCTGATTAATAGTGAGCCATTGCTCGGGACCTTTTGGGGAGGGGTGGAGTTAGTCGTGCTGACCATGGCTATGTCTACGTACGTTTGCGGTGTGTCTGGCATATTCACAAGCATGTGCCCTTGCAACACCCATGAGCTCACCTGCAGTGGCCACAGCAGCATGTTGGGCATCCGCTCTATCACTCGTTGGCCTGTTTTTGTTTTTGTTTTCTTTTTCAGAAGCTGTATGGTTTTATTTGCAGATTGCACGCTCTACCTTCCAGGTTTGTGTGTGACCTTGGGGAAAGGGATAACTGCGTTCTCTTCCTCCTTCAGGCTCTAATTTGTGGAGCCTCCCCCTCCCTTTGCTGGGCCTTGACTCTCACTTCCTGCCCCGCTGCTGGCCCAGCCAGTTTGGGCAGTGCCAAGGGAGCCCAGACACCCAGTTCTTCCCAGGGAGCAGCCCTGCCCTCCTTGGCCTTCAGGGTTGAGGGCAGCCCAGGTGACAGCCTGCTCCACAGCCTCCGACCTCTTCTTCCTTGTCTTCCTCTTTTCCAACCCAGCCCTCTGATCTGCCTTCATTCCCACCACCTCAAGCCTCAACTTCCGTGCCCTCCCTTAATTTAATCTCTCACTGGCCTCTTAACTCCATCCCAATCCTCTCCAAATCAAGTCGGCCAGCCACTCAAGATGCCCCGCTGTTTTCCCCTGACTCCCGACCCCTGTGCAAGGACAGGTGAGGACCCGCTGAAGGGGTTCACACTACCAACCTGACTTGTGGGCCCATTACGAGAAAACTTGGGAATGGCATCCCAAGCTGCTCCGAAATGGTTGACACTATTGGGACCATCCCATGAAAATCAAAAACTGCTGGTTTTTTTCCTGTGAGCCTTGACCAAAGAAATCCAAATCAGCCTGCCTTCTGCCAGGCCCTAGCTCGATCTGGCTTATCAGAGTGGGCAGTTAGAGGCTCATGTCCCCAGTGGTCAGTAGGAAACTGAGTCCCAGGGCTGCCCAGGCCCTGCCGGTAGTACCCTCAAAGGCCCATGCCCCAGGTTCCAGAAGTCTCTGGCCTCCTGTGTTCCACTTGCACGATCACAGCTGCTCAAACAAAACAGAAAAACTTCTTCCAGCGACAGCGGGAGAGGGCGCGCACTCCTTTGGCATTAAGTTTCTTCTCCAGCCGGGTTTTGTGCCCAAGGGCACCGAGAATAGCCGTGTCAAATAATCCCTTCAAATTCTGCCTCAAGGCGGAGCACGCAAGGTACCAGCAGCAGGCCCGGATCTTCTCGGCCAGACCCTGGGCTGGGGGTTGGGGCACGGGGCCCTCCCTGGCCCCCTTGCCCAGCTGAATCAGTACACTGACATCGTCCCGCAGGTCGGCCTGGGTGCCCACCAGCACCACGGGTGCTTGGGGGTTGTGGGTGCAGATCTCGGGTGATGCTTTGGAAGGAGCCCGGCTGCACCACGCACGAAGCGGAAGCATGCCAGGAAGACGTCGGTATCCGGGTAGCAGAGCAAGCGAAGCTGGTCACAGTCCTCCTGGGGTTGGAAGGTGGCAGGATTATTCCCTGCCACATGGACCAAGCCATCCATTTCCCACTTGGGGCTGGAGTCTTGCCCAAGACTCAGGCTAAGAGTCCAAGGCCTGTTCCACTGTGTCCCAGCGCATTTTTTAATATTTTATTTTTATTGATTTATTTGACAGAGAGAGGGGCTATCGAGAAGGAGAATGGGCATGCCAGAGCCTCTAGACACAGCTAATGAATTCCAGATGTATGTACCACTTTGTGCTTCTGGCTTTATGAGGGAACTGGAGAATTGAACCTGGGTCCTTTAGCTTTGCAGGCAAGCACCTTTAACCACTAAGCCATCTCTCCAGCTCTCTGCCTGTTCTTGATTAAGCCAGAGGCTCTTACTGATCCCAGAGCTTGCTCTAACAACTCCCGGGTCTCTGTCGCCTGCAGAATTACACATAGCTATGACCAATTGCCTATGGGTGCTGGGTGATTTCAAGCCCCCTTGGGCCCCATACTGTCCAGAAAGCATACCTAACTGCTAAGCCACCTCTCCAGCTCCCCCCTTTTTGTTATCCCTTAAATAACTAGAACAAGAAGTTTCAAGTGCTGGCATTTTGCCACTGGCTCCTGAAGCTTTCAAAGAATACATTCAGAGCAACAAAGGAGATGGGTTTTGGTATGTTGGAACACCTTAGACCTCAGAAGGCAAAAGCAATCTTTCTCTCTCCCTCTCTCTCTCTCTCTCTCTCTCTCTCACACACACACACACACACACACACACACACACCCTTCTTCCACTATCCTTTCCTTTCTTCTGTTCCTTTTTCCTCTCCATGCAAGACATGAGGAATAAGAAATAAAATCTTGGGGGTGGAAAGGTGGCTTAGCGGTTAAGGCGCTTGCCTGGGAAGCTTAACAACGCTTGTTCCAATCTCCAGACCCCATGTATAGCAAGAGGCAAAGTGACACAAGCATGTAATGTTGCAAATTCCCACAAGGGGGCGAACACATCTGGAGTTGGTTCACAGTGGCAGAAAGGCCCTGGCGTGCCCATTCTCTCTCTCTGCCTCTTCCCCTGTCTCAAAAATAAAATTAAAAAATATTAAAAAAAAAAAAAAAAGAAGTAAAATCTTGGCTGGAGAGATGGCTCAGCAGTTAAGGCACTTTGCCTGCAAAGCCTAAGGACCTGAATTGGATTCCCCACTGTCCTTGTCCTTCCCCTTTTGCAATGCCTTTCTTTTATTATCTTCTGAAAATACAGTGTTTTTTTTTTGTATTTTGAGATGGAACATGAGAAAACATGACTACTTAAAATTCACAGCTAACTGCCAATTCTTGTTTTTAGTGTTTCTCCCAAATCTTTAAATAGAAAATCAAAAACAGTTAGTCAAATTGGTTGGGTGAAAACTCCCCCCTACCCCCTGGCCTACGCTCTGCTGGAAGTGAAACGTGAGGGAAGGCGACTGTGAGAACATACCAGGCACGCATTTCTGTACAATCAGGGCCTGCTTTTGTGTATGAGCAGCTGCTAAAAAATAAATTTGTTTTCATAATTTTATATATATATACGGGCAGGGTGAATGAGACAGGGTCTTACATAGCCCAGGCTGGCCTTGACCTCTCAAACTTGCGATGTAGCTGAGAATGACTTGGAGCCTTTAAGTCTCCTGCCTCTACCTCCCAAATGCTGAGACCTCAGACATGTACCACCATGGCCAGCTCATATTTAAACTAGGAACTGTATGCTATCAGCAAGAATAAAGTTGCTTGTTTTTGTTATGGAAATTCGGTGTGAATATTTTCATTGCCAGGACAAACTAACAGTTCTCATTTCTTTCCCCAGAGCGTACATACCTGATGACACAAATGTGCCTGGAGAATACGAGACATCCTTGTGCCTTTGTCAACAGAGACAGACCCTGAGCTGAGGAAGAAAGGTTAACAAGCAACTGCTGGCATCAAAGAAAGGGGAAGAAACTGATCGATCTTTCTATCTGGGTTTAAGATCAACAGAAACAACTTTGGATGTTTTATTATTTTTAATGTATCATTCCAACACAGCCTCAGGATAGCCTATGCCCCATATATTTCTTTCTGTTTTTATTTATTTGCAAGCAGAGAAAGATAGAGACAAGAGAGACAGAAAATGGGTGCAACCAGGGCCTCCAGCCACTGCACATGAACTCTAGATACCTGTGTCACTGTGCATCTGGCTTAACATGGGTACTGGGGAATCAAACCTGGGTTGTTAGGCTTTGCAGGCAAGTACCTTTAACACTGAGCCATCTCTCCATCCCCTGTCCCTTATTTTTACCTTTTTCGTAGATTATATCAAGTCAGTAGCTTTTAAATATGATAAAGAACACATATCAGATGTTTGTAAAGTTATTTTTATTTATTTGAGAAACAGAGAAACAGAAAGAGAGAGAAAAAAGACAGCATGGGTGTGCCAGGGCCTCCGGCTGCTGCAAATGAATTCCAGCCATGTGTGCCACTCTGTGCATGTGGGCCATTAGGCTTTGCAAGCAAGTGCCTTTAACTTCTGAGCCATCTCTCCACTCTACAAATCAGACTTTTTGGGGGGAAAGTGTCTTGAGGTGGGGTCTCACTCTAGCCTAGACTGACCTGAAATTCACTACATAGTCTCAGGGTGGCCTTGGACTCATGGCAATCCACCTACCTCAGCCTCCTGAGTGCTGGGATTAAATGTGTGCACCACCAGGCCCAGCTTTTTTGTTTGTTTGGCTGGTTGGTTGACGTAGGGTCAAACTCTAGCCCAGGATGACCAGACATTCACTATATAGTCTCAGGGTGGCCTTGAACTCACGGTGATCCTCCTACCTCTGCCTCCCGAGTATTGGGATTAAAAGCATGCACCACCATGCCCGGCTCTCCTGTTTCATTTTCATCCAGGCCCATGGGCACCCTGACTGTCTACTTCACCACTGTAGTTAGTACCCATCTAAAACCATTTTATCTCACATCATAGACTGTCATTGAGGATCATGAATGGGGTATGAATGTGGGCAGTAGTGAGAGTGAATATTTGTTTATATGAATGTATAATTTCTTTTATTTTAAAAATATTTCATTTTTGTTTATTTATTTGAGAGAGAGAGAATGGGCACACCAGGGCTTCCAGCCGCACAAGAACTCCAGACTCATGTGCCACCCTGGGTCCTGGAGAATCAAAGCTGGGTCCTTTGGCCTTGCAGGCAAATGCCTTAGCCACTAAGCCATCTCTCCAGCACTGTATGAACAATGTTGAACAGAATCCAGTTTATAACCCATTATAGATTGCACATAGTTACTTTTTGTTTAATTTAAAAAAAACTTATTTATGAGAAAAAGAATGAGAGAGAATGAGTGTGCCAGGGCCTTCTACCACTGCAAACAAATTCCAGACATGCACTACCATGTGCATCTGGCTAACATGGGTTCTGGGGAGTCAAATCTAGGTCCTTAGGTTTCACAGGCAAGCACCTTAGCTGCTAAGCCATCTCTCCAGCCTGCTGTTTTTGTTTGCTTGTTTTCCATCTGTTGCAAATGGATGCCCTGCACATCACTTTCCATACCACCCACATGTCCTTCCCACTCCACTCCCAGTGTGTCTGTTCATCTCTTTATTACAATGAAACTTTCATCCCTTTTGAGATTCTTGTATGACCATTCTGCATCATAGAAAGTCCAAAAACATTCCTACAGAAATATCAGGTTATATTTGAAGAGTAAGTAAGGTTGGACAGAAAAAAGAATTTGTGTGTGTGTGTATGAGAGAGAGAGAGAGAGAGAGAGAGAGAGAGAGAGAGAGAGAGAGATGAAAATGGATGAACCAGGACTTCTAGCCTCTGAAAAAGAGCTCCTTTGTGCATCTGACTTCATGTGAGTACTGAGAAATTAAACCTAGCACAAGCAGGCTTTGCAAGAAGTGCTTTTAACCAGTGAACCATCTCCCCAGCCCCAGAAATGAAATTTTTTAAAAACATATTTATTTACTAGAGAAAGAGAGAGAGAAAGTCCAATAGATGAGAGAGAGAGAGGGAGGGAGGGAGAGAATAGGCTCCCGGTGCCTCTGGCTTCTGCAAATGAACTCCACACACATGAGCTACCTTGTGCATCTGGCTTATGTGGGTCCTAGGGAATCAAACCTGGGTCCTTTGGCTTCATAGGCAGGCACTTTAACTGCTGAGGCATCCCTCCAGCCTGATGAATTTGATTAAACTGGAAATGACAGGCTTGTACTTGTCAGTATAGGAAGGTAACTGGTGGAAAAATCTGTCAACGTCCCATGTTGATAGTTTTCACCCCATGATGTATGCAAAGGGAACAGCGCAGAACCTTAGGCAAAGGGAAACTTCAACATCGCCAGCCTTCCTCCCACTCAGCACATGCTGCAGGTGTCTGCTGCACCTGGCTAGGCAGCTTTAACTGCAGTCATTGTCATCTCTCCCGGCTCTGTGGTTGACCCAGCTCAGCTGATAAGCTCACAGCTGGGGTCTGTCCCTGACTGCCTCAGAAGGAAGCTGGATATAGAAACACAGACTGCTGCTGTAGCAGTAAGAGGGTAGCTAGAGGTCAGCTAGATAACTCTCTCTCCATATAGTCTCGGTGTGGCTGGCCTGGGCTTCCTCCCACTATGGTAGTCTCAGGGTGGCCAGATGTCTTGTATCCTAGCTTCAGGAGTTTATGGAATAGTCCCTTTTGCAAGTTAAGATGAAGTTATGGGGGATGAAAAGATGGCTCAGAGGTTAAGGTGCCAGCCTGCAAAGCCTAAGAACCCAGGTGTGATTCCCCAGAACCCACATCAGCCAGGTGCACAAGGTGGCACATGTGTCTGAAGTTCTCTCTATCTAGCTTTCTCTCCCTCTGTCTCTCCAATAGATAAAATATGAAAAGAAAACAACTATGAGATTCCACCTTACCTCAGTCAGGAATCATTAAAAAGTCAAATGACCAAATGTTGGTGAGGATGTGGAGAAATAGGAACCCTCATTCATCACTGGTGGGAGTGCAAACTTGTACACCCACTATGGAAATCAATATGGAGACTCCCGAAAATAGAGCTACCAACTGTCCCAACTATTCTTCTGCTGGGCATCCTTAACTCTTCAGCACAGAGATATTTGCTCAACCATGTTTAGAGCTGCTCAATTCACAATAGCTAAGAACTGGAATCAGCCCATCATTTGACAATTGGATAATAAAGATGTGATGTACACACACACACACACACACACACAAATTCTACTCAGCAGTAAGGAAAAATGAAACAATGAAATTTGTAGGAAAATGGACAGACTTGGCAACAGATCACTAAGCAAACTCACAAGCACAGAAAGGCAAACGCCACATGTCCTCCCTCGTCTGTGGTTTCTAACCTGGAACAACCTGAGTTGCAGTCAAACTTGGCAGGTGACTTCAGGGACAAATAATAGGGATGGAAGTGTTTGGGGGATGGGAAATTGGAGGGTGGGGGGAGATAGACACAAAAGTACAGCCAAAATGAATTGGTACCATAGAAAGCTTTTCCTTGGAAAGCAGACTAAAAGATAAAACCCTCAACAGGAATATGCAGAGATTGTCTGGCAAGAAGGATCCTGGTAAAGGTGGGATGAAGCCTAGCCTCAAAACATTTGGCTCTGGCTTGTGACCTCCAGCACCAGAAATCAATTACAATCCACACTGAGCTGTTATCAGAGAGATCTATGAGGTCCCCCAAAAAAGACAGGCTTCTGTCAAAGATTACTCACCTGAGGTAAACGGTAAGACCCACATGCTGCCAATTCAGAACATCAGGAGAGATGGATGAATCTGGAAGGAAGCCAGTTCCCAGGTCTGCCCATACATATAGAGCTGGAAAGTACTACATGAGTTACTGGGGGAAAATAGCCAACAGTGTTGTGCTGTCTCAGGGTGACCTCGAACTCACAGTGATCCTCCTACCCTGCCTCCCTAAGTGCTGGGATTAAAGGTGTATGCCATCACACCCAGCTTATCCCAGCATTTTGAACTTGGAACTACAACCAGTCAGAAAACATCTTAGACCTACCGTGGGTTTCAAGGCACTTGCCACTGGTTCCAATATATATATTTCAATCATAATTATATATGTTTGAATATATATAATATATAAATATATATGTAATATGAGTTGTATATATGGTGAATAAACAAAATGTCTCTGACAAGAATATTACTGGTATAAACTAATGAAATTCTTTTGTTTGGATTACAGCATCCCTAAACAATTTCTTTTTGTCTGCTTCATTGGGAAGTGATGTTCAACAGTACCTTACTCGGCCTAAAGTCTTTCTGTTCATTATAGTGTATGAATGGGAATGCACCAGTGACAGATTCATTTGTATGAACAAGTATAATGAAAACTTTGCAGGCAAGTACAATAACTTCTGTTAGATAAGGAAGGAAATAGGTCACTCAGGGCATGTTCCTGACTGTCTGATACCCCTGTTATGACTCTGCTCCACTTCTTGTGTGTCAAGAAGTAACAACCCCTTTTCTCACATGCTCCTGCCAAAATGATGCTACGCCCAAGATCACAGAGCCAAGAAAAACCGTATGACACTGAGTCAAAATAAACCTCTCCCCCCTTAAGCTGTTCTCTTGTGTAGTTGATCACAATGACACAAGAGTAACTCGTACATATGCCTTCTTTTCATGATCTTGTCCCTGAGTTCATAGTATAGAAAAGATAAGAGAGTGGACAGCTGTATCAGTCAGAGTTCTTTACATCAAGCACAAAACAAGCTAAGTTGGCTGTGAGAAGGTTTAGCAGTTAAGGTGCTGGCCCAAGAAACCTATGAACCCATGTTCTACTCTCCAGATCCCACATAAAGCAGATGCACAAAGGTGAGGTAAGTGCAAGGTCGCACATGCCCAATGGTGGCGCAAGCGTCTGGAGTTGGATTGCAGTGGTTGAGTCCTTGGTGCACCAACTCTCTCTCTCTCTCTAAAAAACAAGCAAGCTAAGCCTAACTAAACTAAGCCAAAAGGAATTCTTTGAGAAGTACATGGGGCATAAAAGGAGAATGATGGATTTTAATTTTTATTTATTTATTTGCAAGTAGAGAGAAAAGAGAGACAAATATAGAAAATGGATTTGATGGAGCTTCCAGGCACTGCAAATGAACTCTAGATGCATGTGCCCCTTTGTGCATCTGGCTTTATGTGAATGTTGGGAATCAAACCTGTGTCATTAGGCTTTGCAGGCAAGCACCTTAACTGCTAAGCCATCTCTCCATCCCAGAGAAGGATGAATTTTAAAAGGACAGACTCAGGAACTGAGCTTAGTGGATTAATCCCATATTCCAGAGGCTGATAGGCAGGAGGATCAAGAGTCTAAGCACAACCTGAGCTACATAGTGAGACACTGCCTCAAAAAAAAAAAAAAAAAAAAAAAAAAGGAAGGAAGAGAGGGAAGGAGGGAAGAAGGGTCAAATTGAGGCCACCTCTAGAAGATCTGAATAATAAATTAATAAATGGTTATATCTGGATGTTACTACTAGAAAAGATTATTACCTCTAGTCTGCATTGTTGGCTACATAGCAAGTTGGAGGCCAGCCTGGGCTACATGAGATCCTGTCTCAAATTACACAAAAACAAACAGGGCAGGCTGGAGAGACGGCTTAGCGGTTAAGCACTTGCCTGTGAAGCCTAAGGACCCCGGTTCGAGGCTTGATTCCCCAGGATCCATGTTAGCCGGATGCACAAGGGGGATCACGCATCTGGAGCTTCTTTGCAGTGGCTGGAGGCCCTGGCGCGCCCATTCTCTCTCTCTCTCTCTCTCTGCCTCTTTCTCTCTCTGTCACTCTCAAATAAATAAAAATAAACAAAACAATAAAAGAAGGAAGATGGTAATTAGCCTACATAAGATTGTTTGCCTGAGCCTTGAATAGAGGAAGCGTGACAAAACATGATGTAAAAATCCCAACACATCCAGCAAAAGTTACATTCCTCTACATAAGGACATTTGCCTAAAAACAGCTAGAGGGTTACAAGCTGCCTAGAGTAATATAAGTCAGTACCATAAGCAAGACCACCACCAGTGCTGAAATGACGGGTTCTGCCTCAGCAGGAGAGTGGATTGTGGGGTGTGTCTATACTGCTAAGTAACCTGGAGTGGCTTGTTTTTCCCCAAGAAATTAAGAGGCAATTGAGACAAAGGGAGAATGATAGTGTGAACAACCAATAAGAATAGTAGATTTATTATTCTGTATCTGCACCTGATGCCTCAGGCTCTCAGCAAGAGGCAATATTCCAAACCCAGAAAAGCACTTTTGCAAAGATGGAAGCACTTGGGAAGGGAAGGGAAGGAGGAAGGGTGGAGAGGAGTAAGGGACAAGGGGGGAAGAGGGAGGAGAGGAAAAGGAAAGGGAGGGAAGGGGAAGGGAGGAAGGGGGAAGGGGAACGGGGGGAGAGGAAGGGGAAGAGGAAGAGCTCCTGGAAAGTCAAATGTTAGCTTCCACTATCATTCTCTCTGCTTTCCTATGACTCTCAATAAGAGACTGCAGAGAAGGAAAGGGTGAAGGAACTGGGTGATTTGGGTGCCCTGGCAAAAGCAGGCCTAGCACAAGGAAATACAGGAGCTTTGAGCAAATGAAAGGTCGGAGTCCTTGCGGTGGGAGGGATTAACTAAAGCTGGCTGGGGCCTACTAAGGACTTGGTTCTCCACTCCTGGGAACAGGTCAGGCTTGCATTGTAGTTCATCCACTTTAGGGGCTAAAAAGGATCCCACAGAAGAGGGCTTACACCCAAATCACCAGTTACAGCACTGTAGCCTAGGGGCATACCACAGTCAGCCACTGGCACAAAGCACCCAACCAAAAGCGGCCTGTGGGAGGAAAGGGCATATCTTGGCTTACAGACTTGAAGGATAGCTCCATGATGGCAGGGAAAACGAGCAGCAGCTGAACATCACCTCCTGACCAATGTCAGGTAGTAGGAGAATTGAGCCAAAACGCTGGCAAGGGGAAGCTGGCTATAACACCCAGTAGCGCACCCCCAGCAATTCCTCTTCTCCAGGAGGATCCAGTTCCCAAATTGCCCCCACCTGGGGACCTAGCATTCAGAACCCACGAGTTTTTAGGGGACACATAATTCAAGCCACCCCAGGGAGAAGTGCATCTTGAGTTTCTAAATATTGATAGAAATGCTCATAACCCATTTTTTTTCCGTAGGGACCATTGTCCACAAAACAGCACTTGTACTGCGCGGTTGGATTTTTTTTTTTTTTTCCCGAGGTAGGGTCTCACTCTAGTCCATGCTGAATGGAATTCACTATGTAGTCTTAGGCTGGCCCCAAACTCACAGTGATCCTCCTACCTCTGCCTCCTGAGTGCTGGGATTAAAGGTGTGCGCCACCATGCCAGGTTACTGTGAGGTTTTGTTGCTTGAATTTAAACTGAGTGATCTAGCTTGGAGACTTCCATCATCAAGCCAAATTTCTTCTCACTTGCAGATAATTCAGTTATGCTTTTAATGATACAAATTGACTTTTATCATGCCTTTTTCTGTGTCTTTATCTAGTCTGATGGATTTACAACAAACTGTCACTGAGGGATTTTACCAAAGCTCATGAACAGGCTCAAAGAGGTCACTTGCATTTTCCTGGGGGTCATGAGGGACTTAGTAGCTTCCTTGAGATGCTTCTGTCAGAAGGCTGTCTCCTAGACAAGGCCACCTCCACTTAGAGGCTAAGGAAGTGAGAGGCAGGTCAGATCAGCAGGATCAGGAAACAGCCGGATGGGACGGGCTGGCCAGGTAACCAGGGCTCTCAGCAGAAGATTGTTCCAGACGTTGTCATTTCTCCCTGTGATACCTAGAGAGGGTAACTCCAGTCCTCTCCATGGAGGCTCTGATGAGGCCGGAAGGCAGGCCTAAGGAAAGAGGGAAGAGAGTGGGTTTTTGTTGCTGTTGTTTCGAGGTAGGTCTTACTCTAGCCCAGGATGACACAGAATTCACTATGTAATCCCGAGTGCAGGGATTAAAGGCGTGCACCACCATGCCTGGCCAGGATGATATGTGGGATGGAGTGGACTCTACATTCACGAGAGCAAGCATCGCCTTACAATTCATGAGTTTCAAAATATGTCCATGGCAACTTCACAAGTAAAAAAATAAATCAATGATGAAACTGAGCTAGGTGGGGTGCACACTTATAATCTCAGTGCTTGGCAGGTGGAGGCAGGAGGATCTGTAGTTCAAGACCAGCCTGAGCTACATGAGACTCTGTCACATAAGCAAAAACTAAAACAAACAAAAGTATCTCCATGTTGCTTGCAGTTATCTTATTGCACTCTATTAGCTTTTCAGAAGTATAGCAAGTGCAATAGTCTGATGGTATTTTGATCTTAAAGCATCTCTATTGGTTAAGAATAGTCAGAAAAAATGAAATGGTTCTTGGAAAGTAAGACCCAAATTACACCAATTTTGCTGATGAAAAATTCCAAAATGTTCAATTTGTGCCAAGCATGGTGGTACACGCCTTTAATCCCAGCACTCAGGAGGCAGAGGTAGGAGGGTCACTGTAAGCTTGAGGCCAGCCTGGGACTACAGAGATCAGCCTGAGTTAGAGTGAGACCCTACTTTGAAAAACACAAAAAGCCTAATTTGTGATGACAATCTTTCTGTACCTCACAACACATCCTTATTTGCAAATACTGCAGATTTTGAAAATGGAGTCAAAACGAAGACCTCTTTTTGGTAGCTGGCATTTATATACCAACATATGATAGTAATATTCCCACTTGTGAAGTGAGAGGGTGACATTACTCACCCCTACATAGCAGAGTGGTTCTCAACTCTAAGGAACTCTGAGGAACTGCTGCTAAGAATTAAGAAGCAAGGCAGTTTCTCAGATGCCAACCTTCACGCAGATGTACCCCTGGGCCACCAGCTGGCATTCCAGTGATTTAGTTCATGTGTATTGTTTGACAGCTAATTGGCTACTAATAGTGTAATGCCCTGGAGTCTACTCATAGTGGATGACTAATAGTGTACTTCCCTTCCCCCAGTCACTTATTTTAGCCCAATTGGGTCAGTAAAAAAAGAAAAAAAAATTGGGGGACATGGAAAACAAACCCCTCATTTTGGAGTCCGGTTGAAGTCCCTTACTAGTTGAGAGTCGGGAATTCCAGCATAGTTAACGTTTGCTGTAAAGGTTGCAGACATGGAGACAAATATTCCTTTTTAATTTTCTTTCAGTTTTTTCTTTTTTCAAGTTAGGGTCTCTCTCTAGCTCAGCTGACCTGAAATTCACTATGCAGTTTCAGGGTGGCCTCAAACTCATGGCAATCCTCCTACCTTGGCTAAAGAGTGCTTCCCCCCCTCCCCCAAATATTCTTTTTAGCAGGACATGGCAGCACATACCTTTAATCCCAGCACTTGGGAAGCTAAGGTAGGAGGATTGCCGTGAGTTTGAGCCCTACATACTGATATCCAGGTTAGCCTGGGTTAGAGTGAGACCCTACCTTGAAAAACAATAAAACAAAACAAATATTCCTTTTATATAAAGATAATCTCAAATAAAAATGTCACAAAAGCAATGAACCATGTGTAAGGCCTGAGCATACATGACTTTGCATATGGCTTTACTCCTTTCAAGTTTATTTTCTTACAATCTCACAAATAAGACTATTAACTTTTGTTCATAGTGAAAGCACCCTAACTTCCCTTATTCTTGTGACTGTGGCATTACCTTACCAGCTACAATCCTGTCTGGTTGACCTTAAGAACCCACTCTGTAATCTTGTTGAATTAAAATTTTTTTTTAAATTTATTTGCAAGCAGAGAGATAGAGAGAAGAGATACAAACAGAGAGAATGGGTACACGTGGGCCTCCAGCCACTGCAAACAAAACTTCAGATGCACGCACCACTTTGTCCATCTGGCTTTGCCTGGGTACTGGGGAATTGAACCTGAGTCATTTGGCTTTGAAGGCAAGTGTCTTAACTGTGGAGCCATCTCTCCAGCCCTCATTGAATTTTTTAATAACACTTCAAAGATAATTTCAAAACTCACCACAATTATGTGTGTGTGTTATGTGACAAGTAGCATCCTCCTGTACCATTCACCCACCTTCCTGGCTGTCTCTTATTCTTTCTCTGAGCGCCTTGTTCCATTAACCTCCACACTTAACGTTATGTTAAAAATCTCTGCTTCATATTGGCTCATCCTGAAGTTCTTTCTATTTTATTTATTTATTTATTTGAGTGAGACAGAGAGAGAAAGAAATAAAGGCAGATATATAGAGAGAATGGGTGCACCAGGGTCTCTAGTCCCTGCAAACAAACTCCAATGCATGTGTCACTTTGTGCATCTGGCTTACGTGGGTATGAGGAATCGAACCTGGGTCCTTAGGCTTCATAGGCAAGCTTCTTAACCACTAAGCCATCTTTCCAGCCCATCATTCTGAAATTCTTTTCTGCAATATAGTCAAAGTTCCCTGTTTCACCTGAATAGACATCTCAGAAAAGAACTCATCAGGCTGCTGTGGGTGAAAAAAATGACTATGCCTTCACCCCACTGCCATCCCAGTGCTGGCTGATGAACCCATAAAATTCTCCACTAAGAACTAGTTCTTCAAGCACTATGGTGCTGAAAAAAAGTGACAGAGGAGTGCTCAGCACTGCAATATCTCTACCACACCTTCCAAGGCTCAGGGTCCATTGCGGAAGAGGTGGCGGAAAGAATTAAGAGCCAAAGGAAGGGTAGGACTCCTTACAACGTGCTCCTCCAGACACAAAATGGCCTGGATATCCATGACCTCACAGTGCCTGACTCCACCTACACAAGACCATCATAACAGGAGGAAAAAATCATGACATCAAAATAAGAGAGAGACTGATTGAGAGGGGGAGGCGATATGATGGAGAGTGGAGTTTCAAAGGGGCAAGTGGGGGGATTGCAGGAATTACCACGGGATATTGTTTACAATCATGGAAGTTGTCAATAAAAATCAATCAGTAGGGCTGGAGAGATGGCTTAGCGGTTAAGCGCTTGCCTGTGAAGGCTAAGGACCCCGGTTCGAGGTTCAGTTCCCCAGGTCCCACGTTAGCCAGATGCACAAGGGGGCACACGCGTCTGGAGTTCATTTGCAGTAGCTGGAAGCCCTGGTGCGCCCATTTTCTCTCTCTCCTTCTATCTGTCTTTCTCCCTGTGTCTGTCACTCTCAAATAAATAAGTAAAAAATGGACAAAAAATATTTTTAAAAATCAATCAGTAATAAGAACTAGTCTTTCAAGATTGGTCCTGTTGTCAGGCAGGATGGCCCACATCTTTAAGGCCAGCACACGGGAGACAAAGGTAGGAGGATTGCTGTGAGCTCGAGGCCAGCCAGGGACTACAGAGTGACTTCCAGGTCATCCTGGGCTAGAGTGATACCCAACTTCAAACCCACCCAGCCAGGAAAAAAAGACTGGGCCAGTCAGCATTTTGTCATGGAGAAGGGCTCATGTAGGCCTTCCCTTTGCTGAGGATTTATAGGCAGCCAATAGTTGTTGAGTAAGGAATAGACTTTTTCTTTTCTTTTTTTTCTTTTTTGTTTTTTGTTGTTGTTTGTTTTGTTTTTGTTTTTCCGGGTACAATCTCACTCTAGTCCAGGCTGAGCTGAAATTCACTATGTAGTCTCAGGGTGGCCTCAAACTCATGGTGATCCTCCTACCTCTGCCTCCTGAGTGCTGGGATTAAAGATATGCACCACCACGCCCAGCCTAGTGACATTTTCTTTCTTTTTAACTAATCTTATAATTTATTTCATTTTCGTGATTACAGATATTGTATAGGGCATAGTAGACCGATAAAAGCAAGCACCTTTCCCACATCTGTTTTGAATGATGTGCAGATTAACTTGAGTTGAAAACTGGCAACAGCAGTTCTTTGTAACGAAGGTGATTTTTCATTGCAACACCATGCATGGTCACCGTGAGCCATGCTGTGATCTCGGAAGTGCTGTTCACACAAAGCTCTCACATGTTCATCAGACTCCTCTGGTTAAAGCAGGCACTGTTCAAAGCTTCTCCCCCTGCACTAAGCCAGGCCACCAGCAATCATGACTGCTACTATATAAAAATAAAATCAGGCTGGAGAGATGGCTTAGTGGTTAAACGCTTGCCTGTGAAGCCTAAGGACCCTGGTTCGAGGCTCGGTTCCCCAGGTCCCACGTTAGCCAGATGCACAAGGGGGCGCACGCGTCTGGAGTTCGTTTGCAGAGGCTGGAGGCCCTGGCGCGCCCATTCTCTCTCTCTCCCTCTATCTGTCCTTCTCTCTGTGTCTGTCACTCTCAAATAAATAAATAAAAAATTTAAAAAAATAAAATAAAATCATGTGGAGCTGGAGAGGTGGCTTAGCAGTTAAGCACTTGCCTGTGAGGCCTAAGGACCCCAGTTTGTGTCTCGATTCCCCAGGACCCACGTAAGCCAGATGCACAAGGGGGTGTACACGTCTGGAGTTCGTTTGCAGTGGCTGGAGGCCCTGGTGCGCCCATTCCCCTCCTCTCTCTCTCTTTCTCTCTCTGTCTGTCACTCTCAAAGAAATAAAATAAACAAAAATTTTTTTAAAATAAATAAATAAATAAATACATAAATAAATAAATAAATAAATAAAACTGTTCTCCTAATTGATTGGAACCATAGTGCCTGGACCCCTTTTTAGAGCAGTAGCTTCCTGAGAGGAAAAAGAGATGCTAATCAACTGTTCTCATGGACAATGACCACTGTTGCAGCAAAAATCAAGATATCAGAGGACCTTGATCACCTTGGCTAGTTCATCATTACTTACATGTAAAGTATGCTTAAAGCTGATTACAGACCATGTATTGCAGTCATAATCCCAAGAAATTGTTCAGTTTTAGCACATCTCTATAAGTGAGAAATCACCTCAAAGCAAGAGTGATAGTTTCCGGAAGGCAGAAACAAAAATTCCAAATTTAAGCTGGGGATGGTGGCCTTGAACTCATGGTGATTCTCCTACCTCTGCCTCCTGAGTGTTGGGATTAAGGCATGAACTACCACACCTGGTATTTTTTAACATTTCATAACAGCAACAGGAAAAGTCACTAAGTCACCAAAATCAAATAATAAACAAACAAAAACAGACATGAAAGTGGAAAGCTGACTGGTTGGGGACAGGAAGGAGATGGAAAGGGATAAAAGAGGATTATAATGGAGATGGCTATTATCAAAATATATTACATACATGTATGAAAATGTCATAAAGCTCATTATAATGTATAATTAATATAGGCTAATAAAAACTTTGAAAGAAAGAACTATGCCCTTTATATACTGTTTGGAAATGAATGGCTTTATTTTACTGCTGGGTAAAGACAGAACTAAAATCTGTATAGGTAGTGTGGTGGAGATTTCAAACTAAAGGCCCTCTCTCCTTTTCTATGCTGAGCAATGTTTTGCAAACACCTCAGATTCTAAGCTTAAGAAAATGTAAACAAGGGCTGGAGATATGGCTTAGCAGTTTAGGTGCTTGTCTGCAAAGCCAAAGGAACTTGGTTCGATTCACCAGAACCCATGTAAGCCAGATGCACAAGGTGGCGCATGCATCTGGAGTTTGTTTACAGTGGCTGGAAGTCCTAGTGTGCCTATGCTCATTCTGTCTTGTAAATAAATAATTTTTTAAAAAGAATGTAAACAACCTTGTCTGATTCTTATCATAATAACCCAGTGCAATTTTGTCACTGTATCCCATTCTGGGTCAGTCAGATATCTTACAAATCTAATCCATGGGTACAAAAAAAAAAAAAAAAAAAAAAAAACTCTGAACAGGCAGATTTCTGTTCTACATTTGTACTTACTTATCACTGACTGATTGCTAAAGCATTTTCTGTTTGTGCTCCAAAATCACATAACCTTAGGAACTTGTAACCCACCAGTAATGTAAAGAACTCAATATAATGTCAGACTGCCTGCCACATTGTCTATAAAACCTCTGAGCTGTCAGGCTGTGGGAGTTATTCCCCTGAGTCCATGTGGACATGAATAAAATTTATGATTCTCCACTCTATCTCTGGTGCCATCTTTGTGTGACTCAGTTTCCCATGACAGTAGTTGTTTCATCTGGAAAATTAACATACAACAGCTATACTGTTGATTTTATATGAGTGAGTTTATTAGGGCTATATGGCAAGTAGCAGATAAAGGAGAAAATCTCATTCTGGGCCCTGACCAGCATCCAGCAGAAAGGACTGAAGAAGCCAAGTGAGTAAAGACAGTGAGCTGGAGTCAATCTCAGGCCCCTTCCCCTGGAGTGAAGCTTCCAGTATCAGTTCCCACCTTAGGCACTGTTATGCCATGGGTTAAATAGTGACCTTGGTTTGCGTTTTAAGATTTAAGAAGGTGCCATGCTGCCTAGGAAAAGGCTTCCCTTTCAAGTGCACACTGTTTTCAGTCCTGGGTCTGTGTGGGGAGGGAGCGCTCACCCCATTCCCAGAGTGAGCTCTGAACAAGCTGTAACAACTCATGACAATTTTCTTTTGTTACAGTAGTGAGACATTGAACTTTATAAAATCCTTTCTTGTACAACACCATTAAGTTTAAAAGTAAGATCCATTGAATGTCATTACAGGGAATCCCGTTGCACCTCATGTCTTTCTGTTTCTTTAAATAATCTATGTGTGTGAATTCCCATGTGTATTTCAATTTTGTGAAAAATAGACAAAAGAATTTGAAGTGCTATTTTTAATTGCTGGAAGCAAAGGTTTCATTTTAACATGATATATTAGTACAAACCATGGAAGTTTTGCTTTTTTACTAGAAGTTGATGAGGTGCATTGCATCAGCTTTGTTGGCAGTAAGCCTCTAATTAGTATTTAATTTCATTTCCAAAAAAAGCAATCCACCGCCCCCCCACACACACCCACACAAAATTGCATCAGTTCACATTTCCAAAAGAAAATCATCCAATTAAAAAAAAAAAATACTCAGGGTAATTAGTGTTCCAGTGAGGCCTTCCTATCTGTGTCTATTAATATGGATTAACATTGATTAGGAAGTGCAATGAAGTGTCTGGATGCAGCTTTCTCAGGGTGGAGGCTGCAGCAGGGTTGAGCAAGGGGAATTCACTGGCACTCAGACTTCTGATACATGAGACCATCGCTGACGCAATCCTCCTATCCATTCCCATTTCAGCCCTTGGCTATTTTTAGGGCAAAGAATTTCAGACTTCACATCAGATGGATATGAGATAGAGAGGTCATAGAAATTCTCATCCCACTCAAAACACCTCATTACATTAAGGCAAAATGTACTTGCCTCAGAAGCAAAAAAATAATAACAAAAATAATTAATAATAATCAAGGAAGCTGGGCATGGTGGTGCATGCCTTTAATCCCAGCTCTCAGGAGGCAGAGGTAGGAGGATCCCTTTGAGTTCAAGGACAGCCTGGGCTAGAGTGAAATCCTACCTTGGAAAAACAAACAAAAACATAAAGAAACGAAAGAAAGGAAGGAGGGGCAGGGAAGAAGGAAAGGGAGCATTTTGAAGACAAGGTCTGGTCCTCGCGTCCTGGGCCGATTCCATTTGGCCCATGAGCAAGTTCCCACTTCTGATTGGTTTAGAGCTGCAATAGTGAAAATGCAATAAGGACCTACAAACACTTAGTAGCCATATTCTATACTGAAAGATAAAGATAGGGCTGGAGAGATGGCTTAGCTATTAAGGCACTTGCCTATGAAGCCTAAGGACCCAGGTTCAGTTCCCCAGTACCCACATAAACCAGATCCACAAAATGATACGTGTCTGGAGTTGATTTGTACTGGCTAGAGGCCCCATCATGTCCATTCTCTCCCTCTCTCTCTCTCTTTCTCTCTCTCTCTCTGTCTCACTCTCTTTTCTCTTAAATAAATAGCCGGGCGTGGTGGCGCAAGTCTTTAATCCCAGCACTCGGGAGGCAGAGGTCGGAGGATTGCCATGAGTTCAAGGCCACCCTGAGACTCCATAGTGAATTCCAGGTCAACCTGAGCTAGAGTGAGACTCTACCTTGAAGAACCAATAAATAAATAAATAAAATATAAAAGATACAGAGCTGGGCATGATGGTGCATGACTTTAATCCCAGCACCTAGGAAGCAGAGGTAGGAGGATCACTGTGAGTTTGAGACCAATCTGAGATTACATAGTGAATTCCAACTCAGCCTGGGCTAGAGTGAGACCCCACCTCTAAAAACAAACAAACGAAAATAAGATGGTTATGGCTCCCTATGAGTAGACAAAGCATTTTAAAAAGAGAAAAGATGGGCTGGAAAGATGGCTCAGTAGTGAAAGGGGCTTGCTTGCAAAGTCTGCTGGCCTAGGTTCAATTCCTTAGTGTGTAGCCAGATGCAAAAAGTGGCACATGCACGTGGCATGCTTGCAGCATCGAGAGATCCTGGCCTACATGTACAAGTGTGCACACGCGTGTGTACACACACACATACACGCACACACGTACAAATAAAACATTTTCAAAAATAAAAAGAGAAAAGAGGGGCCAGTTGTTGTGGTGCACGCCTTTAATCCCAGCACTCAGGAGGCAGAGGTAGGAGGATCATTGTGAGTTTGAAGCTACGCTGAGACTCCATAGTGAATTCCAAGTCAGCCTGGGCTAGCCTGAGACCCTACCTCAAAAGAGACAGAGAGAGAAAGAGAAGAGTCACTGTAGCCAATATTCCCAGCCCCCACACAGTCTATGCAAGGAGGGCTTGAGGATAGTGTCCTGGTTCTAATTTGTTCGTTCTCACTAGCTTTGGGGCTTAAAATTATTACCAACTTAATCTCCAGCTCAGCCATCACTGAATCCCTTCCTCCACATGTCAGAGTTTTTCCTCCCTTAACACTTTCAAGACCTCACAGAGTGTCTTGTTTTCTCTTTGTTGGTCAAAATTCAGACTCAATACCTGTAATGAACTAGAGTTGTAGCAATAGTTGGCTGCTCCGTGCTGAAAATGTCTTGTGCTTTCAGTGAGGTCATTTTGCTGACTCAGATCTCTGTTTACATATAATTTCCACTTTCACTCCTAAAACCTTCGTTATACTCCAACTGGCTCTTGACTAATAGATTTGACATTGCCCTTGGCTCAAGTGATCTATGCAAGTCTTACGTATCTTGGTTTTTGTTTTGTCTTGTTTTTTTCAAGGTAAGGTCTCCCTGTGGCCCAGGCTGACCTGGAATTCAGGGAGGCCTTGAACTCATAGAGATCCTCCTACCTCTGCCTCCCCAGAGCTGGGATTAAAGACGTGCACCACCACACCTGGCAAGCCTTACCTATCTTACCTCACGTTCTCTCCTTCCCTTTACATCAATGAGTTTCCCCATGGGCTCCTTCATCAGCTGACCTCAGCGAGACCACTTGAGCTTATCTGAGATGTTTTGTGCCCAGTTGACTTAAAAAGAGAATTATTCAGATTCTTCAAGGGGTTCAATGGAGTTTGTGCAAATTTTCCCATTTCTTCAATACGACATTTAAGTTCCACCTTCCACAATGTTCTCTTGAGCCCTTCCACCAGAACAAAGGCTGCCTGTTTGGTTTATGTGGATGATGACAATGGACCACAGCTTGCTATCTGAGGTGGCTTGCAGGACCCACTAGTTGGACCCTGCCTGCTACACACTTCTCCTGGTGAAATGTTTATAGCCTTTTAAAAAAGGCTATATATAAATACTCAGGCATTTACCATGCTTTTATTTGTATTTATTTATTTGAGAGAAAGAGGCAGAGAGAGGGGAGAGAGAGAGAGAGAGAAAGAAAGAAAGAAAGAAAGAAAGAAAGAAAGAAAGAAAGAAAGAAAGAAAGAAAGGAAGGAAGGAAGGAAGGAAGAGAAAGAGAACATGCCAGGACCTCCAGCCACTATCAACAAACTACAGATGCATGTGCCACCTAGTGCATCTGGTTTACTTTGAGTCCTAGGAATTGAACCTGGGTCCTTTTGGCTTTGCAGGCAAGCGCCTTAACTACTAAGCCACCCCTCCAGTCCTGTTTACAGATTTTTAATGAGCAAATCCTTCTGAAAACCATTTTCAGAGTGCATGAACTGGCTGAGAGTCAAGGCTGTTTCTGGAGCTGGATGCTCTGGAAAGATGACTTCTATGATGTAAACATTTTTAAAAAAAAATTATTTTGAGAGAGAGAGAGAATGGGTACACCAGGGCCTCCAGCTACTAAAAATGAACTCCAAATACATGCGCCACCTTGTGCATCTGGCTTATGTGGGTCCTGGGGAATTGAACCTGGGTCCTTAGGCTTTGTAGCCAAGCATCTTTACTGCTAAGCCATCTCTCTAGCCCTATGCAAACATTTTTTTATGAGAGAGAGAGGGAGAGAGAGAGAATGAGTTGGTGCACAGGGCCTCTACCCACTGCAGTCAAACTCCAGATGTATGTGCCACCTTGTGTGCATATGTGACCTGCACATGGATCATCTTGTGTGGCTTATGTAGGTGCGAGAGAGCTGAACCTGGCTCCTTAGGCTTCTTAGGCAAGCACTTTAACCATTACAACATCTTTATAGCTCAATGTGAACCTTTTAAAAAATATACTTTTAATGGGGCTGGTGGGATGGCTTAATGGTTAAGGCATTTGCCTGGAAAGCCAAAGGACCCAGGTTCAATTCCCCAGGACCCACATTAGCCAGATGCACAAGGCAGCATATGCATCTGGAGTTCATTTGCAGTGGCTAAGGGCCCTGGTGCACCCATTATCTCATTCTCTCTGTCAAATAAATGAACATAAAAAGTTTAAAAATATTTTGAAGAGGGCTGGAGAGATGGCTTAGCGGTTAAGCGCTTGCCTGTGAAGCCTAAGGACCCCGGTTCGAGGCTCGGTTCCCCAGGTCCCACGTTAGCCAGATGCACAAGGGGGCGCATGCATCTGGAGTTTGTTTGCAGAGGCTAGAAGCCCTGGCACACCCATTTCCTCTCTCTCCCTTTATCTGTCTTTCTCTCTGTGTCTGTCGCTCTCAAATAAATAAATAATTTTTAAAAATATTTTTAAAAATATTTTGAAGAAGAGAGAGAGAGAGAGACAGAGAGAATGAATGAGAATGGACAAGCCAGGGCCTCTAGCCACTACAAATGAACTCCAGATACATGTATCTAGCTTTATGTGAGTACCGGGGAATCAATTAGGCTTTGCAGGTAAAGGACACAGGAACCAGAGGGATGCCATGATAGGCTTCAGAGTCACCAGTAGGCCTAAGTTTCTGTTTCCCAGCAAGGTTTAAATAAGAATTTAACAGTTACTGAAAAAAGACCACAAACTGCTTATGCCATACCTTTCTATAGTCATAAGTTCTTAAGTTCCTCAAACACACATAGCCAATCACAATAAAGATTACCTAATCTGCTTGAAATTCCCCTAGCCCCTGCTCACCAGCTTTGCCCCCCCCCCCAGCATCCTAAGCCTATTAGAAAAATACAAGTGCAGTTACTGCTTAAATCTACCAATCATGTAGCCATTCCCCTACTTCTTTGTTCAAATCCCTATACAAAAAAACCTACCCCCCCTCCCCCCCCCCCCCCCCCCCCCCCCCCCCCGCTGCTCAGGGCTCTTGTACAGATCCACTGCGCTGGTGAAGTCAAGAGTCTGAGCTTAAGCCTGAAATAAAGCTCCTTGCCCTTACATACGTGTTTGGTTCTCCTTGGTGGTCACTGGGGGCGCTGAGAACTGGGCATAGCAGTAGGCAGATGCCTTAACGGAACATTTTTTGAGTTTTGTGTGAGACCTTGGTATAGCCAATGCCACAGGAATGACCCTACCTGCTGGGTGTCCTCCTGCAGTAGCTTCCAGGTTTGAGAAAGCCAGGCTGGCAAAGATATGGGGAAACCAACTGAGGGCTAAAGAGACACTAGGCAGTCAGGTCAGGGCATCACAGTGAGCGACGCCCCTCCACCCCGCAGCTGCTTCTTCCTTGCCCACTTTCAGAGTCAGGGCCCAACCTAACCCACCAATGTCTGACTCACCTTCACATCAGGAAGCCTCGTGCTCCTGTCAAGATGCTTCTCCTTCCCTCTGCTCTGTGTCTGCCCAGTAGGATCCTAGCCGGGGTGTGTAACCTTCTCCTCTCTCTTCCAGAAGCCACAGTGCCCCAGGGTGGGAGCTGACTTGGACATGACCATGGCCACGTGGGGCTTTCCGTTTTCTTCCCCTGGGTCTTGTCAATCTGCTTGGGATCTGATATGCGAAGCCCTAAAGGATCCAGGGTTTCTTCCTGCAGGAGTTTTAGGCAGTATTTGCCAAAGCTCTGCCTAGGAAAACTGAGCCATGGCCCACACGTCACCAAACCTATCACATGTGCCTTCCATGGTGCTAAAACCTCTTGATTTAAATTTCTATGGCAGGCCCCACAACAGGCCAACTTTAAGGACTCTTCCAAAGCAAAGGCAAGATGAGTCACTCTTACTCTGTCTGGGTGATCGCAGCTACACTTCAGACACAAATCTCCTCTTGGGTGTGGCTTCCTTTCTAGATCTGCATCTCTTCAACAGGCTGATGTGGGCCTCATTTGTCCAGTTGCAAAGTGGAGGAATTGATATGTGTGAAGTGCTTAAAATCATGCCTGGCCGGTAGTTCAGAGCACCAAACATGACACATTAAGGAAGAGACTGGAGACCTTGTGAGTGTGCTGGGAAAGGTGCGGGCAAACTATAATTGGTCTCCAACTTAGGACAATTCAACACATGATGGGTAAACGTTACAGTAGGACGTGAAAGAGATTCACATTCAGCACAAATGATGCTTTGCATTTTAAATTTGGGACTTTTCCTGGGCTTATAATACACACTATGATCTTTGCCTTTATGTTAATGACTTTTCATGTTGCTGTGACAAAGTGCCTGATGAAATCAAATTAAGGAAGGAAGGGTTTTATTTGGATCATGGTTTGAGGGGCTACAGTGAGTCCATCATGGTGGGAAGGTGTGGCAGTGGGAGTATGAGGTTGCTGGTCACATCATATCCATAATTAGGAAATGTTAGTGTTCAGTGGGCTTCCTTCTTACTTCCTTTAATGTAATCCAACACTCAGCCCATGGGGTGGTGTCAGCCACATTTGGGGTGGGTGTCCCCTCTTCATTTAAATCTCTCTGGAAATACCCTAGATGATTTCAAGTCAATCAAGTTGACGATGAAACTTAATCATCGCACCCTTGCACACTGCACCTCCCTTTCTGCTTTGCAGCTGCAGGTGAGGGCACACAGTGGATTTCAAAGGACATAACTCTGTCCTAAGTAGATCAGAATCTTACGGCCTTGACTTCAGGAGTCAGGGAAACATTCATAGATTCTGAGGTGAGTCTGCTGTTCTCTGGACATGTGCAGTCTGTCCCTGCAGGACAGCCCAGGACCTTACATGGTGCAGTGGTTCCCAGCCCTGACCAGAAATCAAAATCACTGGGCATCTTTCACCCAGTATGGACTGATCTAGCTGAACTAGATGCTCTGGGGCTTGAGCCCAGGCTTGATTATTTAAAAATGTTTCCCTCATGATTTGTAGGTGCAGGTAGGCTTGAGAACCACCAATTGCAAGTATAAATATCAGTTATTTTTCATGAATAATTATCAATTTTTAGGGTGTTTTCTCCAAGATTTTACGTAGCTGAAACTTTGTTATTATTATTTTAAATTTGTTTACTTATTTATTTCAGAGTGACAGACAAACAGAGAGGGAAAGAGGCAGGTAGAGAGAGAATGAGAATGGGTATTCCAGGGCCTCCAGCCACTGCAAATGGACTCCAGATGCATGTGCCACCTTATGCATCTGGCTTACATGGGTCCTGGGGAATTGAGCCTCGAACCTGTGTCCTTAGGCTTCACAGGCAAGTGCTTAACCACTAAGCCATCTCTCCAGCCCCCTATTATTATTTTTTTTAATTTATTTAAAAAATTTAAACTTCCTTTTTATTTATTTATTTGAGAGAGAGAGAGAGAGAGGCAGAGAGAGGAAGAAAGAGAATGGGCACATGAGGGCCTCTAGTCTCTGCAAACGAACTCCAGATGCATGTACCCCCTTGTGCATCTGGCTTATGTGGGTCCTGGGGAATTGAACCAAGGTCCTTTGGCTTTGCAGGCAAACACCTTAACCACTAAGCCATCTCTCCAGCCCTAAAACTTTATTATTGATAATGATTGTCTCTTTTTTCTTTGCTACTAGCCAAAGAGTTTTGGTCTGTTATTAAGTTCTCCCATTTGAAGATACTTCTATGCTGTATTTGTTCAGAAGATGTAATCCCTGACTTTTCCAGAGGAAGTGATATATTTGTAAGATCACAGACTGTGGTCTCTATGAGTGATGTAGGGTCTGTCTGTACACCTTGATGATTGGAATCATCTGGTTGTTTAGAAATATTTTACAGCTAATACATATCCAGATAGAGATTAACAAAACTACAAGGCTTTCTTCCTTCAGTGGTATGGTACCCTCTATTTCTCACCCGAGCAAAAAGACAAGGTCAGATGCCCATCACTCTATCACAGTGAACTGGGTCATAGAACGCAAGTAGATGTAGGTGATGAAGACGCCACGTGTTTGTCTCTCAGGTTAGCTCATGTCAGCACCTCACTCCCACCCTTGTGGCCCAGGACGTGGCTGCAGCACCGTGCCACCCTCTCCTAACCTCTTTCCTTACGTTCCTCAGCCACACACTGTCCTTTGTTCCTATGTGGTAGAACCCCCCCTTCTCCCTCTCCTTGATTTCCATCTCTGCTTTCCTTTTCAAAATGCCACCCAGATAGCACCTTTGCAGCGTTATCTACTTTATCTTATGCTTAGAGCTATGCATTGCTTCACAAGAAACGTTTACAGTTTTTATGTGACTTATTCTGGCATCTTTAAGCTCTTACAGATATGCACAATATTTACACATTTTTTTAAATTGTAGTTAATAAGAACACACCACAGGGGTTGGGGAGATGGCTCAGCAGTCAAGAGTGCTTGCTAGGAGAGTTTGAGGGCCTGAGACCGCCTGAATTTAATTCCCCAGTCCACACATAAACAATGGGTCATGGCTATGGATGTCTGTAACCCTGGTCCTACAACAGTTGAAGACCAGAAAATCACTGGGGCTTGCAGACTGGGGGCAGGGGTTGTAGCAAAAGTAGCATCTCTGGGTCGAGTCAGACTCTGTCTCATGGAAACAGGTGGATGATCAAAAAGAGGACACTCATTCTCCTCTGGCCCTTGCACGCATGTACACAGGATATACACATCTACACACATGTACATACACCACATGCACACCATACATACTTCACACACACACACACACACACACACACACACACACAGGAGCCACTGTACATATCTTTGTAAATTTGAACTAGGTTCTGGAAATATAATGACCATGATGCCTCTCCCAGAAGACCTCTAACAGTGAAGTGGTGTGAAGTCTTCTGGGGGGCACAGTCTCTGTCAGTGGCAGCTTTCCTTGGGGATATGATTCCATCCCATTCCCACTTGTCACTTCTTTTTTTTAGTAGGAACTTTATTTTACTTTTAAAAAATAATTATTTTTACTTATTTATTTATGAGAGAGATAGAAAGAGAGAGAGAGAATGGACACAGCAGAGCCTCTAGCCACTGCAAACAAATTCCAGACGCATGCACCACCTTGTGCATCTGCATTATGTGGGTGCTGGGGAATTGAACCTGGGGTGTTGGGCCTTCCAGCCAAATGCCCTAACCACTAATCCATATCTTCAGTTCTCACTTGTCACTTCTGTAGTGAGAATTTGTTGATTCTGGTGAAATAGGGGCATGAAGTGATTCTCTCATGGGAACTTGGGCATTACTCACGAGGGCATCTTGAGAGGCTCAGAAGGTCTGGGTGGGGCCCAAGAGCCCACACTTCCAATCAGCTCCTTAGGAATGCTGATGCTAGTGGTTCAGGAAAATGGTCATAGGAAACTGCTCAGTGCCTTTGGCGCTTGACCCACATGTCTCATCACCAAAACCAAAACTTACTCTGCACTATTGAGCTAATGAGCTGCCAAATCAGCTCTCTTGAGTTAACACCAAGCCAGTCATTTCCAATATTCATGTTGCTCTCCAGCCTTGAAAAGTGCGTCAGTCAATCTTTCTACTTTTTCCTGATCATTAGCTTTCTCAGCACAGTCCATCACATGCTTCTACTCTATGCCCCTTAATCATTCATCTTCTAGTTTCCCTAGAAGACTACGCACAATAGCAATTATTTTCTAAATTTTGTGTGTAGTGTGTGTGGGTGCAAATGCATGTTGGGAATGCACATGCCCAGGTGTGCACGTGGAAGCCAGAAGTACAACCTTGGGTGTCATTTCTTAGGAATACTATCTACCTTTTTCATAGCAAGGGCTCTCAATTACGCTGCACTGACTGGTCAGCCAGCCCCAACGATCCATCTGTGTCTGTCTCCCAGTGCAGGGATTTCAGCTGTGCAGAGCTTTTACTATTTTTATTTTTGGCATATGTGGTGTGGTGATGTGTGTGTGTGGTGTGTGGTAGTATGTAAGGTGTAGGCACAAATGTGTGCACTGTGACGTGTGTGGAGGCCAGAGGAGAGCACTGGGTGTCCTTTATTGTTGGCCTACTTTGTTTCCTTGAGATAGAGTTTCTCACTGAAACCGGAGTTGACTGGCTGGCCAGCAAGCCCCAACATTTCTCCTATTTCTGCCCCCCTAAGACTGGAGTTATAGGTGTGTGTAGCCATGTCCACTACACTCTGGTGAGTGGAACATATACAGTCTCAGACCCTCTCAAGCTCTCATGCTTTGACTGCAAGGACTCTTACCAGCTGAACCAATGGGGAGGAACCTTTTTTTAAAACATAGGCCCTGGAGATTGAACTCAAGTGCTCATGTTTTCAAGGCAAGTTCTAATTTAATTTTAAAGATCATTATTTCTTATTAATACCTGATTATCTTTTTTTATTTTGAGGGGGGGGATTGGCTTCCAGGGCTTTCAGATGCTGCCAAGGATGCACATGTGCCACAGTGCATGCTTGTGTCACTGTGTGTCTGGCTACGCGGGACCTGGAGATTTGAACCTGATTTATTAGGCTTCCGCAGGCAAGTGCCTTAACTGTTATGCCATCTCTCCAGCCCCTGATTAACACTATAAAGAACTTTAAGTTCTTTCATAAACAATGCATCAGATAAGATGGAAATAATTAGATATTCCCAGTGAGCAACTTTTTAGTCAATTGGGTAGGGTTTTTTTTTTTTTTTTTTTTTTTTGCATGGCTTAGTGTCATGCTGGCATAACACGAAAAGACCAGGACGGAAATAACAACGAGGGCCTCCAGTTGGCTTCCAACCCTAGCATGAAGGTGGAGGAATAAAAATTGGGTTTGTCAGCATGGGAGATAAGAAAGCACAGATGGAGTTTAAAAAATACCACCAAGGGCTGGAGAGATGGCTTAGTGGTTAAGCTCTTGCCTGTGAAGCCTAAGGACCCCGGTTCGAGGCTCGGTTCCCCAGGTCCCACGTTAGCCAGATGCACAAGGGGGCGCACGCATCTGGAGTTCGTTTGCAGAAGCTGGAAGCCCTGGCGCGCCCATTCCCTCTCTCTCCCTCTGTCTGTCTTTCTCTCTGTGTCTGTCGCTCTCAAATAAATAAATAAATAAAATTAAAAATAAAATAAAGTTTTAAAAACATACCACCACCATGTGAAAAGTAAGGATGTTGGGACAGGTGACATTTTGTTAAAGAAGCCAAAGCTTGGAGTGCTTGCCTATCTCAGAGCCTGGGGAACTAACCAATTAGTCAGATTCTTGACCTAGAGAATACTTTGTTACAGGAAGGCGCAACCACGCAAGACATTTACCCCGTTGTCTAACGAACCGTAAAATCCAACTCGTTACTCAAAGGAGAACCGACCTAACGCTTCCTTCCAATAGAACCGTACAGAGCTGCTAGCCGCGGTCCGCCAAGGCCCCGCCCCTTTTGCGAAGAGCTCCACTGCGGCTGCGCGGGCCTGGCGCGCTGGGGGCGGGGCGGGGCGCGCGGAGGGGGCGGGGCGCGCGCGGCCGGCGGGGTCGGGGGCGCGGAAGGCGCGGGTTGGCCGAGAGCCGGGGGCGCGGCCGGCCGGCGGGGCGGAGGGCGTGAGGGGCGCTCGCGTGACAGGGAGCCGGTTGAGCGAGGCCGGGGCCGTGCGAGGCCTGAGGGGAGGAGACGCGGCGGCGATGCTGGAGACCCTACGCGAGCGGCTGCTGAGCGTGCAGCAGGATTTCACCTCCGGGTGGGTACGCGGTGGGCGACCGGAAGGGACCCGCGGGCCGACGGGCGGGGCTGCCGCTGGGGCCGGTCCCCCCCGCCCGGCGCCCCGCGCGGGGAGACGGGCCGACTTCCCGGCGTCGGCGCGGAGTCGCTTTGCTGCGGGCGCGGCGCGGACCCTCCCGCCCGCCGCTGCTGCCCGCGGCTCGACCCGGCCAGGCCCGGCCGGGCGGAGAGCGGCGCCCCGAAACCCCGCGCCCGGCCGGCGGCCGTCGCCTGCAGCCCGCCCTCCACCTTCGCCCTGGGCCGAGCTCTCGCCCTGGCGCCCGCAGCCACGCTCGACCCCCGGGCTTGGGAGCTGGGAGCTGGGAGCTGGAGCTTCCCGAACTTGGCGCGCGTCCGGGAACCTCGCGCGATCTCTCTCCATCCTCGGGGCTCTTGGAGGAGCAGTTGAGCCCGAGTGTCAGGGGACAGAGTTGTAAAAAGTTCCTCCGGTGATCGAAGTGTTCCGTCAGGTCTGAGAACTTGACTGGGACTCGTCCAGGCCCCATCGCTCAAGCGGACCCGGACTCTTGCCTTACCTTAGTGCTTCAGCAACTGTAAAATGGGTATAATGACTTCATTTCTCACATACGATTGAGACTGCAAGCCAAACAGGGTCATTGTCACTGTGGCTATAAGTACTTAATTTACTTCATTTTTTATTGCTTCAGAAAAATACCACATTTAATAAAGGATCTGTCATCTTTTCGTAATTTCTTTAAATTTTTTAAATTTATTTACCAGAGAGAGGAGAAAGAGTTAGATTATAGAGAGGGAGAATGCGTGTGTCAGGGCTGTAGCCATTGCAAACAAACTCCAGACGCATGTGCCACCATGTACACCTGGCATATATGGGGTCTAGGGAATTGAACCTGGGTCCTTAGGCTTTGCAGGCAAGCAACTTAACCACTAAACCATCTCTCCAGCCCTATTTCTTTCTTTCTTTCTTTTTTTTTTTTTTTGAGACACCGTGTTACACTAGCCCAGGCTGGCCTTGAACTTGTTGCAGTCCTCCTGCCGCAGCCTCCTGGTTGGTGCTGGTATTACAGGTATATTGCCACCAAACCAGGCTGATGTTGTCTCCTGTATTTTACATATCCATATGGAGAATGTTCTCAATCCAAGGATCTCTGTTATACCGTTTTAAGTTCTTAGCAGGAAACATGTTGCCTGAACTCTTAGGATACTGTTTACCTATTGAATAGTAACAAGCTGGCGAGTACTTGAACTTTACCACTTATATTGTCACATTTTTGATAATTTTTAGCTTGGTATTCTTGATGATAATATAGGTGCACAAGAATTATTCATTGATGGGTATTATTGCATGCTTGCAGGTTTTTTTTTCCCCTCCCTGTACATTTAGAAAAAGTAACTTTTTTCTTTCCAGAATATAAACTTAAAAAATTTTGGTGTGCTGCTAGGTGCCTCCTTGTAGCACGAGAGTACCCTTGAATAAAACATTTTTGGGTGGACTCCTGTTACTGCTTGCTTCAAGAAATTCCTTGATGGCATAGCAGTCCTTAGTAGTTGCTCTAAGCGTGTATCACACTGTTGTCTCAGAACCTGCTCATGTTCCAGGAATTGGCTTAGATTTCTTAGGGTTGTGGACTGCCCAGGCCCACACCATCCTGTAAAGGGTTAGAGTTTAGGGAGAGGACTGTAGGAGATCTGGTTAGAAGTTTCTGGAAACTGATGCCTTTGCCTGGGCCAGTTGAGAATCAGATATCCTGAGAAGGCTTCATTCCATGTAAGTCCTATGTTGGCTTTCTTTTTAATTTAATTTAATTTAATTGAGAGAGAAAGAAGAACAGGCAGATAGAGAGAGTGGGCACATCAGGGCCTTCACCTGCTGCAAATGAACTCCAGACCTTTTGCATCTGGCTTCTGTGGGTCCTGGGGAGTTGAACCTGGGTCCTTTGGCTTTGCAGGCAAGTGCCTTAACTGCTAAGCTGTTCTCCAGCCCTGGCTTCCTTTTTATACAGATCACTTAGCTGACCAACCTCCAGACTGTGTGCTAGTCCCCTCTTACTTGGCAAGGAAATAACTCCAATTTCTGCCTGTCTGCCAGCTAAGCAGCAGCTCCAGTCTTGATATTCACTGTGCTCAAGTCTTCAGGTTCCTGTGCAGGGCCACGGGGACAACTAACAAGTCCCACAATGCATCTTAAATCCTTCCACATTCAGCTTGCCATTCACCTGGTTTTATGTTCATGACTGTTTTTTTTTTAAATTTTTTTTTAAATTTATTTGAGAGCGACAGACACAGAGAGAAGGACAGATAGAGGGAGAGAGAGAGAAGGGGTGCACCAGGGCTTCCAGCCTCTGCAAACGAACTCCAGACGCGTGCGCCCCCTTGTGCATCTGGCTAACGTGGGACCTGGGGAACCGAGCCTCGAACCGGGATCCTTAGGCTTCACAGGCAAGCGTTTAACCGCTAAGCCATCTCTCCAGCCCCATGACTGTTTTTTGTTAGTGAGAAAAAGTGAAGTGAAGCACAGTGTCTGCTGTTAAGAGGTATGGAAGAGTTGAAATGAAAGAGGACAGGATAGACATCTTCCAGAGCTATCAAGTTGGGCTTGGTGTACCTGTAAGGCCCTTGGCAGGTAAAGCAAGTGTATGGCAGCCAGAGCAGCTGCCTTTGAAAATAAACTTAAATGTGTAGTCAGTGCTCAAGTTGCAGTCAATAGACTATGGGCTCCTTCAGCATGGCCACGAGCAGCATCCTCAGGTTTTCTGCTCATTTTCAGTATCTGAAAATTTATGTGCATGGAGCCTAACTCAGCAAATTGCTTTTTTTTTTTTTTTTTTTTTTTTGAGGTAGGGTCTTGTTCTAGCCCAAGCAGACTTGGAATTCACTATGTAGTCTCAGGAGGGCTTTGAACTCACAGCGATCTCCCACCTCTGCCTCCTGAGTGCTGTGATTAAAGGCTTGTGCAGAGAAAAAGAGGGAGAAGGGAAAGGGAATGAGGGAGGATAAGAATGGGCACGCTAGGGCCTCTAGCCCCTGTAAATGAATTCCAGATGCATGTGCCACTTTGTGCATCTGGCTTTACGTGGCTACTAGGGAGTTGAACTGGGGTCTTTAGGCTTTACAGGCAAGTGCCTTAATCACTGAACCATCTCTCTAGCCCAACGTATTGATTCTTTTTTTTTTTTTTTTGATTCTTTAATTCTCAGAGTATGTCACATTAGTAGCTAAACCATGTCCAGTGAACACAATGAATACCAATATTCCATTCATACTTAAGCATGATTCTGGTTTGTGTGTGTGTGTGTGTGTGTGTTAGTTGCGTATATATGTGTAACAATGTGCTTGTGCCTGTGGAAGCCAGAGGACATTAGGTCTATTCTATTGTTCTGCTGTATTTCCTTGAGACAGTCTCACCGAAACCTCAACTCAAGTTTGCTGTTTTTGGCTGACGGGCAAGTCGTGGGAATTCTCCTGTTTCTGGCTTCTCAGTTCTGGGTTACAGGTTTGTGCTGCAACACCTGGCTTTTTGTGTGGATGCTGGGGATCCACTGGGGATCCAAAGACTGGTCTTCGTGCTTGTGCAGCAAGCTCTTACCCACTGAGCTATCTCCCCAGCACCTATGATCATGATCCTGAAAGGACGGGGTAGCAACTAATTATGCTCTGAAGGAACCCAAAGTTCCTGGGCTTGGCGTTTTTTTTTTTTTTCCTGTTTTGTTCTACAGTGCTGGTGATAGAATTCACAGCCTCATGGCCACTTGTGGCCTTCTCTATCTACTTGTCTTAATGCCAGCAGTTTTGGAAGACTTAGACAAGCTGCCCAAGAAGGGGGTGGGCCAGCCCAAAGCCCCAGGACTAGAGCAGTGGTTCTGGTCTCAGGTAGAGATCTTTCTCTCACTGTGATCTCTTTTTCTTGGAGCATTTTAGGCGTTGGTTCTCATAGAACATTCACTTTTTTTATTTTTTAAGAGATCTGCTTGAAATTTTTTGTTTTTGGTTTTTCAAAGTAGTGCCTCCCTGTAACCCAGGCTGTTCTGGAATTCACTCTGTAGTCTTAGGGTGGCCTCAAACTCTTGGTGATACTCCTACCTCTGCCTCCCAAGTGTTGGGTGCCACCACGTCTGGCATTGCTTGAGTCTCAAGGCAAACATTTAGATATATGGAAGGAAGCACATAAGTCACGTACACTTGGGCCTGTCTTACCTTCTACGCAGTTGTGACCAGAAGCCTCAGGACTGAGGTATTTAGGCCTATGTAGCGCTTCAGGGAACTGAAACTCTGGTTTACTAAAGGTTTCCAGCTGGCTGCCACAAGCTTGTGTTTCCCGTTTGTCATGCTGTGGGTTTCTGTGGTTAGGGCTAAAAAAACTTATTTATTGCAACTAGAGTGGATGCTCCCTCCCTGCCCCAAAGCCACCACTACTCCTGACCTCTACCCTTGCCCAGTATTTATCTTCCTTTCTCCTTTTCCATTGTGCCAATCTGCGCAAAGAAGAAGATAGTGTCATTTAATTTACAGCGTGGCCAGTTCAGAGAGACAGTGTCCATAGTTTCCCACAACGTAGACTAAGCACTTGAGGTCCATTGAGTAGGTTTTGCTTGGAGCTGCCAAGCTGCTGAAGCTGTCTCTGCCCTCTGATGCCCTCAGCTGGTAACAAAGCAGAGCCGAATGAACCAAGAGTTAAAGACATGGGAGGAGGTGGGTGTGTGAGCCCAGAGGATGAGCCCTCTGTGTTGTGGGTGCCCTCAGATGGACCAGCTGGACCTTGGAGCAAGGATTGTAATAGATTTGGGTGAAAGTGAAATGGAATCAGCTGGAAAGGCAGCTCAGGGCGTGGTAATAGGGAACCTTTAATGCCTTGCTTAATTGATCACTTTTATTGCACTACTTTGTAGTATCACACTCATGTGTTTTAAGCTTTTAAAAATACATTGCAAACTTTTCATTACAGAAGACTTGTAGTCTGAGGCAGGAGGATGACATCTGGTGTGAGTGCAGGTGTGTGTGAGCCACAGCATGCATAGCATTCGAAGGCCAGTCCTTGCCTGTGTGAGGCAGGCTCCCTCACTGTTCTGTCTCAACCTCCCAGCTCTCAGGCTGCGAGGACAGGGTTTGCCTTGTGCAGCAAATGCTTTATCCTCTGACCCACCACCCCACTCCACCCCCATTTTTGTTTTACAAACTTTTTTCTTCTACCTCCTGTTAAGTTCTACCTATATATGTAATAAACCTGTAAACTTAAAAAATAAAGATGAGTTAGCCCATCTAAAATTGTAAAAGCAATGAAAACTTGTGGTAGGAAATCTTGACCTATAAAAATACATTATATTTTTGTTGAATTACAGGCTGAAGACATTAAGTGACAAGTCAAGAGAAGCAAAAGTCAAAGGCAAACCCAGGTAAGCTTGTGCCAAGATCTTCATTCACCATGACTTGAATTTCATATAATTGTTGATTATATTCATAATAATAGAATTACTTCATGGGCTTTAGGTTTACTGAGGGCACCTGACTATAAAATAGTTGATTGATTCTTTCTAAATTTTATATTATAATTTTGTAATAAACTTGTGCAATAGTTAAAAAATGCAGTCATTTTACAATCAATAGTCATTATTTGACCACACCCGATTATTTTAACTTGTATATTAAGACCCAACTAAAACTTCTTAATAATTGAAAGGAAAATTAATAATACAACAGAACTTGGCAAGTGAGTCTCTTTAGCTGTGTTAAGTGTTTTGTAGGAGAACACTGGAATTGTAGCTGCTTTCTTCACTTGTATAGTAAAACGTGACTAAATTCACTCTAAAGCAGGATATGATATACTTTGGTTATTCATTTTCTTTTTATCTAGTATTATGTTAAAATATTTATTGTATTATATACTAAGATAATTGCTGCATAACAAAGTTTTGGTTGGTATAGTACATTATTTCTGAATTATATTTTTCTGAAAGCTTAGGTAACTTGTCATTAGTAATTTTAATTTTTAAAAACTAATTGTATTTATTTATTTTAGAAAGAGAGCACTCATATAGGGTGTATCAGCGCTTCTTGCTGCTGCAAATGTACTCCGGATGCATGTGTCACTTTTTGCATCTGGTGAGAAATTAAACCCCGGCCAGCAGGCTTTGCAAGCAAATGCCTTTAACTGCTGAGCCATCACTTCAGCCCCATTAGTAGTTTTAAAATAACTCACACAAAAGCCAAAGTGGTGGCATGTGCCTTTAATCCCAGCACTTGGAATGCAGAGGTAGGAGTATCGCCACAAGTTTGAGGCCACCCCGAGAATACAGAGTGAATTCCAGGTCAGCCTGGGCTAGAGTGAGACTCTGCCTTCAAAATAAATAAGTAAATAAAATAACTCACACAATAACTGACAGTGCCAAAATATTTGTGTGTAACTTTTTCTTTTTCCAAGACAGTGTCTCACTTTAGCCAGGTTGGCCTGGAACTTGTTCTGTAGCCACAGGCTGGAAACTTTTTTTTAAGTTGACTAAATTAAGTGTTTGTTTTGACAGGACTGCTCCATATTTGCTGAAATATTCTGCTGGACTAGAATTACTTAGCAGGTAAAAGTTCCTTTAGAGAAGAAAGTCATACTTCTAAATGCTGTCTAAAAATACTTTACAACTTTATAGATGAAACCTTAAACCGGCTAAGCTTTACCTAACGCAATGATTAGAAATTATTTACGACTGCTATTCTTTGAAGGCTTGTACTTTTCACTGGTCAGTTCAAAAGTCATTCAGACTTCAGACAGATAAATCACTATTTATTTTCTGGTGGATGCTTTATTGTGTGCTTTTATTATATATATGATTTTTCTGGTAAAAAGAAAAACCAGCTAGGCGTGGTGTCGCACACCTTTAATCCCTGCATTTAGGAGGCAGAGGTAGGAGGATCACCATGAGTTTGAGGCCAACCTGAGACTACATAGTTAATTCTAGGTCACCCTGGGCCAGAGTGAAACCCTACCTTGAAAAACCACAAAAAAAAAAAAAAAAAAAAAAAAGAAAGAAAAACCAAACTGATTCTAATTATTCAGGTTTGGTTTGTTGCTACTGGTCTCATGTAGCTTATGCTGGCCTACTTGCTGTGAAGTTGAAGATGATCTTGAATTTACTAATTCTTCCGCCTGTGCTTCCCTAGTGCTAAGATTACAGTTGTGTACTGCCACACCTGGTCTCATGTGGAGCTGAGGATTAACCAAGGGCTTTGTGCTTGCTAGACCAACATTCTACCAACTGAGCTATCACCCCAGCTGTGGTCTCTTTGAGTCTTAATTTTATGCTATTTATTTTCCAATCCATTTTTATGAACATACAAATTAATATTAAAATAACATGGTGGCTTGATTTAGGTGTCCCCCTAAATTTATGTGTTCTGAATACTAGGTCTCCAGCTGATGACATTTGAAAATTAATGCCTCCTGGAGGCAGTGCATCATTGGGGGTGGGCTTATAGGTGTTATAGCCAGTGTCCCCTTGCCAGTGTTTGGCACACTCTTCTATTGCTGTTGTTTACCTGATGTTGGCGAGGGGATGATGTCCACCCTCTGCTCATGTTGCCATTTTCCCTGCCATCACGTAGCTTCCCCTCAAGTCTGTAAGCCAAGATAAACCTTTTTTTCCCCCACAAGGTGCTCTTGGTCAGGCGATTTCTGTCAGCAATGCAAACCTGACTGAAACAAATGACATGCTGGGTGTGGTAGCACACATTTAATCTTAGTGCTGGGGAAGCAGAAGTAGGAGGATCAGTGTGAGTTCTAGGTCAGCCTGGGGTAGAGTGAGACTCTACCTCTGAAAAACAAAAAAAGTTCTAATATTAATATTAAAAAATTGTTTATTATTTATTATTTGAGAGGGGGGTAGATAGAGAATTGTTGTGCCAGGGCCTCTATTACATACACATACCTTGTGCATCTGGCTTTACGTGGGTACTGAGGAACTGAACCTGGGTCCTTTGATTTTGCAGGCAAGCGCTTTAACTGATGAACCATCTCTCTAGCCCCATTTAAATATTAATATTAAAATGATAATAAAACACAAGTAAAAAAATAGGTAAATTAGACACAACAAAATTAAGAACTTTAGGGTCTGAATGCCATCTAGAAAGTCAACCCACAGAATGAAAGATTGTATGTCTGATAAAAGGCTTGTATGTAGAATACATAAAGAATATATAAATATTTTTTGTTGTTGTTTTGTTTTTTGAGGTAGGGTCTTACTCTAGCCCAGGCTGACCTGGAATTCACTGTGTAGTCTCAGGGTGGCCTCAAACTCATGGCAACCCACCTACCTCTGCCTCCCAAGTGCTGGGTCTAAAGGTATGCACCACCATACCAGGGCAGAATACATAAAGACTATAACTTAGCCTGGGCTAGAGTGAGACCCTACCTCGAAAACAAAACAAAACAAACAAGCAAAAAAAAGAATATAACTCAGCAATAGAAACACAGCCTAGTGAGGTAATAGACGTGAGATTTCTAGACGTTTCTCAGAGAAGATATACAAATGGCCATCAAGAATACAAGATGATACTCAGCACTGATAGAGAAATGCACATCAGAAGCACCCTGAAGAACCACTTCCCACATAGTAGCACCTCTCTATCCAAAAAGCTGTACTGTTCCAAATACTGGTAAGGACCTAGAGGAATCAACACTCTTAGGTATTGTTTGTAGACATGTAAACTAATGCAATCACTTTGGAAAACACTTAGATAATTTCTCAAAAAGTTAGATATGAAATTATAATGTAATCCAGCAATTTTGCTCTAAGAGAGTTGAAAATATATATCTAGACTTAGGTGTGGTAGCACTTACCCATATTCCCAGTACTTGGGATGCTGAGGCAGGGGGATTCTGAGTTTCAGTGCAGTGCTACATAATGAGACTGGGTTTCATAAAGAAGGAAGAAGGAAAGGAGAAAGGGAGGAAGGAATGACTGAAGAAAGGAAAGAATGAAGGAAGAAAGGAAGTAGGGAGGAAGGGATGAAGGAAGGAAACAAACAGACATACCCACATAAAAACTTGTACTTTGCTGGGCGTGGTGATGCACGCCTTTAATCCCAATAATTGGGAGGCAGAGGTAGGAGGATTGCCATGAGTTTGAGGCAACCCTGAGACTACATAGTGAATTCCAGGTCAGCCTGGGCTAGAGTGAAATCGTACCTTGAAAAACAAACAAAAACCCCCAAACTTGTACCTGAACCCTGAATGTGTGGAGTAGTAGTAATAGTCACAGTAACTGGAAAATAGAAATAGCATCCATGCCCATCAACTAAATGTGCATATAATAGAATGTTGTTCAGCCACAAAGATAGAATGAAAGATGGATGTATGCTACAACATAAATGAAACTTAAAATGCTATGCTAAGTGACAGGTGCCCTCAAAAGGAGCACAGATTATATGAGTCTTGCATGGTTTCTCCAGAAGCAGCAAACTGCAGGGACAAAAGATTAGTGAGGACCAGTGTTTGGAGAGGAGATGAGGATGTGTGGTCACTGCTAATATGTATGAAGTTTCTATTTTGAGTGATGAAAATTTTATTATTTGAGAGAGAATGGGCATACCAAGGCCTCTAGCCATTGTAAATGAACTCCAGAAGCATGTGCCACTTTGTGCATCTGGCTTATGTGGGTCCTGGGGAATTGAATCTTGGTCTCTAGGTTTCATAGGCAAGTGCATTAACCGTTAAGCCATTTCTCCAGGCTGATGAAAATGTTTTATTAGAGTTTGTGTACACTGTACAATTTTATAAATAGTAAAATATATAATTTTACTTTTGTGAATATAGTATAGTAAAAATATATAAGTTTATGAATATAATAAAATAGTTGTATAATTTTGTTAATATAAAAATTACTGAAGAATTCATTTCAAAAGGATGAATTATATAGACTGTTAGTTATACCAGAGCTATCATAAAATAAATATAAGGCTGAGGAGATGGCTCAGTGGTTAAAGGTGTGTGCTTGCAAAGCCTGCTTGCCTGGGTTTGCTTCCCCAGTCCCCATGTAAAGCCAGATGAGTAGTGCATGCATTGGGAGTTAGTTTACTGCAGCAAGAGGCCCTGGTGTCCCCATTCTCTTCCCCTGCCTCACTCTCTGTGCGTACAAATAAATAAAAAATGTTTTTTAAAAAATGGGCTGAGGATGTGGCTTAGCTGTTAAAGGCACTTGCTTACAAAGCTTGCATGACAGGATTCAATTCCCCACATAAAGCCAGCTGCACAAAGTGGTACATACATCTGGAGTTTGTTTGCAATGGCTGGAGGCCCTTGAGTACCTGTTCGTCCTGTATCTCTCTCCCTCCCCCCCTCCCCCCCCTTTTCTTCTCTCCCTCCTTCCTTCAAAATAAAGCAAGCATATGACATATTTATATTGTTAGTGCAGTTCTTTGTAGACATTTTATAAGCATGTGCAGTAGAAGATAGCTACTTAACCTGTTTCCATTTCTACATAGCCATCCATTCCTATGTTTTAGCTTTTAATTGGATTTCCTTTTATAGTTGCTAAATCTAGTAATTTTTCTTATTCTAGGTTGAGTCTAATTTCTTGCTTGGGTTTGTTGGGTGAAAAGCATAAGTGAACATGAAAGGAAGTGTGGTGGAAACTACTGGTTTGTTGGGTGTAGTAGCTCATGCTTGTAATCTTGACACTTGGGAGGTGGAAGCAGGGGAATCGAGTTCAAAGCCAGCCTGGGCTACATGAGAACATGCCTCAAAAAACAAAAACCACCACTGGTACACGTACCTATGCTGGTGAGTGAAACTAGGTGTTTTTTTTTTTTTTTTTTGAGAGGGAGGGGGCTTTTTTTTTTTTTTTTTTTTTTTGAGGCAGGGTCTTACTCTAGCCTAGCCTGGCCTTAAACTCATGGAGATCCTCCTACCTTATCCTGTGAGTGCTAAGATCTTGCCCAGCTAAGGTCATGCTTGTGGTAGGTAAGTGCTCTACCACTGAGCTATTCTCCCAATCTATCTCCATCTCATAAATTTCCTTATATGTATGGCTGCTTTAGCAGAACCTTCTCATTGCTGGAACAAAGTATCTAACCAAAAGCAGCTTATGGAAGGTAATGGTTCATCTCAGCTCACAATGTTGAGGGAAGCTTTGTCATGATGGGGAAAGCATAGTAGAAATAGACAGTTGGGCATCACATCATCAGCAAGGAAGAAGCAGCAAGAGTGAGCTAGTTCCAGACACCCAGAGGGGCTGGGCTGATAAACCTCAAGGTTCACCCTAGTGACATTCCTTCTCAAGCAAGGCTTCACCTTTTGAAGGTGCCAGTAGCTGGGGACTAAGTGTGAGGCTTAATCACAAATACGTGAGGCTATGGGGAGCATTTACATCCAAATTTACCACATTCTGTCCTGGCTCCCATAGCCTCATAGACTTGTCATGGTGCAAAATGCATCCAGTTCAACTACAAAAGTTCTCATATTCTTTACAGTCAACACTATTTAAAAGTCCAGAGCCTCATCTGAGACTCAAGACAGTTAGCTGTGAGCCCTGTAAATCAAAGCTCCAGTTACATACTTCTCACACATAATGGCACAGAGGAAGAAACATTCTTGTTCCAAAAGGAGTGAATGAGGACATAGCAAGGAAAGATTGGACCAAGTACAGATGCAAAGATTTGATCAAAAACCAGCATGACCAACATCAAATCTTGCAGCTCCATTTTGGGCTTTTAGATTCATGATGTGATCCTCTGGGCTCCAAAAGACTTGGGCAACTCTGCTACTCCAGCCATAGCAGAATCCACCCTGACCCACAGCTCTACTTGTTGGCTATCCCATAGTCCTTGTATCTTCAACATCCTGGGTTCTCCACTGCAATCCATGGTTCATCCTCACAGCTTCATGCAATGGCCCCTCATGGTCTCCATGCAGTGACTTTAAACTTGCCTCATATTGCCTTAGAAACCAACTCCAGAACTGGGTGTTCTTTGTGACGATTTTTTTTTTTTTTTTTTTTTTTTTTTTTGAGGTAGAGTCTCACTCTGGCCCAGGCTGACCTGGAATTCACTATGTAGTCTTAGGGTGGCCTCAAACTCACAGCGATCCTCCTACATCTGCCTCCCGAGTGCTGGTATTGCAGTCAGGTTTGCATTGCTGGTAGAAATCACCCAACCAAGAGCAGCTTGTGGGAAAAAGAGGTTTATTTTGGCTTATAGGCTCAAGGGGGAAGCTCCATGATGGCAGGGGAAAAGGATGGCGTGAGCACAGGGTGATCACCCCCTGGCCCACTTAAAATGGACAATAGCAACAGGAGAATGTTCCAAATACTGGCAAGGGGACACTGGCTATAAACACCGATAAGCCCATCCCAACAATACACTGCCTCTAGGAGGCATTAATTCCCAAATGTCCATCAGCTGGGAACCTAGCATTCAGAACACCTAGGTTTATGGGGGACATGTGAATCAAAGCACCACCCTGGGATTAAAGGCATGCGCCACCATGCCTGGCTCTTTGTGGCACTTCTATTTCCTGCATCTTAATGCTTCCAAAACTACTGCCAGGTAAGCTATGCTGCCAAATTTGTTAATCCAGAGGAACTAAAACCCCGTTTTGAGAAGCAGGAAATTCCTTCAGGCCCCACCTTTCAAAAGCATCAACACTCTGTTGTCCCAGTGCAGAATAGCGGCCCATCCTCAGTGCTGGTCATCTCTTGAGCACCTATAGCTAAAGGGGTTGTAGTCTCTGGGCCCCGAGACTTTCAGTTCATATTCCTTTCTGTGCCAAACTTCTAACTTTTCATATCATACTGCTCTGCACTTTCCTCTGCCAACATACCATTCCATCACTTCTAACTTCAACTTTGCTCAGGTTTGCAGGGCCCAGGCAGAACTCAGCCAGAATATCACATAAACTGCCTCTAGACTAGTTCCTAATAACATCCTTTCTCCTCTCTGGAACCAGCCCACACTTCTCTTTGAATTGTGGTCTTTGAAACTTTCACCAGAATGACTCATCACGTTCTGCTTATAGCACTTCAATGCTTTGCCAGTGCAAAGCCCCCAATCCTTCCATATTCCTCCTGTAAGTCAGTTCCTGTATACTGAAAACCACAGTGTTAGATTCCTTACAGCAACAGCTTCACTTTGTACCAGTTTTCTCTAGTAGTTACCTTCTCATTGCTGGGATAGAACACCTGACCAGAAGCAGCTTAGGAAAGGGAAGGGTTTATTTTGCATATGGTGGTGGGGGTGGGAAACACCAAAACCAAGGACTGGCCTTGAAAATCCCCTGACAATTGTTATCAGGGGTGTAAAGGATTCACATTAGTGGTTGCCTCATTTCTACATCTTCCTGGTCAGACTCAACAACTAGAAATCAGCACAGATCTCCAATAACTGGAGAATAGTGTCTGGTTGCTAGTCTTGAGTTCCGCACCAGCTCCTTTGGGAACAAATACATGGCTGTTGCTATGAGACCATGGGAGGGTTGTGTGGTGTGGTTCACTACTACTCTAGTAAGACCAGAGTGAACAAAATTAATGTTTTCCTTCTAAGCCTAAGCCTTTCCCTTGAAGTAACAAACCATCACAGAATCAGGCAGGTTCTGTCAGTGCACTTGGCTCTGTCGGTGAGGGAGCCAGATTGCTGTGCTTCCCTCTCTTCCCTCCAGCCTCCAGGTCATAGCTTTGTAAGTATAAGGTTTGGGAGTGACCAAGACCACGCAAACCACTCTGAGGCAAAGATGAAAGCTTTATGTTTTATTTTATTTTATTTATTTATTTGAGAGTGACAGACACAGAGAACAAAGCAGATAGAGAGAGAGAGAAAGGAAGAAAGAAAGAGAGAAAATGGGCACGCTAGGGCCTCCAGCACTGCAAACGAACTCCAGATGTGTGTGCCCCCTTGTGCATCTGGCTAATGTGGGTCCTGGGGAATCGAGCCTCGAACTCCGGTCCTTAGGCTTCACAGGCAAGTGCTTAACTGCTAAGCCATCTCTCCAGCCCTGAAAGCTTTTATTTGGGAAGAGTAGGAGCTGCCAGGGCTGGCTTACAAGAGAGGAGCACAGCTGACCTGAGTTTTCAGGTAGTGGGCTTTATAGTGCTTTTTCAGTTGGGGGAAGGTGAGGAAAGGAAAAAGAACTCTTTTTTTTGTTAAGTTGAATAGAAAAGTTCCTTTAAGGGAGATCATTACATTAACCATTTAAAATAGCTAGGGTGTGAGACCAGAGCAGTGACCATGTGTCTTACGAGACAAGGTGGGAGGAAACCATGACCTGGGACGTTGTTAGGCAAGGAGGGGATAAGAACTAGGTGGTTTCTTGAGGAATGTGGATAATCCACTTTCCTATGCCTCTGTCACCATTCTGCTCACCATGGTGACTCTTGGGAGCCCATCCTGGCCTAACGGTAAGCACCATAGCTTCATCTCCTTTGTTCTCCAGCTCTAAGGCCTTATGAAGCAGTTTGCTGTGCCTGTCTTAGGAGGTAATTATGTACATGTATGTTGATCTGCCTGACTGAACACTTCCACTAGTTCTGTAGTACTTGAGAATATGTTCAGTAATTGTTTGAATGAATTACTGCATTATGGATGTAGTTTCTTCATTTTGAATCCTCCTAGTTTTAAAGATATTTGGAAACAGAAAAAAATTGCAGGAGTTTATATCCAGGTTGTTTATGTCAGTAAAATGGTATAAGACCATCCAGCTTTTGAAAGTGACTAAAGGGATGAATTTCAAGGCTGTATGGAATGTTAACATTTTTGTGGACTTCAGGGAGCAACCATCCAATGAGGAATGAATTTTCAAAAACTGCTAACCAGCAGCTAAGTCCTTTGCAATGTTGGATATCATGTCTTTGTAATGGATTAGCTGCCTTTCTCCAGCAGTGTCCAATAGCATAACAGTCTCACAGGAGAGCAAAGAATGGTGGGGAGAATCTAGATGGTTACACAGAGAGTAACAGGTACAGCTGGGGAATCATAAAGTAGGTGCTGATGCAAGAAGTTTAATGTGAGGGAGGTTGATACAGAAATGTAAGGAGGGCATGGAAGGCCTTTACATCGTAAGAGGGAATGAGATGGTAGGAAAAGAAATTGTGAGTTTAAACGGCAAATGGATTAATTTCCTTTTTTCTATTGACTTAGAAAGTGATGGGCAGTTTTACCATGCAGCCGTGAATCTGGAATTAGTGTTCTCATGCCTTTACTAAGCAGACACTGAGTAAGCCCTCTGTGCTAGGGCCAGAACAACAGAGATACAGAAGTAAAGTTCATCTCAGAACTCTGGTGCTTAATACCTGGCACTCAATAAAGATACACACTCTGATACATGATAGAAAAACATCAAGCTTTCTGTTAATTAACAGTGACAAAGGACTGTGCTAATTGTGTACCTTGTGCAGGACTTTTCAATATTAGATGCAAGTTGGTCTGTCAGGATTATCAAATGGGATGTCCACTTTTAATTCAGTAGAAAAATTTCTTCATTATTATGAAGAGAAGTACTATAAATTCATCAAATTAATATGTCTGTTTAGACATTTATCACCTTGAAAGATAGAATTTTATTTTTTTTTTAATTTTTACTTAGTTTCAAGCAGAGAGACAGAATGGGCACACCAAGGCCTAGCTATAGACAGATTCCAGATACATGCACCACTTTGTACATCTGGCTTTACATGGGTACTGAGGAATCAAACCTTGAGTGTTAGGCTCTGTAGGCATGCCCCTTAACTGCTGGGCCATCTCTCCAACACATTGAGAGATGGAATTTTAAGTGATAGAAAAATCAAGTTTTACATTAGGAACAGTATAGATAATAGTTCAAAAATTGTACTTTTGGGCTGGAGAGATGGCTTAGCAGTTAGGCGCTTGTCTGTGAAGCCTAAGGACTCTGGTTTGAGGCTCAGTTCCCCAGGACCCACGTTAGCCAGATGCACAAGGGGGCGCATGTGTCTGGATTTTGTTTGCAGTGCTGGAGACCCTGGCACACCCATTCTCTTTCTCTCTCTGTCACTTTCAAATAAAAAAAAATAAAAAAATAAATAATAATAATAATAATAATTGCACTGTTTAACTTTTCCTTTTTTTGTGTGTTTTCTGAGGTAGGGTCTCACTCTAGCTCAGGCTGACCTGGGATTCAGTATCTAGTTTCAGGGTGGCCTCGAACCCACTGTGATCCTCTTACCTCTGCCTCCTGGGTGCTGGGATTAAAGGCATGCACTACCACGCCTGGCTTTAGCTTTTCCTTGTGAGATAACTTCAAACTTAGCAAAATGTTGCAAAATTACAACAAAGAATTGTAGTTTCCCTAAGAGTTAGCATTTTGCATAACTATAGTACAATGATTAAAGCCAGGAAATTAACATTGGTAAAGACATTACTACAAATATCATTCTAGATTCATCATTACCTACTGATGTCACTTTTTTCTGGATGAAGATCAAATCCAGGACCACACATGTTTTGTCACTGGGCCTCTTTCATCTCCTTTATTCTGGAACAGTTCACGAGTCGTCCTATTTCATGGTCTTGTCACTTTGAAGTTCTAGTTAGTTATTCTGCAAAATTTCTACCCATTTGTGTTCTTTCTTCTTTCCTAATGTGTAAATTTATTACCTTTGCCAGAGTAATTTGTGTCCTTGGCATATCATATTAGAAGGCAGCTAATGTTATTTTTGATCACTTAGTTAAAGTATCTGGCAGGTTTTTCCTGTTGACTATTTTCCTCCAGGTTAGTGAGCATTCTGTAGGGAGAAACTATTTTACTACTGTTTTAGGTACTCTGTTTCTCTTCAGACTTTCACTCACTAATTGCACATCCATTAGAATTCCTTCTTGACAGTAATTCCTGTTGTATTTACCTATAGTTTTCATTATTGCTTCTACAAGTACTAATTGTGATTCTAGTATAGAGAAGAGGTTTTTTAAGCCTGTTATGTTAGCTCACACTGTAATCCCATTATTTGGAGTTAGAAGCTGGAGGATTACTGCAAATTCAAGTTCAGACTGGTCTATGTAGTCAGCTCCAGGCCAGCCAGGGTTATCTAATGTGACCCTATTAAAAAGAAATTATTATTGTTTTAAGGCAAGGTCTCACTGTAGCTCAGGCTCCTCTGGAATTTTCTCTATAATCCCAGCTGGCCGTGAACTCAAGGCAGTATACGTACTTTAGCCCCGCCCTCCTAGTGCTGGAACTAAAGGTGTGCACTACCATACCTGACCTCATCTTGCTTTCTCTTTCAACTACTTATGTTTTCTTGAGTCTTAATGATTGTTTGTCTTATTCTTCAGGTTATAACCCACTACCAGGATTTATTTTGTTATTCACATTATTCCATATGTGGCCATTCAAATTGTTTTGGTTTCTGTGTCTTTGTAACATTACATACATATGTATATGTATGTGTGTGTGTTCACACACACACACACACATACACACACATACATATATGTATATAATTATTTTTTGAAGCTTCTTCTTTATGGAATCAATATTATGAAATCATCTGTAAATAGTATTTCTTTTCAGTATGTGTTTGCATTTTGATTTAATTTTTGCTTTCTTTAGGTATGAGGATACATGGGCTGCACTTCACAGAAGAGCCAAAGAATGTGCAAATGCTGGAGAGGTAAAGGATTTGTTAGTCTTAGTCTTATGATATATTGTCCTTTTCCAGCATTAAATGCTACTTTCTTTTAATATTACAATTGCATTTGTATTATTGTAGGCTAGCTAAAGTTGAATTAAGTAGTTGATTATGAAACTCCCTGAATAAAGCACATATTTTTATTTGTTTATTGAAGAGAGTGAGTGCGAATGAATGGGTGCACCAGTGCCTCCAACCACTACAAATGAAATATAGATGCATGTGCCACCTTGTGTATCTGGCTTATGTGGGTACTGAGGAATTGAACCTGGTTCATTAGGCTTCACAGGCAAATGCCTTAGCCACTGAGCGATCTCTCCAACCCTAAAGTACATATTTTTTGTTTTTGTTTTTGTTTTTCAAGGTAGGGTCTCACTCTAGCTCAGGCTGACCTAGAATTCACTATTTAGTCTTAGGGTGGCCTCAAGCTCAACGTAGTCCTCCTACCTCTGCCTCCCCCGAGTGCTGGGATTAAAGTCATGTGCCACCATGCCCAGCCTAAAGCACATATTTTAAAAACATTTCTCATTCAGGTAATTTAGTTTAGTTGGGCTAGATTATTCATAACCTTTATTCAAGCAACATAACTTATCTGCAATATATATATATGTTCACAGGCACACACACAAACATATATGTAAATTATAAAAATGTCATATCATTTTGTCTACTTTAAAGAAATCTCTATTGTTTGGACAAAGCTAAGCTTTGCTTGGTCTGCCTAAAATCACCCATTTGCTTAGGAAAAAAAAAATACACACACACACACACACACACACACACACTGAGACAGAAATTTCAGTAAGTTGAATACTCAATTCACATAGAATAAACTTTTAAGTACCATGTATCTAGTATTGTGTTATTTTTGCATTGCTGCTACCTAATACCTGACAGAAACTGGTGTTAGGAAAAAAAAAAAAAAAAACTTTAAAAAGAGTAAGAGGGAAGACTCAGCTCAACAACAGAGACAGGCTTTGTTCGGGGAAACCTGAGAAGGGCCCTGACCAGCAGGTCAGAAGCCCCTTCCCTTACACACTAGAGGACCCTTATGTGGTTGTGGTGTCATTGGAATTCCTCAATTGCAGAGTAGTCCACCTTGCCTCAGGGCTTGGGCCACTACTGGAAAGTGATAAAGGGGAGGGGCGGTTAATTGGGTCACTCTTGGGCAACAGAGGGTTACAATAAAATGGAAGTCAAGAGTCCAGAAATGAGACATTCTGGTTCTAACAACTGTAAGGTTCCGGAGTGACCGAGAGCATGCAAACCACTGTGAGGCAAAGATGGAGGCTTTTTATCTGGAAAAGCACAAGCTGCCAAGTCTGACTCTCAGGAGCCGAGCACAGGCAACCTGAGGTTCCGGATAGTGCACTTTATACAGCTCTTCAGTCGGGGAAGGTGAGGAAGGGAAAAGTTAAAAAAAAAAGGGGGGGGGTTTCTTTAGGGGAAATCTAAGATAGCCAGGGTGTGACAGCAGAACAGTGAACACAAGATAAGGGGGCAGGAAATCATGACCTGGGGTGTGGGGGTATTGTTAGGCAAGGAAGGGGATAGTGGTTTCTTGAGGAATGTGAATAATCTACTTCCTTATGTCTGTGTTGCTACATTTTGGAGTTTTTTGCTCCATTTTGGGAGTCTGTCCCAACCTAACATTCCAGCCTTTGGTTAATGATAAGAGACGAAGATTAAGTTCTTCATGCTGACCATAAAGTGATGAGTTCTTATGGAAGAGGCTGGATAATGCAGTCGATGGGTCTCCCTTCAGGAAAGATGTTGAGGAGGCAGTTTCATGAGGAGGCAGAGTGGTGAGATTGATGGCACATGTCGCATGTTGTTACAGCTTGGTCCTGAGTGAAGCAGAGACTTCTCTCATACCATCCCTGTATTGAGCTGGCTTCAGTGCAGTTGCTGGCAGACACCTGTTATAGAAAAGGTGATGGAGATGGGCTCTGTGCACCCCATGAGAAGACAGAAAGGAGCATAAAAGAGCTTGTTACTCTTGTCAACAGCAATGATAAAAACACCAGGTATAAAGGGAAGATGAGCACTCAGAGGTGAGGGATAGAGTGCTTGGGGCAAGAGTGTAGGCAGAGGGGCATTTTGGGATCAGGGGAAAAGTAGGAACACAAGAGAGTTTGAGAGTGCCCATTGGGGTGGCAATGTACTTATCCCTGGATGAGATAGGGTAAGGGCTAAGGAAGGAGGGGGTCCCAGGAATAGCTCTAATTCTGGCTAAGGCATGTGGGAGGAGCTGGGGTCACTTAATCAGGAACAGGCAGAGACAGAAGGTGTGAGTAAATGTTAGAGTTTAGTATTGTAAGTCAGCATCAGACAGGGAAGCCTATTAGTCTGACTCATTGTTTATATTGTGTGTGTGTGTATATATATATATATATTTTTTTTTTTTTTCAAGGTAGGGTCTCACTGTAGCCCAGGCTGACCTGAAATTCACTGTGGAGTCTCAGGGTGGCCTTGAACTCATAGCTATCCTTCTACCTCTGCCTCCCGAGTGCTGGGATTAAAGGTGTGCACCACCACACCTGGCTCGTAGTTATATTTTTCTTACTGGGTGATTAAGACCATGTGGGCTGCCAGAATTAACTGTGTTTTGAAGGTCAATAATGGCACTGTAGGAGAGACTTTTAGGGGTCTGTGAGGAGTTATATGACTCTCAGCATTGTCATCTGCTAGGATAAGTCAAGGCCATGCTGGTCAAATGGCCCTCCCTCTTTGGGGAAACCTGGAGGACTGATTTTCCTCCGATGTGACTCTCCTGTTGCAGATACATTGACTTGGAATTCATTTCTGGGTCTCCACATCCTCTCTGATCAAGAAGACAGGTAACTTACCAGAGGTTAGAAGTTTTAAGTGTCCCATCATCTCCTGTGGCCTTTTGACCTGGGAGCAGGAACCAAAATATTGATTATTCTTTTAACTTCAGTGTTTCCAATTGATTTTGGCTTCTATATATGGTTAATAATCACTCAGAGACACTATACATATCTGATTAGCAAAACAGATTAGTTAAAAAGGGTGCAGAACATATCTGGTTAGCAAAGCAGATCTGTTTAGAGAATGACACAATAGTTTAAAACCATTCTGAGTAATATTTTAGTTGTCAGGTGACAAGTGTAAGCCATATCTGGGACATAGAAAGCATATGCATTCTATCTTTTAAGTGTGTGTCAGTTATAAGTATAGGCAGAATATTTTAGTAGCTCTGAAAACAATATTTTATCAATAACTAAATGCAGTTGATTTAATCTAGAAATTATATACCAGGAAAAGACAAGACAGTGTAAAAACTTAGCATCTGTGTTTGAAAACAACTTTGGCTAGTCTGCATACCAATGCAAGTACCAGTTACCCCACAAACTGGAAGCAGAACAGCAATTTAAGGTTATTTTTATAGGGCAGGAAACATGTCTTAAGTATCAATATCCCTATAAGCAGTGAACTTAAGATACCAGAAATGAGACAATTATTTAAGTGAAACCTTGAGTGAGACTGATTATACATAGCTCAAGAGTAGCTGGGCGTGGTGGTGCACACCTTTAATCGCAGCACTTGAGAAGCAGAGTTAGGATGATCTCCATGAATTCGAAGCCACCCTGAGACTATATAGTGAATTCCAGATCAGCCTGAGCTAGAGTGAGACCCTACCTTGAAAAACAAAAAACAAACAAGCAAAAAAACCCAATAAAATAAAAATTGGTCATTGTTGAGTTACATTAGAGACAGTATGACCCACACAAAGTAATTTCTTAAATAAATACCTTTTACCATTGAACAATTATAAGGCTTACCTAAAGAAATATTTATGACTTACATGAAACTTAGACAAACTATATTAATATTGTTTGTATATAATGGATTTTCCCAAGACATGGGGAGCTTTTTCAGTTTTTCAAAGAACAAACAGCAAGTCACTTGTTGTTTTTTAAGGTTTTTTTTTTTTTTTTGCTTATTTTTATTTATTTATTTGAGAGTGAAAGAGAAAGTGGCAGATAGAGAGAGAGAATGGGCGCCCCAGGGCCTCTAGCCACTGCAAACAAACTCCAGACACATGTGCCCCCTTGTGCATCTGGCTAACGTGGGTCTTGGGGCATCGAGCCTCGAAACAGGGTCCTTATGCTTCACAGGCAAGTGCTTAACTGCTAAGCCATCTCTCCAGTCACATAACTGACTTTTTATAAGACTTATAACCTCAGTGATAATCATCTGGCAAAAGCAACATGAACGAGACAACAACCATCTTAAAATAACAGAGTTTTAGCCAGGCATGGTGATACATGCTTATTGATAGCCAAACATCATGGACTTTATATAAACCAAATTACAATATTCTGATATCTGGAAAAGTCTGATGTTAACAAAAATTAGAGTTTACATATTTAAGATACATGAGGCTACAGTGAGTAAACTAAACAAAAGATCTGCTGACAGAATTTAAAATAAATAAGAATTCTATATTATATAGTGACATTTTTGGCTTAAATATGAAGACATGAAAACTTTTAGAATTTTTAAAATTCATCAGAAGCGGGCCAGAGTGAAACCCTACCTTGGGGGGAAAAAAAACAAAAAATTGAAGTTACCTCTCCATTTTATCTTCTTTACTCAGTTCATATCATAACTACCAACAAAATTTTTTATTGTCCTTATCGTAATATGACCAGTTAAGTTTTTTTTTCTCAGAAAGCCTTTTGAAATAATTTCTTTGAAAGAGTAGACCAGAATAAACATACAGATTTGATCATTTATTGATTTTAGAACTTTGTGTCTTATAACTTTCCTGAAACACATTTTTTACAAATATGAAATCAGATTCAAATATTATTTAGAAATTTTAGAAATTTTCTTACAAACTCAGTATCGAGTACTTCTAAATTTAAACATAAATCTTGAGGCTGTTGTCTTGTTAGTAGTTTCATAGCATAGAAAGATTAAGTAAGCATAAAACAGTTACAAATTTCTTATAAGTCCCCATCTGTTCACAGTGACTTGGCATTCTTTTACTATCATGCTGGGGCTAGGATCCTGAGATTCCCTGTGCTTACAACCCCCCTGGCTCTGCAAGGCAGGGAAGCTAAGAAAGAGCCATTTTTTTTTTCTTCCTAAATTCCAGGGAGAGTTTTGGACATCACTCAGGGCTACAAGGAGGCTTTCTGCTCCTGCCAGTTTATAACTCTTTTAAGAGTAGGAGAATCTTGCTTTTTTTTTTTTTTTTGCCTAGGATATTAATTACTTTTAGTGTTCCCCTGGGGGACACTCAACAGTAAGAATTGGTTGTGCTGTCTAGTACAGTGGGCTTGGTGGACAACATCCCCCACAATAAAATGAAAATGGCACTGCTCAGAACAGAAATCATTCTGCAGCCTGAGGGCTGTGAGCCACATACACACTCATATACACTCATATACACACATTCATTTTAAGTGCACTTTTCATATAGACTCTAGACAACCATTTCCCCTTCACATATTCATTCATTCATTCAGAAGTTATACATTCCCATTTTAAATTTCTATTCTGTTTACAACTCCGGAGACTAAAATCAAACCTTGTTACTAGGTAGGGGGTCAGGAGAGGCTGAAGGAGCTGAAGGAGCTGGAGGAGCCAGAGGAGCTGTTGGGGCGAGGTGACTAGAAGGACCTGGTCAGAAGAGCAGGTAAAGCAAAGAGAAGGCTATGCACACAGAGTGTAAAATAGGGTATTTTGGACCATTTGCCTGTATATTGGCTGAAAATCAGTGAGAATTTGGAAATCAAAAATACCATTCTTAGGCCATTTGGACCCATTTTCCAGCTTATATTGTGGCCAGGCAGAGTTGCAGAGAAAGATAAGATGTCATCCAAGAGTCATGGCAGCTTTAAGTTCTTAAGGAGAGAGGGAAAGAGCAAAATGAGAGAGAAAAGGAATCTGGGCTTAGCTGGGTTTACACATAACACCAGTATGTCCCCCTGGCCTGTTAGGGTGAACAGGGCCTGCACCTCCCATGTGGGCAGAGGCCATACAGGTCACAACTGTTGGCTTTTTGGCCTGTTAGTGGGCAAGGAGGGCGACTGTGCTCCCAATGGCGAAATTGGCTGGTATTGGAAGATAAGACCTCAGGAGGGAGAGGAGGGAAGGAGAGGGAACGTCTTAAGATGGTGAAACTGAACCTGAAGGCACCCCTTAAGGTACAGTAGACCAAAGAGCGAGAGATTCAAGGTGTCAAGAGTGCGTCTTTCTTGAGACCTGGAGTTGAGGCCTAAAAGTGGCAGAGGGATGTGGCCTGGTGTGCTGGCGGCTTCCACGAGGAGGGATTAAACCCAAGAGCAGGCCAACCTGAGAGGGACACCAAGAAGGAGGGAGGAGATGGAGAAAGGAAGAAGAGCAAAGCCGAATTGTGGTGGATGTGAAAGCTGGTACCAGGCAGAGATGGTCTGAAGCCATCAGCGGTTCAATGGCAGCTCAGTGGTTTGTTTGGTCAGGGGAAAAGAATGTCTTGCCACCCAGGGGGCAACTGGAAGCCTCATCTGAGTCACTGCACCAGATGTAAAGTTCAGGAGTGACCAAGACCACACAAACCACTCTGAGGTAAAGATGGAGGCTTTTATCTGGAAAAGCACAAGCTGCCAGGTCTGACTCTCAGGAGCGGAGCACAGGCAACCTGAGGTTCCAGAAGTGCACTTTATACGGCTCTTCAGCTCTTCAGTCGGGGAAGGCGAGGAAGGGAAAAGTTAAAAAAAAAAAAAAAAAAGGTTTCTTTAGGGGAAATCTAAGATAGCCAGGGTGTGACACCAGAACAATGAACCCAAGATAAGGGGGCAGGAAATCATGACCTGGGGTGGGGCTATTGTTAGGCAATGAAGGGGATAGTGGTTTCTTGAGGAATGTGGATAATCTACTTCCTTATGTCTCTGTTGCTACATGGTGACTCCATTTTGGGAGTCTGTCCCAACCTAACAGCAACAGCTTAAGGGAGGAAGGATATATATTTTGCTCCTTATTTGAGAGGATTCTGTCCATGGTTGCTTGGCCCATGTACTTAGAACATCATCTAAGCAAGACCATGTGACAGTGTAAGGTGCTCATCTATCTCATTGCAAACAGGAAGGACAAGACCATTTCCTAAAACTCTAACAGATATACCTTGAATCAAAGTGTCTTGAAATTAAAATTCTTTGGTACAACATACTTAAAGCTTTCATAGGCAAGGTCACATATCCTGTCCTGTCAATTTCAAGCTTATTTTTTAAAAGATTTTGTGTGATTTTGTCTTCTACATTTAGATTGACTTTATCATTTACCTAAAATAGTGAAGATATAATAATCACATAGAATGCAGGCATGTTTATGATGCGATTTAGATACTCTTCTTTCTCTCTCTCTCTGCCTATCTATCTTTTGAAGTAGGGTCTTGCTGTAATGCAGGCTTGTGGGTTTCTGAGTCCTCCGGGGCCCGGCCACGGTTACCCTGAAGTCGTCCCAGGCAACTGTGGTGGTGAGCACATGAAGGAAAAGACTTTCACGAGACAGTTTCGGTGAACAGCTCAGTTCACCATCAGGGAAATAGGTTTATAAGCAGTTGAGGGTGGGAAGAGGGTCCTAAGGGGATTAGATGTATAAGGTTGCTTGTTGATGCCTTATTAGCATATGGGGATATGCATTCCAGTACGTTGGCAATGGCAGAGGGAAGGTATAGGGTACAGGGGCATGGTCTGTGCAAAGGTTGCTGGCTGATACCATATAAAGAATTTCCTAGGCAACTGGCCAAAGGCCACAGGGTTATGGGCAAAGTGTAAGTCTTTGAATGGCTAGGTATTCCGTGCTCTGAGAGGGAGTGGCCTTACTTCCTGTCGATCTCAGGGTCTGAGATTTTGTCCAGGGGTCCAGGCTCATTGTGACCCCCGAGAATGGGGAGAGGATCCTGGCTCATTGCAACCCCCGAGAACAAGGGGAGGAACTCTCCTGCTGGTCTGGTCCCCCAAATATGACTGAGATATGACTGGTGGTTCAGGCTGCTGTGCCTTCATGTCAGAAAGCTTAGGTTTGCTTTAACCCAGGGCTCTGCCTATGTCCGACACAGGCTGGCCTCCTTCCTCTTCCTCACAATTTCTGGGCTTAAAGGTGTGTGCCACCATGCCTGGGGAAGAGAGAAAGAGAGAGAATCGGTGCACCAGGGCCTCTATCACCTTGTGCATCTATCTTTATGTGGGTACTTGGGAACTGAACTCAGGTTTTTAGGCTTTGCAGGCAAGAGTCTTAACCCCTAAGACATCTCTCCATCCCACTTTCTTTCTTTGTTTATTTCAGAGAAAGAGAAAGGAAGAATGGGCATTCCAGTTCCTCTAGCCATTGCAAATACACTCAAGATGCATGAGCCGCCTTGTGCATCTGGTTTACATGGGTACTGGGGAATCAAACCTGGTCCCTTAGGCTTTGCAGGCAAGTGCTTAACCACTAAGCTATCTCTAGCTCTGTTTCATCTTTTCTTTTTTTAAAAATATTCTTCTTACAAGGAGAGAGAGAATGAATATGAATGGGAACATCAGGACTTCTTGCCACTGTAAACAAACTCCAAATGCATGTGCTACTTTGTGCATTTAGCTTATGTGAGTACTGGGGAATCAAACACAGACTGTTAGAAATTACAGAAAAAGGGCTGGAGAAATGGCTCAGTGGTTAAAATGTTTGCTTGCAAAGCCTGATTGGCTGGGTTCAGTTCCCCAGTACTGATATAAAACCAGATGCACAAGGTAATACATGTGTTTGGAGTTCATTTTCAGTGGCAAGAGGCCCTGGTGTACCCATTCTGTCTCTTTCTGCTTACAATAAATAAATTTTAAAAAAGAAAGAAATTACTGAAAAGTGGGGAATGTTCTAGTTTGGTGTGGTGGTGTAAACTTTTTTTTTTTTTTTTGAGGTAGGGTCTCACTCTAGCCCAGGCTGGCATGAAATTCACTATGTAGTCTCAGGCTAGCATCTAACAGCAGTCCTCTTACCACTGCCTCCCAAGTGCTGAGATTAAAGGTGTGCACCACCACACCTGGCTGTTACTTTTTATTTATTTATTAGAGATAGAGACAGAAGAGGAGGAGGTGGGTGGAGGAAGAAGGAAGTGGAAGGAGGAGGAAGGAAGAGGAAGGAAGGAAGGATAAGGAGGGGGAGGAAGGAAGGAGGGGAAAGAAGGAGAATGAGGAGGAGAAGATGGGAGGAAAGAAGGAAGGGGTGGAAGGAAGAAAGGAGGAGAAAAGAGAGAGAGTGAATGGGTGTGCCAGGGCCTCCAGCTACTGCATATGCACTCCAGATGCACATGCTATGTGCATTTGGCTTACATGGGTTCTGGGGAGTCAAATATAGGTCTTTAGGCTTTGCAGGCAGATGCCTTAATTGCTAAATCATCTCTCCAGCTGCCACAAACATTTGATCCCAGAACTTGGGAGGCTGAGGTAGAAGGACCGCTGTGAGTTCATAGCCATGAATATATATATATATATATATATATATATATATATATATATATATATATATGTAACCTGCGACTACAGAGTGAGTTCCATCTCAGCTTGGGCTAAAGTGAGACTCTACAAAACAGGGCTGGAGAGATGGCTTAGCGATTAAAGCTCTTGCCTGCAAAGCCTAAAGACTGGGGTTCAATTCCCCAGTATCCACGTAAAGCCAGGTGCACTCTTGGCAGTGGCTGTAGGTCCTGTCCATTCTCTCTGTATCTCTTCTGTTTCTCTCTGCTTGCAAATAAATTTTTAAAAATTGGTAAAAACAACATCAAAAAAGTGGGGCATGTTGATTTCTGTCATTAATGCAGACTGGATATAGCCACATGTTGCATAACAGTTTTCCAGTCACAGTCCACAGTACAGAATGGTCTCATATGATTATGGTGGAGCTAAAACATCCTGTCACCTAGTGATGTCATAACTGTTTTTATGTCTTAGCACTACACATTCCATTTGTGATAATGTTGATGTAAATAAACCTAATGTACTGTCAGTCTTGTAATTGTGTGGTGTATAGTACTTGATAATGATGATCAAGGACTATGTTACTGGTTTATTTAGAGTGTATTCCTACTTCTAGAAAGAGTATTGTAAAACACTATATAGCGATGCAGGAAATTTCCTGTTTGCCTTGTCTCTTTTGTGTGCGTGCGTGTGTGTGGGTTTTTTTTTTTTTTTTTTTTTGGTGTTTCAAGATAGGGTTTCACTCTAGCCCAGGCTGACCTGGAATTCACTGTGTAGTCTTAGGGTGGCCTCCAACTCAACTGCCATGATCCTCACCTCTGCCTTCCGAATGCTGGGATTAAAGGTGTGTGCTACCATGCCTGGCTTGCCTTGTCTCTTTTAATTATGCCGTTTTCTTTTGTGCTTGACCTCTAAGCATACAAAATCTATTGCTAATGTTGCTGGCCATGTTGAATGACTGACTTGGAAATGATAGTAGAAGTGACAGTGATAGTTAATCTTGTCAACTGGATGGATTTAGAATCATCATGGAAACAAACCCCTGTGTGTGTATGTGAAGGAGTTCCTAGATCATTTTAATTGAGGTGGAAGTCCTACCCTAAATGTGGGTGGTACCATTCCATGGGTCCCTGACTGAATAAAAAGGCGTGTAGACACTTTGTGAACATCAGCCTGCATCGTTCTGCTGATTGTGGCTGCAATGCTCCTGTTGCTACTTCACCATGATGGACTGTCCCCCTTCACACTGTGACCTGAAGTAAAACCTTTCTCCCTTAAGTTGCTTTTTGGGTATTTGGTTACAATAAGTAACTAATACAAAGAGTGAGGAGTACGAAGGGGGAAAATCAATGATGGGCATTACTCAGTATGCAGATAGACATACCCCATTCCACAGCTACGGGCTTGTTGTTTCTGGTCTCAGCCCCCTGCATGCTGCTATCCCAGGTATGTGTGTGCATCACGCCTGGGACTGCACATAGCTGTGGTCTGGAAGAGTAAGAACAAAGGGATGGAGGCTGTTAGCTGTTAGCTGTTAGCTGCAGTGGGGAGTGGGGGAGGGGAGGGGAGGGGAGAGACCAAGAGAGTGGGCATGCCAGGGCCTCCAGCCACTGCAAAGGAACTCCAGATGCATGTGCCATTTTGAGTGTCTGGCTTTATGTGGGTAGTGAAGAATCGACTTAAGTCATTAAGCTTTGCAGGCAAGTGCCTTATCCACTGAACCATCTCTCCAGCCCCCTCTTTGACTTTTAATGTGTCTACATACTCTGGTGAAAGGCTAAACTGAGAAAAAGAAATGAAATCTGCCTGTTGGCAAAAACAGAGTCATAGGAAACCTGTTGATTGGCCGCCCTAGTTTGCCTCTTGGATTTGTTCCTATGCTTTGGCTTCACAAATGTGGGATTCTGAGTTATGATTCCCGCACAAGCAACCCCTAAGTTAGGCCATGAAAGAGCCACAGATAGGTGCCCTTTGACGCCTTACAGATCCCTTGTGGGGGGATTCCCATGAGTTGTTAGGCTACCTCCTCCCTAGTACTAGCAAACCCCCAAAAAACAAAAGCCATCCCAAGCTTGAGTCACTAGAACCAAAGATGACCTTTGACACTGTTCTGGAGCACACTATCCAGTTTAAACCTGACCATTTAAGCCAAGTGTGGTGGTATATACCTTAATCCCAACACCTGAGAGACTGAAGCAGGGGGTAGTTCCAAGGTGGAGGCCAGCGTGCACTACAATACAGTAAGACCTTGTCTCAGCACAAAAAATTATTTAAAGCCATCAGCAATGTGTCTTTGATACTTACTAACTCTGTATCTTTTAAAAAATATTTTTCTTTATGAGAGAGAGAGAGAGAGAGAGAATGAGCATGTCAGGGCCTCCAGCTGCTGCAAATGAACCCCAGATGTATGCTCCCTCTTGTGCATATGGCTTATGAGGGTCCTGGGGAATTGAACCTGGGTCCTTTGGCTTTGCAGGCAAACGCCTTAACCACTAAACCATTTCTCCAGCCCACTAACTGTATTTTTATTTGCTGGGCTTTGTGTTTCCCTTATCAAACCTGCTCATGTGTCCTCCGCAGCTTTTAACCAGGTAGCATCAACCTTACCGGGAAAGTAATATACTTGTGGACCCTTCAGTCTGCTTCAACATTCATTTCTGTAAGAGAGCAAATTCTTACAACTGAGAAGGGGACTTACAGAGCAACAGTTGTGGTCATTGGTAACTTTGTTGCTTAAGTCCATTCTAAACAATTTCTCTGATTATTTTCCCCCCACTTTAGCAATCTACAAATGAGTAGTTAATAGTGACTTAAAGGTAGACATGCAGGGCAGTTTTCTGAACTTAGACTTGTAGTGTTTTGCTTCAGATTCCTATTGCTGTGAAATATGTACTGCTTTCAAATTAAACTCTTAAGGTTTGTGGTTGTATTTAACTGTTTAATGTATGAGCCAGTTGGACAAGACTTGACTTCTCTGTTCGGTGTGGGCTTCCTTTGACTGGAATTTAAACTGACCTGGGAGTGGGTGTTGGGAATCCTATTTTCTCATCTTTGGTGTAAATGTGTTTTGATCTTAGGCATACAGCTTAGTCTCTTAGTTTTCTTCATCTATAAAATGGTGTTATCCTACATACTTGGCGTACCAGAAAAACTTGTTTGGACAGACTGAACTGTGGAGTCAGTTTTTCATGGCTAATTATAATGTACAAGTAGGGTGTAAGTTTATTCATACTGTTAGTCATCGATGTTCCCTACTTGCTTCTGTGTTTTCTCTTTTTAAAAAAACTTATTTTATTTTTATTTATTTATTTGAGGAGGGGGAGTGTATGGGCATACCAGGGTCTCTAGCCATTGCAAATGAACCCTGGGTCCTCAGGCTTTGCAGGCAACAGCCTTAACCACTAAGCCATCTCTCTAGTCCTTTTTTTTGGGGGGGGTGGTTTCCAAGGTAGGGTCTCAGTGTCTCCTAGTCTGATGACCTGGAGTTCCAGGCTGACCTTGAACTTACAGCAATCTTCCTACTTCTGTCTCCTGAATGCTGGGATGGAAAAGCCTGCTCTCTTACCACTGGAGGAATTTAAGGAATGATATACTATGTGTTTGTCTTGCTCCTCAGTCTTTTTCTCATGTTGAGTTTGGACTTATTCAGAGTTATTTACATAGAAGTACCAAAAATAAACTTCTGGAGATGATTAATTATTAATAAAAATTATATATAAGGAGTAGGTAACAACATAAGTTTTTCAGAATTCATTTCTTTCTTCCCTCCCTCCTTTGTTCCTTTCTTCCATGTTTCTTCTTCTTATATAAACCCTCTAACATGCCTCCTAGATTTGATGAAGTGGTGGGCCTGCTTTATTCCCCCCGAGAGTAAATCTAGATCTAGTGTAGTTCTTAGGAAAGGGACTGATAGCCTCACTTCATCTCCAGGAGGTTTTCATTTAACAGGTGGCAGTGACAGTGTAGCGTAGTTTATAGGGTTGCTCTGTAGTTGAAGTGAAAAATACATGTTGCTTAGCACAGGGCCTGGCTCATAGCATACACTTAAAATAAGTTGTATTATTGTATAATTATCCATGATTATTCTAAGACTCCAAACTCCCATTCTTTCAGATTAAAATAGTCTAGTGCCTTCTGGTATATTTTTTCTATATATAATTCTTTTTTTAAAAAAAGATGGAATACTTCATAAATTTGCGTGTCTTTGTGCAGGGTCTGTGCTAATCTTTATTGTCCCATTTTTACTATATGTGCTGCCAAAGCAAGCACTACATGTATTTTTGTGTTCTGTATTCGGAACAAAATTTTCAGTTTTGTGGAAGGCATCAGTTAAGTAAACAATTAAATTTTAATATTTAAATATGTTGTACTTTGAGCTAGAAAGGTGGTCCAGCCATTAAAGCATTTGCCCGCAAAGCCTAACAACCCGGGTTTGATTCCCCAGTACCCATATAAAGCCAGATGCACAGAGTGGTACATTCATCTGGAGTTCGTGGCTAGAATCCCTGGCACGCCCATTCTCATTCTCTCTCTCCTTGGAAATAAATAAATAAATAATTTAAATATTCTGCTTTTAAGAAATAGTTAATATCTAAAAATAATTCTAAACTTTTCCAGTTATCTAATAAGCTGAAGTAAGATTTTAAGAGTTTCTAAAAAGATACTCCATGTACCAAGCAAAATAAGTCAGCCCTGTAAGTTCTTTTGAAGTTTCAAGTGTGAAACTGAGAAAACTGAGAGACCTTACCCACCCCCCCACCCCCACATATGCCCAAGGACAGGCTTTTCTTTCCATTTGCTTACTGTTGTGTTTCCAGTGCTAACATGGGGCCCAGCAGTGATGCTCAGTAGGCATCACTTGACTGTTAGGATGAATTATGGGGCAAAGGTCCTGGTTTTCTTTTTGCCTCATAGGTTATTAGCGCTGTTCAGTATTTCTAAAGCTACGTCTAGAGATCTTTATGAAAGACTGGTTGCCAATAGGCAATTTTAAGAATACAGAATTAATGAAGCTAGGCATGGTGGTGATGCACACCCATATTTGAGCTATTTGAGAGATGAGGCTGGAGAGTTCTTTGAGTCTAGGAATTTGAGGCCATCCTGGGCAACACAGACCCTCATCTCAAAAACAAACTAAACAAATTAGAAGTGCTATTTGGGGAAGGCTTCCTGTCATCTCTGTTGCTGTTTGAACGTGCTACATGATGAGAATATCCCTTCCATGTGTCCTGCAAAATGATAGGGAGATGTGGGTACTTGTAATACTAATATGAACACTTGGCATGTAATTTCAGCACTTCTACCTGAGAGGCAGAGGCAGGAGGATTGTTACAACTTCTAGTGCATCCTGGTACATAGTGAGTTCCAGACCAGCCCATGCTATATTGAGACCCTGTCTCAAAAATAAAAAAAGCATGAACTGAATAGTCTCGGACCACATACTATTTTGTTATATTTTTCCTCTAATAATCTCTATTAAGATTATGGAATCAGTTTTATTCAGATTCTGCCTCTTTAAAAATCTTAATCTTGAGAAATATAAATTGTTCTCTTTTTAAAAAATAATTTAACTGTGATCTTAGTGATTTTTGCATTTAACTTTCAAATGCATTTTCTTCTGTTAAATAGGTTTTACAACCTTTATTTTTATTGGTCAGGGTATATTTTTTCCTGATTCTAGCTGACTGTTGGTCATATATTCAAAAAATAACCTCTTTGTGCTCCTTCTGTACCTTAAGTTTGGTCATTTTCTTTTCTACCAGGTTAAAACCAAAACAGAATGTCTAGGAGAAACTCATTTCTGTCATTGTCTTTGCAAGTCTTCAGGAAAAGAAGTTAGAATTATCTTAGGCTACTCTAGTATCATCCAACCTTATTATTAGGACCTTTTATATCACATTCCATTTTTGTTCACTTAAATCTCTTTTGCTACAATTGATCAGCTGCCTCAAGAATTCCTTCAATAGTATACCACTTACCTTACTTTTATGAGAAGTGTTCCTGTTTCACTGTACAATGATCAATATTCAAAGGGCATTAGGGAACTTTTCCATTACAAGAATTACTTTGGTAAAGCAATTAATTAGCCATAAGTTATGTTTGAGATGTGTTTTTCTTTGTTTTATTTTTGATTGTTAGTGGTAGCTCTGCGTGTGCATGTGGGTGGGTGTGGTTTCTCCCTAGTGTCTATGTGTGTGTGTGTGTGTGTGTTTTCCCCCCTAGATTTGGGTTTTCAAATGAACAGTTTCTTTAAGCAGAGAGTATACTTAGAAGTAATTTCTCAGGTCATTCGGGGCTATGATGCCCTGTAATTTGAGGTTTCCGTACTGAATATTAAGTTGATTCTTTTCTAAAACAGTACATACACTTCAGTCTTCTGTTGCATGTACTGTCATCTGGACACCATAGAAGATTGCTAAAGATACTTGGACTAAAAGCTCATCATGCTAACTGCATTTTGTCTGTACCTAAATGTGGCTGGGCTGTGTTGCAGCTGGTGGACAGCGAAGTGGTCATGCTCTCGGCTCACTGGGAGAAGAAAAGAACCAGCCTGTCAGAGCTGCAAGAACAGCTCCAGCACCTTCCAGGGCTCCTCACAGACCTAGACTCCATGATGGCCAGCCTGGGTAAGTTTGCTGCTTGCAGCTGAACATCATTTCCAGGGATGGAAAGAGTTCCACAAGGGTGGGTGTAAGTGCAGAGCCTTCTAAGATTCATTAAATTCTTTGTTAACAAGGGTCTTTTGGAAAAGTGTGTATTCTTTTTACTTTAATAGTCTGATTAAGTTATATGGAAAATATATAGAAATTATTTCTAAAACATACCACTAATGTTTTTAGGACTGTCTTTGTAACATTAGTTTTTTTTTGATATTTTTGGAAAACAAACAAGAAAAGGGCTAGGGTGATTGCTGTGTGGGTGAAGGGCTTTCTGTGTGTGCATGAGGACTGAGATTGCTCTGTGGGTGAAGGGCTTGCTGTGTGTTCATGAGGACTTAGTTTGGATCCTTTGAACCCCATAAAAGTGGCAGGTGTGGAGGTGTACACCTGTAATCTCTATACTGAGAAGCAGAGACTGGTGGATCCCAAGACTTACTGGCCAGCTAATCTAGCTGAATTGGTGAGCTCTGGGTTCATCAAAGAAGCTTGTCTCAGGGCTGAAGAGATTGCTTAGTGGTTAAGGTGCATGCCTGCGAAGCTTAAGGACATAGGTTTGATTCTCCAGATCCCATATAATCCAGATGCACATGGTGGCACATGTATCTGCCCATACTCTCTCCCTGTCTCAAATAAATAAAAAAATAAATAAATCTGTGTTCTTCTTTCTATCTGCCCTGCCTCTTCTATGGTTTAGAAAGCTTGTCTCAGAAAATAAGTAGAGAGTAGTTGAGGAAGACCTCTGGAATGTGCACACATATGACACATGTATAGCATGTGTGCTCACATAGCGCACACACACACACACACACACACACACACACACACACACAAACAGAAGCATAGGTAGAAGGACTGGGTCTATAGCTCAGTAGAGTGTCGGCCTTGTGCATGAACAAACCGTGAAATTGATTCCCAGTTCTCTATAAAACTAGGTGTGGTGCTCCACCCCTGTAATTCCATTGCTCAAGAGGTAGACTTAGGCATATCAGAAGTTCACAGTCATCCTTGACTACATAGCCAGTTGGATGGCCAGCCTAGGCTATGTGAGAATTGGTCTGCAAAGCAAAATTGAACTAAATAAAATTGAACCACACCACCAAACCAAACCAAAATGGATTATGATGACTTTGCAATTACCAAACACCTGACTAGAAGCAGCTTGTGGGAGGAAAGGGTTTATTTTAGCTTACAGACTTGAGAGAAAACTTGATGATTGCAGAGGAAAACACGGCATGAGCAGAGGCTGGACATCACCTCCTGGCCAGCATCAGGTCGACAGCAGCAGCAGGAGTGTGCCAGACACTGGCAAGGGGTGGCTGGCTATAACATCCATAACCCGCTTCAACAACACACCTCCTGCAAGGCTTCAGTTCCCAAATGGCCACCAGCTAGGGATCAAACATTCGGGATCCACAAATGACACCTGAATCAAACCGCTACAATGATTTTGCCCTGGCTGGATGAATGTACTCCAAAGGACAGAGAAAGAGGGAGAGAGAGAGAGAAAGAGTAAAAATGGGCACTCCAAGGCCTCCAGCCGCAGCAAACAAACTCCAGATGCAGATGCTCCCTTGTGCATCTGGCTAACATGAGTCCTTTGGCTTTGCAGGCAAATGCTTTAACTGCTAAGCCATTCCTCCAGCCCTACTTGTGTGTGTGTGTGTGTGTGTGTGTGTGTGTGTGTGTGTGTGTGTGTGTGAGAGGTAGGATCTTGCTCTAGCCCAGGCTGACCTGGAACTTACTCTGTAATCCCAGACTGGCCTTGACCTCATAGTGGTCCTCCTACCTCAGCCTCCCAAGTGCTGGGATTAAAGGTGTGCATCACCAACCCTGCTGGAAGTTTATTTTTGTTGTTTTCATTTGGATGGATTATATTAATAACCTTTGTTCTTGGGTTTATAGCATCTAGAAAGTTACGATGGTGATATACCTGAGTGTGGAGTGTGGCTTACTTTTACCAAAGGACAAAATAACAATAATATAAAGATACTGGTTTTATTTTTTTTTCTAAAATTGAACAACATTCATTCCTTAAAATAGAATAAATGTTCTCATGAGCTAAACGAAGGAAGATCTGAAGAAAATAGAAACAAAAAACAGAAAGTGGTCTGGTCATCTCTTGAACTTTTTTAGTTACCATACAAAGTAAAGGGTTTCATTATGACATATACACATACATCATTGTACCTTCTCATCGTCACCTCCCACCACCCTCTTGGGTCTCCTCCCATACCTTGCTGGGGGAGAGAAAGACAAAATATCACATACTTTCTCTCACATGAGAAATCTGTGTGTGAGACATGAAAGCAGAAGAGGGGCCTATTTGGAGAGGAAAGGGACTGGGTTACCTTTTTAGGGACCAAGGCAGATGGAACTTCATTATGCCAGGTGAAACTAGCTTGTTTGGAAAATTTGGCTGTTACCTTTTCATCCTGGCTTTGCTGAAGGTCACATCAGCAACTCAACTTCAGTCTGGTCAGGGGAACGTCAGCTCCAATGACTGCTGCTTACTTTTTGCCTGGTGTTGGGTCCCAGTGCAAGAGCTTAATTCAAAATAGTGGTCTCCTGTAATTTTTATTCAATACTATTTTCTAACTAAATTTTTAAAAATATTTGTTCATTTTTTATTTATTTATTTGAGAGCGACAGACACAGAGAGAAAGATAGATAGAGGGAGGGAGAGAGAATGGGCGCGCCAGGGCTTCCAGCCACTGCAAACGAACTCCAGACGCGTGCGCCCCCTTGTGCATCTGGTTGACGTGGGACCTGGGGAACCGAGCCTCAAACTGGGGTCCTTAGGCTTCACAGGCAAGCGCTTAACTGCTAAGCCATCTCTCCAGCCCTTCTAACTAAATTTAAGATCTTAAGGAAGCAAGAACTAGGAGCTACCTACACCAGAGATAAACTTTTAGAACTACTAACCTGATCTAGTCTTATAAGCAAGAAGATGAAGGAGATCCCTGATATTACTTCATGCTCTCCAGTATCACTCATTTAAAGCAACATAAAACTGATTTGCAAAGGCGGTAATTAGTGGATATGAGCAGGGTTTTTTTTGGAGGGGGTAGTTCGAGGTAGGTTTTTACTCTAGCCCAGGCTGACCTGGAATTCACTGTGTACTCTCAGGGTGGCCTTGAATCCAAGCGATCCTCCTACCTCTGCCTCCCAAGTGCTGGAATTAAAGGCATGTGCCACCAGACTGGCAAAAGCAGGTTTTTGTGAATGTGAATAGGCAAAAATGAACAGACAAAAGTATTTAGATTTACTGTTACTAGTAATTATTGCCAGCATTTATAGCACCTGTCATGACAGAGCTTGCTAGAAACTTTACAGCTACTATCTTCTCACAAGAACACTCTAAAAGTCACTGATATTATCCCCACTTTACCAATTAAAAAAAAAAAAAAAAGGCTGAGAGCCCTGCAGAGGTTGTGTTGTGGTCAGGGTCTAAGTGGCACACTTGCAGGATCCCAGCCACAGCAACCCTTTGGATGATGAGGCCGTAGACGGCAGCCATCAAACCAGCCTTCAAACACTGTCATCTTTGTGCGTCCATCCCTTAGAGAGGCCTTCTGGGGCTAGGATGATGTTGCTTGTGAAGGCAGGGCATAGAAAAGGATCATGGTTCCAGAAGAGTACAAAATCAAGTTGCTGTGGTTTGTGGCTCTCTGCATTGTTTCCTTCCTTGTGGTTAATGATCCTTTTAACAGATGGAAATTATCTTCACATATTTGGAATTTTCTATATTTCTTTTAGCTTGCCTATTGCTGTCGCTTTATATTTCTTTATAGATACTTTCCTATGGTGACTGCTTTTCCCCCCAACTGAGTAAATTCCCTTTATTATTGTTCTTTGTTTCATACCACTATACTAATTGCATGCATTTTGTCACAGTAATTTTATTTATAGTTAATTTTATCTAAGAAATGCAGTCTATGTCTTTCTTAAAACATATACTGTGTTTTCATTTTCAGTTAAGATTCTAATATCCTGAATAAAGTTTAATATTAGTAATATATGACCTTACTTTTTAGAAGCTACATTTGGCTTCTTAAATGAATGTGATGGGTTTTCTATATACTCTTCTGAGTTCTCTCTACAAACTTAAGGACTTTTACTACTTCTCAACAAATTAAAGCTGCAGTATTCTTCTGAGGTACTGATCTTTTGTCACATCTCCAAAATTTGAATTACTTTTCCCCTTGTCAGTGTCTAACTTACATTGAACTCTTGGGAAAATTAATTCAGCTTGTTTAGAAGATATGTCTAAAATTTAGATGGTTCTCTTAAAGAATATATTGCCAATCTGAATTGTTCATTAACATTCGAAAGACCTGCTGCTTTGGGGGGTTTAATTTATTGCTGTTATTTGCCGGATATTTGTATTCAATAATGAATGACTGTGAGGTTGAGGCAGGAGGACCACCGTGAGTTCCTGGGGCCATTTTGGCTATGTATTGAGTTCCAGGCCAGCCTGAGCTTTGGAGAAGGCTCTTCTCAACACAACAAAACAACCTCCCTGCTCCCACACAAATAATGAATTGAGGTCTATGGAGATGATTCAGTGGGTAAAAGTGCTTTCCCATGAAAGCATGACAACCTGATTTCAGATCCCCAGAACCCATGTAAAGCCTGATGCTGTTGTGAGTATCTATAATCCCAGTCTTCCTACCACAAGATGGAAGGCTTAGACAGGAGAATTCCTGGAAGCTGTCAGGCTAACCAGCCTAGTGTCTGCAGCAGTGAACAAGAGACTGTGCCTCAAAGAAGGTAGAAAGCAAGAACATCTGAGGGTGTATATGACTTCCCCTGTGTACCATGGCATATGCACACCTCCCTATAGACACCATACACATAAAGATAACAAAAAGAAATAATGAATGACTGTGAAAGATAGGAATGTAAGCTGGGCATGGTGGCTGACGCCTTTAGTCCCAGTGCTTGGGAGGCAGAGGTAGGAGGATTGCTGTGAGTTCAAGGCTATCCTGAGACTACAGAGTAGATTCCAGGTCAGCATGAGCTAGAGCAAGACCCTATGTTGGAAAACAAAACAAACAAAACAAAACAAAAAAGCAAAGATAGCAACTTGACCTAGAATATACTTAGCTGTTTTGAAATTGTAACACTTTACCTAAGTGACAAGTTTCATGGAGCAGTGCTTATATTACTGTAGAAAATTGTGAAGCCAGATTCTGTGGAGAAAGTTCAAACAAATCTGTATCATTAGTACACTTTAGAAATTTATAATTATGGGCTGGAGAAATGGCTTACCAGTTAAGGCATTTGCCTGCAAAGCCAAAGGATCCCGATTCGATTCTCCAGGACCCACATAAGCCAGATGTACAAGGTTTTGCATGCATCTGGAGTTTGTTTGCAGTGGCTGGAGACCCTGGCATGCTCATTCTCTCCCCCCCGCCTGCCTCTTTCTCCCTGTTATGTGTGTGTGTGTGTGTGTGTGTGTGTATGTATGTGTGTATATATATATATATATATATATATATATATATATATATATATATATATATTAATATATTAAATTCAAAAATTAAAAAAAATCGTTAGTTTAGGCATCATTTTATGATATTATAAGTACTTAGTAAAGAAAAAAGAAGTACTTAGTGTTTTTAAATGTTTGTTTATGTGCTGTTGAAGTTTTTGGGGGGAGGGGTTGCTGTTAACTTCAAAATATATACTGGCCAGGCACATGTCTTTAATCCCAGCACTTGGGAGTCAGAGATAGGATCTCTGTGAGTTCAAGGCCACCCTAAGACTGCATAGTGAATTCCAGGTCAGCCTGGACTGTAGCAAGACCCTGATTTGAAAAACCAAAAACATATATACACTAGCCTGCCATCATCTAAATAATTTCTTACATGGCTTATTAGCCAATTAATTAAATCAAAACAACTTATAGGAAAATAATGGGTAAGGAGATGGATCAGTAGTTAAAGGTGCTTGCTTGCAAAGCCTGTGGCCCAAGTTTAATTCTCCAGCACCCATGTGAAGCCAGATACACAAAGAGGTGCTTGTGTCTATAGTTTCTAGTGGCAAGAAGTCCTAGTGTGCCTACTCTTTCTCTCTCTTGCTCTCATAAGTAAATAAATATTAAACTAGTAACTGCCCTTAACTTGATCTAATACCATATTCCATCAGTCTTTTCAATTTTCAAGCTTTTACTTCTTTTGATCTTTGCTTGTTCTCTGGAGGGGTTTATATTGTGTGAGAAATTTAGACATTTGATGTTGCTTTTACATGGTCGGTCATGTAGCTTAATGAATAGGAGTCCTAATAACCTATTCGCTGTGGAATTGTTAAGTAACAAGGTGTGGTATTTTGAATGTTGAGGGTTGCCCATAACTTCATGTGTTTGCAATTAAGTTTCATACATAGTTCCCCACAGGTAGAGCCTTTGGGAGGTGCCAGAGAAGATGTGTCATTAGGGGACGGTCTTGAGGTTTATTAGTTCAGCCCCACTAGGTGTTCAGGAGCTCAGCCTTGCTGCTTCCTCCCTGCTGATGTCATAAGATGTGACACCTGACTTTCTGCTCATGCCATAATGAAACTTCCCCTTAAAATTCTATGTCAAAATAATCCCTCTCTGCTGGGCATGGTAGTGCATACCTTTAATCCTGGCACTCAGGAGGCTGAGGTAGGAGAGATTGCCATGAGTTTGAGGCCACCTTGAGGCTACAAAGTGAATTCCACGTCAGCCTGGGTTAGAGCTACCTCAAAAATCCCAAATAAATAAATAAGTATCCCTTTCCTTCCATAAGCTGCTTCTAGTCAGATTGTTTTGTTCCAGCAATAAGAACTTTTTATTGGATGTGCTCCATCTGCTTATGAAAGCCTGTGTACTTGATAAGTTACTGGTAAGTGCTGCAGTTTAAGAATAAAAGAAGGGCTGGAGCTTAGCGGTTAAGTGCTTGTCTGTGAAGCCTAAGGACCCCGGTTCAAGGCTCAATTCCCCAGGACCCACATTAGCCAGATGCACAAGGAGGTGCAAGTGTCTGGAGTTCGTTTGCAGTGGCTGGAGGCTCTGGCACGTCCATTCTCTCTCTCTCTTTCTCTGTCTGACACTCTCAAATAAATAAATAAAAGCAAAAAAAAAAATTTAAAAAAAGAATAAAAGGATAATGGTGTGCTAGAAAGTGAAAAAGAGGGAATATAGACTCTCAACTCTGAGATTGTTTCTCAATTCTAGAAACTCATTTCCAAAGATCTGTGTGTATATCTTTTTTGTATATGTATGTATGCGATGTACATATGAATGCATATGTATGTGGAGGACAGAGGTTGATGTTGGATGTCTTCTCGTTTGGTCTTTATTTTACTAAGGCATTGTTTCTTACTTGAACCCAGAGCTTGCTAGGTCCTCCTCCTGAGTGCTAAGATAAGGGCCAAGCCACCAAACCTACCAGGCATTTATGTAGGTGCTAAGGGTCTGGATTTCTGTCCTCATGCTTGCTCAGCAAGCACTTTATCTACTGAGTCATTTACCCCAGCTCCATGTAGTTTTCTATTAGCAATAATTGTGCCTCGAGTAAACCTCATTGGCTACGATACAGCCACTGCCACTGTGCGAAGCTTCCATGTAGTTTTGTATATGCTTACATGCAGATATGCAAAATGAAGGTTAGAGTACACTTGGCTCTTCATATCTGTGGGTTTTGCAACCACAGGCTTAACTGACTACAGATAGAAAACACTCATTTAAAAATGTGACTATATTAAACATCTATATACTTTTAAAAATTTTGTCATTGTTCCCCAAGAAGTACAGTACAATTACTTCCATAATATTTTCTACATGGTATTAGGTATTTTAAATAGTTAAAGGTGATTTTAAAGTATATGAAAGGATGAATGAACATATATATGCAAATGCTATGTCATTTTGTATTAGGCACTTGAGCATCCAAGGATTTTAGTAGCTGTGGGGATCTTGGAATTGGTTCCCTATGCATGCGAAAAAAATGACTGAACCTGTTTCGTAGGAGATTGAGGATTAAAAGAAGACTAATGCCAAGCAGTTAGCACAGTACTTGGTATGTATCAGGCATCTGCTGTAGGCCAAGTGCTGATTCCAGCCTCTGAGGAACGTGTGGGTTTCTGCCATTAGGAACCCGACCTTCTAGTGAAAGTCCCTCTAGCCTTTGCAGATTTCCAAGGACTTGTTTTTTTTAGCAGAAGGATGCTGTGTAGTTTAGCTTGAGCTGCAGAAACACATCATGATATGTGGTGAGATGAATAGTGTGCATTGAGAAAGTGTAAGGATGAGGTGGTATTTTATACGTGTTCTGCCCACTTTCCTATTTTGTGAAAAGGCCACCATGTACCTTTATTATAGCACTAGGAACATATAGAAAAGTGTTTGAAATGTACTGCATTTCTGGGGGTGATGGCTCATGCCTTGCATTCCCAGCAGTGAGGAGGCTGAGGTAGGAGGCCAGCATCCAACTATGGAGTGAGTACCAGGTCAGCTGGGCTTGCATGAGATCCTGCCTCAAAAATAACTAAAAGTACTAAGGAGATCTCTTGAATTCCCACTAGAGGGCAGTCTAGCCCTGTCCCTTTATCACTGTCAAGGGCTTGTCTGAGTTTTCTGTATTTATTTTGTATGAACTATTTTAGAAGATTGTTCCTTCATCTAGAACAGAAAATTATGTTCATTGTAAGACAACACAGTGGTATCTGAGCATGGCGGCTCAGATATCTTCTAATCTGATCTAGTCTGCTACATTATTGTGTTGCTTTCTTCAATACAGAATTTGAGAGGTCCTCTAACAAGAGGAGTGTTACAGCTAAACGAGTGTTTCTTAAACTAGGTCATCCTGTCCAGGTAACTTCCTGAGCTCTGGCTGTTCAAAGAGCAGACTTTAGATAATTTCCAATCACCTACATGGCTCTCATTTGTTCCTAAATGACTTTTGCAAGTTAATGCTCCTCTTAAACTTTCTTTCCAACCTTAGTGCATGAAAGGGTGGCATCCACATTCGAAAAGTCTTGCCATCTTTGCATACGTGGCCTCTATGACCCGTGGGTTTGCAATCAAAGAAGCTATCTTTGTTCTGTGAGGCTAATTATTTTTGTTAGAAAAGAACTCATTAAGTATGGCAGAATTAATTTCAGTGTGCTATGTATTCTTCACATACCATGGTATCTATGAAATAAATGGCTCAAAGAAAAATTCCAGGCTGAATTGTTCTTCCTCTGGGACGATCTTCTCACAAAGATTTGTGGCGCTCTTTCCTACACAGCTGTCAGGCATTCCCAAATGGCTTTTCACAGTAAAATTCCACCTATCTTTTTCCACCAGTCACTAACAGAGACATATGCTGTTGTTACAGTGAACAAAATGGTGAGGCTTGAGCTCCTTGTGAAGGCATATTAGGTTCATGGAGGCCTGCTGGTGTTTTATGGGCATGCATTCATTCCATGTGAATTAATGTAGGAGGGAGTGAGGAGGTTGAGTCAGGAAATTAGATTTCTGGTACTTTAAATTCAATAAAACATATTCAGAATACATGTCCTATGTGTATTGATAGTAATTAATTTTAAATTTTCAATATAAAAAAGAAAATCTTGTAGTATTTTTTTTCTGTACTTTATTACTGATTTCAAATGCTATATTAAGAGTTAAAATGGAAGGTGTGGTGGTACATACTTATAATCTGAACACTCAGCTGGAGGCAGATAGATCAGGTCATCTTCAGCTGCAAGGTGAGTTGAAGGCCAGCCTAGGCTACTTGATATCTTATCTCAAAATAAAACACAAGCATTAAAATGGAAAATCTTTATTCCTTCTGCTTTCACGTGTCATGTGGCCAGGTCTGACATATTAACAATAAAGTAGTGTCATGTTGCTTAATGTTTTCAACATCCTCTCCCTGAGTTAGGTTTATTCTTTTACAAAAATTTGGCATGAACTCTTAACATTTATAATATGATGAGGAGGGTTCTTTCCAGGTTTTGTCTGGCTGGGGTTCTAAAGGCTTCCTGTATCTGCATTGGCACCTCTTTCCCAATTTGGGGAAAGTTTTCTATGATTTTGTTGAAGACGCCTACTATGCCTTTGGAGTGGAATTCTTCTCCTTCCACTATGCCCTGAATTCTTATATTTGATCTTTTCATAGTGTCCCGAATATCTTGAAATTCCCACTCATACTTTTCTTTAAGTTTGTCTTTCTCTTTGTTGGACTGTATTAGATCTGCCACCTGGTCTTCTAGCTTAGATATTCTGTCCTCTCCTTCATCCATTCTACTGGTGAGGTTTTCTATAGAGTTTTTTATTTCATTAACTGTGTTCTTCATTGCTAGTAATTCTGACTGGTTTTTCTTTATTATTTCTATTTTCTTATTTATGTCTTGTATTGCCTTCTTTATTTCATTAAATTGGTGTCCTGCATCTTCTTTGATTTCTTCTTTGATTCCTTTGATTTGTTCTTAGACTTCTTTGAACATGTTTACAATCATTCTTTTGAAATCTTTCTCAGGCATTTCCTCTAACTCGTTCTCACTGGAGGTCATTTCTGATGCATTAATACTTTGAGGTGGATTTATATTGTCTTGCTTTTTAGTGTTTCTTGTGTTATAATGTATATATTTTTGCATCTTGGATTAAGTTAATGCTTGGATTTTCTAGCTAGCTGTGTATTCTTAGCTGTATCAATTGATTTGATGTTATATATTTTCAGGGTAGGAGCTTAAGGTATTAGGTGTGGCTCTTAAGACTCTCAGAGTATCTACAAAGGTGTTCCTAGGGGTTGAGTTTCCCTGCTATGGGAGTATTCAAGTATACAGGTAGATTCTAAAATTTGACTAAATACTGTACACATTCAATCAAAAACAGCACCGAATATTTATGCAAGAGTAGTTATTATAACAACCAGATCCTCTATCAACAAAGAGGTTAAGATTTCTGGTCTGTTGAGGGATCCAAGTCAGCTTGTGACCAAGTAAGAACCTTCCCTGGTGCAATCCCAGTTACCTTTTTGGATGATTTTGGTCTCAGTCAAGTTGCTGGCTGGGTCGTTGGGCTGCTGTTCTGATTTCTGGAGCTGGACACTGGCTTTTCCTGCGGGGCAAACCGATCCTGGCAACTGTGGCCCTGCAGATTGGCACCCCTGCTGCTGGAATTGCCACTGCTGCTCCTGAAGCTGCCACTGCTGGATCTGTCGCTGCTGCTGGGTCCATTGCCTCTGTTGGGTCCACTGCTGCTGCTGCTGCTGCTGCTGCCGCTGCCACTGCTGCTTTAGCTGCCACTTCTGGATCCTCCACTGCTGCTGCTGGATCTGCGACTGCTGCCTCTGAAGTTGCTGCTACTGGATCTGCCGCTGCTGGGGCCACTGCTGCCAATGCCAGAGCCGCTGATGTTGCTGCCGGACTCTGCTCCTGCTTGGGTCCTGCTGTCGGCCAAGTTGGCATGGCCAGGTCCCAGGACCGCTGCTCTGTTTGCTGGAGCTGGGCACAGGTGGTGGGAGAGGTGAGGGAGCCGCAGTTGCTTTAGTTCTCTCGCTGTTCCACGTGTCCTTCTACCTCGTGGTCTGCTCCTCCGTTGCTCACTGCCGCTCTCCTTCACGTTTCCTGAGTTGCGGAGACCACCGGTGTGAGGGGAAGCGCCCGCACCTGGCTTTTCCTGCGGCTGGAGCCAAGCCTGGCAGCTCTCTGGTGCGCTGCTGCCGCCACAGTCGGCGGACCTTCCGGAGCCGCTTTTGCCAGCCTGTGTGGGCTCTGGATCTCTTCTACTTCTCCACTGCTGTTTCGATTTCCTGTACACCTCACTTTTTAGTAAAAGTGTGTATTTTGCTGAGTTTTTTCGGTCTTTTTCCCCCCTAGGCTGCTTTGGCGTGGTACCTAAGCCACCATCTTAACTGTAAGTCCCTTGAGCTCTTAACATTTAAATTTGATGATCAGGACTGGGAGATGGCTCAGCAGGTAAAGGTACTTGCTTGTAAGAGCTTACATCCCAGATTCAGTTCCCCAGCACCTATATAAAGCCAGATGCACAAAGTGGCACATGTGTCTGGAATTTGTTTGCAATAGCAGGAGACCCTGGTGCACCCATTCTCTTTCATTCTCCCTCACTCTTGCTGCCTGCTCACAAATAACTAAGAATTTTAAGTTAGATGACCATGGAACACAGATTTCTTTTCACAGTTTATTTTACATTGTAGAGTAATAGAAGCACTGTATCACCATAAATCAGTCTTTATCAAATTCAAACTAGGAACTAGGGGATAGAAAGACACAAGAATACATTCTTCTTCCTTAGGGCCTGATGCCTGAGAGATGTGAAGACACACATGGCTGTAGAGGTCAGTCAGATGTGAATCCTATGTGAGACTCAAAGGTCTGTGGATGCACAGAGACTGAAATGAAAGCACATCTGTGGTTGGGAGAGAGGGTTCGGTAGGGCTAGCATGTAGGACCTGGAGGGATAGCCAGGGGCAGGTGGGGGAGGGAGGCTGGAGGCAAGCAGAGGCTCCTCAAGCCAAGGCTGGAAGGAGGCAGGAGTGTACTCTTGGCTCTTGGAGTGGTGAGTAGGCCCCTTTTTGCTATAAGGTAGAATGTATGAAGGATAGTGGCGGTGAGATAGTACAGTAGGTTATAACAAAAGAGTCCCTGAAAGCTAAGTTAAGGAGCTTAACTTGATTGTGGAAAGACTTGGGAGTCTGAAGCTTTTTTGTTTAAATCTTAGAAATGCATTTTACTTTTATTTAAAAACAACTTAAATTTTTAGACAGATGATTTTAATATATAAATTTGATTTTGTTTATATATATATAAGTATTTCCCTCATTAATCTTCCATGTGAAAGGGATTATAGGCCAGAAGGAAGATACATTCAGCACACGAGAGTGTATCTTGTACGTGGGGCACTGGAAACAAGTGGTGTAGTGCTCCTACACATAAATCAGGATCAAGAGACAGTAAACATTAAAGGGGGAGGAGAAAAATTCTAGTCAACCAGATTCCAGAAGCAGACATGACACAAAAACTGCAGATCAGACCGAGTGAGCAGCTTTAGTTAGGACAGCGTAAGCTATGGGGGCTGGCTGGTGAGGCTACAGTGCACACACTAACGTGGGGGAGAGTTATTCACAGAGAAAGGCTACGTGAGGGATTTCTTCACCAAAGCAAATTAACTTCTTGTCAAGTGCCAAAACAAAACAAACAGAGCATAGGAGTGTTAGATAGCAGGGCGTGTTAGACTCTGTGCAGCATGCTGTTAGTGACAACTTTGTCAGTAGTGCATATGAATCATCAATGGTCACGATTTTGCCTCTTTTTGCCACATTTCAGGCATGTCTTCTTTTAGATACAGTGTAACTTTTATCTATTATTTCATCCTGTAAAAACATGTGAAGACAACGTTTATTCTGTGCCAGAGGATGACCAGCGACCTTGTTTATAAACTGTTCCAGTGCTTGCTTCCTCTCCTTAATAAATTTGTCATCAAATATTCCATCATCTCCTCTAAAAGGAAGTTGACGCAGAAATGCTTTCCCAGGGAGTGAGCAGACTACAGCCTTGCTTTCTCTCTCTAATTCACTCAAAGCCATTCAAAGTCACTCTGTCTTCTTCTAACAGTGGATTCCTTCAGCCTGAAGATAGGCAGATTTGTCTTGATCTGCCGACCCCCACTGTCTGCAGGTTGCTCACATCCATCTCCAGGAAGTTGCTGGGTGGCCTGTAGGCGTCCCTTAGGTTCTGCGTCTTGGTGATGAGTGTCTGCTACGGTCTCTGCCATTTCTCCACCGGCTTTCTCGCTCGCTCTCCTCGCCCCCTCCGTGTTCCAACACTGAAGCTGCCACGGGGACCCAGTGCTCCTGAAGCTTTTTTTGTTTTGTTTTGTTTTTAAGTTATTTATTTATTTATTTGCAAGCACGGGGGTGGGGGGATAAAGAGAGAATGGGCACACCAGGGCCTCCAATCACTGCCAATGATCTCCAGATGTGCCATTTTGTGCATCTGGCTTTACGTGGATACTGGGGAATTGAACCTGGGTTGTTAGGCTTTGCAGGCAAGTGCCTTAACCACCGAGCCATCTCTCTAGCTCAAGTCTGAAGCTTTTTAAAGAGGAGAACATAAATACTCATTGGGTGGAAGCAGTGAAGTGACCAGTGACTGCACTGGGTATCTTCAGTTGACATTTGTCATTTCACATGAGCTCTTGTTGCTGTTGCCATTCAGAAAGATGTTCTTCTCCCTTCCCCTCTCCTCCCTTCCTCTCCCCAGCAGGGGAAGCTTTCCCTCTAGCCTGGGCTGTCCTGCAACTCACCCCATAGCTTGGCATGAAGATGTTGTTTTCTTAGTAGTGTTCAGAGTTGGTACTAAATTACTCCCACATTTTCATCATCCCCCGCCCCATGTTATTAACAGCAGAGTGCCTGTAACAGCAAGTACAGTTTGTACCTAGAACAATTCTATCCATAAGAAATTAATTGGCCTCTGTAAGTAGTAACTCATTCAAGTACCTGGCCTCAGTTCCTTAGTCAAGTAACAGTACTGAGATCTAAATGAAGACTGCCATCTGTCCAGGCAAAAATGAAAAGGGAAAAGAAGGATGTATATTTTTCAATACAATTATTAATTCTATTATTTATTTTCTTTTAAAAATAATTTGAAGTATAATTCCCCTCAGTACATGGGATCCTAACCCTAAGATTATAGCCAGATTATAATTTGTAGACAGATGAGTTTATCAGAAAAAGAATGGAATTGCTATTAATATTTTGATCTTTTAAGCCATAGATCTTGTATCTTGATCATTCCTGGTCGATAGAATTTTTTTGAGGGTTTTTTTTTTTTTTTTGGTTTTTCAAGGTAGGGTCTTGCTCTAGCCCAGGCTAACCTGGAATTCACTGTGGAAACTCAGAGTGGCCTTGAACTCACAGCAATCCTCCTAACTTTGCCTCCCAAGTGCTGGGATTAAAGGTGTGTGCCACCATGCCTGGCTTTTTTTTTTTTTTTTAGTTTTTGAGGTAGGGTCTTGCTCTAGGCCAGGCTGACCTGGAATTCACTATGTAGTCTCAGGGAGGCCTTGAAGTCACAGCGATCCTCCTACCTCTGCCTCCAGAGTAGTGGGGTTAAAGGCATGTGTCACCATGCCCTGCTAGTTGGTTTTGACACAAGCTCTCATGAAGCTCAGGCTGGCCTCCAACTTGCTATGTTGTCAAGGCTGGCTTTGAACTCCTCATGTGCTTCTGCTTCCCAAATACTGGGATTAGAGGTATGAGGTATGTGCCACCTAGCCTGGCATCTTTTTTTTTTTTTTTTTTTTGATGTTTTTGAGATTGAACATTGCTAGATATCCTGACTCTATCTCCAGCTCACCATGTAGCCCATGCTGGCCTCAAACTCACAGCAATTTTCCTGCTTTGACTTCCCCAGTGCTAAGATTGCAGGCATGTGCCACCATGCCTGGCTACCAAAGTTTGTGATTTAGCTAGTCTTTGTTCAGCATTTTTATATTCATTTAATCACTGTCAAATGCCAAGTTTAGTCACTGGCTCACTTCAACCTTTTTTTTGGTTTTTTTTTTTTTGGTTTTTCGAGGTAGGGTCTCACTCTGGTCCAGGCTGACCTGGAATTAACTCTGTTATCTCAGGGTGGCCTTGAACTCATGGCAATCCTCCTACTTCTGCCTCCCAAGTGCTGGGATTAAAGGCATGCGCCACCATGCCCGGCTTCACTTCAACCTTTTGAGACCTTTGCCAGATGAGTGTTTCCAGTCTTCTTTCCAAAGATGGGTGTCACATGGCAGATTCTGTGTGTGGGGTCAGAACCGGCTTTCCAAGTGTGTTTCAGAGCTTGTGCTGCACTGGTGCTCCCTGTACTAAGGGTGCCTGCATGACACCAAAGCCTCTTAGAGTTAAATCAGATTTAGTTCTTATCACCAAAGTGAAATATCCTTTTAAATAATCATGATCTGAGAGTCTTTTGTATGTCTTAAGACCCTGTCAAACTAGTCAGAAAAGAAGGGAGCCGGTCATGGTGGTGTATGCCTTTAATCCCAGCATTCTGAAGTAGGAGGATCACTGTCAATTTGAGGCCAGCCTGGAACTACAGAGTGAGCTCTAGGTCATCCTGGGCTGAAGCAGGACCTAACTCAAAAAAAAAAAAAAGTGTGGCTTATGCACTCAGGAGGCAGAAGTAGGAGGATTGCCATGAGTTCAAGGCAACAACAAAAAAAGAGAGAATAACATGAATATTGCCTCTCTGGTGCTTGTAGTACTAGCTGAGTCTGCTAGTCTCACTTTCCATGTAACAAAAACTGACACAAATGGTGATTAAATGTAGCACCATTCTTCCTTTCCCCCTTATGGACTATCAGTAATATTCTATAATTATTGATTACAATTTAGGTTTTACAGGTTATTTCATTTAGACATTCTGTAACCTTGTGAAATAGCTATTTTGCATTGCTGCTGAACATAGTCAAAATCATCATGAATGGATGTTAGCTTTGCTTAGATTGCCCAGTGGTTTGCTATATACATCGTGTGATGATGAGTCAGCACCTGAAATGTCTTTGAACAGAACTGCTAAACATTTGTCTTCACAGTTGCTAAAATTCATGTCTTTAAGCTGGATAGAAGAGTTTTTATAAGCCCAGGCATTTAGTAAAGCTAAACCTTAGGACATCAGTAACTAAAGATGTTAAAGGTTATTGCTGGCAAAGCATGGTGGTTTGGGTTCAGTTTTCCAGGACTCACTTAAAGCCAGATGCACAAAGTGGCGCATGCATCTGTAGTTTGTTTGCATGTTTGCAGTAGTAATGGGCCCTGGCACACCCATACTCACTCTCTTTGTGTTTCTGTCTGGCTCTCAAATAAATAAATAAAACTTTTTTTAAAAATTTAGGATATCAGAAAATGGGAATGGTTCTAGATTTAATAATCTTTGGATTTAACAAAGATTAACTCAAGACAGGCAAGAAGCTGGGGAAATGGCTGAGTTGTTGAAGACACTTGATTGTAAAGTATGTTATTCTAGATTTAGGTTCCCAGCCATGTAAATTTAAAAAATTTAAAACTACGTGTGGTGGCACATGCATTTAGTCTTAGCACTCAGGAGGCATTGGTAGGAGGTTTGCTGTAAATTTGAGGCCAGCCTGGGACTGCAGAGGGAGTTCCAGGTCCGACTGGGCTGGAGTGAGAGCCTACTTTGGGAAAAAAAAAAATTGCATCTTAATAACTACAATTGCAAATTGAAATTTGAGGCATTTGCCTCTCTAACCTAGGTGCACCGAAAGCTAGTTTAGAAAGTCCAGTGGGTCAATGAAGAGATTCTATTGTAGTTTAAAGAGTGAGCTTGAGTTGACAGGTTATGCAACCAGCTTGTCTCTCTTCTGCCTTCCTTAAGGAATTGTTGTGTTCTTCATAGGGGAAAAAAAAACACAAAAAACAAAAACAACAACAACAACAAAAAACCCAGCAGAGTTTTATTGAAGCCATTGCTTTGGTTTAAATGTGAAATGTCCCCCACAGATTCATATGTTGAGTGTTTGGTCTCCAGCCGGTACCTTTTTTTTTTATTTATACATTTGAGAGAGGGGAGAGGAGAGGTAGAGAAAGAGAGCGAGAGAATGGGTGCACCAGGGCCTTTAGCCACTGCAAACGAACGTCAGACACATGTACCACCTTGTTCTTCTGCGTTATATGAGCACTGGAGAATCAAACTGGGGTCCTTAGGCTTTGCAGGCAGGTGCCTTAACTGCTAAGCCCTCTTTCCAGCCCCTGGTGACTCTTTGTTTTTTTAATATTTTTGTTCATTTTTTATTTATTTATTTGATAGCGACAGACACAGAGAGAAAGACAGATAGAGGGAGAGAGAGAGAATGGGCGCGCCAGGGCTTCCAGCTACTGCACATGAACTCCAGACACGTGCGCCCCCTTGTGCATTTGGCTAACATGGGACCTGGGGAACCGAGCCTCGAACCGGGGTCCTTAGGCTTCACAGGCGAGTGCTTAACCGCTAAGCCATCTCTCCAGCCCCCCTGGTGACTCTTTTTTGGGTGGTTGTGGACTAGACCACTTGGGAGGTGGGTTGCTTCCAGGCTCACTGCCTCCTGATCTCCTATGATGTGACTAGCCACAAATTCCTACTGCTGTAAATGGAACTGAACTTTCCCAGCTGCCATAATGGACCTTATCCCCTTAAATAGTGAACCAAAATAAATGGCTCCTTCTTTAAGTTGCTCTGTCAGGTGTTTGGTCTGAGCAAATGGGAAAAGTATCTAAAACAACTATTTATCTAATATCCTTACTTTATTTATGAGAGGAGAGAGTATGTATGTGGAGGCCTGTTGCTGCTGCACATGAACTCCAAATGCATGGTCCACTTTGTACATCTGGCTTTATGTGGTTACTGGGGAACTGAACCCAGGCAAGCCAACTTTCCATGCAAATACCTTTAACCAGTGGGCGTGGTGGTACACACCTTTAATCCCAGCACTAGGGAGGCAGAGGTAGGAGGATCACAGTGAGTTCAAGGCCACCCTGAGACTACAGAGTGAATTCCAGGTCAGCCTGAGCTAGAGTGAGACCCTACCTTGAAAAGCCAAAAAAGAAAAAAAAAAAAGAATGTGTGACAAGATCAGTAGATGTAATAGATCAGAATATTGGTAACGTTGTCATTTTTCCTGGACAAACTCACATACCTACAAGGTAGGCTATGTTCTTAGACTTAAGGTCCCATGAAAAGAGAGCATCAGACATTCCTTGACTGGGCCACTCCCTTGATCTGCTCCTCACATCCTGCCCTCTCAGGCATACTGCCATTTGAATGCGCCTCAACCACTGTGAGCTCTACGAGCATAAGGCCTGCTTTCTCATCCTTGTGGCCCCTTGACTGGCATATGCCAGTGATTGATCAGCAAATGGTTATGGGGCTGTTGGAGTTCTAAAACCTTTAAGCTTTTCTGTTGTAAAAGAGAGAAAAAAAGTAGTCCTTGCAGTGGATTATTTAGCATTCTACCAACTGTCATCATTGTACCATAAAAAGGACTCATTTGGGTTCCCACTGCCCTTCCCTGGCTGTGTGCCAAAGACCTATCTTAGTTTTTCAAGGTCTTGAGTATTTTCAGTGAAATATTTGACCATTTGTTGTCCATGTTCCAACAAAGCTGCAAAGCTGTGTGGCCTAGAGACAGAATAGCTAGTGAAAGACTACTCAACTGGCAGGTAGAGCTGATTCTCACCCCTCCCCCACCTCCACCAGGTCCCCTCTCCCCCACCTCCCTGGCCTCTGACTGGCTCAGTAATCTGGTCTGACCAAGTATTTCTGCATCCTTTCATACCTTGGGGGTTTAGATCTGTGATGTACCAAAAGTAAAACAAATGCTAAAGTACATTGGAATTGTAAATAATAAATTATATTGGCATAATTTGTGTTAATTACATTTTACTATTTCTCATGTGAAAACTGTTTATGCACATGTTATATTTACAATCATTAGGTGATAACATTAGTTTAATCAAGTTTTATCATTTTTCATTATTGTATTTGATTATTAAAGTACTTAAAAAACCTAAGTATTGAAAATCTTTGAAATATACCTAAAATAATTGAGGTATGTTTTAATGTTGCTCAGTATGCTTACTTTTGCCTTGAGAAAACTATTAAGAGGGGAAGATGGCCCATTAGTCAAAGGTACTTGCTTACGAAGCATGTCAGCCTGGGTTCAATTCCCCAGTACTCACGTAAAGCCAAATGCAAAGTGGTACTTGTGTCTGTGATCCCAGTGTGCCTGTAACAATGGGAAGCAGAGCTAGAAGAATCCAGAACTCCTGGTTGTAGCAGGAACTCCTGTCTCAAAGAAAGTGGTGCACCGACACCTTCACATACGTGCCATGGCACATGTGCACTTACACACATGCACACAAAATAAACAGATTTAAAACAAATATTAAGAGCATGCCGGGTACTGGGGAGATGGCTTAGTAAAGTGCTTGCTACCCAAGTGTGAGGACCTGAGTCTGGGTCCCCAGAGCCCTGCGTGGTGTCAGGCATGGTGGTGTGGGCTGTAGTGCAGGGCAGTGCTTGGGAGGTGGAGGCCGGCTGTCCTCAGGGCAGGCCAGCTAGACTAGCCAGATTGGCGAGCACTAGGTTGACTGAAGAGCAATTGGAGAAGACACCTGACGTTAACCTTTGGCCTCCACAATTATGCACATACACACACACACACACACACACACACGTGTCCACACGCATTTGAGCACACATACACACAGGTAACCTACACATTCATATACCAGAAAAAAAAATGGAAGCCAATTTCAAGAGTTTAAACTTTACCTTCTTAAAACATTTTTTTTTTAATTTTTATTTATTTATTTATTTGAGAGCGACAGACACAGAGAGAAAGACAGATGGAGAGAGAGAGAGAATGGGTGCGCCAGGGCTTCCAGCCTCTGCAAACGAACTCCAGACGCGTGCGCCCCCTTGTGCATCTGGCTAACATGGGACCTGGGGAACCAAGCCTCGAACCGGGGTCCTTAGGCTTCACAGGCAAGCGCCCAACCGCCAAGCCATCTCTCCAGCCCAAAACTTTACCTTCTTAAAAATATTTTCAACAACATAAAAAGTCTTAGCTGGGTGTGGTGGTGCACACCTTTAATCCCAGCACTCAGGAGGCAGAAGTAGGAGGATTGTCATGAGTTCAAGGCTAATCTGAGACTACATAGTGAATTCCAGGTCAGCCTGGACTGATGAGACCCTACCTTGAAAAACAAAACAAACCAAGAAAAAATCGTTCACCAGGTGTGGTGGTATCCGCCTTTAATCCTGGCATTTGGGAGATAGAAGTAGGAGGATAGCCTCAGTTTGAGGCCAGCTGGAGACTCCATAGTAAATTACAGGTAGCCTGTGCTAGAGCAAGGTCTATGAAAAACAAAACAAAACAAAATTTCACTTGTTTGTTTATAAGGAGATATATATATATATATATATATATACACACATATATATATATATATATATATATGAAACATATAATTATATACATGCATACATACATATCCGCATATACAAATATATACATATATATAGTTATATATGTATACACACACACCAAGGCCTCCTTCCTCTGCAAACAACAACAGAGGCATGCACCCTTTGTGCATATGCTTTTCATGGATCCTGGGGAATTGAATCCAGACAGGCAGGCTTTGCAAGCAAACACCTTTATCCACTGAGCCATCTCTCCAACCCATCCTTTGTTTTATTGACATTTTCTTTTTGATCAAGAATTCTGACTTGACATTTCTTTTCTTTTCTTTTCTTTTTTTTTTTTTTTTTTTTAGCTCATTTGGAGTCTAGTTTTGAGGAGGTAGAAAATCACCTGCTACATCTGGAGGATCTGTGTGGGCAGTGTGAATTAGAAAGACATAAACATGCACAGTCTTTGTGCCTGGAAAATTATAAGAAGAGTAAGAGGTAAGTTTGGCAAGTTGGCCACAACGTTTATTTTCTGTTCCGAATTGATTTGCATGCTGTTTTTTTAATAAGTTTAGGGTTTTTTTTGTTTTGTTTTGTTTTTCCCCAAGGTAGGGTTTCACTGTAGCTCAGGCTGACCTGGAATTCACTGTGTAGTCTCAGAGTGGCCTGAAACTCATGGTAATCCTTTTACCTATGCTTCCCAAGAGCTGGGACTAAAGGCATGCACCACCATGCCTGGCTGTTTTTATAAATTTAGAATGAAAAGCTTATTAATAAGTATTCCCATCTAATTTTAAATTTATTTATTTGAGAGAGAGGGAGAGAGGAAGAGGCAGATAGAGAATGGGTAATCAAGGGACTCTAGCCACTGCAAACCAACTCTAGGTGCATGCACACTTTGTGCATCTGGCTCTACGTGGATACTGCGGAGTTGAACCTGAGTCATTAGGTTTTGTAGGCAAGTGCCTTAACCACTGAATCATCTCTACAGCCCCCATCTATTTTTAAAAAATATTATTTGCTGCCATTTAATGAGATGAGCTGTAAAAAGCCAAGGACAAGCAGGGTAAAATGTACCCCCAATATGAAGGTGGAAAGAAACAAAGGGCAAAGTTTCTAGCAAAATAGGAGCACTAGCCTATTTTAGCTTTTTCTTGTTTGTTTAATAGTAGGTGGCTGAGCTAGTCTTTCCATTTTCTCTTCTGTTTTAATGGAGTTGGGGGAGGGGGTTGGTGGGAAGGAACTTGAGCCCAGGCCAGATAGAACAGAATCTCAACTCTGGTCACATACTAGATGTAAGACAGCAAGCAAATTAATCTCTTAACCTCAAGATCACTGGTTTCTAGTGGGAATAGTAATGTACTAATCCTGACAAAAATTCTCTGAGATTGGGGGTTAGGAAAACACTGAATGTGTGGAAGGGATGGGTTATCACACAGCTGTTAGGTTCACTGGAATGATACAAAGAGAGCTGAAGTTCTTCATCCATGTCTGAAGGAATGTGTTAAGCTGATGAGAGTAAGGATTACCTGGGGGAGAGTTTAGAACTCAGATCCCTGAACTCCCTTATAGAGGATCTTTGTCCAAAGTTTATTGCAGTTGTGTTAAAATAACTCCAGGTGATGCTGATGGGGATGCATGAGGCACCACATTTTGAGAGACCGATGGGCAGGGCTCACAAGCTGTGCAAACATAAAAGACTCCAAGGACTGTGTCAAACTTCATAAAAGTATGTGTGAGGGCTGGAGAGATTTCTTAGTGGTTAAAGCATTTGCCTGCCAAGCCAAAGGATACTGGTTCGATTCTCCAGGTTTCACGTAAGCCAGATGCACATAGTGGTGCACGCATCTGGAGTTCGTTTGCAGTGGTTAGAGGCCCTGGTATGCTCATTCTCTGTCTCTCTCTCTAATAAATAATTAATTTTTAAAAGTTTGTGTGTGAATCCTTGTGGAGGTGGTTTGTATCAATTTCATTTTGCCCACTGTGTGATGCATTCAGAATGGAGTCCCATCAGAGGAAGAGCTTTGGGAATTACAGCCTCCCGGAGGCAGTATATTATTGGGGGCAGGCTTATGGGTATTAGAGCCAGCTTCCTCCTGCCAGTGTGTGGCACACACTCCTGTTGCTATTGTCCATCTGATGTTGGTCAGGAGGTGACGTCCACCCTTTGCTCATGCCATATTTTCCCCTGCCATCATGGAGCTTCCCCCAAGTCTGTAAACCAAACTAACCCCCCCTTTTTTTCCCCTAAGCTGCTCTTGGTCAGGTGTTTTCTGCCAGCAATGCACACCTGACTGCAACATCATGTAAAGCTAGATGCACAAAGTGGCACATGTGTCTGGAGTTTTATGTGCAGTAGCAGGAGGCCCTGGTGTTTCCCCTCTCTCTTTCCCTACCTCAAGTAAATAAATAAATATTTTTTAAATATTAGAAGACAATAATAGATGATTATAGGAAAGAATGGTATTTAGAACTCTATTATGCTTTTCTTCACCCTCTTTCAATGACTTAAATAACCTTTAATTAATGTATCACAATTTATGTTACAAAATAAAGGAGTTTTTGGAAAATAACATCACCTAAAATTTAAGTAAAAGCCAAAATGTACTGAGAAAAATCTTAATTTTTTTTTATTTTTTTATTTTTCGAGGTAGGGTCTCACTCTTGCCCAGGCTGACCTGGAATTCACTGTGGAGTCTCAGGGTGGCCTTGAACTCACAGTGATCCTCCTACCTCCACCTCCCAACTGCTGAGATTAAAGGCGTGCGCCACCACGCCCGGCCTTAATTTTTTTTTTTGTTTGTTCTTTTTCATTTTTTGAGATAGGGTTTCACTCTAGCCTAGACTGACCTGGAATTTACTCTATATTCTTAGGGTGGCCTAGAACTCACAGTGATCCTCCTACCTCTGCCTCCCAAGTGCTGGGATTAAAGGCGTGCGCCACCACACCTGGCAATCTTTTTATATCATTGAAATGGCAGAGTATTAAACTTAGGTATGATAATAAACTTCAAAAATTTATTTATTTTTATTTATTTGAGAGCAAGAAAGAGGCAGATATATATATATATACGTATACATACATACATACATACATTCATACATACACATAGAGAGAGAGAGGGTGGGGGGAGAGAATGGGCATGTCAGGGCCTCTAGCCATTGCAAACAAACTCTAGACACATGTGCCACCTTTTGATTCTGGTTTATGTAGGTTCTGGGGAATCAAACGTGGGTTCTTTGGCTTTGCAGGCAGCTCCTTAACCACTAAGCAATCTCTCCAACCCTAAATGAACTTTTTGATAATGTCTGTTTCTCTAAAATAGATTAAGTATCATGCTAATTTATGATGACCAGTTTGTGAATAGTAGCTTAAATTTATAGGGAAATATTTCATATCCCAATTTTTTTTAGTTTTTTGAGGTAGAGTCTCATTCTAGCCCAGGCTGACCTGGAATTCATTATGTAGTCTCTGGCTTGTCTCAAATTCACAGTGATTCTCCTACCTTTGCGTGATGAGATTAAAGTGTACGTCACTATGTCTGGCTAGGCCAAATTTTAAAAAGTGTCATAAGTTTTTAAACCTAAAAATTTTAGCAAGAAGGTTAAAGAATGAGAAATTTAAGTTAGCTAGTCTTTTGATTAACCTTAAGACTTCATCTGAGTGGAAGTATTATTGGTAGATAATTAGTCTCATGACAGCTGCATAAAATACTAGAAATGTTAAAACATTTTGCATCCAATTGTCTTATAATGACAGTGGATTTAATTAAATTGTAGTCATATTTTTACTTGGTTGATTATTACTGATTTAATTACAAATTATTAACAGAAATACAACTTCAGCCAGGTGTGGTGATATGTATTTCTAATCCTGAAACTAGAAGCCAAGGCCAGAGGAATGACTGGAAGTTCAAGACCATGCTGGGCCATATAGGAGAGATCTGGTCTCAAAAAGATAAATAAGTACAATTTGAGTTATTGTGAAAAGTCCTAATCTTGACTTTCTTCTTCACCATTTACTACCTGGTTGAAATTTTGCAAATTGCTTATCATCAGCTTTATTACCTGTAAAGTAGAGGTAATGAGAATTTCTGTTTGTTTTTTTTTTTAATGAGAATTTCTGACAGGGTTTATGAAGAAAAAGTTTTTGTTTTTATTTTTAAAGGACCAAGTAAAATGCAAGCTTAGTTAGCTCACAGAATCAAATTCTGAATTCTAGCTCACTTGCTTTTTAAAATATAAACAAAAGTAATGTGGTACTTTGTCTAAATTTGTTTATAGACTGAAAGTCTCAGCCTACTTTATTCAGCACATAAAATGGTGAAATAGCTTTTTTGGAAAGAAACCTTTTGAAGCTGGGCATGGTGGTGCACGCCTGTAATCTCAGCACTCAGGAGGCAGAGATAGGAGGATCGATCGCCATGAGTTCAAGGCCACCCCGAGACTACATAGTGAATTCCAGGTCAGCCTGGGCTAGAATGAGACCTTACCTCGAAAAACCAAGAAAAAGAAAAACCAAGAAAAGAGAGAAAAGAGGAAAAGGAGAAAGATAAAAGAAGAAAAGAGAAGAAAAAAGAAGGGAAAAGGGACCTTTTGGAAATAGTTAATGTAGTCTATTTACATGACTACTTAATAATTGAGTATAGTGTACATAATTTGGGTACAACCACTGAAAATTAAACAGTTTTATTCAGACAAATATAGATTATTTATATGTATAGAAAACACTAAAGTAATGAAGAAACTACAAATTATAATTCAGAAGAGGCCTTGCTTACCTGGTGAGTATCTAGTTATAATCTTATTGCCATGGGCTTTACCCTCAAGCTCAGGTGAGTCAGAAAGAGAGCTGGTTGGTCTGGGCTCAGGGGCTGGCTCAAGAAGAGGTCAGCACACTTGAGTAGGGATGAGAGAGAGAGAGGATTGGAGGAGACTTGGCCAGATGCTGAATTCCAGTTCTGCTGAAGCAGGCAATGTGACATCTCCTAACTGGCTACCTGAAAAATAAAGCTACCTGACTAGTTCCTTCTTATTCCCTCCTCTCTTGAGAAGAAACTCTAACTGCTGTTAGGGAAAGGGGATGATGACTGTTCTTTAGCTACTTGCAGCTGAATGGGGTCATAGAGCATGGCAGTTAAGAGTTGGGGGCGTCACTATTGAAAGGGTCAAGAGAGAAACCTGTGAGTCAGTCAGATGTCTCATTGTCATCTGTATGGAGATTTTTTTTCTACTTTGGTCTGTTTTTCTGAAACTGGTATAAAAGAGGATTACAGGTATTAGTAACATAAAGAATTGAGACCTATCACAGGTGTTCGAAGTTTAACTGTGAGGTAGGGGTGGTTGGTAGTCCTCTTGTAAGTGGTGAGTGATCAGCTCTCAAAGGGTGATTAAGGGGCCCTGTGTAGATGGAATTAGATTGTTATCTAATCATCTGAGTATGAGCTGCCTGTAAATGAACAGAGATAAAGTTAAAATAGCAACTAAGTATACAGGGTTCAAAGATCAACAGAAGAACTATAAAGACTATAGTTGTTACAATCTTTTCTTACCATGAAAATTTTGAGATTTATTTTTAGAACTGTTTACCAAATGGTATGGACTAGATCTATTCTTGTAAAGCAGATGAGACATTAGCAGAATATATAGATAGCATTTAACCTTAGAGTGGCATGAATATCTCTGAGTTCTTGTGAGTACATCTATGTAAAGTCACAGTCTGAGCTATGATGTCTAAATGTATGATTTTTAAAATAATTTTTAAAGTTCATTTTTATGTATTTATTTATTTGACAGAGAAAGAAGGAAAATGGGTGCACCATGGCCTTCAACCACTGCAAACGAACTCCAGATGTGTGTGTCCCCTTGTGCATCTGGCTAACGTGGGTTCTGGGGAATCAAACCTGGGTCCTTTGGCTTTGCAGGCAAATGACTTAATTGCTAAGCCATCCTCTAGCCCTTTTTTTTTGTTTTTTTATTTTTTATTTTCCTAGGTAGGGTCTCACTCTAGCCCAGGCTGACCTGGAACTCACTTTGTATTCTCAGGGTGGCCTTGAACTCATGGCGATCCTCCTACCTCTGCCTCCCTGGTGCTGGGATTAAAGGTGTGCACCCCTGTGCCTGGATGTACCCTTTATTTTATTCTCTGGCTATATTTTTCTGTTGAGTGCTTAAGACCAAGTAGGTAGCCAGAATTTTAAATTTTATATGCACTTTTGAAGGTCAGTTGTGGCCCTTTAGGAGAGACTTTTAGGAACCTGGGAGGAGGTCCATGGCTGTCTCAGCATTTGTGCCATATGCTGGGGTGAGAGTCAGGGTCATGCTGATTGTAGGGCTTCCCTTAAAAGCATTGAGGGTCCCCTCTGTTCTGACTCCCCTTCTACAGACTGGATATTGATTGGAATCCAATCTCTGGGTCTCCATGTGGTCCCTAATGAAGAAGGTAGGTGACTTACCAGAGCTGCAAGGCCCTCTAGAAGTGTCCCATCATCTCCTGGGCCCTTTTGACCTGGAGGGGCTTGAGACTAAAATATTGGCCATTCTTTTTGCTCTTAAGTCCTCATTTTTTTTGATGGGTATATCTGGTTATTGAGCACCCAGAAGAAAAATGGGAATATATATGTACTTTTTGTCTTAGCAAAATAGATCTACTTAAAGGATGGCATTACAACCTTAGATTATTTTGTAACATTTCATTGTCTGAAGACATTGTAAGCCATATCTGTAATACAGAAAGTATATGGCTGGAGAGATTGGCTTAGTGGTTAAGGCACATTCCTGCAAAGCCTAAGGACCCCAGTTCGATTCTCCAGGTCCATATAAGCCAGATGTTCATTTGCAGCGGCTAGAGGTTCTGGTGCACCCATTCTCACTTACTGTCTTTCTCTCTCTCCTTCTCTCTGTCTCTAATAAAAAAAAAAATTAAAAAATTTTAAAAAAAGAATGTGTGTGTGTGTGTGTGTGTGTGTGTACAGGCAAACATGTTAACAGGCCTGAAGACAATTTTTTTCAACAAAAATATAAATACTAAGCTGGGTGTGGTGGCATATACCTTTAATCCCAGCACTTGGGAGGCAAAGGTAGAAGGATTGCCGAGAGTTCAAGGCCACCCTGAGACTACATGGTGAATTTCAGGTCAGCCTGGACTAGAGCGAGAGTCTACCTTGAAAAACCAACTATTTAGATATATGGTTAGAATATATATATAAATTGTATATATTCTGACCTTTTTTGTGTCTGGTATACTTTTGATTTTAAAAGAATTCTTAGGAGAGTGACCTGTTATCTCAGGGAGCAATTATCAGTTAGAAATTTTTCATGGAGAATGACAGGCCTAACACATTAGTAGGATTCTTGCTCAGAGTTAGTCTTAGTGAATTAGAGGGACTATTGTCAGTGTCTTGAGGCAGGCTGGGCTAGAACTGTGGATTTTTATTGTCTTCGTTTCTTGAGTGATTTTAACTGGCAAGTTTTACCACAACTAGTAGTTTGACGGTATGTCCCCCATAGACTCAGGTGTTTTATTAAGCTTGTAGCCTGGGGAGGTGTCACTGTGAGTAAATCCCTGGAGTCCAGCCCTGAGGTGTCACTGGAGTGCAGATAAGAGAGGTCTCTGAGCTCTGGTGGGGGTCCCTGCTGCTTGCTTTTTGCTTTTGGTTTTTTTTTTAAATCTCTCCCACTATTGATGGAACTTGTCCCTTCCTAATCTGTGATCTTGATATAAATCCCTTCCTCTTGTAAGCTGTGTCTGGTGTGGATGTTCATCCCAGCAGTGTGGAGCTGTCTATAACACTGAGATTCCTAAAAATCTACTGAGTTGCTTGAGGGTCTCAGGGAGTGAGCAGGAGATAATAGGCCTCATTTCCTGGCCACTTAATGTCCCAGTTTTCTGACAAAAACAATCTCAAATATTTTATGGTGTCTTGGTGTAGTTGAGCCCTGGAATTTAAAGTCTTAAGCTCTATCAGCTGGGAGATTGAGAAGCCTGAGGATCTAATCTATGGCTCTGGATTAGTTTGGGGTGATTTTAGAGATAGAAGAACAACAACTTCTCCTCCTCCATTATTATTATTATTATTAGTAGTATTATGATTTTGTGAAACAGGTCTAGCTGAAAAATGGTATTGTGTGTCTCCTTAGGGGACAGGTTTCTTTACTCCTAGGGGGTCTGTTGCCTGTAATAAGAAAAACCAGGGCTGGAGAGATGGCTTAGTGGTTAAGTGCTTGCCTGTGAGGCCTAAGGTCCCTGGTTTGAGGCTTGATTCCCCAGGACCCACGTTAGCTGGATGCACAAGGGGGGTGCACGCATCTGGAGTTCGTTTGCAGTGGCTGGAAGCCCTGGCGAGCCCATTCTCTCTCTCTCTCTGTCTCTCTCTACCTGCCTTTCTCACTCTGTCTGTCGCTGTCAAATAAATAAATAAAAAATGAACAAAAAAATTTTAAAAAGAAAGAAAAAGGCTGGGCATGGTGGTGCACGCCTTTAATCCCAGCACTTGGGAGGCAGAGGTAGGAGGATCACAGTGAGTTCGAGGCCATTCTGAGACTACATAGTGAGTTCCAGGTCAGCCTAAGTAGAGTGAGACCCTACCTCAAAAAAAAAAAAAAAAAAAAAAAAAGAAAGAAAGAAAGAAAGAAAGAAAGAAAGGAAGGAAGAAAGAAAGAAAAATAAAAACTAGGGTGATGCCCATTCTTATGTAGGAGAGAGTGAGTCCCCAATGGAGCCCTAACATAAAATCAATTTGCTCATGTTAATCATTGTTCCTGTGTTAAATCTCCTTGGTAGGGACCTAGGGAAGAAGGCCATTTATACATTGGAGGACCTGAGTGTAGGACAAATAACAATGGCTTTTGTTATTAGACAATTAACTTTTATTAGTTTAACTTTTATAACCTTTTATTAGCAACTTATATTTTAACCTGTCATTTATAACTCTATTGCTTTGGAGTATATAAATCATTTCTATCTAAAACATCATCTGATAGTTGTAACGAGCAGTAAAACACTTGATCAGTCAGTCATGTGTGCTGGCAACAAACCCAAATTAAACAGTCTATCAAAGATTTCACTTATTATAATAGGTGCTTAAGCCCATCTAAATTTTTGACCTTTTATTTAAGTCTGTAAAGCAGTCTAAATCAGAGTTGAATTTTAGAATCTCTTTTAGTACTCAGGTTTTCTTAAATTTATTATTTTTTTATGAGAGAGGGGGTGGGGAGGAGAGAGAATTGGCGTGCTAGGGCCTCCAACCACTGCAGTTGAACTCCAGATGTGATGCCTTGTCCCCATGTGAGACCTTGTGCACCTGCGTCACCTTGTGTGTTCGGCTTACGTGGGATCTGGAGAGTTGAACGTGTGTCCTTAGGCTTTACAGGCAAGTGCCTTAATTGCTAAGTCATCTCTCCAGTCCTGTACTCAGCTTTTTAAATATGAATGCTCAGTTGAGGAGTAGTACTCAACTGTGGAAATCTTCTAAAATGAATCAAAACAAATGAATGCTTAGAAAATTAATAATTTTTTTTTTTTAATATAGGGAAAAGCTAAGGGGAGTAGAAGAAAATTTAAAGTTGGGTATGGTGGCACATGTCTAATTCCAGCACTTGGGAAGCTGAGGCAGGAAGATTGCAGGGACCAGTGTAATTTATCAACTTATTTGTTTTTATAGCACTGTGGTTAGGACCCAGGGCATCAAGCCTGCTAGGCAAGTACTCTACCACTAAGCTATATCCCCAGCCCAAAAGAAAATTTAAAACAAAAAAGCTATAATTAATAACCTGAAGTATACGAGCTTATCTTAAATTATTTTGTAATTTATGATGTAGGAACAACTAGGAAGTAAGAAAAAAGCTCTTAGAAATAAAATGTGTGGGCTGGAGGGATGGCTTAGCGGTTAAGGCGTTTTCCTGTAAAGCCAAAGGACCCAGGTTCGATTCCTCAGGACCCATGTTAGCCAGATGTGCAGTGGCTGGAGGCCCTGGTGTGCCCATTCTTTCTCTCTCTGTCAAATAAACAAGTAAAATATTTTTAAGAAAAGAAATAAAATGTGTGATAGCACAAGTAGAACACTGTAGTCACAGCATTCAAAGACCCTGCTAAGTGTCCAGTTAAGAGACCAAAAAGACTGAGAAAAGCTATGATGTGGGGGTTTGAGTCAGGTGTCCCCCATAAACTTAGGCGTTCTGGATGCTAGTTTCCCCAGATGATGGCAATTGGAAATTAATGCCTCCTGGAGGCAGTGTATTGTTGGGGGCGGGCTTACGGTTGTTATAGCCAGTGTCCCCTTGCCAGTGTTTGGCATACTCTCTTGTTGCTATGGCCCACCTTATGTTGGCTGGGGGTGATGTCCATCCTCTGTTCATGTTGTCATTTTTCTCTGCTGTCAAGGAGCTTCCCCCTTGAGCCTGTAAGCCAAAATAAACCTCCTTTTTCCCACAAGTTGCTCTTGGTTGGTGATTTCTACCAGCAATGCAAACCTGACTGCAACATATGACTTAAGAAATGAGAGAATTAGCTGGGCGTGGTGGCGCACGCCTTTAATCCCAGCACTTGGGAGGCAGAGGTAGGAGGATCGCTGTGAGTTCGAGGCCACCCTGAGACTACATAGGTCAGCCTGGGCTAGAGTGAGACCCTACCTCAAAAAACAAAAAACAAAAACAAAAAACAAACAAAAAAAAAGAAATGAGAGAATTAATTTATAGGTTCCATATCTTAGTAGTAGGTGCTTCAGGAAGAGAAAGAAAATTTTACTGAAAAAATATAAGAACATTATCGAACTTGTAATGATTACAACAATTTTTTTCATCCTTAATTTGTGATTTTTTTTAATCTTAAAAGGTATAAAATGGAGATTTAAAAAAAATTTTTATTAACATTTTCCATGATTATAAAAAAAATCCCATGGTAATTCCCTCCCACACACACACTTTCCCCTTTGAAATTCCATTCTAAAATGGAGAATTTTTTTAAAGTAAATGTTGCAAAGGAAAAGAAAATTGTCTAAAACAGAAGGATATAAACGTCTAGGGTTGAAAGGGCCTACCAAATGCCCATGAGTGAGTGGGAAGAGAGAGACTGTCAACAAATATTTCGGTAAATTTCACTCCATGAGGAGTCCCTATGATCAAGCATTGAAAAAGGGTTTATGTGCGGAAGTAGGAATCCAAAGGAACCTCAGGTACTCAGCAACACTGGAACTAGAAAATGGTTTCTGCTTAGAATATGAATATTTACTTAGTAAACTTCATCAGGCATAAGGAAATAAGATAATATCCAAGCATAAAAGGACTCAATTTTAGCTCACCTATTCACTTGTGAAGACAGCAAGAAAGAGCTCTTAGAAACGAAATATGTGACAGCAGAAGTAGAAAACTTCAGCTAGCGCATCACCGGAGGATCTACTCTGCACACAGGGCAGCTGACCATACGAGAGGCTGACCCCAGAACAAAAGCGATGTGTTGCTCTAAGAAGATGGGTGAGGCTGTTAAGTCATTGTGCTTGCCTGCGGAGATGAGTTTGTTGAGGAACTGGTGATGGATATTTTTGAACTAAGCCAATAGCAGCAAGGCAAAATATTAAGCCTAAGTTAGGAAAGAATTTTATAAGAAAGGAAATAAAACTGCATGCCTCTTTTTAACAGTATTTACAAAATACTATAATCATTGAATACAGAATGGCTGTCCAGATTTTTTGGGGAGAAGGGGAGAGAGCATGTTTATATTGAAAGGTAGGAAGGGTGTTACAGTCAGCTTCATGTTGTTCTGAGAAAACACCCAGTCATGAGCAGCTTGTGGGAGGGAAGGGTTTATTTTGGCTTATAGACTTGAAGAGGAGCTCTATGATGGCAGGGAAAACGATGGCATGAGCAGAGCATGGACATCACCCCCTGGCCAACATCAGGTGGACAACAGCAACAGGAGAGTGTGCCAAACACTGAAGGGGAAGCTGGCTGTGACACCCATAAGCCCGTTCCCAACATCACACTGCCTCCAGGAGGCCTCAGTTCCCAAACTGCCACCAGCGGGGGGCCTAACTTTCAGAACAAATAAGTTTATGGGGGCACCTGAATTAAGCCACCACAAGGGGCATATCAGAAACCTAATTCTTGGCTGGGTGTGGTGGTGCATGCCTTTAATCCCAGCACTCAGGAAGCAAAGGTAGGAGGATCACCTTGAGTTCAAGAATACAAAATAAATTCCAGGTCAGCCTGGGCTAGAGCAAGACCCTACCTAGAAAAACCAAATAATAATAATCATAATTTTTTAAAAGGTTAATTCTTGTCTTCTACAACAAGAGAAATCACTAATACCTAAGGTAGATGGAAGATCATGTTTATGTTATACCATGGCCGTCACACTCATGAACTCACAGTGGCTATGGTTTCCTGTGTAAGATTGATGTCAGTGGAAGAAGGGTTTTACCTGACTCCACACCTCCCATAGTAGCTAACATCAGCTTGTGGTTGCTGGAGAGAGGGCGCGTGTTCATCAGTGGTGTAGCCACTGGCAAGTTACCCACTCTACAGTAAACAGCCTTCTACACATGATCATGCAGCCTGCTTAAACCTGCTTAACTTAGTGGGTAAAAAACAAAGGCATGAAAATAAGATGGGGACTAGTAAGGAAGAAGGGTGTGCTTAGTTGGAGGGCTAAAGGAATAAGAGAGGGTAACTGGGGAGAATAAGATCAAAATATGTTGCTGTATTGTATACATTATGATAATGTCAAAACTTAAAATGTCAGTGTTGACATATTCCTTATAAATAACAAGTCAGTGCTAGAAGAAATACTTAAAAATGTGGATGCTTGTGAAAAGCTTGGCGAATGGTGGAGAGAGCAGGGGCCTAATTTGTTAAAACATCTTCTCTTGTGTGCTGCTGGACTTAAGGAAAATACATGCACTGTAAACCTACACTGCATGTAAAATGTCTTCTTAGCTACAAAATAAAGGATGTATGCAGGTAGTCACTGGTCAGACATTGCATAATCACTCAAGTTTCAGAAACGCCTTGTCTTTATATCTGCCTCTTGGAGGTTCGTAGTGTCATTGTGTATTACAGGTTCTAAGAATTTCCTGTAGGATAGACATTTATTTGACTCTTGCATTTCACAACTAACTTGCTTACAGGACTAGTTTGCCTGTGGTACATATGGCATATTAGTATTCTGTATAACACTGAGAAGTTTTAAGTGATGAACTTCAAAGAAGAGTGTCCTAAAAAAATAAAAACCCTGCCTTTTAAACATATAAAATGTATAAAATGTTAGTGACTTTTTTCAGTGTGTGTGTGTGTGTGTGTGTGTGTGTGTACATGCGCATGTGCATGTTCAGGTGAAGGTGTTGTGTGCCATGGTAAGTATGTGAAGGTCAGAGAACAACCTTGTGTGTTGGTTCTTGCCTTCCACCTTATTGGAGGCAGGGTCTTTCTGTGTCTGCAGACACCTGGCTCTCTGACCAGGAAGCTTTCTGGGATCCTTCTGTGTCCACTTCCCATCTCATCTAGAAGTGCTTGCATTAGAGACTTGCAGTACGTGGGTTCTGGGATCTGAACTCAAATCCTCAACATTTCTCCACTGAGCTGTTTCCCACAAGTTTTACTTTTCTTGTTCTGAATCAGATAATATATTATACAAAATATTGGATATATGATACATGTATGAATATATATGTCTTAAACAAACAATATCCATATACCCTTTGGGTTTCCTAAAAATCTAGATAGCTAGATGTAATTGGGAGATGGGAGAGAGAATTTCTTGTATTTCTACATTGCTAATGGTTTCTGCAGTGGCTCCTACTTACCTTCTCGTTCATCCATTCACTCTTTTTTTTGTTTGTTTGTTTGTTTTTGTTTTTTGAGGTAGGGTCTCACTCTGGCTCAGGCTGACCTGGAATTCACTTTGTAGTCTCAGGGTGGCCTTGAACTCACCATGATCATCCTACCTCTGCCTCCAGGTGCTGGGATTAAAGGCGTGCGCCACCACGCCCGGCTATCCATTCACTATTTCATAGCCACACGGGGCAGAGCAGCAGTTATTGGACTTGAGAAGAAGATTGAGTTGCATGAAATCAGCTTACATGGGACATGAGGGATGCAGACAATGAAGTGTATTAAAAATTAAGTCTTAGGTAATAAACTAGACTTTGAAGAAAATGGAATGCTGTGATAATGGTGAGAAAAAGAATGGATTCAGGCTGGAGAGATAGCTTAGTGGTTAAGCGCTTGCCTGTGAAGCCTAAGGACCCCGGTTCGAGGCTCGGTTCCCCAGGTCCCACGTTGGCCAGATGCACAAGGGGGCGCACGCGTCTGGAGTTCGTTTGCTGGAGGCCCTGGCGCGCCCATTCTCTCTCTTCTCTCCCTGTCTGCCTCTTTCTCTCTCTGTCACTATCAAATAAATAAATACAAATAAACAAAAAAATATTTAAAAAATTAAAAAAAAGAATGGATTCCTTTAGGTAGGCTGAGCAGAAAGAAGGCCTTTCTGAGGAGACCTGAGTAAGAAGGGTCTCAGCTCATACAGCTCCAGGTGGGAGGGATGATAGGCCCAAATCTCATGAGACATGAGTAGCAGATGGAGTGAGGAGGAAGAAGTAGAGCTAAAGAGAAATGTGGGCTCTCAGCCTTGTAACTCAGCTCCTCCCGGCATTCCTTGAATGCTAGTTGAAATTCTCTCACAATGATTGATTGTATTACACTTAAAAAAGATCTGTGCTTGGTGACACATATCTCTAATCCCAGTACGTGGAAGATGAGGCTGGAGGATTGTGCATTTGAGGCCAATCTGGGCTACATAGTGAGACCCTGTTGCAAGAAAATGAAGCGAAGGCAGAAAGCATACACCATGTACAAGAAAATAATTGATTTTTGTGAGATGTGTGGGTGCATGTTCGTGTGCATGCAAGTGTATGTATGTTTGCAGGTGTGGGTACATATGCATGTGGTGGCCTGAGGACAAACTTAGGTATCATGCCTTCAGATGCTGTCCACCTTTTTTGAGATGGTCTCTCATTGACTTGGAACTCACCTAATTAGACCAGACTGCCTGGCTAGCAAGCAAGCCCCAGTGGTCCACCTATTTCCTCCCCAGTGCTGGGATTACAAGTGCATGCCACCATGCTTGACTCTTAAAACAAAACAACATGGTTTGGGTGATTGAGCTGAGGTCCTCACAGTTACAAGTACTTTATCAACTAAGCTGTCTCTCTGGCCCAAGGATATAATTTAAAACATTCTTATTTCCAAGCTTCCAGATCACTTGTGTTTTCCCCTTTAGTACAAAATATATTATTGCTTATATAAAAAATAGTTACCCCTTGAAACAGCAGTCTGAGCAATCTAGATTATTTATGACTCCTAATTTAAAAAAATATATATTTATTTGTAAGCAGAGGGAGAGAGAGAATGTGCCAATGCCTCTTACACTGCAAGCAGACTTTAAATACATGCACCACTTTGTGCATCTGGCTTTATATGGGAACTGTGGAATTGAATCTGGGTTGTCTGGGTTTGCAAGAAAGTGCCTTTAACTGCTGAGCCATCTCCCCATGCCTGGTTTGTAATTTTAACATGGTCTTTTGGTTTGAGGGCATACTAGCCTATAGGATCCCCCTTTCACTGATGTATTGATATATTGAGATCCTCTCTCCTATGAGTGGCATTCCCTGTTCTGTTGATTAGAGTCTGTGCATGTGTTTTAAGAGAGCCATTAGTCTTTTTCCTTTAGGCTTATAGATCCATTACAGATCACGATAAGGGGCCATATCTTTTTTTGTGTATGTTTATTTCATGGTAATGTAGTTAAACTGAAGAAAACCTTTAGAACAAAGTGTAAAAGGCATGCGAAACGTTACAACAGATCTCTAGTGATGTTTGATCAGCATGTTCTGGAGGGTAATCTTCTAAACTCCTAGGTTGCAAGAAGTCTGTTGATCCAACCTGGGCAGGTTATTTGGCCAAAGATCCTTGGCAAGTGCACCTCAGAGAGTGGGAGGTTGTGCAGGAGTGTGGTACACATCTAGGGGGGTGTTTTAGTTACCTGTTGCTGGGACAGGGACATGACCAAAAGCAGTTGATGGGAGGAAAGCTTTTATTTTATTTTATTTTGGCTTACAGTCTCAAGGAGAAGCTTCATGATGACAGGGAAAAGATCGTAGAGCAGAGGCTAGACATCACCCCCTTGCTACAGCAGGTGGAAAGTAGCAGCGGGAGAAAGAGCCAGTCTCAAGCAAGGGAGAGCTGGTTATAATATCCCTAAGCCCACTCCCCCACCCAATGAATACACCTCCTCCAGCAAGGCTGTACCTCCCAAATTGCTATCAGCTGGGGAACAAACCTTTAGAGCGTGACTGGAGATGCGATTGAGTCTCAGCAGTTAAAGGTGCTTGCGAAGCCATATGGCTGGGTTCATTTCCCCAGTATCTACATAAAGCTAGATGCACAAAGTGGTGCCTGCATCTGAAGTTTGTTTGTAGTGGCATGAGGCCCTGGCATGCTCATTCTCTCTCATAAATAAATAATAATACATACACTAGACTTGGGGCAATGTGATGGGATTTGACAGATAGGAAGTGACTGTGGAGAGCACTGTAATCGCCGTAGCGTGCCGGCTGTCAGGAAGGCCTCAGGATGCAGTGGAGAGTGGGACCAAGGGGAGCAGACAGGTGAGGACCTGTGGAGACCAAGGCAGTTAGAGTTGATAGGATGCAGTACTACCCAAGGGGAGAGAGCATCTCCGAAAGAGAATCCCAGAAATGTGGAGGGGGCCCCCTGGACTATTCCACTGAGGTCTAATGATGCATGTGAGGAGCTGTGCCAGCTGCGGAGAGCATGCCCAGAAGCACCAGTTACCAAGACCAGTTCCTGTTGTCAAAAGCCATGTGAAACACAATGCCAGGGCCAGGGGAAGTGCTCAGGAAGGGCTTTTCAGGGAGTGTACCTGGGTTCCCGGCCCTGACAGCTCTGCTCCAGATCTCTGTATTGAAGCACAAGGATCACATCTATAAGATCAAAATTTGCAACTAAGCAGTATCCCAAAGAAAGCTCAGAAGTATTGGTAGAAACACAAAAATAGTCTGCACTCAGCAAGAGAAATCCCAGTGTCTGGCATGTAGGCAAAGATTAGTACGTAAACATTGTGGAGGACAGCCTGTCAGTCAGAACCGTTCAGAGCTGACACAGATGTTAGAATTATCCCAGGTGTGGTAGTGCACGCCTTTAATCCCAGCACTTGGAAGGCAGAGGTAGGAGATCACCTTGAGGTCAAAGATACTCTGAGACTGCATACTGAATTCCAGTTCAGCCTAGGCTAGAGTGAAATCCTTCCTCAAAAAATAAAATAAAATAAAAATTTACCTGAGAAGATAATGAGATAATGAAAAGATTTACTGCAACTGTATTCTGTAAATTCAGAAAGTTAAGTAGAAGTAGGGAAAATATTTTTATTTTTATTTTATTTTTTTCCCTTTTCTAAAAAAAATTTATTAGCATTTTCCATGATTATTAAAAAAATCCCATGGTAATTCCCTCCCTCCCCCCACACTTTCCCCTTTGAAATTCCATTCTCCATCATATTACCTCCCCATTACAATCACTGTACTTACATATATACAATATCAACCTATTAAGTACCCTCCTCCCTTCCTTTCTCTTCCCTTTATGTCTCCTTTTTAACTTACTGGCCTCTGCTACTAAGTAGGGAAAATATTTTTAAAGGCCCAAACTTTCATCTCTTCTCTATTTTCTCCTTTTATTTCCTCCTTCCTACTAGATGCTAGATTCCTACGTGATTAAGTAAAAGAAACTTGAAATTTGTAGTTTATTATATTTATTAAAATTTGGTGATCACACCTGGCAGGCCAGTGACCTCTTGAATACAAGCGGAGCTATAATATTGTTGACTTCATTAATGTGTAATCATATCTTTCATTTTCTTTGAAAACTAAACCAATGAGTTGGCAAGAATTAAACCCTTGCTTTGGCAGGGAGCAACCTATTGACTTTGTGACATGACATCGTCATCTACCGAGATCACACTTGAGAACTCCACAATTGAATTACAAAAATAAAAATAAAAATAAATCCTCTGTATTTTAAGTAAGTTTATGATGTTGGACCACAGTGATAGCTTTTCTATGCCACCAGTGGGCTGTGGGTTGGACATGCCTGCTGAGTCTAAAGTGTCTTGGCAGTTGGAGACATTATATAGAGTCACCAGAACAGATGTAGCTAGGACAAGGAACAGTTTTTAGATCCTGGGATGACAGTAAATACAGTTTAGTACTGGTATTTGAATTGCTTCAAGCTTTATTTTGAACTATGAGTGGCTACTTGTCATCAGTATTAAATAGTTTATCCTGAGTTCTCTTTTATTTTGTTTTGTTCAGACTGGCCTCATACTCACTGTGGCCAAGGATGGCCTTGAGCTCCTGATCTTTCACCTTTGCCTCCCCATTGTGACTTCTGTTTTTCAGAGATGCTTTCAAATGCATGAAATGAGTTATTCTAGTTTTCACCTGAGATGTAGTAAACACCAGCATTTCTTCTATTTCCTGTTTTCTTTAGAGACTTGGAGAGGAGATGGGCAGAGGTTTGCTTAGCATCTGTCCTCCTGCTCTGCCACTGGTGGCAGGAAAAGGTGGAGTGCTTCCCCTGCTCCTGTCTGTCCCTTGTCCTGTCTGGGCTATATTGCAGCAGTGACTTTTCTTTCTTATTTTTTAAAAAAAAATTCTTTGTTCATTTTTATTTATTTATTTGAGAGCGACAGACAGAGAAAGAGGCAGAGAGAGATAGAGAGAGAGAGAATGGGTGCGCCAGGTCTTCCAGCCACTGCAAACAAACTCCAGATGTGGGCCCCCTTGTGCATCTGGCTAATGTGGGTCCTGGAGAATCGAGCCTCGAACCAGGGTCCTTAGGCTTCACAGGCAAGTGCTTAACCGCTCAGCCCTCTCTCCAGCCCTGGCTTTTCTTATGACTAAGAAAAGAGGTCTGGCTGGGCATGGTGATGCACACCTTTAATCCCAGTACTCAGGAGGCAAAGGTAGGATGATCACTGTGAATTGAAGGCCAGCCTGGAACTACAGTGAGTAAGTTCTGGATAAATCGAGCTATAGTAAGATCCTACCTCAAAACAAAACCATTCTTAGGGTTGAAGAGATGGCTTAGAGGTTAAGCACTTGCCTGTCAGGCCTAAGGACCCCAGTTCGAGGCTCGAGTCCCCAGGACCCACATTAGCCAGATGCACAAGGGGCGCACGCATCTGGAGTTCCTTTGCAGTGGCTAGAGGCCCTGGCGTGCCCATTCTCTATCTATCTATCTGCCTCTTTCTCTCTCTGTCTGTCACTCTCAAATAAAAAAAAGAAAAAAAAAAAAACATTCTTAGCCATTCAAGAAAGAACCAGTTCAAAAGGATGACTATAGTCTTTAGTTCAGACAGAGAAAATTGGTCCTGTCATCTTTACAGAGGGCATGAATTCATTCACTGCTGAAGCAGGTTGATGTGAGATTGCAAAGTAGAACATTTCCTCCTAAATTGATCAACATTTTTCTTTTTATATATTTATTTTAATTTGTTTTGAGAGAGAGAGAGAGAGAGAATTGGCGCACCAGGGCCTCAGCCACTGATATTGAGCTGTAGATGCTTGTGCCATTTAGTGGGCATGTGTAACCTTGTGCTTGCCTCACCTTTGTGAGTCTGGTTAATGTGAAACCTGGAGAGTAGAACATGGGTCCTTAGGCTTTGCAGGCAAGTGCCTTAACCACTAAGCCATCCCTCCAGCCCAAACTATTTTTTTATGAGCTTTTATTTACAAATAATGTTGAAAATGTCTTGTTGGGTAGGCGCTATATGAGGAATAAATTCCCACAGGGACTTTTCAGATACTCTGGAGAGAATTAACCTCAAGCAGGAAGGAACCCAACTTTTCCTACCTGGTACCAAACTACCTTCTGCTGTGGTGACCACTAGCCTAACATCCTGTAAGAGTACACCATTTTAGGTAGCCACTGTGTGACTCTAGAATGCTGGAGATGCTAGGCCTGGTGATATATAGATGAGTGGTAGGTAGTCCTTTCTGAGAGTACTTTGGTAAGGTATTTCCTAGAACCAAGTAGTCATTGTAGTAGATTTTGTCTACTTGCCACAACAAAGTAACTCTGTTTAACTATGCTCTGTACAGAAAGTACCGCTGATCATGGCTTTGAACAGTGTTCTCCTAAACACTTTCAAATGTGAAGGGAACTTAGAGTTGACTTTATAGCTGAAATTTTAAGTATGATATTTGTATTGTCTTATTATCAGGGACTGTCCTAGAGTAGCTGTTTAATATTTAGAGTGCTTCCATATATGAAATGATTGTGTTTATGGAGACACTTGTCCAGTGGCTCCAACATATCTATCTATCTATCTATCTGTCTGTCTGTCTGTCTATCTACCTACCTACCTATCTATCTATACATACATATATATATATATGTATGTGTATATATATATATATATATATGTATATATACACACACACACACACACACACACACACACTATAGTCTACATATATATATATATATATTCTTCTGATAATATCTCATAGATATATTTATCAATGTGATATTAAAAATAAAGAAACCCCTGCTCTCATACCCTGTAGAGAAAATAATTAGACACAGTTTCATCCTTTTGATTGTGATATATATATTATATTTATATATATTATTTTTTTGTTGTTGTTGTTGTTTGTTTTTCGAGGTACAGTCTCACTCTAGCCCAGGCTGACCTGGAATTCACTATGGAGTCTCAGGGTGGCCTCAAACTCACAGCAGTCTTCTACCTCTGCCTCCCGGGTGCTGGGATTAAAGGCGTGTGCCACCATGCCCAGCTGTGATATTATTATTATTTTTTTTAATGATAGTAACAATTTTTTTAATTATTTATTTATGTATTTATTTGAGAGCGACAGACACAGAGAGAAAGACAGGTAGAGGGAGAGAGAGAGAATGGGCGCGCCAGGGCTTCCAGCCTCTGCAACGAATTCCAGACAGGTGCGCCCCCTTGTGCATCTGGCTAACGTGGGACCTGGGGAACCGAGCCTCGAACCGGGGTCCTTAGGTTTCACAGGCAAGCGCTTAACCGCTACGCCATCTCTCCAGCCCATGATATTATTTTTTAGTGTTTAAGTTTCAGCGTTCATTAGACTAAATTTTGAAAAGGTATTTGCTGAATTCAGTAAGTTTTATAATATGCTAAACCCAAAAGATAGCATTTTAATTCTACTTATGTGATCTTCTGAAATAATACTAAATAAACTATGAAAAAAAGTCTTATATACCACTGAGCCCTACTTCCAGTTCCAACAGATCACTTTCAAATGCAATAATATGTGAGCAAGACTTAAGAAGAATCAAGTATGTTGTAATTACAACAGAATTCTTTGCATATCATGGATATTAAGCCTCTGTCAGATATACAGCTGGCAAAGATCTTCTCCCATTCTGTAGGTTGCCTCTTTGCTCTATTCACAGTGTCTTTTGTATATACAAAAGCTTTTTAGTTTTATGAGGTCCCAGTGGTTGGTTAGTGGTTCTATTTCCTGAACAAGTGGTATTATATTCAGGGAGCCTATGCCAGTATGTTGAAGGGATTCCTCTGCTTTTTCTGCTAGCAGTTTTAGAGTTTCAGTTCTGATATTAAGGTCTTTGATTCACTTGGAGTTGATTCTTGTGCTTGGAGAGAGAGAAAAATCTATTTTAATTCTTATACGTGTAGATATCCAGTTTCCCCAGCACCATTTGTTAATGAGGCTGTCTTTCTTCCAATGAATATTCTTGGCATTTCTGTCAAGTCAGAGGGCTGTAGCTGTCTACATATATCTGGGTCCTCTGTTCTATACTGTTGATCGATGTGTTGTTTTTGTGCCAGTACAATGCTGTTGTTGTTACTGTGGCTCTGTAATATAGATTAAATCAGGTATGGTGATACCCCTAGCCTTATTTTTGTTGCTGAAAATTATTTAGGTTATTTTATTTTTTTGTGCTTTCAAATAAATTTTATGAATTTTTTCCCTATTTCTATGAAGAAAACTATAGGAATTTTGATGGGGATTGCCTTAAATGTATAGATTGCTTTTGGTAAGATTGCCATTTTCACAATATTGATTCTTCCAATCCAAGAACATGGGATGTCTTTCCATTTCCTAGTGTCTTCTGAAATTTGTCTCTTGAGTGAGTGTTATGAAGTTTTCATTGTAGAGATGCTTCACTTTCTTTCTTTCTTTCTTTTTTTTTTTTTTTTTTGGTTTTTCGAGGTAGGGTCTCACTCTGGTCCAGTCTGACCTGGAATTAACTCTGTCATCTCAGGGTGACCTTGAACTCATGGCAATCCTCCTACCTCTGCCTCCAGGAGTGCTGGGATTAAAGGCGTGTGCCACCACACCCAGCCACTTTCTTGATTAGGTTGATTCCAAGGTACTTTCTTTTGTGAATGGGGTGACTGCCTGATTTCATCCTCAGTATGTTTGTTGTTAGTATATAGGCAAGTTGCTGATTTTTGTGTGTTTATTTCATATCCTGCCATGTTGCTAAAAGTGTTTATCAGCTCTAATAGGTTGCTGGTAGAGTTTTCAGGGTTCTTTATGTATAGAATCATATCATCTACAAATAATGATAGTTTGATCTCTTCCTTTCAAATTTGTGTCCATCTTATTTTATTTATTTATATTTTTTGGTTTTTTGAGGTAGGGTCTCATGCTAGCCCAGGTTGTCCTGGAATTCACTATGTCATTTCAGGCAAACTCACTGTGATTCCTTTTACCTCTGACTCCTGAGTGCTGGGACTAAAGGCATGTGCTACCATGCCTGGCTATATCCCTTTATGTGTGTCTCTTGCCTTATTGCTATACCTAAGACTTCCAGTACTATATTAAATAAAAGTGGGGGCAGTGGACACCCTTGTCTTGTTCCTGATTTTAGTGAAAAAGCTTCAAGTTTTTTTCTAATTTAGTATATGTTAGGGCTGTAGGTTTGTCATAATCAGCCTTTATTATGTTGAGATATGTTCCTTCTATTCCTAGTTTCTTTACAACTTTTACCATGAAGGGATATTGGATTTTGTCAAATGCCTTTTCTCCATCTGTTGAGATAATCATGTGATTTTTGTCCTCAGTCCATTTTTATAGTATATTACATTAAGCAATTTGTATATGTTGTACCATCCCTGCATCTCTGGGTTAAAGCCTACTTGGTTGAGGTGAATGATCTTTTTGATATATTCTTGTATTCTGTTTGCCAGTATTTTGTTGAGAATTTTTGCATATATGTTCATAAGGGAGATTGGTTTGTAATTTTTTTTTGTTTGTTTTGTCTTTGTCTGGTTTTAGTATCAGAGTTGTGCTGGCTTCATAGAAGGAGTTTGGTAGAGTTCCTTCCTTTTATATTTTATAGAAAATTTTCAGAAGCATTGGTGTGTGTTCTTCCATGAAGGTCTGGTAAAATTCACCAGTGAATCTATCTGGACCTGGACTTTTAGTTGGGAGATTAATTTTTTACTTATCTCTTTGAGAGAGAGGGGGGGGAAAAAAGAGGCAGAGAGTGAATGGGCATGCCAGGGCCTTCAGCCACTGTATACAAACTCCAGATGCATGTGTAACCTTACACATCTGGCTTACATGGGTCCTGGGGAATATAACCCTGGTCTTTTGGCTCTGTAGGCAAACACCTTAACTGCTAAGCCATCTTCCCAGCCCCTTACTGGGAGATTTTTTTTTTAATAACTGTTTTGATTTCCTTGCTTGTTATAGGTCTGTTTAAATGGTTTATGTCATTTTGATTTAATTTTGGTAGGTCATATAAATCAAGAAAAATCACTCATTTCTTTCACTTTTTCAAATTTAGTGCAGAATATGTTCTTAAAGTATTTCCTCATGATTTTCTGAATTTCATGGGTATCTGTTGTAATGGTGCTTTTTTATGTCTAATTTTATTGATTTGTGTTTCTCTGCTTTTGGTCAGATTTGCTAAGGGTTTATCAGTCTTGTTTATCCTTTCAAAGAACCAACTCTTTGTTTTATTGATGCTTTGGATATTTTTTTCTATTTCATTCATTTCTACCTTAATCTTTATTATTTCTTCCCATCTACTGACTTTTGGTTTGCCTTGTTCTTCTTTTTCCAAGATCTTAATTAAGTTGTTTACTTGTGTCCTTTCTAATTTATTTATTTATTTATTTATTTTTTGGTTTTTTGAGATAGGGTCTCACTCTAGCCAAGGCTGACCTGGAATTCACTGTGCAATCTCTGGGTGGCCTCGAACTCACGCGATCCTCCTACCTCTGCCTCCCAAATGCTGGGATTAAAGGTGTGCGCCACCACGCCCAGCTCTCTAATTTCTTAATATGGGCACTTAAAGCTATAAATTTCCCTTTTAGGACTGCCTTCATTGTGTCCCAAAGATTTTGGTATGTTGTTTTCTCATTATGATTTGATTCTATGAACTTTTTGATGTCCTTATTGATTTCTTCATATACCCATTCATCCTTTAGTAGTGTACTATTTAGTTTCCATGATTTTGTCTATGCTGTATAGCTTTTCTTGCTGTTGATTCATAGTTTAATCCCATTGTGATCAGATAGACAGCAAGGAATTATTTCAGTTTTCCTGTATTTGTTAAGGTTTGCTTTGTGTCCTAATGTATGATCTGTTTTAGAGAACATCCCATGTGATTCTGAAAAGAATGTGTATTCTGCAGCATTTGGATTGAATTTTTTGTATGAGCTTCATTTAATCCAGATGGTTCTCTGTTTATTTTTTACCAGGGTGACCTGTCAGTTGATGAGAGTGGTATATTGAAATCACCCACTACAATTGTGTTTGGTGTTATCTGTGACCTTAAATCTAACAGTGTGTGTTTGAAATTGAGAACCCCATGTTAGGTGCATATAGGTTTAGAATTGTAACATTCTCCTGTTGAATTGTTCCTTTAATCAGTATAAAGTGACCTTCTTTATCTTTCCTATCTAATGTTGGTTTGAAGTCTATCCTGTCAGATAGTAGGATCGCAACATCTGCTTGTTTTCTTTCCAGGCCAATTTGTTTGAAATGCCATTTCCTATCCTTTCACCTTAAGATAATGTCCATCTTTTATGGAAAGGTGAGTTTCTTGGAGGCAACAAGTAGAAGGACAATGCCTTTTAACCCAGTGTGCAAGCCTGCATGTTTTGGTTGGGGAACTGAAGCCATTAGACATTAAGAGTTATTATTGAAAGGTGTGCATTTATTCTTGCCACTCTCCTTATTTTGTAATACTTCCTCTTTTTCCTTTACTGTCTGGTATTAAATATTATTTGAGTATGTTTTATTTTTTCCTGTTTCCTTATGTTTATGTTTTTCTTTCTCTTCTGTAGAGCTTGTTTAATGGTCATATATTCCTTTAGCCTATTTTTGTTGTGGAATGTCCTTATTTTTCTGTCAATTTAGATGGATAGCTATGCTGCATAAAGTAATCTTGATTGACAGGTACTGTATTTCAAAACATAGAGCAAATTATTCCAAGCCCTTCTTGTTTTTAAAGTTTGTGTTGAGTAAGCTACTGTTATCCTGATGGGCTTGCCTTTATTATATGTGACTTAATTATTCTGTCTGCTTTTAATATATTTTCTTTGATTTATGTGTTAGTAGTATAATTGCAATATGACAGTAAGAGGTTCTTTCCTGATTTTGTCTGTTTTGTGTTCTAAAGACTCACTGTGTCTCTATTGGCATTTCTTTCCCTATCTGGGGGAATTTTCTTTTATGATTTTGTTGAAAATACCTAGTATGCCTTTGGAGTGAAATTCTTCCTTCTAGTTTGTCTTTCTTTTTGTTGGACTGTATTAGATCTGCTACCATGTCTTCTGGTTTATATATTCTGTCCTCTCCTCCATCCATTCTACTAGTGAGACTTTCTTCAGAGTTTTCCATTTGACTTCCTTTGTTTTTCATTTCTAGTATTTCTGATTGGTATTTTTTCATTATTTCTATTTTCTTACTCATGTCTTGATCTTATTTCATTAAGTTGGTTTTCTATGTTATTTTAGGATTCTTTTAGGCATTTAGTTTCTTCTTTGATTCCTTTGATTTCTTCTTTGACTTCTTTGAACATAGATATAATCTTTTTTTTGGTTTTGTTTTGTTTTGTTGTTTTGGGGGGTAGGGTTTCACTCAAGCCCAGGCTGACCTAAAATTTTCTATGTAGTCTCAGGGTAGCCTGGAACTCATCATGATCTTCATACCTTTGCCTCCTAAATGCTGGGATTAAAGACATATGCCACCATACCTGACCATAGTCATTTTTTAAAATTCTTCGTCGGGCATTTTGTCTAAAACAGTCTCATTGGAAGTAATTTCTGATGGACTTATAATTTTTGGTAGAATTTTGATTTTTGTGTTTCTTGTATTATAATGTAGAGAGTTTTGCATCTTCAGTTAATTTGATGCTTGGGTTTTCTAATTATCTTCAGTATTATTAGACATGTAAATCTGACTTTATATATATTTTTTCAGGTTAGGAGCTAAAGGTGTCAGGGTGGCTCTTATTTTACTCATATAGTAACAGCAGAGGTGACCCTAGGTATTGAGTTTTCCTGCTGTTTAGTAAGCTGGGTGGACAAATTTCTGGCAAGTGCTAAAATTCAACTGAGCAATATACACATTCAATCAAAACCAGCATGGAGTGTTTATGAAAGAGTGGGGATTGAAACAAAGATATAAGCCAGGCATGGTGGCCCACATCTTTAATCCAGTACTTGGAAGGCAGAAGTAGGAGGATCACCATGAGTTTAAGGCCATCCTGAGACTACATAGTGAATTCCAGGTCATGCTGGACAAGAGTAAAACCCTACCTGGAAACAGACAAACAAACAAACAAAAACAAAGAGATAATCTGATAAAGTCCTTAGGAGTGTGGGTTTCCCTATACCCTTAATCCTGTCAACTGCAGGCTGAGATTTCTGATCTGAAATGGGTTTCTGGTCAGCCTGGAGCTGAGTGAGACCCTGCCTCCAATAATGACAGAAGGAAAGGACAAATCAGGCATGGTGGTGCACACCTTTAATCCCAGCATTTGGGAGGCAGAGGAAGGTGGATTGGTGTGAGATTACCTAGTTAATTCCAGATTAGTTTGTGCTAGAGTGAGATCCTACCTTGAGAAACCAAAAACAAAAAAAGACAAAGGCCCTGTAAATCAGGAAATGTCAAAGGCAATAATAGTCAACACCAAAGTATGGCTTATTTGACAGTTGTAAAGCTGACCAAGAATACATCAATCAAAATCTAACACATAACCTGCCCTGACATGGAAGGTGAGATTATCACTTCCAGTGCAGGCATATGTACCTAGCTTTGTGTAAGGAGGTCCTGTTACTTCTTGGGATGGCTTCCAATCTCATCTATACTGAGTACCCACCTTGGTTGTGCTGTGAACTTGGTTAGGCTGCTTGGCTTGCTGGATCTGGTGTGGTGATCGGCTGTGCTGGATGCTGTGTGGCTGGGAAGTGGTTCAATGGAGGCTCATGGAGGTGGCATTTGGGGAAGGGAGGCTGTGCAGGTACCTGAGCTGTACCATAGCTGCTCATGTGCTCCCATTTGTGTTCTCCTTTGGCAGCTGCTCACCTGGTCCCGACAGTCTTCCCCTTCAAGTCTCTTCACTTTGTTGGGAGGCTGGTGTGAGTGGAAAAACCCCTTCACCTGCCTTCCGCTTCTGTGGCTCCACTTAGGTAGGCCAGAAGGACGCGAAGAATGGGCTGTTGGTGCTCTGCGTCGGGAGCCAATTCTGCCTGGTTGCCTGCTGCTCTGCTGAGCTTGATGATTCCTTATACAACTTCAGTTTTCTGTAGAAGAGTGCATTTTTCTGTTTTTCTGCTTATCCCCCCCCCACCCAGCTGCTTTGGCATGGCTTCTATGCCACCGTCTTATCCAGAAATGTCAGAAATTTTACTCTTATGTGTACTTGCTCTCAAGTGAGTGGAAACTGATGCTTCTGTATCTGGGACACAACCTTTTTGGAGCCTTGAGAACTCGTCTTAGGCAGACCTGCCCTTTATTTGAGGATTATTATTCCAGAGTAAGGAACAATATGTACAAGAAGGAAATTATGTTCAAGGAAGTGGCCCTTCTTTTCAGCAGTATGTATCCTGGCGAGAAACTGTCCCTTGTTCCCTTTCCCTGGTGTGGTGGTGTGATTCAGTGTCCCCCATAATTTTAGGTGTTCTGAATGCTAGGTTCCCAGCTAATGGAGATTTGGGAATTATGGAATTAACACCTCCTGGAGACTGTATTGTTGGGGGAGGGCTCATTGGTATTATAGCCAGTTTCCCCTGCCAGTGGATTAACAAATTGTCACCCTGCCTGGTATTGTGGAGTATAAGAAATGCAGGAAAGAGAGGGTCATTGGATTTGCAACATGGTCTTGTGTTTTGGAAATGGCCATGGGCAGTGTGAAGCAGGGTTACCTGTGTGGAGACCTGATGGAGCTGTGAGGATGAACTGTGTGTTGCAGTGGAGACACAGTGGAAACGCAGAGACCACAGGATGGCTGCTAAGGAGAGCTGTAGGCCCCAGATGAAATTTTCTGGAACTGTGAGTAGCCTAGCTGGAGGGGCAGAATTGGAACTTGAGAGACTTGTTGCTGGTTAGAATTACCGGACTTGGAAACTTGTCAATGGCTAGAGTTGTTGGACTTGGAGCTACAGAGTTTGTTTGCCCTGGTTGTTTTAAATCTTGTATTGGTTGAATATTTATTTGCTATGCCAAATGTCATCTTTTGCAGTGTGAATGTTTATTTTGTGCCATTATGGTTTTTGTTTTTTTTTTTTTTTTTTGGCATTATGGCTCAGTTAAAAGACCTTGCATTTGGGGGATGTTTGAACATCATTGGGATTGATAAAATCTCTGGGGACTTTTAAAGTTGGACTGAATGCATTGTATTTTATATCATGTATGATTATCAGTTTATGGGGGCTAGGGGCAGAATGTAGTGGTTTGATTCAGGTGTCTATCATAAACAGGTATGCTGAATGCTAGGCTCAGCCTATAGAGATTTGGGAATTAACGCCTCTGGGAAGTAGTGCATTGTTAGGCTGCAGGTTTATGGATATTATAGCCAGTTTCCCCTTGCCAGTGTTTGGCACACTCTTCTGCTGCTATTGGCCACCTGATGTTGGCCATGAGGTGATGTGCACCCTCTGCTTGTGCCATTGTTTTTCCCTGCCATCATTGAGCTTCCCCTTGGGCCTGTAAGCCAAAATAACCCTTTTTTTCCCCCACAAGCTGCTCTTGGATGAATGATTTCTGCCAGCAGTACAAACTTGACTGCAACATCTGGGTACTTTTTTTTTCTGCCATCACAGCTAATTGCCCATGAACTTGGAAGTCTCCTTAGGTGGGACTGGACATGTGTGGTTAAACAGCTGGCTTTTGGGGCTGGAGAGATGGCTTAATGGCTAAGGCGTTTGCCTGCAAAGCTAAAGGACCTCAGTTCAATTCCCCAGGACCCACATAAGCCAGATGCACAAGGTGGCACATGTATCTGGAGTTTGTTTGCAGTGGCTGGAAGCCCTGATGCGCCCATTCTCATTCTCGCTCTCTCACTCTGCCTCTTTCCCTCTCTCAAATTATTAAAGATTTTTTTAAAAGGACCATTGTAAACAACAACAACAACAACAAAACCACATTGTTAAAAAAAAAAAAAAAAAGATGGCTTTTACTGACTGGCAAAACATCCAGGGACACAGCCACATCAAGCATTTCTATCCTTCAGGGATCCAGGAAGAGAAAACGGAAACCCTTTTCCCACAAGAGCACTGTGTTTTTGTCAAAGGTCTCTTATGTATTTGTCAATAAAGAGGGGCCCCTTGGGACTCAAGACACCATCATGACTTCAGTGTTGTTTTCCTGCCTCGCTTGGAGTTGAACACGAAGACTGTACAGCACACGCTGCTCTACCTCCTCTTCAGTCTTGAAGTGGTTCCTTCCTCCTCCTCTCCCTGTTTTTGCCTGTTTGAAATTACTGTGGCTGCCTATCTGGGAAAGATTTTTTTTCAGACCGAAGCTCAAGCCTCTAAGTACTGTGTTTAGTACCAGCATTTTTTTTTTATTTTTTTTATTTTTTTGAGGCAGAATGTTGCTCTAGCCCAGGCTGACCTGGAACTCGCTCTATAGCCTTGGCTGGCCTCAGACTCATGGTGATCCTCCTATTCATCCTCCTGAGAGCTGGGCTTGAAGGTGTGTGCCACCATGCCTGGCTCTGGTACCAGCATGTTGTCTATAGATTTTATACATGATTGTGCTGTCATGTTGCAGTTAAGCACAGTATGATATTTTCTGTTCAATTAAAAATTTTCATTTTTTTTTAAAAAGCCTTAGTATTTTACTCACCTCAACTTTTAGCTTGTTGGAGACAAGTAGCCAAGATGTCTGCTTTTGTCTACCACACCACTGGCACACTTAGTGCCTAGTTGGCAATGTTTGTTGGGAGCTGTGCTGCTTGGAACATGACATCCAAGTAAGAAGACCATTGAGAGAACAACTCCTTTAGTGTCATCTTTAGTAAAACAGGCCCTGGCAAGCATGTACCCAGGGCATGTGCTGCAGTGGAGTCTACCGCAGGAGTTCATCACTGGCTAGGAGAATGCTGCCAGTCACTATACCCATGGGCACCGCAGCATGCAGAGATCATTAACCTTATCTTGCACTGAATTAACAAGCTGACCAGTACTCAGGTCATCAGAACTTCTTGGTTTCTATAGCTGTAATGTGAGGGAACTGGCTCTGGATTCACCGCCTTGCTGATGGCACGTCTGTTTACCCATCTCTCCAGGTTTCTCCTGCTGTAGTTGAGTCTTACAACTTCATCCTTAACATGCACACCCACCCTGAAGCATTCTTGACTGTATTTTTATGGTAGATAATGAGGCCATCTGTGACATCTGCCATACACACCTCAGTGTTGAGAAGACACCTACACTAAGTGCCTTATTAACCACATTGTGTCTTCTAGCACCACTTCTCAGATTTGATCGATCCCCCAATGTTGATCTGACAGAATTTCAGTCCAACCTGGTTGTTTCTCCCTATCCCTGCATCCACTTCTCTCTGGCCACATATGGCCTTGCCATTTCTTCTGAGAACGTTTACCAGCTTTCTATAGCAGAGATTACCAGTACCTGCTTTGAGCCAGCCAGCCAGGTGATGAAATGTGATCCTAGCCATGGTCTGTACACAGCCTACTGCCTGTTGTGCCATGGTGATGTGGTTCCTAAAGATGTTAGTATCACCATTGCCCCCATTAACACCAACTACAGGATTCAGTTTGTAGACTGCTGTCCTACTGGCTTTAAAGTTGGCATTAACTACCAGTCTCTTACTGTGGCACCTGATAGAGATCTTGCCAAGGTACAATGAGCTGTATACCTACTAAGCATCTCTACAGTCCTTTCTGAGGCCTGGGCTCACCTAGACCACAAGTTTATCTGATGTATGCCAAACATCCCTTTATGCACTGGTACATAGGTGAGGGCATAGAGGAAGGAGTTTCCTAAGGCCCGTAAGGGAATGACTGCCCTGTATGTAGATTAGGAGGAAGATGTCGGTATCAATTGTGTGGAAGGAAAATATGAAAAGAAGAGAAATACTAATTATCTGTTCCTCTTAGCTCTTTAGTATTTCATACTCCCAGACTTTCGGGTTCAGCATCAGCTGACAGGCATCAAAGTTTTCTGACTAAATTAACTTCCTTCTCTGATCATCTGTCTGTGTCATGTGGACCTGTAAGGTTTTTAATGATGTATGTCTCAAAATAGAAGCTTAAAGAAAAACAGCTTTCGCCACTGGTTTTTTTTCTACTTTTTTTTTTTTTAAGTCTTACTACATATTTGAGGCAGGTCTCAAACTCTTGATTCTCTTGCTTCAGCCTCTCAAATGGCTGGGATGTCTCATCATGGCTGGTAGCCCTTTACTACATGCAATTAAAAGCAAATAGGTATGCAAAGAAAAAAAAAAAAAGAAACCCAAGCCAGGCGTGGTGGCATATGCCTTTAATACCAGCACTTGGGAGGCAGAGGTGGGAAGATCACCATGAGTTTGAGGCCACCTGAAACTACATAGTTAATTCCAGACCAGAGTGAGACTCTACCTCGAAAGAAAGAAAGAAAGAAAGAAAGAAAGAAAGAAAGAAAGAAAGAAACCCAGTTTTAACAGAAAGGACCCAGTTCTGGTTTGGTTCAGTGTACCCTCTTTTTGAGCACTGGGGTGAAACCAAGGGCCTAGTACATAACTGAGCTGCACACCAGTCCTACGCTCCCGTATTTTACTGTTGGTGCTCAGCTTTCAGAGAAAAAGTAATTCACTTAGCCAGTTTGCTCTCACATAGCATTCCTTTCACAAGATTCTAGACAATTCCTTTCATAAGCCATCTACAACTCTGTTTATGTACTTTTTATACTTTCCTTATTTAAAGCAGTCATTCTACTTTAGGACAAAAATTATAATTTTTTCCTTAACAAAAACACATTTTTCATATCTTATACTTTCAGTTACCAAAACCACATCTTTCCTCACATATAGAATTGTGGTGTTACTTCAGTTTTGCTTTGTTTGCTGTGCTGGGGAGCCAACCCAGTACTTCGTGCGTGCTAGGCAAATGCTATTCCGCTGAGTTATACCTTTGGTCCTTAGTTCTGTGTGTTAGTAAGATATTTTTAAACTTTCAGTAGCCTTCTAGTGAAAAACAAAGAGGTAATCATAAAGCAGTATTTATTTATTTGTCTATTTATTTAGACATGAAAGAGAATTCTCCCATAGTCCTCCCAGCCATCTTTATATGAGCCTCAGTTTTCATGACAGTCATCTTTCTAGACAGCTGTATACTTGTGGGCCATTTGATAGTATTTTTCCAGCAGAGGTCAGGAAACCTCTTTGCTTCCAAAGCATTTTATTTTTATTTATTTATTTATTTATTTTTTTGGGAGAAACAGACAGAGAAGGAGGCAGAGGCAGAGAGAAACAGTGGACACGCCAGGGCCTCCAGCCTCTGCAAACAAACTCCAGATGTGTGCGCCCCCTTGTGCATCTGGCTAACATGGGTTCTGGGGAATCAAGCCTTAAACCCTGGTCCTTAGGTTTCACAGGCAAGCGCCTAACCACTCAGCCATTTCTCCAGCCCCAAAGCATTTTTTAAAATTTACTTTAATCAATTTATTTATTTGAGGGAGAAGGAGAGAGAGGGAGAATGAGAATGGGCACACCAGGGCCATCAACCAGTACAAACAAAGTCCAGATGCATGTGCCACCTTGTGCTTATATGGGTCCTGGAGAATCAAATCTGGGTCCTTTGGCTTTATAGGCAAGTGCCTTAACTGCTGAGCCATCTCTCCAGCCCTCCAAAGCATTTTGATTTATGAATCAACACCCTCCCCCAAACTAGCACCTGTCAGTGTAAATGTGGCCAGGCTGGTTTGTAGAGAAAATGCAGATACAGGTAAGAGCATGATGGCCTGCCTTCGTGATAAGACTTCATGATAGATGCTATGTTGGCTGATGTGTCTTGGGTATTAGTGTGCATGTTTGTATGTGTTTGGGCACATGTGTGTATGTCAGGTGTCTCCATCATCGTTTTCTACTTTAGTCTTTGTGACAGTGTCTTGCTGAACCTGAAGCTTACTGATTTTACTAGACTAATTAGCCATTTTAGCCCCAGGGATTTTCTTTCCTCTCCTCCCCAGAAACCAGGGTTACAGACATGCACCACCGCACTTGGCACTTTACTCATGTACTAGGGATCCAAACTCAGGTCCTCACATTTGCCTGGTAAGCAGTTTGACCACTGAGCCATTACCCCAGGCTATGCAATTGGCTGTTTTTAATGAGCCCATGATGTGGGACTGTATCCAGCATAGAAACATCTTACTTGATCTCTAGCATAAGGTCTATCCACAAGAAAGATCAAAATAGGATTTTGTGAGGGATTGGCCCACAAGTCATGATCATGAGTGACAAACTCTGAGTATACCGTTGTACAGTTATGGGGTTCACCTTGATCAGGTCAAAGATACAAAGTGGCAGGACTGAAAATGTTACAGCATTTCAGAAGAAGGTTGGAAAGCAAAAGCAAAAGGATTTCATAGAAGGTTAATTTGCTCACAAAAGGAAGTTGGTAAACTCAGAATTGAGAACACTAAACTGCATACATCATTAAGAAGTTTGACCAGTTTTTCTGTTAGCATTGTAAAAGTTTTGGGTTGGGGACATTGGATTAAGAATGTTGAACCAGTAGAAAGTCCTCTGCAGTCCAAAAGACTGAAAACCACTTAGAATCTGGGGGAACCTGTACCTACAGTGTATCAGAGTTTGAAGCCTCTAGGAAATAGAGAATAACTATCCTATTAATAACTCTGAGTTCCTGCTCAGATCTTCACCCTCATCCTCTGGGTTTTTGTACAAGTAAAGCTGGGGTACACAGGAGATAATCTGACCTAGTAAGCCTCTGTTTTTGGTACCAAACCTTGTAGGGCCTTGGATTTGAGTGGATATTGACAAAATTGGGAAAGAGGCTATGTGAAATCTATTTGAATCCCAAGGAGCTCCTCAATTGTTAGTCTATAATGTAGCCCATAAGCCTTCAGTTAAACAGAGGAACATTGAATGCAAAATGCATAAAAGATGAAGCTCAAGTAGGTCGGGACACTCTAGAGTAGCTTAAGAAGATAGTCTTTCTCCAGTAAGTTTGTAAGGGTTGTGTCACATAGGAATAATGAGTTGTGGTTTTTTTTGTTTTTTTTTCCAGAAAAAAGTGCCTGGCGTCACTTCCATAGGCTAGCCAAGCACAAGGACACTAATTTGGAAGTTTTTTGTTTCTTAGCTTTTTGCAAAGTTCCTCTGGAAATGTTCTGCTGTAGTGACTGATTCAGCCAGTCTTGTATTTTCTTCTCATCATTTGTCACTCTTTCCTTTTTAATTTTTTTAAATGTGTGTGTGTGTGTGTGTGTATGTATGTATGCATATGAGCGAGAGAGGTGGGGTGAGAGGGAGAGAATGGGTGTACAAGGGCCTCTAGCCATTGCAGACAAACTCCAGACACATGGGCACCTCGTACATTTGGCTTATGTGAGTTCTGGGGAATCAGATCTGGGTATTTGGCTTTGCAGGCTTTAACCACTAAGCCATCTCTCCAACCTTCCATTTTTTGTTTTTGACAAGACCTCATACCGTAGCCCAGCCTGGCCTTGAACTTGCAGCATTCCTTCTGTTTCTAACACTCCCGGTGGCTGGGATTATAGACGTGAGCCCAGCTATCTTTTTATGAGTCTCCTTGTTTTGGGAGGAAGCACTTGTACAAAGGGGGCAGCTATAGCTGATCAAGTTGTTTTGTCAATATTGTAGAATCCAAAATGCCTTACAGTGCTATAAACAGATATTGATAGACTATTCTGGTGAGAGTTTGACAATGCTAAATGCACAGAGAATTGTGGTCTTTGAAAGCTTGGCTTATGAACTTTCAAAGGGAAAGAGAGAACCTTGTTAGAATTGGGCTAGTGGTATAAAGGCTGGCTGTGTTCTTCTGCCCATGCCCAAATAATGGACTGGGGCTGGAGAGATGGCTTAGCAGTTAAGGCGCTTGCCTGTGAAGTTTGAATCTCCAGGTCCCATGTAGCCAGACATACAGTGATGCAAAGTGCACAATGTCACATATGCACACAAGGGGGTGCACGTGTCTGGAGTTCATTTGCAGTGGCTGAAGGCCCTGGTGCACCCATTCTCTTCCTTTCCCTCTCTCTCAAAAAAAAAAAAAAAAAAAAAAAAAGATAAAAGACAGTGGACTGGTATGTTTGTCAGAAGGTGTCAAACAAAAAGATGGGAAAGCTACTGACACAGATTGGTTTTAGGTTCCTGAAATTGAAATTGTTAGATTGATTACCACCATTAAGTGTGGGCCAAGTGCTTTGCATTGGAGTAATGGAAAAGATGTTTAATGGTGAAGTCTACCCTTGGAAGGTTCAAATGAGTAAGAATACAAATCCTTTTGCAAGGAGGTGGTTTAAAGGAGTAATTCCCGAGAAATAATTTGCTCTTCAAGGTCAAGATTTATTTCTTCCTGGATTTACAAATTTGGCTATGCCACTTAACTTGGTAATGGTTTTGGAAGCATGAAAAATACAAGGAAGTGAAATACAACATGGTTTTTGTTTTTTGGGAATGGCCCCTACGTAGGGTGAAACAGAGTTGAAATCTCTTTGTGAAATCCCAGTAAGGCCATTGTCGGAGCCATGAGATGTAACATCTGAAATGGTTGTGGGAATCGTTGTGTGGAGACCCAGTTATATGAAGATGAACCTGTTTCAGTCGCTGCTGAGATGTGACAGTAGGAAGCAGGGTTGAAATTTCCTGTGTGGAGTCTTAGTAAGGCTATTGTATGGAGCTATGAAGATGAACCATCGTTTGTAGTGTAGCTCTGAAGACTAGGACTGTGGAGTGGCTGCCAGCTGGAGGGTTAAAATAGAATCCAAACACTTTTGTCACTGGTTATAGATGTTGAACTGAACTTCAGATGTTTGACGTTTACCTGTTATTATTTGCATTGGTTCAGTCTCTCCTTGTTATGTGTTTTTACAATAGAAATGTTTACTCTATGCTATTACTATGTGTTTGGTAGTAATAACTTGTGTTTTGATCATATGGGACTCACAGTAAAGACAGCCTTAAATCTCAGATGAGTCTTTTCAAAGGTGTTAAAGTTGGTAAAGACTAGCTCCCTTCAAAGTTAGTCTGAATGCACTTTGCATTGTGAGATAATCATCAATCTGTGGAGCCCAGGGACAGAATTTGGTAGTTTGAATGTGAGTATAATGTATGTCTCCCCATAGCCTGAGGTATTTTTGTTTGTTTCTTTGCTGTTTTTCTTTGTTTGTTTGTTTGGTTGGTTTTGGTTTTTTGAAGTAGGGTCTTGCTTTGATCCAGGCTGACCTGCAATTCACTATGTAGTCTCAGGGTGGCCTTGAACTCATGGTGATCCTCCTACCTCTGCCATCATGTGCTAGGATTAAAGGCATGAGCCACCATGCCTGGCTGCCTGGGGTATATTTATTTATTTGAGAGAGAGAGAGAAAGAGGCAGATAGAGAGTAGAAGAGAATGGGCATGCCAGGGACTCTAGCCACTGCAGACGAACTTGTAAGGTTCAAGAGTTACCAAGGACCACGGAGACCACTCTGAGGCAAAGATGGAAGTTTTTATTCAGGGGGAAAAGCACAAGCTGCCCAGACTGACTCTCAAGAGTGGAGCAGTCAGCTTGGGGTTACAGATAGTGGCTTTATGGGCTCTTCAGTTAGGGGAAGGTGAGGAAGGGAAGGAATTATTTTGTTGGGGCAGTAAATCTCTGTTCTTTACATTAGCCATAGAGTGAGACCAGAAGTGACCTGGTGAGAGATAGGGGGCAGTAAATCTAGACTTGGAGCCTTGTTAGGGAGGGGAGGGATAATGGCTGGACAATTTCTTGAAGAATATGGATGTTTCACTTTGCCCTCCTGCTATAACTCCATTTTGTCCTGACCTAACATTCCAGCCTTTTGTTAATATTAAGAGATGGAGGTTCATGCTGACTATAAGGGTGATGAGCTGTTATGGGAGAGGAAGTTGATGGATCTCTCTTCAGGGAAGGTGATGAGGAGGCCATGGTGCCTGGAGATGGCAGAGTGGTGAGATCAAGCAGCACCAGTGTAGCATGTTGTTATGACTTGGTCCTGAGTGCAGCAGAGACTTCTCTCGTAATCAGGGCCGTCGCTGGCAGATACCTGTTATAGAGAAGGTGAGGGAGATGGGCTCTGTGCACCCTGTGAGAAAACAGAAGGGAGAATGAAGGAACTTGTTACTCTTGTCAAAATGCCAGGTGTAAAGGGAGGATGAGTATTCAGAGGTGAGAGATAGAGGGCTTGGGGCAAGAGAGAGAAGGCAGAGGGGCATTTTAGGATCAGGGTAAGAGTAAGGGCTAAGGAAGGAGGGGGTCCAAGGAATAGTTTTGAATCTGGCTAAGGCAAGTGGGAGTAGCTGGGGTCAGGGTAGGTGAAGTTAATCAGGGACAGGCAGAGGCAGAAGAGGTGAGTTAATGTTAGAGTTTAGTATTGTGAATCGGCACCAGACAGGGGAGCCTATTAGTCTGACTCATTGTTTATATTGTGTGTGTGTATAATAAATAAATAATATATATATATATATATATATGTGTGTGTGTGTATGTTTGTATATGTGTGTGTATATATCTATATCTATACATACATACATACATACATACATACATACATACATACATACATACATATATATGTTTTCAAGGTAGGGTCTTACACTGGTCCAGGCTGACCTCAAATTAACTATGTAGTCTCAAGGTGGCCTTGAACTCATGGTGCTGCTCCTATCTCTGCCTCCCTAGTGTTGGTATTAAAGGCATGTGCCACCATGCCTGGCTGTAATTATATTTTTCTCATTGGGTGATTAAGACCACGTAGGCTGTCAGAATTAACTGTATACTCTGGAAGTCAATAATGGCTCTATAGGAGAGACTTTCAGGGACTTGTGAGGAGTTCTATGACTCTCATTGTTGTTATCTGCTAGGATAGGTTAAGGCCATGCTGACCAGGTAGCCCTCCCTCTCTTGGGAAGCCTAGAGGACTGATTTGCCTCCGATGTGATTCTCCTGTTGCAGATACGCTGATTTGGAATTCATTTCTGGGTCTCCACATCCTCTCTGATCAACAAGATAGGTGACTTACCAGAGGTTAGAAGTTTAAGTGTCCCATTATCTCTGTGGCCTTTTGACCTGGGAGTAGGAACCAAAATATTGGTTATTTTTTTAACTCCAATGTTTCCAGTTGATTTTGGCTTCTACATATGGTTATTACTCACTCCGAGAGACTGTTTGTATCTGACTAGCAAAACAGATTAGTATCTGATTAGCAAAGTAGATCTGTTTAGAGAATGACACAATAGTTTAAACATCATTCTGATTAATATTTAAGTTTAGTTGTCAGGTGACAGTGTAAGCTATATCTGGGACATAGAAAGCCTATACATTCTATCTTTTAAGTATCTGTCAGTTATAAGCATAGGCAGAACATTTTAGTAGCCTGAAAAACAATATTTTATCAATAACTATGGCAGTTGATTTAATTTAGAAATTGTGTGTTAGGAAAAGACAAGACAGTTTAAAAACTTAGCATCTGTGTTTGAAACAACTTGGATTAGTCTGTATATTAATGCAAGTACCAATTGCCCCCAAACTAGAAGTAGAACAGCAATTTAGATTATTTTTAAGGCAGGAAACATGTATCAATATCTCTATAGTTAATGAACTTAAGATATCGGAAATGAGACAATTAAATGAAACTTTGATAGAGACTTATTATACATAGCTCAAGAATAAAATGAAACTTGGTCATTGTTGAGTTAAGCAAGCCTAAATCTAACATTAATTTAGAGACAATATGACAAACACAAAGCAATTTTTTACCATCGAACAATTTTAAGACTTAACTAAAGAAATATTTATGACTGTTACATGAAGCTTAGACAAACTATATTAACATTGTATACAGTGGATTTTTATAAGACATGGGGAACTTTTTCAGTTTTTCTAAGAACAAAATCACAGTAAATTACTTTTTATAAGACTTAGATCATAACTTCAGTGGTAATCATCTAGCAAAATCAGCTTGAATAAGACAAGAACTATCTTAAAATTATAGAGTTTTAGTCAGGCATGGTAATGTATGCTTATTGATAGTGAAACATCATGTATGGACTTTGTATAAACCAAATTACAATATTCTGATATCTGGAAAAGTCTGATAATAACAAAAGGTAGAGTTTATATATTTAAAACACATGAGGCTACAGAGAGTAAACTATGAACAAAAAGATCGGCTGACAGCATTTAAAATAAACAAATCTATATTGGGTCCGGTCAGGGAAAAGGAGGTCTGGCCACCCAAAAGGGCAATCAGAAGCCTTCCTATCTGAGTCAGGCACCACATGTAAAGCTCAGGAGTGACCAAGGACCTTGGAGACCACTCTGAGGCAAAGATGGAAGTTTTTATTCAGGGGGAAAAGAACAGGCTGTCAGGACTGACTCTCAAGAGTGGAGCAGTCAGCTATAGTGGGCTTTATGGGTTTTTCAGTTGGGGAAGGTAAAGAGGGAATGAATTTCTTTGTTGGGGCAGTAAATCTCTGTTCTTTACATTAGCCATAGAGTGAGACCAGAAGTGACCTGATGAGAGATAAGGGGATAGTAAATCTAGACTTGGAGCCTTGTTAGGCAGGGGAAGGATAATGGCTGGGCAATTTCTTGAGGAATGTGGATGATTCACTTCGCCCTCCTGCTATAACTCCATTTTTGCCTGACCTAACAGACACAAGTGCCCCCTTGTGCATCTGGCTTACGTGGTTCCTGGGGAATCAAACCAGGGTCCATAGGCTTTGCAGGCAAACGCCTTAACCATTAAGCTATTTCCCCAGCCCCTGCCTGAGGTATTTTTGATGAAGCTTGCACTTTGAGTCTTAGCAGCCTGCTGGAAGAGGTGTCACTGCCCAGCCTTAAGGTGTGTCCAGAGCAGCTTGAGCTCTGGCTGTTTGTGTCTGCTAGCTGCTATAGATCTGTGGAAATGAGCCAGCTGCTTCTGCCCTGCTGGAACTTCCTCTGGGTTTTGTAAGTCTAAAATAAAACCTTTCTTCCCATAAGCTGCTTCTGGTTGGGTGTTTCTCCAGCAATGAGAAAATTAGTGCAATACACAAGAACTGGGAAAAGATCAGACCCTGGTAAATGGAGGAGTCTGTTTTTGCATGGTATCTTTGGTCTCTCAGAGAGGAGAAGGAAACACCACAGGGTTTCATCGTACAGTGCTTTCCTGGGGTACCCTGTTGCACAGACATTTTCATGAGCTTGCTAGTGGCCTCAGATCAACTAGCCTGCTCTGAGCTAGCTATCTTCTCACAGGAGTTTAATTTGTTGGTGAACCCTCTGATTCACCAACTGAATATCCAGTTTGTACTCTTAGTCAGGTTATGCTTTTGTTGTTGAGATCTCTCTGCCCATGGTTTTTCTTACTTCAGTGCATAAGAAGAAATTCCTACAACTTCCAAAACACAGAGTTCACACCTTCTGCAGTAGTAACTACTGTTGGATCCATCCACTGTGAGCTGAAGCTCTAACTACTGACTTATCAGTGACCAAGAACTCCCAGGCTGAGTGCCCCTCATAGAACAAACTGGCTCTTAGTTCCCCAGTCTAGACAGATTAGGGCTTATATTGCCAGAGAGATCAGAGCTTCAGACCAGGGAGGAGCATAAGACTCCCAGAACTGTGAGGAAGCAGAGAACTCCAAAAAGGAAATGAGTGATAACTCTCCTCTGTTCCTCAAGGGGCTCTGGGCCACAGGTATCTCCTTCAGATCCGCCCTCCCGGGATTTTCTTACCATGCGTTTTGCCTTTGTCATATGATTGGAGTTATAAAGTTGAATTTAGGCATTTCTATTTAAGATCTTAAGAATAAAGTTAGCTATTTGCTGAAGGGAACAACTGCAGTTTTTAAAAGCTAGAATTGAGGGGGAAAAGAACTCACCACAAAAAAAGCTGGACATGTTGCCGCTTGACTTTTATCCTAGCACTTGGGAGGCAAAGGTAGGAGGATTGCCATGAGCTTGAGGCTACCCTGTGACTACATAGTGAATTTCAGGTCAGTCTGGGCTAGAGCAAGACCCTACCTTGGGGAAAACAAAAACAAAATTAAAAAAAAAAAAAAAAAAAAAAAAACAACCTAGAATTGAATATTCTTTCATAGTTGTGAACCATGATGCTGGAGAATTATAATAAAAAGTGGGGATTTTTAGTAAAAGAGGAGTGGAGTGACCATCTGATGTAGGAACTTCCACTTGAGCTGCTGTGAGAACATTATCTGCTGAGCCCTTCATCAGGCCGCTTGCCAGTCCTGCTGACAGCTGTTAATTGTAGTAAACTGTTTTAGAACCAGAGCAGTATTGTAATTAGGAGGGTGGGGTACTGCGTTGAGAATATCTCCAGATTTCTAATAAAACCTAGTGTGCAGATAAGAGATAAATTTCTCAGACTTTGGGATAACAAGCCTTTACAAAAGAAACTTACCTCTTAAATTTTTTGTTAGTACTAATACAGAAAAATAACCACGTATAATAGTACAATTATAAGAGAAAGCTTGAACACAACTTGCTTTAACTTTTTTGTCACAGAATATCTAATTTATGATCCATCATGTGCTATGCATTTCCCCAGGAAGTTGCATTTCAGCATCCTTAATTAATACTGACAAAACAAGAAGATGCCTGGAGGTGTGGCCCTGTCGATCCATTGCTTTGCGCTTTCTTCTTCCTCTTTCTTTTTCTACTAAAGGGGAAATGAGTACTCCTGTTCTGGGTAGTGTTTAATTAAAAATCCTATGAAACTGTCTCTTATCAATTGGGAAATTATAAGCACTCTTAACATTTGATTATTATGTCTGTAGATGGTTCATAATTGGCACTACAGTATCCTCTGTGTTTTTATAAATAGTAGTTAGTTAATTAGTGAGAGAGGCAGAGAGAGAGGGAATGGGTGCACCAGGGCCTCCAGCCACTGCAAATGAACTCCAGGTGCATGTGGCACCTTGTGCATCTGGCTTTTGTGGGTACTGGGAAATCAAACTGGGGTCCTTAGGCTTTGAAGGCAAACACCTTAACCACTGAGCCTTATCTCCAGCCTCTTATAAGCTTTTGAATTTCAGTACATTTTTTGAGACCATATCAAAAATTACTGGATATCACTGCATAATTCTGAGTGCATTAATATGTGAGCATCCTGAACTACCACTCTGGGCATTGGAAGGACATACACATTATAATAGCACAGCTTCCAGTGGGAAGAGATTATTTCAGATTTTCATCTTTTTATTTTTTCTTACAGGAAGGAACTTGAAGTCTTCAAAGGTAATTGTGTGTTTAATTCTTCACTTGAAAGTAGTTGAGAATTAAGTGATGTCAAATGTTCTATCTTGGTGATAAAGGAACTCATTCCCTTGCCTTTAAATCAGTTTACATTAAAATGTAGAAGTCTCTGCCAGGCATGGTGGCGCACACCTTTAATCCCAGCACTCAGGAGGCAGAGGCAGGAGGATTGCTGTGAGTTTGAGGCCACCCTGAGACTCCGTAGTGAATTCCAGGTCAGCTTGGGCTAGTGTGGGACTCCACCTCAAAAAAAAAAAAAAAAAAAAAAGTTGAAGTCTCTTAATACTGTTTGTGTAGCTTTATTTGATCACAAGTAGATTTGATATTCTCTTGTAATTAAAACATACATACCAAGTGAGTAGTGTTTTCAGAAGATACAGTGTTAACTCTGAGGTTGTTGAATCTTTTTTGTTGTTTTTTTGTGTGTGTGTTTTTGTTTGTTTGTTTTTGCAGTAGGGTCTCACTCTAGCCCAGACTGACCTGGGATTCATTATGTATTCTCAGGGTGGCCTTGAACGCACAATGATCCTCCTACCTCTTCCTTCCCAGTACTGGCTTATAAGAAGGTTCTTTTTTCCCCCCATTGTTTCAGAAGATTTTGGTTTCTGCTATGCAAAGAGCGGGTCACCAAAAAGGGGGATGGTAAGGGAGATCAGGATTTGTGGAAGCTGTGTCTTCTCTCAGTCGCATGATGCTGATGGTCAACTGGTGGCTTGGTTTCTGTCACTGTAAATTAAAGGTGGATGAAATAGGAGATTTGGAAAGCCACCTTGGTGTTACCATTAGTTTTAGAGACCTGTTTTGAAGAAGGGACACTGGAGAATAACTCTCAGTCATGTTGCCCCATACTGGTCATGGAGAAGCACTAGTTAAAAGAGGGTCAGGTGTAGTGGCGCACACCTTTAATCCCAGCGCTCGGGAGGCAGAGGTAGGAGGATCACCATGAGTTTGAGGCCATCTTGAGACTATATAGTGCATTCTAGGTCAGTTTGGGCTAGAGCGAGACCCTACCTGGAGGGGGGCCAGGAGTGTAAGAGAGAAGCTCTTCTAACTTATCCCCCCCCCCCCAATTATTCATTAGTAATTACATAGGGATTGCTATTCTGGGAGAGACTTATTTCAAGGACCAGAAGACTTTAAATGACTTACTAAATCACCTTTGATTTGTTTTATGCTATAAACTAGCATTGACCGTAAGATTTACTGAAGATTGAAGATTTTAGTTAGAATTGTCTGTCTGATCTGTTTAGATGTTTTAGAAAAAATGACTGATCCTCAAGACAAAAGGCGTAAACCTTCTTCCTACTTGACTGTAATTGAACAGCAGGCTTGTTTTGTCTAGATCTCTACTTGACCCATGGCAGCTATAATAGTAAATGAGAAAGCTCCTGGCCCATTGAAAGTAAGGTCACTGATCATGCACTACTCATGGTTCTCATTGTTCTTTGTTAATTTGTGAACCACTGCTCATGGACATTATTTTTCATTGGTGGTTTAAAATAAGCTTTGAAATCTTTATAACATGCTGGTTTTCCTCTCAGTTCTTTTGGTACTAGTTTAGCATTTCTTATGTAATGCTAAGAGATGTGGAAAAACAATCAAGTTAATACTAAAAGACAGGCAGGATCACATTATATAAAGTGTCAGCATTGCTTTCATCTCAGTGTGAAACATTCTTTTTTTAGTATAACAGTATTCACAAAGACTAAGCAGTTTATAGAAGGTTAGGTAGTGTTGCACATTGCTTGGTAAAATCAATTAGGTTTAAATATCTTGTTTATACATAAGTCCCTAATTATGTACAACATGTAACAGCATATCAGATCCACCCACAGGGCAATTTAAGCTCATGAATTTTAGCAAACCCTAAATCGAGTATTGCATCATATTTAGTGTTTTGTATTGGCGCTTATTAACATTGTACTGGATGCTGTGGTACATACCCATACTCCTAGTACATAGGAGGCTGAGGTGAGAGGATCATTTGAGCCCAGGAGTATAGTATAGGACCAACTTGGGGGAATTAGTTTCTTTTTGAATACTTTGTTAATATTTCAAAATCATAAGTAGTCTATAACAAAACCAGATTTTCCAAAGAATTAATGGAGAAAAAAAAAGATTTGCCAAGCGCAGTGGCGCACGCCTTTAATCCCAGCACTTGGGGGGCAGAGGTAGGAGGATCACTATGAGTTCAAGGCCACCCTGAGACTGCATACTGAATTTCAGGTCAGCCTGAGCTAGAGTGAGACCCTACCTTAAAAAAAAAAAAAAAAAAAAAAAGATGATTTAAAAATCCATTTAAATAGTATAGGGGTTTCCTAGGTTGTCTTTGTTTTTCCTTTAAAAAAAAAAAAAAACTATTTCCATGTGCATGAGCGCACCAGGGTCTTCTTTTACCACTGCTAACAAGTGGCTTTCTGACTTTTTATGGGTGGCTGAGGAATTTACCTGGGCCAATAGGCTTTGCAGGCCAAGGCCTTTAGCCTTTGAGCATATCTTCAGCCCCTATGTTTCTGTTTTCAATGCAGGAGAAGGGTTAGCTTTCTCCAGTTGCCTTATTCAACTTTGATTTAGAAGCCCTTTTTTATAGTAGGGGGAAGTTGGTTTGGGTAACAGAAACCGTCAAAATCAGCAATACCATGCTTCTCATCCTCTGTACTCCACTGACCATAGTGAACTAAGCTCGCCTGTCACTTGTGCTGCATGAGACAAATGTCTATAGTAGTATGAAAGCCAGTTGTTTTAACATTGAGTAGGAATATTTCTACATTTCCTAATTATTGCATTCCTTTAAACTTTATATTGACAATCACTTAAATTACTAGACAATAGGAAAAAGTCAGTAGGAGTTTTGTGGGTAGGGTGGGATCCATTACTGAGGACTGGATGGGCATGCTAGAAAAATAATATACTAACCTGGCATGGTTAATCACATGGTTAATCATAGCATTCAGGAGGCTGAGGTAGGAGGGTGACTGAGTTTGAGGCCAGCATGGAGCTACAGAGTGAATTCCAAGTCAGCCTGAGCTACAGGGAGACCCTGCTTGTTTAGAAAGAAACAAAAGGAAAAGGAAAGAAAAGAGAAAGAAAAACAATTGACTACTTAGCTATACTCTTCTTATTTATTTTAAAAATAGCCACTAGCCGGGCGTGGTGGCGCACGCCTTTAATCCCAGCACTCAGCACTCGGGAGGCAGAGGTAGGAGGATCACTGTGAGTTCAAGGCCACCCTGAGACTACATAGTGAATTCCAGGTCAGCCAGAACTAGTGTGAGACCCTACCTCAAAAAACCAAAAAGAAAAGACAAAAAAAAAAAAAATAGCCACTAAAGGCTTAGTGGTTAAGGCATTTGCCTGCAAAGCCAAAGAACCTAGGTTCAATTCCCCAGGACCCACGTAAGCCAGATGCACAAGGGCCACATACATCTGGAGTTTGTTTGCAGTAGCTAAGGTTCCTGAGGTACACATTCTCTCTCTCTCACCTATCTACCTGTTTCTCTCTCTCTACCTGCCTGTCTCTCTCTCTCTCAAATAAATAAAAATAAAATATTTAAAAAAAATGAAACAGCCACTAAGTCTCTGATTTTCCTCTCATCTTTGAGTACTTGGAATTGCAAGTTGGTACTGCCACTCCTAACAAAAGTTGGATCAAGCCAGGTGTAGTGGCACACTCCTTTAATCCCAGCACTCAGGAGCCTGATGTAGGAGAATGGCTGTGAGTTCAAGTCTAGCCTGAAACTACATAGTGAATTCCATGTTAGCGTGGGCTAGAGTGAGACCCTACCTGAAAAACAAAACAACAACAACAAAAAAGTTGGATCTTAAAAGTACTATTTTATTGGGGAAGGAATCTCACTACTGTGCTCACATGAATTAATACTATTTTGTTTTGTTTTGTTTTTAAGGGGTTTGGGGTTTGAGGTAGGATTTTGCTCTAGCTCAGGCTGGCCTGAAATTCACTCTGTATTCTCAGGGTGGCCTCGAACTCACGGTGATCCTCATTCCTCAGCCTCCCAAGTTCTGGGATTAAAGGTGTGCACCACCACACCCAGCTTAATAGTTTTTTAAAAAAATATTCTGGGCTAGAGAGATGGCTCAGCAGTTGAGGCACTTGCCTATAAAGCCTGGCAACCTGGGTTGGATTTCTCCAGTTCCCATGTAAAGCCAAATACACAAAGTGTTGCATGCATCTGGAGTTCATTTGCAGCAGCTGGAGGCCCTGGTGTGCCTATTCTCTCTATCTTTATCTCTTCTGTCTCTGCTTACCCTACCTCAAAAAAACAAAAACAAACAAACAAATAAATAAAAATATTTTATTTGGGCTGGAGAAATGGCTTAGTGGTTAAGGTACTTAACTGCAAAGCTTAATGACATGGGTTTCATTCCCCAGTACCCAGTTAAAGCCAGATGCACAAAGTGGTGCATGTATCTAGAGTTCATTTGCAGTGGATAGAGGCCCTGGGACACTCATTGTGTCTCTCTCCTTCTCTCTCTCTCTCTCTCTCTCTGTGTAAAAATATATTAAAAATATTTTTATTATTTTTTTTAAATTTTTATTAGCATTTTCCATGATTATAAAAAAAAATCCCGGGCTAGAGAGATGGCTTAGCGGTTAAGCGCTTGCCTGTGAAGCCTAAGGACCCCGGTTCGAGGCTTGGTTCCCCAGGTCCCACGTTAGCCAGATGCACAAGGGGTCGCACGCGTCTGGAGTTCATTTGCAGAGACTGGAAGCCCTGGCATGCCCATTCTCTCTCCCTCTATCTGTCTTTCTCTCTGTGTCTGTCGCTCTCAAATAAATAAATAAATAATTTTAAAAAAACATTAAAAAAAAATCCCATGGTAATTCCCTCCCTCCCCACCCCCCACACTTTCCCCTTTGAAATTCCATTTAAAAATATTTTTAAAAATACTTTTATTACTTATTTGCAAGCAGAAAGAAAGAGGGTGAGGGAGGAAGGGAGGGAAAGAATGGGCATGTGAGGGTCTGTTGCTACTGCAGATGAATTTCAGACTCATGAGCTACTTTGTGCATGAAGAACTGAAACTGGATCATCAGGCTTTGCAAACAAGTGCCTTTATCTGCTGAGCCATCTCTCCTGCCTTAAAATACTTTTTTTTTTTTTTTTTTTGAGGTAGGGTCTCACTCTAGCCCAGGCTGACCTGGAATTCACTATGGAGTCTCAGGGTGGCTTCCAACTCATGGCAACTTTCCTACCTGTGCCTCCTGAGTGCTGGGATTAAAGGAATGCGCCACCATGCCAGGCAACTTTTTTTTTTTTTTTTTTTTTTTGGTTTTTCAAGGTAGGGTCTCACTCTAGCCCAGGCTGGTTAAGATGGTGGCTTAGGAACCACACCAAAGCAGCCTAGGGGAGAAAAAGCCAAAGAGTACCTAGCAAAATACACACTTATACCAAAAAGTGAGATGTGTAAGAAGTTAAAACGGCAGCAGAGAAGTAGGAGAGGTCCAGAACCCACACAGGCAGGCCTAAGTGGCTCCAGCAGTGGTGGCTCCGGCTCCGGCATTGGCAGTGCCGGCTCCATCAGCAGCAGATACAGCAGCGGTGGTGCCAGGTCTGTGGGGCCACAGCTGCCAGGCTCACCTTGCCCCACAGGAAAAGCCAGTGCCCAGCTCCAGAAAACAGAACAGTGGTCCAGTGATCCAGCCATCCTACTTGAACCCACAGGGCACCAAAGAGAGGGACACAAGCAGAGTGCAGTATAACTGAGACCAAAATCATCCAAAAAGGGTCTCACTTGGTCACAAGCTGATTTGAAACCCTCAACAGACCAGAAATCTTAACCTCTTTGTTGATAGACAATCTGGTTGTTATAATACCTACTCTTGGATAAATACTTGCTGCTATTTTTCATTGAATGTGTACATTGTTTAGTTAAATTTTAGAATCTATCTGTAATTTGTTCCACTCAGCCTACTTGAATACTCTAATAGCAGGCAAACCTAACCCCTAGGAACACCTCTGTAGCTCCTCTGAGAGTTTTAAGAGCCACAATCCAAGCATTAACTTAATCCAAGATGCAAAAATATATACATTATAACACAAGAAACACTAAAAATCAAGACAATATAAATCCACCAAAAAGTATTAATGCATCAGAGATGACCTCCAGTGAGAACGAGTTGGAGGAAATGGCCTGAGAAAGATTTCAAAAGAATGATTATAAATATGTTCAAAGAAGTCAAAGAAGAAATCAAAGGAATCAAAGAGAAAACCAAAGGAATCAAAGAAGACACAGGACACCAATTTAATGAAATAAAGAAGTCAATACAAGACATAAATAAGGAAATAGAAATAATAAAGAAAAACCAGTCACAATTACTAGCAATGAAGAACACAGTTAATGAAATAAAAAACTGTAGAAAATCTCACCAGTAGAATGAATGAAGGAGAAGACAGAATATCTAAGCTAGAAGACCAGGTAGTAGATATAATACAGTCCAACAAAGAGAAAGACAAACTTATAGAAAAGTATAAGTGGGAATTTCAAGATATTCGGGACACTATGAAAAGATCAAACCTAAGAATTCAGGGCATAGTAGAAGGAGAAGAATTTCACTCCAAGGACATAGTAGGCGTCTTCAACAAAATCATAGAAGAAAACTTCCCCCAAATTGGGAAAGAGGTGCCAATGCAGATACGAAGCCAGCATTACCCTGATACCAAAACCAGGCAAAGATAGAACAAGAAAAGAAAATTACAGACCAATCTCCCTCATGAACATAGATGCAAAAATTCTCAACAAAATATTGGCAAACAGAATACAAGAATATATCAGAAAGATCATTCACCCGGACCAAGTAGGCTTTATACCGGAGATGCAGGGATGGTTCAACATATGCAAATCAATTAATGTAATACATTGTATAAATGGACTGAAGGACAAAAATCATGTGGTGGCACATGCCTTTAATCCCAGCACTCGGGAGGCAGAGGTAGGAGGATTGCCGTGAGTTCGAGGCCACCCTGAGACTCCATAGTGAATTCCAGGTCAGTCTGGGCTAGAGTGAGACCCTACCTCAAAAACAAACAAACAAGAAAAATCACATGATCATCTCATTAGATGCAGAAAAAGCATTTGACAAAGTCCCACATCCCTTCATGATAAAAGTCCTACAGAGACTAGGAATACAAGGATCATATCTCAGTATAATAAAGACTATTTATGAGAAGCCTACAGCCAACATATTACTAAATGGGGAAAAACTGGAAAAAAAAAAACTGGGGAAAAAGTAAAATCAGGAATAAGACAAGGGTGTCTACTGTCCCCACTTTTATTTAATATAGTACTGGAAGTCTTAGCCATAGCAATAAGGCAAGAAACACACATAAAAGGGGTACAAATTGGAAAGGAAGAGATCACGTTGTCATTATTTACAGATGACATGATTCTATATATAAAGGACCCTAAAGACTCTACCAGCAAACTGTTAGAGCTGATAAACACCTATAGCCACTTAGCAGGATACAAAATAAATACACAGAAATCAGTAGCATTTCTATATGCTAACAACAAACACACAGAGGATGAAATCAGAGAATCACTCCCATTCACAATTGCATCAAAGAAAATAAAGTACCTTGGAATAAACCTAACCAAGGAAATAAAGGATCTCTACAATGAAAACTATAAAACACTCATGCGAGAGATTGCAGCGGACACTAGGAAATGGAAAAACATCCCTTGTTCCTAGATCGGAAGAATCAATATTGTGAAAATGGCAATCTTACCAAAAGCAATCTACACATTTAATGCAATCCCCATCAAAATTCCAACAGCATTCTTCATGGAAATAGAAAAAAAAAATCCAAAAATTCATTTGGAATCACAAAAAAACTCGAATATCTAAAATAAGACTGAGCAACAAAACTGAGGCTGGTGGTATCACTATACCTGATTTTAACCTATACTACAGAGCCACAGTAACAAAAACAGCATGGTACTGGCACAAAAGCAGACACATAGATCAATGGAACAGAATAGAGGATCCCGATGCAAGTCCAGTTAGCTATAGCCACCTTAAATTTGATTAAAATGCCAGAAATACTCATTGGAGAAAAGACAGCCTCTTCAGCAAAGGGTGCTGGGAAAACTGGGTATTTATCTGTTGAAAGATGAAAATAGATTTTTCTCTCACTCCATGCACAAGAATTAAGCCCAAATGGATTAAAGACCTTAACATCAGACCTGAAACTCTGCAACTGCTAGAGGAAAAAGTAGGGGAAACCTTTCAACATATTGGTCTTGGCAAAGACTTTCTGAATATAACCCCACTGCTCAGGCAGTGAAGCCACAGATTGACTGCTAGGACCTCATGAAATTACAAAGATTTTGTACAGCAAAGGACACTTTGAATAAAGCAAAGAGTCAACCTACAGAATGGGAAAATATCTTTGTCAGCTATACATCTTATAGAGGATTAATATCTAGGATATACAAAGAACTCAAAAAATTAATAAGAAATCAAACAAGCCAATTAAAAAATGGGATGGAACTAAATAGAGAGTTCTCAAAAGAAGAAATACGAATGGCGTATAAGCATCTAAAAAAATGTTCTACATCCCTAGTCATCAGGTAAATTCAGATTAAAACTACATTGAGATTCTATCTCACTCCTATCAGATTGGTTACCATCTTGAAAACAAATGACCATAAATGCTGGTGAGGATGTGGAAAAAGAGGAACACTTCTACACTGTTGGTGGGAATGCAATCTGGTCTAGCCATTGTGGAAATCAGTGTGGAGGTTCTTAAAACAGCTAAAAATTGATGTACCATATGACCCAGCTATAGCACTCCTAGGCTATAGGACTCATCTCATTTTCTTAGAAGTATATGCTCTACCATGTTTATTGCTGCTCAATTCACAATAGCTGGGAAATGGATCCAGCCTAGATGTCCCTCAACTGATGAATGGATAATGAAGATATGGCACATTTATACAATGGAGTTCTACTCAACAGTAAAGAAAAATGAAGTTATGAAATTTGTAGGAAAATGGATGGATCTGGAAAGGATTATACTAAGTGAAGTAACCCAGGCCCCAAAAGCCAAATATCGCATGTTCTCTCTCATATGTGGATCCTAGGTACAGATGACTGGGCTTCTGTGTGAGAAGGAAAAAATTCAGTAGCAGAGGCCAGTAAGCTAAACAGATATAGAAAGGGAAGAGAATTGAAGGGAGCAAATCAATAAATGTAATACATTATATAAATGGACTATCACAGTGAAATGTGTTCATGAGAAAATGTGAAATGAGTCAACTAGGGCCAGCCTGTTACAATTTGATCTTTTTTTTTTTTTTTCATTTTCACTTTTTCTCCCCTAGGCTGCTTTGGCATGGTTTCTATACCGCCATTTTAACTGGATGTCATATCTGATCATTTTTAAGGCTTTGCTCCTAAAACAAGCTATTTGCCAGGCATGGTGCCACATACCTTTTATCCTAGCACTTGGGAGGCCAAGATAGGAGGATGGCTATAAATTTGAGGCCAGCCTGAGGCTACATAGTGAAATTCCAGGTTAACTCTGGCTAGAGCAAGATCCTATCACGAGAAACAAAACAAAAAGCTACTGAGGGAGATAGGACCATAATGGACAGAGGAATAAGAGGAAGACCATAATAACTTAATGACAGTGAAGCCCAGAGAAGAGAAAGTTTAGAGAAGTGGTTATGTTGACAGACACTTCCCAAGTGTCTAAAGATCCCTTTAGACTTCACAATGCACAGGTAAATTGGTGACCTGCAAGAGTTGTTTGGAAAGGCAAAATCTAGATTGTAAATCAGAAGGGAGTTAAGAAATAAAAGTGACATGAACTATTCCTCTTTTTTTTTTTTTTTTTTTTTTCCTGAGGTAGGGTCTTGCTCTAGCCCAGGCTGACCTGGAATTCACTATGTAGTCTCAGGGTAGCCTTGAACTCACAGTGATCTTGCTACCTCTGCCTCCCAAATGCTGGGATTAAAGGCCCACGCCACCACACCTGGCCTACATGAACTATTCTTTGTGAATGAAAAGAAATAAATGTAACTTGAGCTAGGATCAGGGTCAAGGTCAGGGGAGAAGGTGAAATTTAAGATACTAAAGGAATGGATCAAATCCTAGAGAACATGTAAAGAATGGTGTCTAGATAAATCCGTTTTGGAGAGGATCTATGCACACATCTCTTCCCCTGAGACCTTATTTGTCTCCTGGTTTTTTTGGGGGGAAGGGGGATTTAGGTGTGGAGATCAGAGAACAATTTTAGGTGTTGGTCCTTGCCTTCCTCATTTTGACACCACTGTGTTGTCCAGGCTAGCTGCTCTCTGGAATTACATATGCCCACTACAGCATTCAGTTTTTATGTGGGTTCTAGGGATTCAAACTCAGGCATTTACATTTGTATGGCAAGCACCTTATTCACAGTGCCATTTCCCCAACTACTTTTCTGAGGTCTTAAAGAAGGAAAGGATAACTGGGGATGGAGGGGTATTAATTTGTAAGGAATGAAGTTATTTTGAATGAAATTCATGTAAAGAAAGATATTTTCAGGCTAGGGTCAGAAGTCAAAATAACTGTTTGTGGAGCTGGAGACTTGACTCAGCTATTAAAGATGTGTGGTGGTTTGATTGAAATGTCCCCTATAAACTTAGGTGTTCTGAATGCTAGGTTCCCAGCTGATGGAGATTTGAGAATTAATGCATCTTGGATGGAGTGTATTGTTGGGGCAGGCTTATGGGTGTTATAGCCAGTTTTCCCATGCCAGTGTTTGGCACACTCTCCTATGTTGGCCAGGAGGTGATGTCTACCCTCTGCTTATGCCATCATTTTCCCTGCCATCATGGAGCTTCTCCTTGAGCCTGTAAGCCAAAATAAACTCTTTTTTCCCACAAGCTGCTGTTGGGTGATTTTTACCAGCAATGTGAATCTGACTGCAACAGTAAAATTGGTACCGAGAGTGGCGTTGCTGCTAGACACCTGACTGTGTGGCTTTGGCCTTTTGGAGCTGATTTTCAAGAGGAATGTGGAAGGATTTGAAACCTTGGTCTAAGAGACACCTTACAGTGTTATAAGTACAATTTAATGGATTATTCTGGTCAGAATTGAAAGGCCTGAATGCTGTAAGAACTAAAGACTGTGAGGTTTGGCTTATGAGGGTGAAAAAGAACTTTGCCTGGACTGGGCTAGAAGCAGTTTGTGTGATAGGCTTGCTGTTATGCCTGTGTCTTGAGAAGTTGTGCAGGGTTGCTTTGCATAGAAACAGACTGGTGTGAGCAGAGTGATATGGCACAGACAAAAATGAAATCTTTGGGCCCAAACTGCTGCCTGTTCAGCTGCAACTGTATGAGAGATTACAACCGTTACTGGGCCAGCTGACCTGCGCTGGGGCAACAGGAAGAATGTAAACTCTATTGAAGGGGCCTGAGTGCTCAAGGAATGTCTTTTTCTTCAAAGTCTGCTTTATTCCCCCCGCCCCCCAGGTTAACAAGTTGGCACACTACCTGGTATTGTGGAGTATAAGAAATGCAGGAAAGAAAGGGTCATTGAGTTTGCAATGCAGTCTTGTGTTTTAGAAATGGCCATGGGCAATGTGAAGCAGGTTTGCTGGATGCCTGCGTGGAGACCCAATGGAGCCATGAGGATGAATTGTGGGTTGTGTTGGAGACCCAGTGGAGGTGCCAGGACCACAAGATGGCTGCTAAAGAAAGCTGCCACCCCGATGAAGTTTTCCAGGACTACTAGTAGCCTAGCTGAAGGGGAAAAATTGGAACTCCAGAGACTTGTTGCTGGTTAGAATTATTGGACTTGGAGACTTGTCACTGACTCGAGTTGTTGGACTTGGAACTATAGAGTTTGATGTTTGCCCTGGTTGTTTTAAATCTTGTATTAATTGAATATTTCTTTGCTATGCCCAGTGCTATCTTTTATAGTATAAGCATTTATTCTGTGCCATTATGGGTTTTGGGGGAGGGTTTTTTTGCTATTATGGCTCAGTTAACAGGTCTTGGACTATGAGGATGTATGAACATCACTGGAATTGATAAAAACTATGGGGACTTTTAAAGTTGGACTGAATACATTGCATTTTACATCATGTATGGTTGGTTATCAGTGGTTATCAGTTTATGGGGGCTGGGGTGGAATGTGGTGGTTTGATTGAGGTGTCCCCATAAACTTAGGTATTCTGAATGCTAAGTTCACAGCTGATGGAGATTTAGGAATTAACACCTCCTGGAGGCAGTGTGTTGTTAGGCGGCAGGCTTATGGTTGTTATAGCTAGTTTCCCCAAGGCAGTGTTTGGCACACTGTCTTGTTGCTATTGTCCACCTTATGTGGGCCAGGGTGTGATGTCGACCTTCTGCTCAGACCATCATTTTCCCCTGCCATCATGGAGCTTCCCTTCAAGTCTATAAACCAGAGTAAACCCTTTTTCCCACAAGCTGCTATTGGTCAGGTGATTTCTGCCAGCAATGCAAACCTGACTGCAACAAGATGCTTGCTTGCAAAGCCTAACAGCCCAAGTTTGATTGATTTCCCAGTACCCACATAATGCCAGATATGTAAAGTGATACATGCATCTGGAGTTCATTTGTAACACCAAGAGGCTTTTAGCATGCCCATTCTTCTTTTCTTTTTTTTTCTTTTGGTTTTTTGAGATAGATAGGTTCTCTTTGTAGCTCAGGCCAGCCTGGTATTCACTATGTAGTCTCAGGGTGTCCTCGAACTCAGCATGATTCTCCTGCCTCTGCCACTGCCTCCTGAGTGTTGGTATTAAAGGTGTGCGCCAGGACACCCAGCTAGGCATGCCCATTCTTATTCTCTCTCTGCTTAGAAATAAATAAAAGTATTTTTAAAGTTTATTTTGTTTATTTATTTATTTATTTGAGAGAGAGAAAATGGCTGAGCTACGGCCTTCAGCCATTGCAGACAAACTCCAGATGTGTGTGCCCTCTTGTGTATCTGGGTTGTGTGGGTCCTGGACAGTCGAACCTGGGTGCTTTGGCTTTCCAGGCAAGCACCTTATCTGCTAAGCCATCTCTCCAGCCCCCTAAATAAAAACATTTTTTAAAACCAGGTGTGCTTTAGTTAACCCTAAGTTGGAGTGAGAACAACATGTATGATGGGTCCACGAATGCTGATGAGCATGATTAAAATGCCTGGCTATGGAGTTCATGATGAATGAGCGGTGCCCAGCCATACCAGCAAAAGAAGCATGCAAAGCAGTGTCAGGTAGGCATCATAAAAGGGGAAGAGGGTTCAGTGGTCAAGGTGTATCTTCTACTCTAAGAAGGATTTCATTTTGATATCTTAGAAGTGGAGCAAATTGCTGGACATGGTAGCATACACCTTTAATCCCAGCACGTGGGAAACAGAGGTAGGAAGATCACCATGAGTTCAAGGCCACCTGAGAGTACATAGTGAATTCCAAATTCTCAGTGTTGATGATACTAAAGCTGAATGCAACAGAAGTCATCTGAACTGGAGATTTTCCATTCTCTTAGGAGTCTCGGCTCTTTGATGATTTGCAGGTGCAGTTTATGCATGGCAGAACCTGGAGAATCAAAAGATGTGCGCACAGTTAGAATGAAATCTAAGGGTGACAGGAATAAACATGCTAATGTGGGAGTAATCCACTGCAGACCAGCAGTACCGCTTGTCTGGATGATGAGTGCTTGCAGGGCTGAAAAAAGATAATTTCAGGAAGAGGGAAAAACAGTTGCAAAGCTACAGAGATGTTTATTTCAAGAATTCAAGCTAATTTAATGTCTTGTTCATTGAAGGAACTACAAATAATTTGTCATGGCTGAAGCATTTGGTGTGTGGGGTGAAGTTGGACATGTAGGCAGGAAACAAGTGATATGTGATCTTGTGTGTCATGCACAGGAGTTTGGACTTTTTCTTTTGACTAGTGGCCCCCACAGAGGGAAATGAGTGTGCAGACCATTAAAAGCAGAGCAAAGAATTAGAACCTGTTTTCTGTTTATGCTATCCTTTAAAATATCAATCTGTGTATATTATTTAATAAATGAACATAGGAATTAATTTATATGATATGTAAATGTACATACATGTACATTTAAAAATGTTTTGCTTATTGTGGCTATGACTCGGTTGGTAGTGTGTCTAGCATGCATGAAGCTCTGGTGCCATGAAGACTGGATGGGATAGATAGATGTGATGGATGGATGCTTCTAATCCCAGCATTTTAGGAAGTGGAAGCAGGAGGATCAGGAGTTCAAAGTCAGACTCTGGTAAATAGTTCAGTCATCTTAGGCTACGTGAGACTCTGTTTCAAAAAAATTAAAATAAGCACTTAAAAGTTTTTGCTTATTATGGAAGTGCATGATCATAATAGCTTACTGCCACAGCTGAGAAAGACAAGTTCAGGAATGGAGGAATCCAAAGAGTTCTGGTTATTAAGGCAGCAGGATCAGAATTGCATGTTTTTGACAAGTTTTCTGGGATCACAGAGGAGGTGGGCTGGAGAAGATCAGGTCCAGGATGAGAGACTTGTTGAGCTGCGTTTGCTGGCTTGTCCCAGCATCCATGCAACATGGGAGCTGAGGCAGAAAGACTGCATGAGCCCGTGAGACTGAGACAGCCTGGGTAGAAGACAAGCCCTGGAAAGGTGGGAAGGAGACAGTGGGGAGGAGAGATCTTAGTGGAAAGTTACTGAAAAGATTTGAATTCAGCTTGTGGTAGAATGGTAGAAAGAAACATTCTAGAAAATTAGCAGATGATTCTTTTCATTGCTGAATTAATATTCCATTGCATGCATTTTATCCATTCACCAGTTGATACACATTTGGATTATTTTTAGGTTTTAAGTATTGTGCATCAATGCTTCTATAAATTTTGTGCAACACTTTTTGTAGGCATGTTTTCACTTCTCATAGGCATGTGTGGTTTAGCCTAGAGTTTTTGGATCATATGAATGCTCAAGTTAGACATAACTAAGCTGCTTTTCAGAATGGCTATACCTTTTTTACATTCTCATCAGAAGTATGTGGAAGGGTGTAGTTTTCCCTCATCCTTGACAGCACTTCTTACTGTTAGTACTTAGATTTAGGTCTAGGATCCATTTTGAGTTAATTTTTGTGTTATAAAAGAGGTGAGGCTATAAGGTCATTGTTTCACATATTGTTATCCAATCATTTTTTTCACATATTGATACCATTTTAAAAGATTGTCTTGTCCCATTGAAATGCTTACACAATAAAGATTTGAACTAAGGCAGTGGTAGAAATAAGCATATTCTCGAAAATGAGTTGATAGAATAAAGACAAAGCAGTGACCTATGTTGTTCCTTATTGCAGGTGCCATACTGCCTGGGTTACTGTAAGCTTTGTTGTATGTTTTGAAATTTGAAGTCTGAAGTCCTCCAACTTTGTTCCGTGTCAAAATCAATTTGGCTAGTTTTGGTCCTTTGCATCTGCATGTAAATTTTACAATCACTTTGATTATTGCCTTAAGGAAAAGCCTGGGATTTTGATAGGGATTATGTTGCATCTGTAAATTTATTTTGAGAGAATTTCCATCTTTTCTATGTTGAATCTTCCAAATTCGTGGATGTAGAATATTTCCCCACTAATTTTCCATTTTTCTCAGAGCTAAGGACAGTGTAACATTTAAAAGAGAGCATTTCATGATGTGTCAGGAAGCAATGTCATTTTGGGACAAAATAAAATATAGAGAAGGTCATTGAACTTGACAGTTAAGAACTAGCTTGTGATGTTAATAATGGGGCTAATTTCAGCAGTGTGGATTTGAAACATGGAACATGGGGGTGGGAGTGAAAACCAAATGGCAGAGGGCTTAAGTGAGTTGAGTGTTGTGCCTCACTGTGACTCTGGTGTTTGGTGCCTCAGTACTTAATACATATTTGAGTGAGTGAGGATGGAGAGAAAATGCTTTCAAAAGCCCAGACTAAGAGGAGAAAAGAGGCTAGATGGAAGACAGTATTAGGTTGAAGAGAAGATTTTTGTTGTTGTTTTGTTTTGATTTGTTTTTCAAGGTAGGTTTTCACACTAGTCCAGGCTGACCTGGAATTCCCTCTGTTGTCTCAGGGAGGCCTTGAACTCATGGCAATCCTCCTACCTCTGTCTCCCTGAGTGCTGAGATTAAAGGCGTGCACTAGCACGCCCAGTAGGATTTTTTTTTATTAAAGAAATTGTGTATGTTTGCCTAGAAAGGGGGAAAGAAGCTGGAGAGAGGCTGAGGTTGATGATAGAAGAAGAAGGGTTGATTGATGGGATATGATTCAGAGCCTACCAGAGGGATGGACTTAAGGCATGCATGCTCTTCTGAAGCAGAAGGCTGCTGACACATTTTTATAACTGTCAGAATTCTGATGATTTAAGGTACTTACTACAAATAGCACATACAGCTGAAGAGATGCTTTAGTGGCTAAGGCACTTAAGGCACTTGCCTGCAAAGCCAAAGGACCCAGGTTTGATTCCCCAGGACACACATAAGCCAGATGAATAAGGTGTTATATATGTCTGGAATTCGTTTGCACAGGCTGGAGGCCCTGGTACCCTCATTGTCTCTCTCTCCCTCTTTCCTTCTTTGTCTCTCTCAAATAAACAACATTAACAACAACAAAAAATAGCATACATCCCAAGCCACTAGTTAGCATTACTGATTTGAAGGAACCTTTAAGGTAAAGTTACAGTTAAATGAGGTGGGGGAAATTTAGAAATATAAAGGTATTACAAAGTGAATATATGCTTAATTTTCATTTTATTTCTTTTAGACAGAAAGATTTCTTTTGTCTTTTGATGTGTTACTAATGCGTCTTTGTGCCTAGATGACAAATTCAGAAGGAATTTGTATATTTCCAGTCCCCCTCCTTTTGAGGAGCATTTGGTATAGTCCCAGATTCATGCATACATCTTTGTACACCAGAGCCCCTGAGAGCTTGCATTTTGCTTTTATAGAGGCAGTACATTCTGATATATGCCCGTTTAAGCCATCAGCATAAAACTAACAGGCTTAATAGAGTTTTTGTTTTTTTTTTTTTTAAACCGGCTTCTGGCTGCAGCCTCGCTTCCTTTGTTCTCCATCCCAGAAGATGCCCATGAAGGGAGCTGCAGGTACCTAAGCGGAGCTTTTGCTTGATTGGCCAGCAGTGCTTCCGCTTACTTGTCCAGGTCTTAATCCATGTCATCTCCACGACTCACCGGGAAGAGTCAGAGGAATCCCTGTAGGTGGAATGTTTATTTCATGTTTTTCCTTACCTGCTTTTATTTAAAATTGTTAGCCCCATGCTTAGGTACATTGCTGTAATTTGCATGGTATATAGGTGATATATTATTTAAGTAACTTAAATTGATTTTAGCCTGATTTGAACCTGTGAGCACTACATTTTAATGAGAACTTTATTTTCTCTATATTATCAACAAGCCAAGTTACCAGATTAATACTTAAACAATGTTATGTGAGACTCTGGGACTTTGTATTTGTTATACTTGTCTTCTCATCCATTTTTTTATGAAACAGCATTTTATTATATTAAAAGACAAACCTCAGATGCCACCTATTAGACTCATGAGTGCATCTCTTCATGTCAGTGCACAGAGCTCACTCACGTCTGTGTTTTACTGCTTCTGTTCATTTCCCGAGAAGTTACTGTGCTGAGTATGTGAGCCACATCCAGGGACAGTGTAAAGTTAAAATCCACTCCATGCTACTAAATCAGTTCATCTAAGATGGCTGGTTATCAAAATGGGTTTTGAAAATGTTATGATGCTTCATACAGGTTAAAATGTGTTACTTTCATAATTCTGCAGAATGTGGCACTTTTTATCACCATCACCACAGGTCATGGTTTTAAATACACTTTTTTTTTTTTTTTTTACAAAAACAAGCATATAAACTCGTAAAATTGGTGCAAAAGTAAATCTTAAAAATTAGTTTTTTGCTTTGAAGTGATCTGAAACTTGTGAATTTTTTTGTCATGAACTGTACTGCTCATTATTATTGGAATGTAATAAAAACAGTTATGGTGACTATAAAAAAAGAATTAGTTTTTAATTTTTTTGAGTAGTATATGATTCTATCCTTAGAAGAAATTAATAAATTTGACTATTTATTACATTTTTAAAACTTTCCATTAAGCCGTTAAGATGGCAGATATTGTGATATATTGTATATGTCATGCCTTATCAGATAGAAGTCCAGTTGTTTCAAAATGGAAAAGGATGAAGGCTAGAGAGATGGTTCAGCTCTTAAACGCACTTGCTTGCAAAGCCTATGGTCTGGGTTCAATTTCCTAGTACCCATGTAAGCCAGAAGCATAAAATGGTGCGTGCATTTGGAGTTCATTTTCAGTAACAAGTGGCCCTGGCCTGTCCATATGCTCTCTTTTCCCTCCTCTCTTTTTCTCTCTGCTTGCAAATCAATGAAAATATTTTTTAAGAACTGGAAAAAATTGAAAGAAGTACATGTTGTTAAAAATCTTTTACTCTCATGGGTTTTCTCTTTTTGAGATTAGATAGAATAAGGCATACCAAAGTGAAACTAAAAGATGTTCTTTTTTTCCCTGGCTCATATCCATCTCTGTGTAGCTTAGAAAAATCTTCCAGCTCTTTAAGACTTAGACTTTTTCTAATTTTGTTTTATTTGGGGGGCATTGTTAAAGATTGAACCATTGATCCCAGGCCTTGACCTCTCCTAGTGAGCTCCACCATTCCCTAGCCCTGTGTTTGGCGTGTACTAACTGAATTCCTCCTAAAACTAGAGCCTTGATGAGATGTAATTCCAGATAGAAATACACCCCTCTTGTACATTTGACTTAGGCAATCAGGGAGAAATGAAAATGAGAGTAGAATAGAGACAGTGAGGACTTCAGTATTTATTTTAAAGTATTATTAGGGAATGTATAATAAGTAACATCTTTCAGTTGTAGTATCTTAACACTAGAGATTCTAAGAGCCAAGATTAGAGTATAGATAGGATTTTAAATTATTCATCTGGGAAATTGCTTCCTAAAAGTCTTGATTTGTTGATGAATATTGGCAGGATTTTTTGTATATGTGTTTTTTCAAAGTATGGTCTTGCTGTAGCCCAGGCTGACCTTGAATTCAGTGTGCAGTCCCAAGGTAGCCTCAAACTCACAGCAACCCTCCTACCGCAACCTCCGGAGTGCTGGGATTAAAGGTGAGTGCTGCCACGCCCAGCACTGGCAGGATTTTTAAGTGTCTTCACTTGGCCTTTTTATGGCCAATATGTATGCATGATTTTTTTTTAAGCGGATTTATATTTAGGTAACAATGTTTAAAGAAAGCTATGTCCTTTAGTTCATAAACATTTGCATCCTGTCTGTTCATTTTGATTGAGGCAGTTTATTTTTTAAACCTCATTGAGTCTTTTCCTGTTTCCCTGTTATAAGATGTCATACTGTGGCATGACCTGGAACTGGAAAATGATATTGTACCGGAGAGAAGTTGGCACTCTGGCAGCTTGTTTAGGTTTTGCATTACATAAAAATAGAACTGAAGATGAGGGTTGTGACACGTAAATGCTGCTCTGCTACTTTTCTTCCTTAAAGATTATATGCCACTGTTGCATGATCAATAATTACAGCATTAGATCATTTTTGGAATGGATTGGGACAGGGTTTTCTTGTATAACATATATGCTTGATACCATGAATAAATGTAGCAATTCTGTTTCATTACCCTTGTGGTGGAACATGGTATAAACTTGACAGCAAAAATTATACCTTTCATAAGACTAAATTCCAGTACTAGAAAAAGAATTCTGTGAAAATATTACCTGTCAGACTCAAACAGAAGTCATCTAGTGAATCCATGTGGCATTTCATGGTTTGTCTCAAGCTTTTATGAGGCTGTGCTGAGAATGACCTGTGGGGTTTCTGCTGGATATACTGTTGCAAGCCACTGGTGGAGTTCCCATCAGCCCAGAGGACTTTTGGTTCAGGGGAGAGGCCAGATGGCCAGATGACAGATAGGGGAGCTTCTTGCTCCTGCTTGTAGCTTCTGCAGGATTCTGCAGTGTTCTTTTGTGATAGTGTGCATGGTCTCCATATAGGTACAGGGAATTTGATTTGATTGGATTGGGGAAGTCAGTATTTATTTTAAGGGGAGATGTCTAAAGGAATGCTGGAGCATTACTGAGCTCTTCCCTTCATTGTTTTCTTAAGGATTGCATAAAGCACTTGAGTAACAATTAGCATAGGATACTTACTAAGGTGCTACTCCTTTTAAGTCCCTAATTCTCATTTTGAAAACTTACTAAATAAATACTGTACTTATAGATAAGGTGGAATTGTATGGCCAGAAACTTAACTGCAGGAAAGCATTTAATCAGTTATGTTTATTTTTAATTGGAAAGAAAAAAATATTTGCAATAATATTTACAAGAGTGAGCTTCAGAGTGCTCAGTGGTTAAAGGTGTTTGCTTGTAAGCCTGACAGCCTAGGTTTGATTGCCCAGCACCCATATAAAGCCCAGTGCACAAAGTGGCACATGCATCTGGAATTCGTTTGCAGTGGCTAGATGCCCTGGCATGCCAATACTCTCACTCTCTTGTCTTTGTGGTTGCCTCCCCCCCACCTCTGTCTCTGATAATTTAAAATAATTTTTTAAAGATTTACAAGAGTAATTTCAATAATGTGAGTTTTGAAACAGAGCTATGAGTTCAGCTTAGGGATAGATCATTTGCCTAGTATGTGTGAGGCATTAGGTTTGATCCCCAACACTGCCAAAAGAAAAAAAGAAGAAGAAGTAGTCATGTGTGGTGGCACTTGTCTTTAATCCCAGCACTTGGGAGGCAGAAGTAGGAGGATCACTGTGACTTGGAGGCCCCCCCTGAGACTACATAGTGAATTCCAGGTGAGCCTACCTCGATAAACAAAACAAAAAGAATATATTAGCCTGCCATCAGAATTTTTTATTTAGTAAAATTAATATGTCATTGTAGTGATACTACAAATAGGAGTATAATATTTTTGTTTCTGTTAAAATTATAATAAGGGGCAGTTTAGTGGTAGAACACTATTATAGTCAGGTCCACATTGCTGGCAAGAAATCACCCAACCAAGAGTAACTTTGGGGGAAAAAAGGGTTTATTTTGGCTTACAGCCTCGAGGGGAAGCTGTATGATGGCAGGGGAAAATGATGACATGAGCAGAGGGTGGACATCACCCTGTGGCCAATATAAGGTGGACAATAGCAACAGGAGGATGTGCCAAACACTGGCAAGGGGAAATTGTCTATAACACCCATAAGCCCGCTCCCAACATTACACTGCCTCCAAGAGGTGTTAATTCCCAAATCTCCGTCAGCTGGGAACCTAGCATTCGAAACATCTAAGTTTGTGGGGGACACCTCAATCAAACCACCACAAGCACATAGAATACTAGAGGCCATAGATTGAATCCCTAGCACCAAAACAACACAAAATTAAATTAAATTAAATTCTAATATTAGGGGCTTCTAGTTGGCAGGACCACTCTTTTCTTTCTCTCCTTCTCTTAAACTAATAAAATCTAAAAAATTGTCATACTTTAGAGAAAAGGAGAAATCTATTACTTGCTTGGCATTTAAAATATGCTAGCTACATGCTTTGAATATCACAGTATGCAAGTGTCCCTTGTATAGTGAGAAAATTGAGTTAACAAGTCAGTCAGAGATCAGCATTTAGCCAGAGATGGACAACCCAGGAATGTCTGCCCACAGTAATTCCTGGGAAAGACTGAAAGGTAAACAGTAAGATTTAGGCAACTTTTATTTCCTTAATGTTCAGTTTTCCTAAAGTATTGCATTTGTGTCTCTCTCTCTCTCTCTCTCTCCCTCTCTTTCTCTCTCTCCCTCTCCCTCCCTCCCTCCCTCCCTCCTTCCTTCTCTCTCTCTCTCTCTCTCTCTCTCTCTCTCATTCTCTTTCTCTTTCTGTACTAGATAAATTGCATCTTACAAACTAATAGTTAAATAGCTGACTGAGACTTCAGCTTTGACTCTGTTCTAATTGTTTTATTGGTTCTGCCTGGTGGCTCTCGCTTGGTTATACCTAGTTATTTTAAAGACAATGACCCAGGTTTATTGTTATTTCTGGTTTTTGTTGTTGTTGTTGTTGTTCCTGTTTAAAGAAAGTTGATCTGTGTTCCATAGCTTTGGGTAGATTTCTCTGAATCTGGTCTGTGAGGTAAAGCTTCAAGCAGGACTGAAAGAAAACTGTTAAGTTCTCTAGGTCCTCTTCCTACAATGTGCCTAAGACTGACATGAAATATTTGACTGCTCTTATTTGATAGCTTTCACTAGTTCAGATAGTGATTTCTGAATAACAGTTGTAAAAGAATCTCAGTTCCCTTTTTTCTACTTCTAGCATCACACTGAAGCAGACTGGGATGGCAAGGAAAAGGAGGTAGACATGGGAAGGGAAGGAAGGGAGCCTCTCACTGTAGAGTCTGGTTGAAGCTGCTCGCCATCTGAGAATTAAGAAGTCAAGCACAATTAGCAACATTTTTTGTGAAGGTTAGGTTACAGACATAGAGGCAATATTCTCCTTTCTAAAGATATTTTCAAATAAGATCCATCAGAATGACTGAGGATATAGCTTAGTTGGTGCAGTGCTTGCCCAGCTTGCCTGGACGCCAGATTCAGTATGCAGCACTGTGTGGTAGTGCACCGCTGTCATCCCAGCATTCATCTGGAAGGTGAGGGCAGGGGGATCAGAAGTTCAAGGCTATTTCACACTCTGTATTGAGTTCAAAGCCAGCTTAGGTTACATGATGCCCTATCAAAAAATTAAAAATAAGTAAATGAGTCATACATAAGGCTCAAGTATATATTGCTTTGAGTATGGCCTTACTCCTTTCCCAGATATTTTGTGGGAATCTCACAAGACTAAATTTTGTTTACATTGAAAACATCCTAACTTCCCACTTTATGATCTAAAGTTTTACCTTACTATCTGTAATCTTATCCAGTATACCTCAGGAACCACCAGGTGATCTCATTTAGATTCCTTAGAAATTATTTGAAGATGTAACCTCATGTAGCAGACAGCTTCACGTTCACTGAGAGGAACTTCCAGACCAGGCACATTTATGGAGGAAGGGATATTTATTGAAGTTTACAGATCCAGGGGAAGTTCCATAATGGCAGAAGAATCTGGCCTGTCTTCACAGGACCAAACACAGAGAGAGAAACACAAGCCTAAAAGCCAAAAACCCACATAGCACTGCACACTTCAGGAGCTCCAGCTAGGCACACTTTGCCCAGTGACACTGCCTCCAGCCAGGTGGCTAAAGATGCAAACTACAAACAAATAAACAACTGAATATATTGGGGGCCATCTATTCTATTCAAACCACCACACCTCAGAACCCACCAAAATCATTGTAAAGACAATTAAATGCCACACTATCTTGAGAAGCCCATACCCACACTCAATGTGTCTGTCTTATCTTGCCCCTGTGTTCCTCCCTTTCAATCCTCCCTCCATGCTTGTTATAGGCTATTGGAATGAACCTCCAAGTCAGGCAATGTTTATGGAAGGAATGGGCTTTATTTCCGGCTTACAGATCCAGGGGAAGTTCCATAATGGCAGAAGAAGCTGGCCTCTTTTCACAAATCCAAGCAGAAAGACACAGCCACACAGCCAGCCCCTCAAGCAAGAGTATGAACCTGAAGCAGCAGGACCCCTAAAGCTTACTGTGCATATTTGAGGCTGGAATTCAGTTACAGCTTCCTGTGACCGCGCCCCCCCCCCCAAAACAGGAGTCTGCCTGCTAGCAGCAGAAGCTGCAAACTTAATTTTAATAACATTCGAGTCTAATGGGAGAATGACATACATTTAAATTACCACAATGCTTAAATTTATGTCAAAAATCTCTTGATAAACTCATTCCAGAACTCCAGAGTCTGGAGAGATGGTTTAGTGTTTAAGCACTTGCCTTGAAGCCTGAGGACCCTGGTTTGAGGCTCGATTCTCCAGGACCCACGTTAGCCAGATGCATGAAGGGGTGCACGCGTCTGGAGTTCGTTTGCAGTGGCCAGAGGCCCTGGCATGCCCATTCTGTCTCTCTCTCTCTCTCTACCTGCCTCTCTCTCTCTCTCTCTCTCTCTCTGTCGCTTTCAAATAAAAAAAATAAAAACAATTTTTTAAAAAAGAAGAATAACGTAAAACAGCAGGGCTGGAAAGATGGCTTGGCAGTTAAGGGTGCTTGCCTGCAAACCCTAAGACCCTGTGTTCTATTTCCAGTGTCCATGTAAAGACAGATGCACAAAGAGATGCATGTGTTTGGAGTTTGTTTCAGTGGTGGGAGGCCCTGGTGTGCCCATTTCCCCCTCCCTCCTCTGCTTGCAAATAAGTAATAAATAAAAATTTAAAACAATACAATCCCAACCCCTGCCCCGCCACCAAACTATGCTTCATACTAGTTCATCCTGAAATTCTTTGTTTGTTTGTTTGTTTTTAGTGGTAGGTTTTCACTTTAGCCCAGGCTGACCTTGAATTTATTATGTAGTCTCAGGGTGGCCTGGAACTCACAGCAGTCCTTCTACTTCTGCCTCCCAAGTGCATGCCACTATGCCAGGCCTGAAATTCTTTTCTGCGGTGCAGTCAGGTCTCTGAGAACTCGGGATGTAGAACCATGCTGCTGCTGACAGCATCCTAGACACCCTACCTATTCCATCAGAGCCCATCTGGGAGGAGCTCTGCAGAGTGCTCTTGTGTACCTGGTTCTTTCCAAAACTCTGGCCACAGAGGTTGTGTTGTCCTGAGCATGCTTGTATGGACCTACTCTATTTTTTTTTTAGCACTCCTTAGAAGAACTGAGTTTGAAACTGTACAGCTTTCAAGAAATGAGGGCTGGAGAGATGGCCTACCAGTTAAGCGCTTGCCTATGAAGCCTAAGGATCCCGGTTTGAGGCTCTATTTCCCAGGACCCAGTTAAGCCAAATGCACAAGGTGGCGCATGCATCTGGAGTTCGTTTGCAATGGCTGGAGGCCCTGATACACCCATTTTCTCTCTCTCTCTCCCCCCACCTTCCTCTCTCTCTGTCTGTCCCTCTCAAAAAAGAAAGAAAGAAAGGGAGGGAAGGAAGGTAGGTTACTACCACAGCTTTGGCCTCTCCTTTCTGCTAGATTGTCCATAGTTTTTGAATTAGTGTCTCACTCTGGCCTTAGTCTCCAGAATCCTGAGAATAAAGGTATATGCCATTATTCCCAGCTAGATTACTCATTATAAAGTGAGTACTGCCCTACATCTCTAGTGCAGTTTTGGAAAATAATGATTTCCTATTATTGGGAATTTGGTAGTGGCTACCCCAACTTTATGCTAATTATAATTCATATAATAATAAGCATCTCTGTGTATTAATATTTTTTCAGTTACAATATTTTTTCATAGTTGTTAGCATGCTGACCTAGCTTTTGAGAACGATTGTGCCAATTCCCACATTATTAGCACTCTATGATACTCATTTTGTGTGTTCTCACCCAAGAGAATTTACTTCTGTTTGTTTCAGGTAAGATCTCATGTAACCTAGTTTGGCTTTTCACTCACTGTGTAGCTGAGAGTAGCCCTAAATTCCTGATTCTTCTGGCTCTTATCTCTCAAGTGCAGGGATTATAGGTGTGTGCCACTATGCCCATCCTAAAATTTAACTTACTTTCTTTACTAAAATGGTAACAAGAATAAAATTTTAATATTGTTTAAGTTTGGTGGTCAGGTGAAAGCCTTCTGTTGTTATGAATTTCATAAGTTTCCAGCCACTTTTAGTTCACTTCAGTGTACTTACAAGTCTGAATGAGGTTACTCCATGCTAAGTGTGTTAGTCAGAATTTCATTGCTACATTTATTTGACCCAGACCATTTCTTTTTTCTTAAACTATTTTTTATTTTCTATTTATTTGAGGGAAACAGAGAAAGAGGCAGATAAAGAGAGAATGGGCACACCAGGGCCTCCAGCCACTGCAAACAAACTCCATACATATGGCCACCTTGTACATTTGGCTTACATGGGTCCTGGGGATTCGAACCTGGGTCCTTTGACTTTGCAGACGAGCACCTTAACTGCTAAGCCATCTCTCCAGCCTGACCTATGCAGTTTTTTCAAAAGTGTTTTCCCATTGACCAAAGTTAAAGTTCAATGAGAAAGAAAATACATGGCAAACAAGAAGATATTTTGGCAGATACCTTGGTAGTACCCTCTTCCTTCCCAAGGGTGCTTTCTAAGGGAATTCTTTCTAGCAAGACTTTTAACAGTTCTGCATTTGTTCATCTGTGAGATGAAGTGCTAGAATGCCTGTTCTAACTGGAACATCACCATAGAAATAAAGAGACGTTCTGTAGTGTCTTCCCTTTCAAGTAATTTTGGAAAAGAGGGACAATGTCTTAGGAACTGAGTACATTATTTGGTTTTCTATTTTTATTTTTGGTTCTCTGGTAGTCACTCATTTATCAGATGGCTTTGTCTAAGCCCTACTAACTACCTTCACAAGGGTTTTATAATGTAAAGAACAAATACTTTTTCCTCAGATCTGAGGTATATCATTTACTTTCTTGTTGCTAGGGTAAAATACCTCACTTAGAATAGAAACAGCTTATGGAAGAAAAGGGATTTAATTGGCTTACAGGCTGGTTTTTTTTTGTTGTTTCTTTTTGTTTTTCTGAGGTAGGGTCTCTGTCTAGCCCAGGCTGACCAGGAACTTACTCTGCAATTCCATGCTGAACTGAACTCACAGCAATCCTCCTATCTTTGTCCCCCGAGTACTGGCATTAAAGGCATGCACTACCACACCCTGCTTCACTTGGCTTACAGTTTTGAGGGAGAGTCTCTTATGGTGGGAAAGGCACGGCTGCAAGAACAGGAAGAGAGCAACAGAAAACGGGCTGTTACTGTTCAAACCACCATATGTGATCACTGTATTGCTGTATTCTCTTTAAAATTTCCCTTAAAAAAAATTAACACTGGGACTAGAGAGATGGCTTAGCAGTTAAGGCATTTGCCTGCTTAGCCAAAGTACCCAGGTTCAATTTCCCAGGACCCACATAAGCTAGTTAGTTGCACAAGGGGCACATGCATCCGGAGTTTGCAGTGACTAAAGGCCCTGGTGTGCCCCTTCTGTCTCTGTCTCTTCTCTCTATATCTCTCTCTTTCTGCTTGCAAATAAAAAAAATATTTGCACTGGTCGGGTGTGGTAGCACACGCCTTTAATCCCAGCACTGGGGAGGCAGAGGTGGGAGGATCACTGAGAGTTCAAGGCCACCCTGAGCTACATAGTGAATTCCAGATCAGCCTGGACTGGAGTGAAACCCTGCCTCGAAAAACCAAAATAAAATAAAATAAAACCATTTTAAAAACCCTGGAATAGCCCTGAAAACCATTTTTGTGAAAGTCACAAGAAGATATGTCTTTACACGGCTGATTTTGTTTGTGTTGAAAGAATAGTTTGAAGATGTTACTGTTTTCTGATGAGATACTTGGGACAATGTGGCAGTATTTAATGGATTTTTTTTTTTTTCAGGGTAAGGTCTCGCTCTAGCCCAGACTGACCTGGCATTCACTCAGTAGTCTGAGTGGCCTTGAACTCACTGGTGTTCCTCCTGCCTCTGCCTCCCCAAGTGCTGGGATTAAAGGCGTGCACAACCATACCTGGCAAACATGGCAATATTATATGTGTTTAAAACTCACAAAGCAGGGCTGAAGAGATGGTTCTGTGGTTAAAGTTGCTTGTTTGCAAAGCTTTAAGGCCCCAATTCATTTCCCCAGTACCCAAATAAAGCCAGATACACAATGTAGCATGAGGCATCTGGAGTTCAGTTGCAGCAACCAGAGGCCCTGGTTCAGTCATATTCTCTCTTTCCGTCTCTCATAAATAAATAAACATTTTTAAAACAACAAAAGCATAAAATAGTTTATATTTATAAAATAAATCCCTTTTAATTCTCTGTTCAGAAAAATGAATACCTGTAACTCTGTGGTAGAAAGCAATCTGCAGTCAGAAATCTCTCTTATTTTAGGATTGTACTAAATAAAATTAGGAAGTCTAGGACACTGCATTTTGATAGATACATTAGAAGGCCTTAACATTAGTTAGTAAGTAGACTATTTTTTTTCTCACTGCCAAGTAATACCAATCATAGTTGTCCTTGAAATGGTTGGATACCTGCCAACCTTCTCCCCCATAGCAGTTTTTGAGCATTTGGGTGGAACAGCTTGCCGAGGGCATTGCCTTGAGTACCGGAGGAGGTTTATTTCCATGCACATTGGAGAGCATGATTAGGTTCATGTCTACTAACTTCAACGTGAAAATAGTATGTTCACAGTGTACTGAAATAAACATGTAGATGGCATTCAAAATTATACCAGTGATACATTCTGAGTTGTTTCCTTTAAATCTCATAACTTTTTTTTTTTTTTTTTGGTTTTTCGAGGTAGGGTCTCACTCTGGCCTAGACTGACCTGGAATTCACTATGGAGTCTCAAGGTGGCCTTGAACTCATGGCAATCCTCCTACCTCTGCCTCCCGAGTGCTGGGATTAAAGGCGTGCGCCACCATGCCCGGCAGTAAATCTCATAACTTTTGACAGTGTGAAGGCAAAAGGAACTTGCTCCTGCGCTCTGAAATTTTTATAGTTAAGTCTGCTGGAATAAACTGGTTAACAGGAGTAAAGGCATGTGAGTTTACTGTTTGCACAGGAGTGTATATACACACACAGAGGAGGGTGTACATCTAATGACCAAGTGGGATTTAGAAGCTCCAATACTGTCCTAGGGAAGGGAGCAATTGTAGAGGAAGAATAAATGATTCTCAGGGAATGAATGGGCCTGAAGGATAGGTCATAGTCTGGGGCCATTTCCCTGAGTGTTGGGTGTGGCTTCAAGGCTCGCTTCAGGGCTTGTGACAAGTGTTTTCCTTCTGGAGGCTCTTTCTTAGAGAATGGGCTGCAGAGAAGGCCCTTTCTGTTCTTGGGAGCAGGCAAGGGTCCATCAGAGACTCTGGTTTTGAGGCTACAGTTTTGTGTGAGAGCACTCAGCTTGTTAGTGCACTGTACTTGAAGGTCTGGCTTTCTCAGCCCCAGTAACAATTTTCTCATATGATACTGCAAATCCTTCTCATTGGAGTGCTGTGTTTTGCCTTGGGCAGCTGCTTTGTGTCCTGAAACTATTCTATCTCCGCTCCCCCAACTAGGGATGTGTAGGCCAGTGAGGCATCTCTGGTGTTTGCCCTTTAGAAGGAGGGGGGAAACAAGTCATTTCTTTATGTGATCGCTGCATTTTCTGGTTTGTGGTGATACTGAGAATCCACCAGGTGTGGGGGGGGGGCGGGTTTCTCAGACTCCACAGATGTGGACCTTTGAAATTCTTAACCATCTGGATTTATCATTTTCTGTGAAAGATGTTTAACAGTAGGAGCTAAGAATTTATATTAACTGTATACAGTAGAAGAAAATACTTATAAAGTGAGTCTTTCATTTTCAAGAATGTTTCAGAGACTAGGGAGTTGGCTCAGTGGTTAAATGCGCTTGCTTGCATAGCCTGCTGACCCAGGTTCAATTCCCAGCACCCATGAAAAGCCTGATGCAAAAAGTGGTGATGCATGTGTCAGGCATGCATGTACAATGACAAGGGCCCTGGTGCATATGAATACAAATAAATAAATAATTTTTTAAAAGAATGTTTTGAATAACTCACATACGTAGGCATATAAACAAGCCCGTTAGAGTTGACTGGCTCCAGGAATGCTAGCAGGTTTTGGTTGTCTTGTTCTTTTAGGTGGCCTTTGCTTTAGTCTTCTCTTGTTATATGCCATGCAGGAAATAGATCTGGATGGTAAGAAGGATGGAGAAGAACAATGTCTACTTTGTATAGTATATCCACTAATGTGGATATTTGTCTCTTTCCTAATTTTAGTAAAGAAAGAATATTCTTTTAAAAATACAATACTGACGCAAACAGTAATGTTGCTCTTATTTAGGGCCTTTATGCTGCTTAATTCTTAATTCATATAGTCCAGGTGTACCCATGGATGTTTGCACACTGGACAGTGGGATTAATAAGTACAGGGAATCTGGAGCCAGACTGGAAGAGCTGAAGCCTAGTGCTGCCTGACCTTTCTGAGCCTTGGTTTTTACTTTGAAAAATGGTGATAATAGGACCTATGTCCTTGAATTACTAAAGAGATTAACTGAATCATACACAGAAATGGCTAGCCTCAGTGTAGAAGTGCCATCTGTATGTAACTTACAGCTGTGGAGACAGCTCAACTTGCCTAGAGTCCAGTGCCAAGCACCTCTCCCCCATACACACACACACAGTTAGCCACAGTCATTACAGACACTAGGCACACAAGTTAAATGATTTGTTTTCCTGTGTTGTACTTATATTATGAGAAGACAGAAACAACAGAAAAATCAAGCCTGTGCTTGCCCTGGGTTGCAGAGCTTAGTTCCAGCAGGGCGTGGTGGTACACACCAATAATCCCAGCATTTGGGAGGAGGTGTAGGCAGGGGAATCGGGAGTTAAAGGTTATCCCCGGATACATAGCTAGATGAGATCCTTTCTCAGAAAACAAAAACAAAACAGATGAGAGCTGAGTTTCCTGTTCATAGTACAATTAGAAGGCAGCTTGACAAGGCCACTGAAAGAAGGGCTTCAGCCGTCAAGCCCACAGGCTGCCTCTAATTGTGTCATTGCTTAAAGTTATGTGTTTTGGGGCAGATGACTTCTGTGGGTTTTTTTTTTTTTTTCCTTTCACAAAATGGTGATAATAAGTGCCTACTCTAAGGTTAGCTTTTAGCTCTGAAAACTTGGCAATTGGCTCTGCTGAGACAAACCAACAACACTGAACCCTAAGCATGTTCTGTGCGCATGTGCTCAGGGACACAGGAAATACACAACTCAAAGAAGAGGCACATGGATGAGGCTTAAGTATCCTTCTTCCTAGGGGAGAGAAAAGTAGGGGTGTTGATAATTTCAGAGGGGTGGTAAACAATAGACAGTTACATGGGATAAAGTTCGACTCGCACTCTCAGACTCATTCCTTTGTGATGGTTCAGTCTTGCATGTAGTGAGACTTGAGCAGGAGTGAAGGCCACTTCACTCCTCCTTGGTAGATCTGGCCTTTATGGGGTGAAGAAGCTCAGGCAAAACCCTTCTTGACTCTGTTCTTGATCCTCTCAGTTTGAAATCCAAGGAGACTTATTTTGGGCATCATTTCAGAACCCCACCATTACTTCATGGAACTTTGTAGGAGTAATTGAAATATGAGCATTGCCAGCTATATGATAAACAGGCAAGACATTGTAAGGGTTATTAATTCATGTTAACATTAATAAGTCTTACGGATGAGGTGCCTGTCTCCAGTTTTTGATTAGCCATTGCTATATTTTTAAAATTTTTTTGTTTATTTTTATTTATTTATTTGAAAGCAACAGACAGAGAAAGAGGCAGAGTGAAAGAAAGAGTGAATGGGCACACCAGGGCCTCCAGCCACTGCAAATGAACTCCAGATGTTTGCGCCACCTTGTGCATCTGGCTAATGTGGGTCCTGGGAAATCGAGCCTTGAACAGGGGTCCTTAGGCAAGCTCTTAACCGTAAGTCATCTTCCAGCCCATTGCTATATTTTTAAGATTTTCTTTTATTTAGAAAGAAAGAGGAAGACAGAGTGAAATGAGTATGGGGGCTCCAGGGCTTCCTGCCACTGCAAATGAACTCCAGATGCGTGTACCATTTTGTGCATCTGGTGGCTTCATGTGGGTCCTGGGGAGTTAAACTTGTGCTGTCAGGTTTTGCAACCAAGCACTTGTAACCACTGAGCTATCCCTCCACCTTTTTTTGAGGTAGGTTCTCACTCTAGCCCAGGACCTGGAACTCACTCTGTAGTCTCAGGCTGGCCTTGAACTCACAGCAGTCTTCTTACCTCTGTCTCCCAAGTGCTGGGATTAAAGACATGCACCACTACAGTGTGTGTAAAACAAAAAACAAGCAAACAATGTTGAGGCTTTGTAGGTTAAAATAATTGTTCAGATACAAATATTAGTTGGATCATTTTACCATCAATATCCTTCTGAATTCACACTTGGTTTCAGAAGTGGTAATAGCAACATTAAAATAATTTGGGGAGGACTGGATAGATGGCTCAGCGGTTAAGGCACTTGCCTGCAAAGCCAAAGGACCCAGCTTCAGTTCCCCAGCACCCACGTAAAACCACATGTAGAAGGTAGCACATGCAACTGGAGTTTGTTTGCAGTGGCTAGAGGCTCTGGCACATCCATTCTCTCTCTAACTAACCCTCCTCTCTGTGTGTCTCAAATAATTAAATAAATTAAAAAAAAATAGGCCAGGTGTATATATAGGTGCCTCATGCCTTTAATCCCAGCACTTGGGAAGCTGAGATAGGAGGATCACCATGAGTTCGAGGCTACCCTGAGACTACATAGTGAATTCCAGGTCAGCCTGGGTTAGAGTAAGACCCTAGCTCAAAAAAAGAAGGGAGAAAATTATAATTTGGGGGAAAATGTCTTGAAATTACAGCATTTCGGGTTTTAGGATAGGCTGCTAACTTTGAGATTTACAGATTTATTCTCTCATTCCTCAAACGATTATTTTGTAACTTCTGTGTCTAAGTTTAGAATGTAAAGAAAGATACCTACCCCTTCCCTCAAGAAGCTTCCAGTGAGAAGAGGCAGTCACCTCCATAGTACCAGCAGTGAACTCAGGGGTAGGGTGGCTGCTGTAGGCATGCAGGGGAGAGGAAGGAGGGCCCTAGAGAAAAGCCGTTGGGTATCCTTGCAGTCACCCATCACCAAGCCAAAAAATCCCATGCCTCTGCCTTGGGAGTATAAAAGTATCTTGAAAAAGATCCCACATGGCTATACAACTCCACAAGCAGTGAAGATCATGGGACTAAGGAGAAAAGGAGGAACAGAGAGAAGGGAAAATTCACTGTGGACCAGTGACTTGTAGTTTTTAAAGAGATTAATATAAGGTTCAATGTGACAGGTAGTACTTTTTCAAGTTTTAATTTAGATTGACAGTACATTGAATAAATTTGAATAGTAGCTTGCTAAAATATTTCTTTGATCAAGTAGATACTTAAAAAATAATAATTCATCATCTTTTTGTTATAGACATTTTCAGATGCATACAATGAGCAACAAACACAGAGCACAATGAGGTGTTCCAGACATCAGATGGCCACCTACGTGACTCCATGACTTTTTCTCTGTGCTCTCCCTTGCTCATTACGCTAAAAGAAATTCCATTTCATAGCACTTCCTCTGCCAGTGTCTCAGTGAAAACCTCTAAAGCATACTTATAATACAGCCACAGCACCATTACTCCTAAAAGGAATGTAGCAGTAATTATTATAATTCCTTAAAAACAGTCAAATGGGAAGATTTTGTAATCTTGGGTTCCTCCTTAGACCTTAAGCCATATATTTGTTTCTATAATGTTTAGTTTATTAATTTCTAGTTTATTAAGATTGGGTTTTTATTATATCTGTTAAGTTCAGTTGATCAAAAGCCAGCAGTAAAAGGAAGCTCACATTAATTATGGTCCATAGGGGTTTCTGTTGCTGACAGCAGGACAGGCTCCCTCATTATTGAATGCAGAGGACAGGCACAGTCCTGGGCTCTGAAGCTAGAAACATAAGACACGGATCTTACTCTTACTGAAGCCTGGAAGTAGTCAGAAAGATAACAGCTTAGAAACCAGAAGGCGCTGTGTTGAAAGATGTGGAAGCTGTGAACAGGGAAAGCCATGGTTTTAAACTACTCTTTAGATTACCTAGTAATCAGTCAGCAAACTGCCCTTTATTATTATTTATTTATTTGAGACAGTGGCCTCCCACTACTGCAAATGAACTTCAGACACATGCGCCTCCTTGTACATCTGTCTTATGTGAGTTTTTGGGGAATCGAACATGAGTTCTTCAGCTTTGCAGGCAAGCGCCTTAGCCACTAAGCCCTCCTTCCAGCCCAATCATAAATTTTTATACTCTTTTAGTGAAAATTTACCAAAAGCAGGCAGGATAATTAGCTTATTTTTTAAAGCACTCCCAGAAAGGATAGATCAATGGATTTGAGAAAGTACAGCACTTTCTCTGTTTGCTGTAAGAGAAGTCTTTTATCTGCCAGTATGTTCCTTGGTTTAGAAGGTGAAGTTTCTTGTGCTCTTGCCGGGAGAGGAAGTGGGGGCAGGTGCAAAAGTAGGGCATTGTTCTCACTTCAGCTGACAAAAAAACAACCCAGACAGATTCCTCTTCACCATCCTCCTTTTGTTCTCTTGGGCAACAAGGTTACATTACTAAACAAAGTAATTTCTGATAAAGTTTTTCAAAAGTAGGTTGTTTACATGTCACAAAAATTCCAGGGAGGTCCCACATGCCATAAGTAGTGCTGTGCTTGTCCTGCAGTGACAGAAGAGTAGCACCAAGCGCAGAGGCAGCGCCACAGCCTGTCCCCCAGCCACCCATGCTTCCTGTCCTTCTGTACTCAAATGTGTGTGGCTCATTTTCTAACATATATTCCAGTTTAATGTGCTTCTCTTAATATGACTTTCTTAACATTGAGTCTGTGGTTGAGGATTTTTGGATGAAAACAAAATGGTTTAGTAAATAAGGCTTCTCCAGCTGAGATAGCCTATGACATTTGCAAGGGGAGCAACAGCCTCAACTACAGGCTGACACGTAAATAGGAGGGAGAGTCTGGCTGCTATTAGTATTAGTGCTGACAGTTTGCACTGCCAGGCATACATCTGCATGTCTACGGGACTTTCCTGTTTTCAGGTTATAGCAAAAGACTATGGACTTAATCAGGTTAGCAGGGTATGAATTGTTTTAAGGGGAGGCATATTTTGGTTAATAGTCTATTCTAATGAAATAATGCATCAAATGAAAATATTCAAAAGGAAGTATTTTATATATAGCATAGTATCTTATGGAGTAAAACAGCCCTATGTAAAAAGAAGTATTGATTTAAGCTATAAGTCATTTTTTGGAAAGATAAAATGTCTGTTTTCATAGGAATATCTTTTGGCAAGATTTCAGCATGTAAGGGACTTTTTAAATCTTTTTTTTTTTTCCAATATAGGATCTCACTCTAGCCCAGGCTAATTCACTATGTAGTCTCAGGATGGCCTTAAACTCATGGTAATCCTCCTACCTTGGCTTCCTGAGTGTTGGGTTTAAAGGCACCGTTGTAAGGGACTTTTTTTTTTTTTTAGATCTCACTCTAGCTCAGGCTGACCTAGAATTCACTGTGTAGTCTCAGGGTGGCCTCAAACTCTTGGTGATCCTACCTCTGCCTCCCAAGTGCTGGGATTAAAAGTGTGTGCCACCACGCCCATGCCCAGATGATAAGGGACTTTTTAAAAATATATATTTTTTATTTAGTTAGTTATGAGCAGAGAAAAAGAAAGGGAGAAGAAGAAAGAAAAAGAGAGAATGGGCATGCCAAGGCCTCCAGACACTGCAAACAAGCTCCAGATGCATGTGCTATTTTGTGCATCTGTCTTTACATGGGTACTGGGGAGTCAAACTTGGGACACAGGCTTTGCAAACAAGCATCTTTAACCACTGAACCATCTCCCCAGTTTTTTTTTTCCAAGGTAGATTCTCACTCTGGTCCAGGCTGACCTGGAATTAACTCTGTAGTCTCAGGGTGGCCTTGAACTCACGGTGATCCTCCTAAATCTGCCTCTGCCTCCCGAGTGCTGGGATTAAAGGCATGCGCCACCACGCCCGGCTTCCTTTTTTTTTTTTTTTTTTAAAGGCACAGTCTCAGTCTAGCCCAGGCTGATCTGGAACTTGCAGTGATCATTCTACCCCAGCTTCCTGAGTGCTGGGATTATAAGCATGGTCCATAATGCCTGGCATGGAGTTCTAAATTTTTTTATTTTTATTTATTTATTTGAAAGTGACAGAGAAAGAGGCCGAGAGAGAGAGAGGAGGGGGAGGGAAAGAAAGAAAGAGAATGGGTGCGGTAGGGCCTCCAGCCACTGCAGACGAACTCCAGACATGTGTGCCCCTTGTGATCTGGCAAACATGGGTCCTGGGAAACCAAGCCTCGAACTGGGGTCCTTAGGCTTCACAGGCAAGTGCTTAATTGCTAAGCCATCTCTCCAGCCCTGCCTGGAAGGGATTTTTTTTTTTATCTGTATCAATTACAAGTTTCAGTTTATTTCAGAAGATCAATATTGTTAAATAATAAATTGATTTTCTCAACCTCTAGACTAGAGTATATCATAGTGCTAAAATGTTTCACTAAAAATATAGAAAGCATACAGTTTAGGGATGCAAGGAACTTTCTGCCTTCTGAAGTTTTTGATAATATGAGTTTATAAAATAAATAAAAGTATATTAACAGAAGAGAAAGCATGAAAATCTATTACCATGCAAGCACATTGTGTTCATGCAAAAAAAGTCCAGACAGAAAGGAAGGAAAAAGAACAGGAGGCAAGGCAACCCTCCTTGGTTTCATCCAGCAGCCCTCATATCACAGGAACATAAATAAGTTAGATGGTGAAGGACGTGAGAAGGACAGAGACTCCCTAAGAGATTGACTGTTCAGTCAGATCAGAAAATAATAAGGAGGCTGGAGAGAGAGCTTAGCGGTTAAGGCACTTGCCTGTGAAGCCTAAGGACCTAGGTTCAATTCTCCAGGTCCCATGTAAGCCAGATGCAGAAAGTGGCACATGTATCTGGAGCTTGTTTATAGTGGCTAGAGGCCCTGGTGCACCCATTCTCTCTCTCTCTGTCTCCCTCCTCTCTTCGTCTCTAATAAATAATAATTTTAAAACATTTTTTGAAAAAAAAAAAACAAGGAGGAGATGAGCTGGAGAGATAGCTTAGTTGTTAAGGTGCTTTCTGTGTAGCCTAAGGACTCAGGTTCAATTTCTCTAGTACCCACATAAGCCAGAGGCAAAAGGTGGCACATGTGTCTGGAGTTCATTTGTAGTGGCTAGAGACCCTGGTGCACCCATGTTTTCTCTATCTGCCTCTTTCCCTTTCCCTCTCTCAAATAAATAAATAAGATACTTTTTTTTTAAATAAGGAAAGAAGCTGTGTGAACCAGCAGAGGGGAAGAGAATTCTCATTGGAGGAAGACGCTCAGGGTGTTGAGAAAAATAAGTAAAGCCTTTGGTGGGCTGCAGCAACTTTAAGGCCCTTGAAAGAGGCTGGAGTCAAATGCCTTAAACTAAGCCCTCTCTCTAGCCCAGTTTTTTTTTTTTCAAGGTTGTAGGGTCCTGCTCTAGCCCAGACTGACCTGGAATTCACTATGTAGTTAGTCTCAGGGTAGCCTCTAGCTCATGGTGATCCTCCTACCTCTCTTTCCCTAGTGCTGGGATTAAAGGCGTGCCTGGCTTAATTATTATTTTTTTTAAAAGAAGCTGTCAAACTTTTCTAGAATGGAACTGATGTTTTACATCATCACCAGCAATGTTTTAGGTTCTAGTTTCTCCTTATCCTCACCAGCACTTGTTACTGTGTCATGTTGTTGGTAGTTCTGAGGAATGAACCCCTGAATCTCATACACACTAGACAAATATTGTTCCACTGAGCTAGACCCCCAGCCTGTATCTGTCCTTCTAAATTGTAGAGATAGACTTAAAGTGGAATATTACGTGAATTGGTAACTGTTTTCTCTCTCTTAATTTCAAACTCCCAATGGAATAGAAAGAAATACCAATTAATTTTCTCCCATATATTGTTTCAGTGGGTTATAAATTCATTTTATAACAAAGGGCCACTATTTGTGTTTCATGTCTTCAGCCTTAATGAAAAAAAAAATGTGTGTAGAGTATGTGCAGTGTGGTATTTTATCTGTGGTGTATGCTGATGTGTGCCGATGCCCATGTGGCTTACACATATTTGCAGAAGCCAGAGGAGAACTTCTGGTGCCGCCTTCTTATTGGTCACCCATGTACTTGCTGGAGATGGGGTCTCTCCCTCAATCCAGAGTTGCCAGTTTTGGTTAGTGAGCCCACACCTACTTATAGATATTATAAGCTGGGAACACACACATAAACACACACACAATCTGAGATTTGCATATCAAAGAGAATATGTGTTTTTCTGTCTGAGTTTGAGTCATTTCACTGAATATAATTTGGTCTAGACCCATCTATTTTCCTGCAAATTTCACAGTTTTGTTTTTCTGTACTGCTAAATAAGAATTCCACTGTATATATGAACCACATTTTCATTATCCTCAATCTGCTTATGGACATCTAGGCTGATTCCAGTTATTAGCTATTGCAGATAGAGCAGCAATAAACATGGATGTGCAAGTCTCTCTGTAGTAGAGCATGGCATTCTTGGCTATATGCTGTATCATACAGGAGGTCTAATTCTTTAAGATACCTCCATACTTACCTCTGTACTGGCTCTACTAGTTAGCACTCCCACCAGCAATAAGTACAGAGTTTCTTTTTCTCCATACCCTTGCTAGTATTTGTCAGTTCTCTCTCTCTTTTTATCTGTTTGTGGTTTTCTGAGGTAGGGTCTCGTTCTAGCCCAGGCTGATCTGGAATTCACTGTGTAGTCTTAGTCTGGGCTTGAACTCAAGGTGATCCTCTTACCTCTGCCTGTGCTGGGATTAAAGGCTTGTACCACCACTCCTGGCTTGCTTTCAGTTTTCTTGATGATAAACATTCTGGCTGGGGTAAGATGGTATCTCATATGGTTTTAATTTGATTTTCCCTGATGGCTAGGTATGTTGAATACTTTTTTTTTTTGGGTTTTCGAGGTAGGGTCTCACTCTGGCTCAGGCTGACCTGGAATTCACTATGTAGTCTCAGGGTGGCCTCAAACTCACGGCGATCCTCCTACCTCTGCCTCCCAAGTGCTGGGATTAAAGGCGTATGCCACCACGCCCGGCTTGTTGAATACTTTTTGAAATACTGAATAGCCATTTGTATTTCCACCTTTGTGAACTGACTATTAGTTCTCAGCCAATTTGGGGATTGGTAGGCTTTGGTTTTTTTTTTTTTTTGGTATTTAATTTTTACAGTTCTTTGTAAATTGTAGTTATTAGCCCCCAGTCTGAGATAGAGCTAGGAAAAATTAGCTCCTATTCTGCTGACTGTCTCTTTGCTTTAGCTTTTAAGTTTTTTAAGTTTCATATCATTCCATTTTGTTAATTCTTGGTCAGTTTCCTATGTTACCCAAGACCTGTTTAGTAAGTTCTTGCCTATACCTGTATTCTGAAGAGTGCTTCCTATTTTTTTCTTGTGCAGTTTCAGAATTCCAGGCTTTTGATTAAGGTTTTTTTTTATTTGTTTGTTTTTTAAATTTTTATTAGCATTTTCCATGATTATAAAAAATATCCCATGGTAATTCTCTCCCTCCTCCCCCATACTTTCCCCTTTGAAATTCCATTCTCCATCATATTACCTCCCCATTACAATCATTGTACTTACGTATATACATTATCAACCTATTAAGTACCCTCTTCCCTTCCTTTCTCTTTCCTTTATGATTAAGGTCTTTGATCCACTTATTTTTATTTATTTATTTTTAATATTTTATTCATTTTAATTTATTTATTTGAGAGCGACAGACAAAGAGAATGGGCACGCCAAGGCCTCCAACCACTGCAAACGAACTCCAGATGCGTGCGCCCCTTTGTGCATCTGGCTAACGTGGGTCCTGGGGAATTGAGCCTTGAACCAGGGTCCTTAGGCTTCACAGGCAAGCGCTTAACCGCTAAGCCGTCTCTCTGGCCCTTTTATTTATTTTTTAAGTGATGATGCAAGATATGCCACCCCTTCTTTTTTTTACTCATTTGAGAGAGAGACAGGGAAAGAGGAGAGAGAATGGGCGCACTAGGGCTATCTATCTTTCTATCTATCTATTTCTCCCTCCCCTTGCAAATAAATATTTTTTTTAAATGAAGAATAGGAAGACACTTGTATAGTTTGGTATTCGGTTCATAAAGAGTAACCAGTCATGGAGAAAGACAACAGACAAAAGGCTGTGACCTAATGATGATAAGTTGGGGGAATTTAACCAGAACTGCTACTTTGATTCTTCTCCATGTCCCTGAGTCTTCAAAGAGAATGATAGCCCTTTCCATCGGGGGTAGGGAAGACCTTACAACCTTCTTGTTTCTGTAATGCTCTTAGATACCTTCAGCTTACAATGTGTTTGAATCTTGAACTTCACCATGATCATAAATGGAGGAATTAGGCTTAGACTGCGTGGTTGTAGCTTATCAGAATTTAATATTTACATATTTTTTTTACTATTTATTTGCAAAGAGAGAGGGAGGGATAGAGAGAGGGAGGGATAGAGAGTACGAGCGAGCGCCTCAGGACCTCTTGTCATTGCAAATGAGATGCATACACCCCCTTGTGCATCTGGCTTTATATGAGTCCTGGGGAATTGAACCTAGGCCATCAGGCTTTGCAAGTAAGTGCCTTTACCCATTGAACCAGCTCTCCAGCTTACCAATTTGAATATAAAACACAATATGTATTTTGTGTGGTCCTTTCTTACATAAATAATATAAAGTGTAAATTTTAAGGTGTTTAAAACCTTGTATCTTTTGTCTATGACCTTATAACATGTTTTAAGGATTTATAAGTATAACAGCATAGTATTCCTAGCATTCCGCCATGTAACATAGTTTTTGTTGTTGGTATTTTACTAATTAATCCTACCCATAAAGGAACTTCTAGCTGCCTACAGCTAAATAAGATGAAAATGCGGTAGAAATTTATCTTGGTCTCTTAGGCAATACTCAGGGTACCGGAATATGCCTAGTAAGTCTCTACTTTCCTGGTTAGACCTGGTAAGCAGACTCTTACTTCAGCAAACCCTTAACCCTGCAGTCAGAATTCTGTGTCTCTGTAAACACCGTAACACTGGGGTTTAGGAACAGGAGGAAAACTGTGTCTTAATAGAACAAACACACAAGGATGTGGTTTTTTTTTAAGTATTTTAAATCTTACATGTATATCTAGGTACTTTGTACAAGAAAGAGAATTAAGGTGGTTTGGCTATACATTTGGACATGAAAACCTTAATGAATTTACATTTTAGACAAAAGTTTTTATTCAGTGGTATTGACAGAACAGTGGTGTTCATCAATAGGAAACACAGAGACCTAATACTGACCGAATACCACACTTTGGACATGCAAAATAGACATTTAAACTTTCCTGGTTTGTTGAACAGAAAGCAAAAACTGAACAGAAAAGTCACTACCATGGGAACCCAAGCAGCGAAGCTAAGCCCATGAGGTCCTAGAATCAGAAGTCCCAAGATCCGTGACATACAAGCAGCAACCCAGTGGTGGCCCAGAGGAGAGGCTACACCTCCAACAGGGCATTTGGGAACTGTGTGAAAAACAGTGCCGACAGAACTGGAAGCACTCCCCCTCACACGCGCCTGTGTGTAAACGCTCAAGAACTGGATGTTTGTTTTACTCCTGCCCCCCATGCTTAGATGTGCTTAGCAAGTAGCCGATGAGTGGCTACGTGTCTAAATACCTGCAGGGATTTAAGGATGGATCAACTTCAGGTTCTCAAGAGGGTAGATGTGTGCTGTTTTTCTCCCACATCTCTTCTAGCGTTCATTTCGAGCTGCAGCAGTAAATAGTGAGAGTACTTCTTTGTTCTAGGTGCCAAGAGTACTACTTAGAAACTGTGATACTCAAAGCAGGCAGTGTCCAGGCACTTAGCAGAAGTGTGAATACTGTTATATAAATCTAAGACCCTCGTGGTTCCTTACATAGGCTTTCTGTGGACAGTTTTCTCCTGAGGTTCCCAAATCCAGAGATGCCAGGCAAGATCAAAGCCAGGACCAAAACATTACTGGGTCCCTGCACCCTTTCACTCTTTCTGAGCATCCCCTCATGTCTCTTCCCAGCCAGCAGTGTCCTGAGTGACAAGAGGTCCAGGCTGTGCATGTTAGAGCCCCACTTGCAATCTCTTTGTGCCTAGGGGTCTCTATCCCCTCCTAGTCCCAGCAGGCCCAGCACTCCTGCCCATGGGAATTGAGTGGCTGCTATCCTAGGCCCTGCCCCAGCCCCTGTTACTAGATTACTTGATTCTCACAGTCTGCTTTTCATAGTTGGCAGATAGGCTTCCTGCTTATGGTGACATATGAAAAGCCAACTATTTAATAACGGTTTAGTTTAGGCTTAAACTATACATTTTTCTTGAGTGGATGTTTCTTGAACACCAAGTCGCCTGGCTGTTAGTCACCAGTTCACTTGGTTCACAGTCACTTTACAATTCCCACTTTATGCCTAAAACAGTAAAACACCCTGACGCACCCCAAAAACGTCAACTCTGTCCTGGATTGGCAGGAAACCTCTGTAACATCTGACACATTGCCAGGGGAGTTCATCAAAAGGACACTGTCACATCACAAGTTTCAGAACAGGACGAGTCTTATTTTAGGAATATTAGCTCAGTATGGTAGTTAATGTTCATTGTCAGCTTGATGGAATTTAGATTCACCATGGAAACATACCTCTGGGTGTGTCTATGAGTGTATTTGCAGAAAGGTTTAACTGAGTGAGAAACGTTCACCCTCAGTGTGGGCAGTACTGTTCCATGGACTAGGATCCAAGATGGAATAAAAAAGCAGAAAACATTAGCCTCTCTGCATCTTGACTGATGGCCAGCTACCTTGTGTTCCTGCTGCCATGCCCTCTCCACTAGGATGGACTATACCCACAAACTGTGAGCCAAAGAAGCCTTTTCCAAGTTGATTTTGTCACAGCAAACAAAACGTACACTCAGCCTGTGAGTTGCACTTTTCTCAAACAAATAGGTGGGCCTGGTGTGCTGGTGTATTCTGTATATGCCTACAGTCCTAGCACTTGGGAGATGAAGGCTGAGGATCAGGAGTTCAAGATGAGCCTCCACTACCTAGTAAGGTAGAGGCCAGTCTAGGATATGAGAGAGCCTGTCTCAAAAGGCAAAAGCAAACAAACATACATACAAGCAAAAATCAGGCTTTTGCATGAGGATTGCTATCATTTTAACTGGGTGTGTGTAAGGAAATTCCCATGTCTTGCTTGTGTGCCCCTTTCATTGAAAAAAGAAGTCTCATGGAGATGGTGTGCCATTCTAAGCATGTTCCCATACGCCTTCCCTGCCTACTTTCAAATGTCAATCCCAGGGAAAGGTTCATTTTGTGAATAGGAATGTTAGGAGCAATTTAGAGACTGTATTTATTATTTGGTAGTGAATTTTGCTTGTTTGCTTGTTTTTTTTTTTTTTTTTTAAATAACAAAGCTATGCTCTTCTATCCCCTCTGCCCAGCCCCCATTGAACTGAGGGCCCTCCTCAGTAGGGCTATTGGTGTTCATGGTGGGGTCCTGAAGGCCTCAGTCAGTCTCTGTGGTGGGGCAGGAGAACACTGCTGCTTGTGTATTTTTTTATTTTTATTTATTTATTTATTTATTTTTGGTTTTTTGAAGTAGGGTCTCACTCTAGTACAGGCTGACCTGGAATTCACTATGTAGTCTCAAGGTGGCCTCGAACTCACGCGATCCTCCTACCTCTGCCTCCCAAGTGCTGGGATTAAAGGCGTGTGCCACCACGCCCGGCTGCTTGTGTATTTTTGATACAGGATCTCACGCCATCCCCCAGGCTGATCTGGAACTCACTATACATTCTGTACTGGCCTCAAACTCGTAGAATTCCTGATTCAGCCTTGCTGATGCTAGCACTGTAGGCATGAGCTACCTCACCCTGCTTTGCCTTCTTACTTTGGGTATAGTGATTTTAATGTGCTAACAAATTTCTTAGCCAGTGTCACCCTAGGTGCTAAACATACCAGCATATAACTTTTGTCCTAAAAATAAGTCTTGGAGCTGAAGAGATGTCTCAGAGATAAAGGTAACTGCTTGCAAAGCCTGCTGTCCCAGGCTCAATTCCCAAGCACCCATATAAAGCCAGATGCAAAAAGTGGCCCACGCATCTGGTGTTTATTTACAATGGCAAGCGACCCTAGCACCCCTGACACACACAGTGCAAATAATTAAAAACATAAAAATATAAAAATGAGTCAAGGGCAGGTGTTTTGAGTTGTGTAGTGCATTGGTTCAATGTGACATCATTGTCCATTGCCTGCCCTGAAAGCCATGGTAGCTCTTCCTGCTCCCACTTTTAGCCTTGATGATTGCTACTGTTTGCTCTCAGGCCATGTAATAGCATACTGGTATTTCCTGACAGCTGTGCTACTGTTTCCTGAGCTGGTGTGCTATTAGTCTTACGCATCAGTGCCCTGGACATCTGGCCTGTAGTGATCTCCTCATGCAACTTTGCTCTCGAGCAGCCGGGTTGAAGGCCTCCCACCATTACCACCTACGTGTCTGGTGGTGCTCTGCTGCCAGCATTCATCGCTGACCATGCAGTTCCTGTTTGAGGTTGTTAAAGCTGCATTAACCAGATGGGCACAATGAAAGACATAGTGCCTGTCCTGAAAGAAGTTAGCATCACGTGGAATGAATGAAAGGCAAACAGATGGTGGCAAGGGAGAGATGCCATTTACATGAGCATGGTGGGTAGTGAGCCAGGAGCTCCCTGGTTTTTCCACTAAAGGGAGCAGTGGAGCTAGGGCATGGAGAATGCATGCAGTGCCCTCAGTGCAGTTCCAGAGTTGGGGCATGGCTTGCAGAAAGAACCACGAGGTGTTAAAGCAGCTATTGCCTGAGTGGTGGCTCCTGACCCCAATAAACTGATGACCATCCATGATATAAAATGCAACACATTCAGTACAACTTAAAAAGTCCCCATAGTTTTGTGGGGCTGGAGAGATGGCTTAGCGGTTAAGGTGTTTGCCTACAAAGCCAAAAGACTTCAGTTCAATTCTCCAGGGCCAACATAAACCAGGTGCACAAGGTGGCACATGTGTCTGGAGTTCCTTTACTGTGGCTGGATGTCATGGCGCATCCATTCTTTCTGTCTCTGTTTTTCTCTCTCTGCCATTTTCTCTCTCTCTCTCTCAAATAAATAAATAAAAATAATTTTTAAAAAAGAACACATTGCCAGCCATGGTGGGGTACGCTTTTAATTCCAGGACCACTGTGAGTTCGAGACCACCCTGAGACTGCATAGTGCATTCCAGGTCAACCTGGACTAGAGTGAAACCCTACCTCGAAACAAACAAACAAAGAAAAGACCTAAGTTTATAAGGTATACCTAAATTCAAACACCACATTCACTCCAAGCCAAGCCTGCACGGAGCGACAGGGTTTGATGTTTGCCCTGCTTGTTTTAGATCTTACATTGGTTCAGTCTTTCCTTGCAATGCCAGCTTTTGCAGTGTGAATGTTTACTCTCTGACATTATGTGTTTTTGGTTTTATATAGCTCATAGTTATGAAACTTTGGACCATGGGAATGTTTGAACAGTGTTTTGATTGATAAAAACTATGGAGACTGTTTTATTTTGGTTTTTTCAAATATTTTTTATTAACAACTTCCATGATTATAAAAAATATTCCATGGTAATGCTCTCTCTACTTTCCCCTTTGAAACTCCAGTCTCCATCATATCCCCTCCCGCTCTCAATCAGTCTCTTTTATTTTGATGTCATGATCTTTTTCTCCTATTATGATGGTCTTGTGTAGGTGGTGTCAGGCACTGTGAGGCAGTTTGTAAGGTGGAGCCTTGCTGGCGGGGTGCCTTTCTGGGAGTAGATCTTAAGGTTTATTACCTTCTAGCTTGCCAGGCTCATTCCTACTGCTGTCTGCCATCTGATGTTGGCAAAGGAGGTGATGTCCAGCCTCTGCTATACCATGCTATCATGAAGTTTCTCCTTGAGATAATAATCCAAAATAAAAACTGTCTTCCCATCAGCTGCTTTTGGTTGGGTGCTTTATCCAGCAACAGGAAGGCAACTGCAGCAGTAGTGGAGATTGATCCTAGGAACTGGTGTGTGCTAAGTAAGGTCCTTCTGCCCTGAGCCTTAAACTCCCAGCAGTCCTCCTGCCTTGCCTGCAAAGTGCTGGGATTAAAGGTATGTTCCACCACTCCCTGCTTTTTTTTTTTTTTTTTTTTTGAATGTGTTTAAACCAACACTTGGTTCCATTATTTTACTGTGGTTAAATAATACTAGTCTTTGGAGCAACTATATTTCTTTTAACCATCTTCCCTTTTTGTTATATTTTTTGAACATGCAAGAGTATTTAGTGCCCATGTTACAGAAAATCTGTTAATATTTTTAAAAATATATTTATTTATTTGCAAGTAGAGAGAAATAGAAGAGATACAGACAGAGAGAATGGGTGTGCCAGGACCTCCAGCTGCTGCTAACAAAATCCAGATACATGTGCCACTTAGTGCATCTGGCTTTATATGGGTATTGGGTAATTGAACCTAGGTCATTAGGCTGTGCAAGCAAAAGCTGATCCATCTCACCAGCCCTGATAATGTTTAATAAGATCCTTGACAAGTAACTTTAAGGATTTTAAATTTAGTATTCTCTTAGCTATTTCATTTTAGCGATTTCTCCATCTCTTCATTTTGCATAATGTTTAAGTTTTCATGAAGTGTTATGGCTAGGTTCCCTTTTAAAATATATAATATTGGGGCTACAGGGCTGGAGGGATGGCTTAGCGGTTAAGGTGTTTGCCTGCAGAGCCAAAGGATCCAGGTTCGATTCCCCAGGACCCACGTTAGCCAGATGCACAAGGGGGCACACATGTCTAGAGTTTGTTTGCAGTGGCTGGAGGCCCTGGCACACCCTTTCTTTCTTTCTCTCTTTCTTTCTTTTTTTCTTTCTTTCTTCCTCTCTCTCTCCCTCTTTCTCTGTCAAATAAATAATAAATAAAAATAAAATATTTAAAAAATAATATTGGGACTACAGGTGGTTAAGGCACTTGCCTGCAAAGCCTAAGGACCCAATTCAATTCCCCAGGACCCACATAAGCCAGAGGCACATGGTGGCACATGTGTCTGGAATTTGTTTGCAGTGGGTAGAGGTCCTGGCATACCCATTCATTCTTTCTCTCTAATAAATAAAAATATTTTAAAATATATATAATGTTTGTATCAGCCAAGTTCTTATTGATAGAATAAAATCACTAACAAAAATCAATTTAAGGGAGGAGAGTTTATTAAAGTTTATAGTCCAGGTTATAGTCTCATGGCAGGGAAGGCCTGGGGGCGGAACTGGTCACATTCAGTCCACTGTGAGAAAGCAGAGGGCAGAGTGCTGAAAGCTTCAGCCACCTGCTCTTCCTTTGTATGCAGTCCGGGACCCTGCCCACAGTTAAGGTGGGTCTTCCCACGTCAGTTCCTCTCATCACAATGGTCCCTCACAGATGAGACCCTGTCAAGTTGACAAGATAAATTATCACAATATTTTTCCCCAGTTACTTTGGAGTGTATTTAAAGTAGGAGGAGAAAAATCAAAATGTATTCATGCAATTCCTACTTGGTTATTTAGATAATGATTGTGACAAACAGCAAAAAGAATAAAAGAATGCTGCATTGTGATCCATATAAAACCAACATTTTGGGTTGTACATAATTAAAGAAATGTATAACTTTTGAAAATGACATAATAGGCAATACATGCAAACATGCTTTCATGTGGAATGCAATTTAGAAAACTATTTAATTTCCATGCTAGGTGTGGTGGTGCTCCCTGGCACTTGAGAGGCCAAGGTAGGAGGATCACTGTGAGTTCGAGATCACCCTGAGACTGAAAAGTAAATTCCAGGTCAACCTGGGCTACAGTGAGAGCCTATCTCAGAAAACCACTGAGCAAAAAAGCGCAGTACTGAACTTCCATGCTGCTTTTCTACAGCTTCTATGTAGAACCTAGACTCAAATCCAAGAGCAAAAGTTAAGGCTCTTACCCTCAAGTTTGGGTAAACAGTTGCATGGTAATTGTAGATGACTGATGACTTCATTCCCTCCCACCCTGATTTTACCTGGAAGTGGCCTTTTAAATATTTTATTTAAAAGAGGGCAGGTTTGGCACTTTTATACAAATGTCACCAATATTAAAATCTCTTGGAATCTTGAGAAAATTTGTAGTCTTTCCCCCCCCCCCCCCCCAAGTTTTGTTCTCACTCTAGCCCAGGCTGACCTGGAATTCACTCTGTAGTTCCAGTCCAACGTGAGACATAGATCCTCCTACCTTTGCCCTCCAGAGTGCTGGGATTAAAGTTGCGCCCCCATTCCCTTTACAGTCATGGAGCACAGGCTCGTGCTTCCGTCAGCTAGCTTTGTGTTTTGTGAATCAGTTTGTGTGACAGTGTCAGTCAGGTTGGTCTCCAGCCCATCCCCCATACTATATCTGCAAGAATACTGGAGCCCTGTCTACATGGAATATTAAATCCATTTCACAGGCATTTCAAAACATCTTTGTAATGTTTTAACAAACACTTGAATTAGATCTAAAATACCAGTTTCACTTTTTGAGGAATCTACATAGAAGACAAAATATCGCATCACATAATGTCTGTACATCATTTTATCAGATCTTTTAATTAATGAGATTTAACTCCATAGGTGGCACTAACATACATAGCTTAAGACTTACTATCAAAATCTTCCTTCTAGGGAACTACAAACATTCACATCTCTCTTTAATGGAAATGGAAAGTCTCCCTAATGACTTGCTGTTGTCTGTTTTCACTGTAGAGAGGGTAGACCTTGGAGAGCGCTGACTTCCTGTAGTTGACAGGCTAGGGTGGGTGTTGGGGACCAGGGCAGAGGTGGTCATGGAAGCCTTACCTCCACATCCTCCAGTGATCCTTCCCACCTGCCCACTCCAACTAAAATATGTAATATTCGCAATCGGTGATCGAGTTGTGATCTCAGAATTACTAGGAAAAGGGCATCTGGCAGCTTTGTGTTTTAATTTTTCATATTTCATCATCTTTTAAAGCTTGAAAACTTTTTGCTTTAGCAGACTTCAATTTCTTTATTATTTTTTTTTCCCGAGGCAGAGTCTCTAGCCCAGGCTAAACTGAAACTCACTGTATAGTCCTAGACTGGCCTCAAACTTGTAGCAATCCTCCTACTTAGGCCTACAGAGTGCTGAAATTAAGGTGTGCACCACCACAGCTGGCTAGACTTAAATATTGGATAATTTTATTTCTTGTGTTAATTCCTTTAATATATGATAATAAATAAAATTAATTTCATTGGTGTTACACATGATATTAGTATTTGGAGGCACATATTTTTATAATCGTTTAGGCATCTGTTGGCATACCTCTTTGTCATTTCTCTCTTTGAGTATATGTACTTTTTTCCCTTAAACTGCTTTAGATAGTTCTGCTGACGAGCTTTAATTTTATGTAATCACATGAATTTCTAAATTGAGATGATTTGAAGACCTCTTTACTGTCTGAAGAGAGTCAAGATGAGAACCAGCTCCACCTCTGTTAGATATGGAGCCGACAACGGAGTGTGGGTCTGCTCACAGGGTTTGGGATGGAAGCCGTAGCGCCACAGGAGTGCGTCTTCTGGAATGGAGCCCATCCTCAGTGAAGGGGCCACAGGAAGGGCCTGAAGTGCCCATGCAGCTGGGTGGTTTCACAGATGCTTTAAAGAGAATGAGCAAATGCCGTTTCTGTCACTTCTCTGAATTGGACCACTGTATTTATTCAAAGTAAATGTGAAGTGGAGGCTTAACTCTCGTTCTCCTAAGCAGTAATTTTTGTAGTGCAGTCTTCGGCTGGGAATGCTAGCAATATCTCAGAATTGGCTAAGAATGCAGGTTCTCTGCCCCTTGCAGAAATGGTAGCAGTCCTCACGCCACCTGACCTCACTGCAAAGATAGCTTCCCACTGGAGTTCAGACATGTTGAACGAGTTAATAACTCATGAAGCATTTATTTACCAAAGTGAGTGCTTTTCTCACATTCTTACTTATCCTTGATCTTAAACTTTTTGTTCCTAATCTCAGAGTGTGTGTGTGTGTGTGTGTCTCAAACCATTGAGTTGTACCTCCAATTCCTAGTAGTTCTCTAAAACAAAAACAGTGAAATAAATGCAAGCATGCCTTCAGAATTTTGTTACTAGTTAAGTCTCATTTGCTTAAGTGTCAAAAGGTTCCAAATCCTTTAATGCAGACCTAATTATAATTAAATGAATATCAAATAATTTTACTTAAAACTAGACAGAATTTGGAATTTTTCTCCCCAATCAAAAATAAGTAAATATAGATGTTTTAAGAAGTGGAAGCAACTGCCATCTAACCATTTTCCTCTTAATTAATGGGAAATTTGAGGTCTCCAGTGGTGAGTGGTGTGCTTAGCCAGGCTGGACAGGACAAAGCAGTCACTGCTGGGCTTTCTCTTGCCATCCAACAGACCTTGGGTGTACATTCGGTTTCTGTGGTATGTGTTTCGCTACTACTCAAGATAATGCTCATTTCCTTTAGATACTTGACAGAAATGGAACAAGAGTTCCGGAAGCTTAGTTTCCTGTGGCCTGAGTTTAGAAAAACTGCATTTCCAGGAGCTGTTCCCAGTCACTAGCTTGGGAACAGTACTGGGGCTGCCATGAGTTCTTTGTGGCATAAATATTATTTACTCTGACTTCAAGAACCTGCTGTTCTTCTAACCCTGACCTGTCCATAAGGATCCTGCATTCGTAGTTGCGTGTAAAAGATGTAAGTACCCTTTAATACTTGACAGATGTGTATGACAGTGCCGTGTGTGTGTGTGTGTGTGTGTGTGTGTGTGTGTTACAAGTAGGATAAAGTTCTGTAGAAACTTACTTAGCTTTCTTTTTAAAACTATATTAACTTGTCCTGGGGCTATATCTCTGTAGTGGAGTTTACCTTGTACATGTTAGGGCCTGGGTTCTATCTAGCACCATAAAAGTTAGCAAATATTTTTTTATTTTTATTTATTTGAGAGCGACAGACAGAGAGAGAAAGAGGCGGGGGGGGGGGGGAGAGGGAGGGAGAATGGGTGCGCCCTGGCCTCCAGCCACTGCAAATGAACTCCAGATGCGTGCACCCCCTTGTGCATCTGGCTAATGTGGGTCCTGGGGAATCGAGCCTCGACCGGGGTCCTTAGGCTTCACAGGCAAGCGCTTAACCACTAAGCTATCTCTCCGGCCCAACAAATACTTTTAAAATGTTTATTTTTCAACATGCCCATATTGTTCTTCCACAGATACCAGTTCTGAGGAGTAAGGGCTTGAGAATGCTGCTGTAGGGCACTCATAGATGTAATACGGCATGTATAAAGGGTAGTGAGGATGTAATGTACTTACTACCCCAGCCCCACAAAAGTATTGGTGAAAGCTAGTCAAAATACTTTTAAAAACTATACAGAAATAGGGTTCAGAAGCTGATATTTTAAAAATACATGTAAAAGGGCTGGAGAGATGGCTTGTTTGTTAATGTGCTTGCCAGTGAAGCCTAAGGACCCAGGTTCAATTCTCCAGATCCCACATAAGCCAGATGCATAAGGTGGTGCATGCATCTGGAGTTAGTTTCCAGTGGCTAGAGGCTCTGGTGTGCCCATTCTCTCTATAATAAATAAATTAAAATAGCATATTTTTTAAAATACATGTAAAGGCTTTGGCTTGGTGGTACATGCCTTTGGTTCCAGCACCTGGGAGGCAAAGGTAGGAGGATTGCTATGACTTCTAGGCCATCCTGGAGCTGCAGGGTTTCAGATCAGCCTGGGCTAAGTGGGAACCTACTTTGAAAAAAACCAAAGCAAACCAAAAAATACATATAAAGGCCTAATTTCAGGAAAATATTATTTAAAAGTCTCTTATGAGATAGTTTGTATTCATTTGTTAAGTTAGGTACAGGAAAGTTGAGAATGTCTTATTTTGAACAAAAGAAGGAAAATGTAACTTTTTAAATGGTAAAGCCACCAAGATTTCTTTTAAAACTTAAAAAAAAAATCTTGTATATTTTGTTGTCTCAAAAGTCCTCAGCTTCAGAATAAAGTTTTCCTATCATTGAATATATTTTTCTAAGCCCAGAATGTGAAAAGTAGTAAATTACAGGGAACAAAGAAATTTGTCAAGGAACAGAAAGTGCCTTTATAAATAGCAGTCTTGAAAACACAATGATGCTGAAACTTTTCTGTAACAGACATAACTATTCTGATGAAGTGGTGGAGGACAGGAAACAGAATATGCATCCTACTATGGGTAGATTGCACCAAACATCAGCATGGTTGCAAGCATTGGGTCACTTATCCACTGACTGTGGCCATGTAAGAGGAAATTACTGTTCTGGAAAATATTTTGGCAGAAAAATTGAACTTATCATCTAACCCTGAAATTATACTCTTAGACATCTATCTCAGAAACATTATTTTCATAAGAACCTATATAAATTATGTACTAGCTTTTTTTTTTAATTATTTATTTATTTATTTGAGAGTGACAGACACAGAGATAAAGACAGATAGAGGGAGGGAGAGAGAATGGGCGCGCCAGGGCTTCCAGCCTCTTGCAAACGAACTCCAGATGCGTGCGCCCCCTTGTGCATCTGGCTAACGTGGGACCTGGGGAACCGAGCCTCGAACCGGGGTCCTTAGGCTTCACAGGCAAGCACTTAACCGCTAAGCCATCTCTCCAGCCCTGTACTAGCTTTATTCACAGCCCATGGTTGGAATCCACCCATGTATGTATCACTGGATAAGTGTTAGACATATACCACATGTTGCAGTCAGGTTCGCATTGCTGGTAGAAATCACCCAATCAAGAGCAGCTTCTGAGAAAAAGAGGTTTATTTTGGCTTACAGGCTCGAGGGAAAGCTCCAAGATGGCATGGGAGAATGATGGCATGAGCAGAGGGTGGACATCACCCCCTGGCCAACATAAGGTGGACCACAGCAACAGGAGGGTGTGCCAAACACTGGCATGGGGAAACTGGCTATAACACCCATAAGCCCGCCCCCAACAATACACTCCCTCCAGGAAGCACTAATTCCCAAATATCCATCAGCTGGGAACCTAGCATTCAGAACTCCTAAGTTTATGGGGGACACCTGAATCAAACCACCACACCACAGAATTCCACTCAGCAGGAAAAAGGAACAAATTTTCAGTATGTATGGGAACATGGATGAGCTCAAAGAAAATAGTCTGAGTGAAAAAAAAAATCTATTCTCCACAGATATATGCTGCATGTTTCTGTAGATGTACCACTCATTAACTAATGTAACTACAGGTTTGGAGAACAGAAGAGTGCTTGGGGAAGGTTTAGCATGAGGAAGACTTGTGATGGTACAATTGAGATTGAGAATCTTGATGGTGTTTACACAAGACTGCCATCTGATAAGAGTGCCTAGAGCTATGGAGACACACACACACACACACACACACACACACACACACACACACGGTTGCTGAAATCCAAATGAGCTCTGGATTGTACTCAATTCAGTTTCTTGGTTTTGACATCTGCCACACTGAGCTCAGTTCACTCTTGCTGCCTCCTCCCTGCTGTGGGGTCGGTGTGGTGCGGCTCTCTGCTTCTGTTTTGCTTTCCCTGCCATGAGGAAGCTTTGTTCTCAACTGGAAGTTGTAAAGAAACCCTTTCCCTCCATGAATTGCTTCTGGTCAGGTGTTTTGTCCCAGCAATGAGGTCACTACTATAATACCACATCATAAGATGTAAGATGTTAGCAGTGGAGGAGGCTCAGGGTGTACGTTTGTTTGTGATGTTAGACACCAAATACACGTCCTCAAGCATGCTTAGCACTGATGCCACCACTGAGTTCCCATAGCCCAGCATATACTTTCCACAACATGTTTTGAATCTATAAATTATTTCACAGCAAAAGCTTTAAAAATTGAACATTGCAACCTCATATGGTTCAACCTAATAGAAAAATAAATTCCAATGGGTATATACCAAAGAGCTAGTGGTGATCATCTATTGTGGCTTTTAAAAGATAATTATTTGCGAGCAGCAGGATACATAGAAGAGAGACAGAATAGATATGCCAAGACTTCCAAATGCATACACCACTTTGTGCATCTGGCTTTACATGGGTACTGGGGAACTGACCTGGATCATTAGGCTTTGCAGGCAAGTGCCTTGACCACTGAACAATCTCTCCAGCTCCTATTGTGGTTTTCAAAGGGATTTTTACCCCATTATTTGGGCTCCCCTCTGCTAGAAGTCAAAATGAGGTCCTTGTACATGCTAGGCAAGTGCTCAACCACAGAGCTGCTATATCCCTTGACATACTGAGCAACTGCCCCGACCTCAGTATATTTGCATTAACTCTTACAGAGAAGCTCATCCTGGTTATCCTCACATTATCCATTTCCTCTCTACCTACAGCAGCCTTGGGAACCGTTTTCAGTCATTAGCACTCTCATTCTGTCTCTTACTGGCTCTGCTAAAGAGGCATCATTGTATAGTGTGGTGACATTGTTCCTGAAGGAGGCAGAATTTTTTTTTGTAAATTTTACATGTATCTGCATCCATTAAAATGCATGAATAAAATTGGTTATACCCTCTGTACTGGTAGTAGAATTTTTATTGTCTTGAATAACTTATCGTTTGAAATGGATAGTGGTATCAAAAGTGGAAGCTGCAGAAAGAAGATTTGAGCAGTAGAGAGAGACCTGAGGTTAGTAGTAGAGGAAAGCCTCTGCCTCCTGCTACAAAACCATTGTCTCTTTTCTCTGTTTGGTTTTTTTTTTTTTTTTTTCTATTTAGTTTTGAAGCCATTTGTTGAAATCCTTTAAATCTTTGTGTTGTCTTTTACAGAATAGCAAATAACATTTAAAAATATTTTTGTTTATTTTTATTTGTTTATTTGAGAGCAACAGACAGACAGAAAGAGAATGGGTGCACCAGGGTTTCCAGCCACTGCAAACGAACTCCAGACGCATGCACCCCCTTGTGCATCTGGCTAACATGGGTCCTGGGGAATCAAGCCTCGAACCAGGGTCCTAAGCCTCAAACCAGGGTCCTTAGGCTTCACAGGCAAGCACTTAACCGCTAAGCCATCTCTGCAGCCCAGCAAATAACATTTTAAAATATGAACAAAGGGTCATTTTTCCTTGTAGAGATGGTTGTACAGTTTAGACTTTTTACCAACAATTTTAAGATTCAGATTTTATTAAGCCTCTAGTTTTTCTTGCTGCTATCCTCTCATCCTCTAACCACCCTTGGATTTGGTCATTTCTTGTCACAAGCTCTGCACAGGACACCTCAGACCTCATTGATTTTGTTTCAACAGCAGTGATTTTCAAAAGCCTGCCTTGGAACTTCTATTGTCATCCTTAACAGATAGTTTTCCAGCAAGACTAGCTTCATTAGCCGTTGGCCCTGAGACGTACGAGGTGCCCAGAAAGCACACATGAGCCGGAATGGGACACTTGACCCTACTTCATGTGACTAGGCAGCAGCATGTTTTAAACTTCCTGCAGAGACTTTTTTTTTCTTGGAAGGCAGCTATGCTCACCCCTATACCACCAATGCAGATGCCTTTTATTTTTTTAAAAAAAAGGGGGGGAAGGAAGTTTGGAAGATTGGAGAGATTGCTTAGTGGTTAAGGCGCTGGCCTGCGAAGCCTAAGGACTCATATTTGATACTCCAGATCCCAAGTAAGCCAGACGTACAAAGGTGAGGCAAGTGCAAGGTCACACATGCCCACTAGGTGGTACAAGTGTCTGGAGTTTGATTACAGTGGTTGAGGCCCTGGCACACCAGTTCTTTCTCTCTTGCTCTAAAATAAAGATTAAAAAAGAATACAGAAAATCACTTTTTAAAAAACTGCTAAGTGTGGGGGGACACAGCATTAATCCCAGCACTCGGGAGGCAGAGGTAGGAGGATTGCCATGAGTTCGAGGCCACCCTGAGACTACACAGTGAATTCTAGGTCAGCCTAGGCTAGAGCGAGACCCTCCCTCAAAAAACCATCACAAACATCAAAGCCATTTTAGGGCTGGAGAGATGGCCCAGCAGTTTAGGCACTTGCTTGCAAAGACTATAGGCTCAGGTTCAATTCCGTAGTACCTACATAAAGCCAGATGCACAGAGTAGAGCATACTTCTGGAGTTCATTTGCAATGGCAGGTGGTCCTGGTGTGCCCCTTTTGCCTGTCTGTTCATATGTCTCTGTCTGTCTCTGCTTACAAATAAATAAATTTTAAAAAGAAAAAAAAAGTTATTTAAGTTCTGTAATCCAAGTCATCCCTACTCCCAAGAAGATTGAAATGTGATTGCATTTCCTCTCCATACAGAAAAGTCTAAGATAATAATTTATAGGATCTATAATTGAGAAACATGGAGTAACCAAAGAAGTCTTAAAAAAAAAAATGAAATGTTGGCAGTGATATATCTATTGAAAATCTGAGTTCAGCAAAAATAAGATGCTCTTTAATTAAAACCTTTGGTGATTTCCACATTTGTCTTGGATTTGAGCTCCTTATTCAGAAGTTTATTTTTATTTATTTGAGAGAGGGAAAGGCAGAGAGAGAGAGAGAGAGAACGAGAATGGGCTTACCAGGGCTTTCAGCCACTTCAAACGAACTCCAGGTGCATGTGCCACCTTGTGCACCTGGCTTGCATGGGTACTGAGGAATTGAACCAAGGTCCTTTGGCTTTGCAGGTGAGCACCCTAACCACTAAGCTATCTCTCCAGCCTTCAGAAATTATTTTTTAACCAGTTTAATGGCACTTTGAAGTGTTTGCAGTATGTTTGAGAATTATTTCTTCTAATGCACTTGACACCCACCAAACATTGGAGCAGACACATTGGAGGCTGAAGTGAAACAAATGAAAAGATGTTTCTTGAGTCACTCGTAGTTTCTTGCAGATTCATTGAGGGGACTTAAAGGTGCCTGATTCCTAAATCTCTGAGTGGAGCAGTGAGGGTGACTTTCAGTGTTGTAGTGGATTCTAGTGCTTGTTGATAATAGTAATGCTCCTCCCTTTCCATATCCCCTGCCACCTTCCTTTGTCCTTCCTCCCCACTCTGCTCCACTGAACCTGTCTTCTTTCCTACTGCTCCCACTCCCCTATTGGTATATTTTTGCCTGCCTTCCTTCTTCCCTCCTTCCTTCCTTTCTTCTCTCCCTCCTTCCTTCCCTCCCTCTCTCCTTCCCTCTTTCTTTCCTTTTTCCCTCCCTCTTTCCTTCTTACTTTCTCTCTCCCCTTTCCTCCCTCCTCTCCCTTCCTTCTTTTTTTTTTTACATTAATCAGTCATGTTTATTTAAAGCATATTTCACATTAGACTTGTTTAATGGGAGTAAAAAGTAGTCAACAACCAATTCTCCTTTTCCATTGTGGTGGTTTGATTCAGGTGTCCCCCATAAACTTAGGTGTTCTGAATGCTAGCTCCCCAGCTGATGGAGATTTGGGAATTAATGCCTCCTGGAGGGAGTGTATTGTTGGGGGCGGGCTTATGGGCTTTATAGCCAGTTTCCCCATGCCAGTGTTTGGCACACCCTCCTGTTGCTGTGGTCCATCTTATGTTGGCCAGGGGGTGATGTCCACCCTCTGCTCATGCCATCGTTTTCCCCTGCCATCGTGAAGCTTCCCCTCAAGCCTGTAAGCCAAAATAAATCTCTTTTTCCCAGAAGCTACTCTTATTGGGTGATTTCTACCAGCAAGGCGAACCGGACTGCAACATCCATTCTAGCCACATAAGCGTTGTAATGAATGACACAGATTTCAGCTATAACTTTAAAATATTCCAAAAGCTGACATAGTCCCAAGAACTAGAGAAAACTGCCACCAGAAATAAACTGCCACAGTAATGGAAATACAAAGTGATTCTAATAGTCTCTCAAGCCCAGATAATCCCAAATAACTTTATAAATACCTGATGAAAGAAAAACTTAAACCCTACTAAAACTAAAATATTTAAATACAGAAATCTCAACCTTCCTTCAATTAGGTCAGAAACCACCACAAAAATGATGATCACACAAACAGAATGAGTGGAATGTTTTAAGTTCAGTCCAACCAAAAAAGCACCATATAACTTTTAATATAATCATTTACTCAAATATACTGTAAATAGGAATGGTGGCAACATACGAAGCAAAAAGAAGGTTACAAGTGAAATTTCTAGAAGCTCATGAAAACAATCCCATGCCATACTGCATGTGCAAAAGGAACTCAGTTCTAATGGTGTTAGTACTCTGGTCATCTTCAGTCATTTGCTCTTGCAAGGTGTTAGCTGTCTTTGCTTCCCATATCATAAAATTAGTCCACAGGAGAGCTGGTGGATCCTGGGATCCTGTCCATTATGAGGACTGGCTGGCTTCCCAGATAGGTTGGATCCTCTTAGATTAGGCGGTCTCAGCAAGAACAAGATCACCGCAGTTAGCTTCAAGGCCATCAAGATCATATTGATACTGGTGCCTTTGTCACCAGAGGGTCCTGGCAATTCCCGGGGACATTCTGTGTCTGAACAGTAGGTCTGGGACTGCCGCAACAGATTGATCAGCCTTCTCATCGCATGTTCATGAGAGCAAACGCATTCACAGGGATCCAAGCCACCTTCTGCCACAATTACCCAGCTTGATTTTACTTGATTGTTTAAATCCGCCCAGACGACCACCAGCGGGGTGGGGCGGGTGAGAGCCGGGGAAGGACGGCCGTCGCCACTGCTGCTCTGGGCCTTCCTTTATTATTTTTCTCTTCCTCTTTTTCTTTCTTCCTTCCTCCCTTTTCTCCTTCCTTTTTTCCTTCCTCTCTCCACTATTATCAACCTGTTGATGGCCAACAATACACAGGTCTCATACAGGTAATGACAGCCGCTGTGAGGTGGTGACTACATTGAGCGCTTTATGTCTGGGAGAAAGCGTTCCAGCGCACTTCTCCCCGTCCTGTGCTTTCACATCCTCTGCCACCTCTTCTCATACCCTCCCAGAGCCACTGGAGGGTGTGATTTTAGTTAGTGCTGAATACTCAACTGTCACTCATTAGCCCTTGGATGAGTCCTGGGTCTCCGCAGCAGTCCCCGCCACCTGGAAAGGGAAGTTGCTCTGAACAAAAGTCAGAGCAGCACTAATATGTGGGCATAAACATAAGTATTTAGGGGACCAATTTGGTGGGCCAAGAAACAGTAGTGGCTTCCCTCCTAAGGCTTACCACTTTCCCAGCCCGAGGCTTTTGACTAGGTTTTCAGTATCAGGCACGAATTCCTTCTCCCCCATGGAGCAGCTCTCAAATCATATTTCAGGGTTTTCTTTCCTTCCCCTTCCCCTTCCCCTTCCCCTTCCCCTTCCCCTTCCCCTTCCCCTTCCCCTTCCCCTTCCCCTTCCCCTTCCCCTTCCCCTTCCCCTTCCTCTTTTCTTTTCTTTTCTTTTCTTTTCTTTTCTTTTTTCTTTTCTTTTCTTTTCTTTTCTTTTCTTTTCTTTTCTTTTCTGTAGAGTCTCACTCTAGCTAATCTGGAATTCATTATGTAGACCGAGGCTAGCCTCAAACTCACAGCCATCCTCCTACCACGGCCTCCCAAGTGCTGCATTTAAAGGCTTATAGTACCACCATGCCTGGCTGCTGTTGTTATTTTTGAGATAGGGTCTCATGTAGCCTAGGCTGGCCTTGGATTCCTAATTCTTTTGTTACAGGAATGTGCTTCCTTCTTGACGGTCTATTCCTGACATCATGTTGCTCATTCATGTTTGCTGCCAGCTGTTGTCCAGCCTGATGTTGCTGGTGATTCACATGTGTCAGCACACTGAATCCTGACACCCATCTTATGAAATGAGTCCCTTGATGTCACTTGTGTAGGAGGAAAAAGCAGCTCTGAGTAGCCTGGTGAGGTGGTGCACACCTTTAGTCCCAGTACTTTGGAGGCAGAGGTAGTTCAAAGCCAGCCTGGGAGTTCCAAGTCAGCCTGGGCTATCTCAGGAAGGAAAAAAAAAAAAAAGAAAAAAGTGCTCAGAGCAGTCAAGCTAGTTATGGAAAACAATCAGTTCCTACTTTGGGCTCATCCAAACCGGCAACAGAGATGGCCTGTGTCCGATCCTCCTGAGCCTCTCTTATCCAGAAAGCATCCTTTGAGACCCGCAGCAGGTCCGGTCCACCCTTCTATGAGTCAGCCATGCTGACACCCTTCACAGTCTCAAAGGTCATGCAAAACACGGAGCCACCACCCTATGTCTGGTGCAGGAGGTTCACGATCTAAAGGGAAGTCTGGATACCCCTGAGCCCCTTAAGGGAGAATGGGTGACTGGCCAAGTATTGTTCCTGAGGCTGTTGGTTCATCTAGGCCACAGACTGCTCAGCAGCTAGTACGTGGGGTCTGGCTTGAATACTGACTCCTGTCGTGGTCCTTACTGCTGGTGGGTGACCGCGCCTAACCTGTAGGGCCACTGCTTAACAGTCTTGAGAGGAAGCTCCGTGATGGCAGGGAAAGCAGGTAGAGAAGAGGCTGGACATGGCCTCTGCCACATGAAGTGGGTAACAGCAGCAGGAGGGTGAGCAAGGGGGCACTGGCTCTAACAACCCTAACCCTGCTTCCAGCAACGTACGTCCTCTAGGAAGGCGCCACTTCCAAACTTGCCACCACCTGGAATCAAGCATTCAGAATACATGTGTTTGGGGGGACATCTGATTGATTCAAACTACCACACCTTCCTTGCTTCCTGTAATCATCTGCTTTGAGAAGGGATTTCATCTAGCTCAGGCTTGCCTTGAATTTGATACATAGCTAAGGATGACCTTGAACTTGTAATTGAATGGAGTACTGGGATTACTGGTGTTCTGGGGATCCAACACAGGGCTTCATACATGCTTGGAAAGTACTTTACCAACAGAGCTATATCCCCAGTCCTTATGGCAATATTGAATTAATATTTCTATGTATTTTTTTCAGATATAAAAGATAACTGCCTTACTAGCCAGGTTCTATGTCTGAGTGCCTAATAAACAGCAGAACCAAGTCTACACACTTGCTGTTCCCCCTCCCCCAGAATGATCTCAAACTCATAGTGATCCTCCTACCTCTGCCTCTCGTGTGCTGGGATTAAAGGTGTGCACCACCATGCCCAGATTGACCCTTGCTTTAAAAAAAAGAAAGTATTAGCCAGGCATGGTGGCGCATGCTTTAATCCCAGCACTTGGGACACTGAGGTAGGAGGATCGCTGTGAGTTCAAGGCCTGCCTAGGACTATATAGTGAATTCCAGGTCAGCCTGGACCAGAGTGAGACCCTACCTCAGAATACAAAACAAAACAAAAAACCCCAAAAAACAGTGAGCATAGAACTGTGGAGACATCAGGACAGAGCTAAAAGCTCAACTTAAATTAGTGGAGAATCGCACTGAGGGGCTCCAGGCCACTGCAGGAAGAGCAGGTGGGGTGAATAGGAAGACCCAAGGCAGAGGGACAGCACATGTGAAGAGGGTGCAGAGTATCACAGCATCAGTGACAGCCTGCCAAAGCCTGTGACACCTCATCGGGAGGACGTATTTCCCACTTTCCATCCAGTCTCTTTGTGACCCCTAACCCTACCACTCTGCTCCCTCAGCTGAACTAGATGCGGAACACACACAGAAGGTTCTGGAAATGGAACACACCCAGCAGCTGAAGCTGAAGGAGCGGCAGAAGTTCTTCGAGGAAGCCTTCCAGCAAGACATGGAACAGTACCTGTCCACAGGCTACCTGCAGCTCACGGAGCGGCGCGGTGAGCCCATAGCTGCAGGCTTGTGGGGACGGCGCGAGCCGCTCTGCCTGCCTGGGGAGGATGACGCGGTCCTTGCAGGGCTCCTGTTGCCCCAAAACCAAAGTGTGTGCAACAGGCCCTGCCCAGTGTCGTAGTTAGCCTCACATTGCTGGACAAATACCAAAAGCAGTTTATGGGTAGAGAGGGTTTATTTCAGGCTCAGGAGTCCAGGGGAAGTTCACTATGGCAGAAGCAGCTGGCTTCACCTCCACAGATCCAAGCCGAGACCCCATCAGTCAGCCCACAAAACTATCAGAGCTCCAATGCTCTTTTTTTTCTCTTTAATTTTTTTTTAAAATTTTTATTTATTTATGTTATTTATTTGAGAGAGAAAGAGGCAGAGAGAGAGAAAGAGGGAGGGACAGGGAGAGAATGAGCACACTAGGGCCTTCAGTCTCTGCAGACGAACTCCAGACACATGAACCACCTTGTGCATCTGGCTTACATGGGTCCTGGGGAATCGAACCTAGGTCCTTTGGGTTTGTAGGCAAGTGCCTTAATTGCTAAGCCATCTTTCCAGCCCTAATGTTTTTATTATTTATTTATTTATGAGGTAGAAAGAAGCAGATAGAATAGGTTCACCAGGGCCTCCAGCAGTGTGAATGAGCTCGACACATGGGTCACCCAATGCATCTGGCTTATGTGAGTTCTGGGGAATCGAACCTGGATCCTTAGGCTTTGCAGGCAAGTGCCTTAGCCACTAAGCCACCTCTCTAGCCTTTTTCTGTCTTAAAGAGAAGAGAATGGGCACACTAGAGCCTCCAGCCACTACAAATGAACTCCAGATGTATGTACCACTATTACATCTGTTTTTACATGGGTACAGGGGAATTGAACTCAGGTCATTAAGCCTTACAGGCAAGTGCTTTAACCTCGGTGCCATCTCACTAGCCCCCAACTGCTCTTTTCACACCTAGTAGGCCTAGACTCAGATCAGCCTCCAGTGACATAGCTCTTTCCCAGTAGGACTCCACCCATTTGGAGACTCAAATTATAAGCTCAATTCTTTTTTTTTTTTTGCGGGGGGGGGGGGGTGGCCTGCAGTTTCAAGGTTTCTTACTCTAGCACAGGCTGACCAGGAATTCCTTAGTGTTAGAATGACCTCAAACTCATAGTGATCCTCCTGTCTCAGCCTCCTGAGTGCTGAGATTCAGGGTATGTGCCACCACGCCCAGCTCAGCTCTTTTAAAAAAAATTAAAAACAATATATACATACACACACGTGTGTGTGTGTGTGTGTACACACAATATATACGCAAAGAGAGAGAATATGAATGAATATGGACGCAGCAGGGCCTCTAGCCACTGCAAACAAACTCCAGACACAGTTGCCACCTTGTGCATGTGGCTTTACACGGGTCCTGGGGAACCCAACCTAGGTGGTTATGCTTTGCAGGCAAGCACCTTAACAAGCTCAGTTCCTAATGAACACCTGAGAGTTTACAGGCAGCACACTCACATTCAGACTACCACATCTGACTTGCCCATTTTGCCTTTGAGGATCAAAAATAACAACTTTGTAAAATTAGAAATAAAATTATGCCCACACGAAACTTGGAAGAATATTTTGTTTGGTTTCTCAGGAATGACCCATTGCATCACACATGCTAAAAAGTATTCTACCACTGAACTACACTTTAAGCCAGAAAAGTGAAAAAACTAATTTCCCATAATTCTAATGTGATTTTTTTTTAGACTTTTATGTAATTGGCATCAAACTATTATGTGTCTGTCACTGACTTTTCCTACCTAATACTATCTTGAGCTCTTTTACCCCATTAAAAAATCTTTGCGGGGCTAGATAAGCAGTTTTAGTGGTAGAGTTTAACTGTGAATGGGGCCCCCAACCCTTCGTTCAGTCCTGGTAGTTGAAAAATGTACTGAGAGGATGTGACAGGGCGATCTGTATTGTCAGAACGCCCCGAGTAGAAGCCGTCCCTCGCTACCTGTGGGGACTCCGGCCCGACCCACAGGATGCTGGCGCGCTGCGTGGAACGCAGTCTGCGGCTCCTCGGCGCTTCAGTCCTCATGTGCGAGGTGGTCAGTGTGCTGCCCAGAGGACCAGAAAGCAGTCTGTACCTCTTCTTCCAGTCAGTCCTGTTGTCAGGGGCAGTGCGTGGGGACCCCTGTGGGTATCACATCCAACATGCTATGAAAGCAGCTGACATCTGATGTGCTCAGGGTTGAGTCCACCCTGTGCAAGCTTGATCTCAACTGGCTCAGGATGACAATACTTTCAGATCTGCAAGCTTGGCTCCGTACCAAAAAATACACTGTATGGTTCCATGCCTGCTTTAGTGACCTTCAGGGACAATGTGTCTAAATAATCAAGCTCCCACATTCTCTAAATGTCACAGAGCCTCATGCTGAGTCAGCGCTGGGCCACCCTGCCCTGTTGTCCTTCTTGCGCAGTTATCCCCAACTTTACAAATGTTTGGCTTGCCGGGCAAGGTGGCGCACACCTTTAAATCCAGCACTTGAGAGGCAGAGGTAGGAGGATTGCCATGAGTTCAAAGCCGTCCTGAGACTACTGAGTGAATTACAGGTCAGCCTGGGCTAGAATAAGACTCTACCTCAAAAATGATTTTTTCCCCCTAAACATGGGTCCCCACTGTAGGGGAGCTTGTTCAATCTTTCATTTTCACTGAGCTGACCCTCTGCTGCTCTGACAGCTTGCTTGCTTTGGTCCCAGCTCTAATTTCTTTACCCTCTGCACCCACCTGAAAGACACAGTATCAGAGTTGCTGGTGCCTCTCTCGTTGTGACTTCTAGGTTGGGTTGGGATCACTTTTAAGTTTTTCTTAAAATATTTTTATGTTATATATCTATTTATGAGAGAGAGAGAGAATGAGAACACCAGGGCTACCAGCCACTACAGACCACCTCTGGATGCATGTGCTACCTTGTGCATCTGGCTTATATGGATCCTGGGGAATCAAACCTGGGTCCTTAGGCTTCGCAGGCAAGTGCCTTAACTACTAAATCATCTCTCCAGCCCACTTTTAAGTTTTCGTCAGTGTGAAGCCCAAAGTTCAGGGAACATCCTTCGAGAAACCATTTGCATTGCCTCTGCCTCCCTGCTGGGGTGGATGACTTCATTGGCTGGTAGTGGAAATGTGTGCTCCATCCCTGCGAGGCATCAGCCATCAGCACTGAGGCAAGGTCACCCATCTCTGTTCCTGGCAGTCTGCTATCAATGCAGGGTGCTCTTGGTCCCAACTCTAAACCTGCAGACACCGAAACCCATCTGCCTTAAGAGCAAAGGCTAAACAATCAGGATTGAGAGATGCTGGCAGTGGAATGGTACATTCTATTTACCTAGCCAAAGTGCTGTCAAGAGTCCTGCTCCAAACACCACCTATAAGCACAGTATATTAAGTGCTGTGGAGGTGATCAAAGGTAATGTAACAGAAGGTGATTTAGGGGCTGGAGAGATGGCTTAGTGGTTAAGGTGCTTGCTTGTAAAGCCTGACAGCCTGGGTTCAGCTCCTCAGTGCCAGATTCACAAGGTGGCATGTGCATCTGGAGTTGATTTGTAGCTGCAAGAGGTCCACATGTGCCCATTCTTCCCTTTCTCTGCTTGCAAATCAAAGCATTTTATTAGTAGTAGTAGTATTTGGTAGGGTCCAGGCTGACCTGGAATTCACTATGTAGTCTCAGGGTGGTCTCAAACTCATAGCAATCCTCCTACTTCTGCCTCCCAAGTGCTGGGATTAAAGGCCTGTACCACCATGTCCAGCTGCAAACAAAAATATTTTTAAAGAAAGATGACAGGGCAGATGGACAGATTTAAATTGGAGTGTCATCTGGTAGTATCAGGAAACATGAAAAAATGCAATGTAATTAACCTACTACCGGAGAAATTCACCTTGAATTATGAAAGGTCAAAGTATACTTCCTTGTCTCCTCAGAGCCCATGGGCAGCATGTCATCCATGGAGGTGAATGTGGACGTGCTGGAGCAGATGGACCTGATGGACATCTCTGACCAGGAAGCCCTTGATGTCTTCTTGAACTCGGGCACAGAGGACAATGCTGTGCTGTCCCCTGGTTTAGGTAGGGAGTTGAAAATCTTCGGCTTACTGACATTTCCCCCAAATGACCACACAAGGCATTTGTCTCTAATCCCAGTTCCCTGATGGCCCATCTTTCCACACACCTGTCTGGCCTCACAGAAAGTAAAGCACATGAAACATGGGCTTCTGAGCCCTGCATTTTCTCATGCTTAGAAATGCCCTGCCCCATTGGTTTCAGTGGGTTGGTCATCTTAGTTTGTATTTTACGATCTCTTAGATATGGACTAAAATTCACTTTTGGCGGTCATTTCAAAGACTGGAATGGGTGTGGGATGCTCTCCTGTGTGGCTTATGTACTCTGTTTTGCCCCTTCATTCATGTGAGGGAATCTACTGTGAGCATTCTCACTTCATGTCTTCCCTGATTGTGTCATGTTTATGATCAGCAAGCACTTGGTGTGGCCCCTTCTGTATGTACCCCACTTCAGCGTCAGCTTGTTGGCATGGTCCATGTGTGGGAGGGAAAGGAAGAGCTGAGGTCTGCAGGCCCACCAGTATCTGGTGCCCAGTCCTCACTCCACATTCCCACAGGGAAGTCCTTGGGTGGGAATGCTGGCAGGGGCAATCCCAAGACTCTGTCAACAGTCAGTGTTTAGGAATTCCTTCAAGGATCTAGAATGATTTAGAGTCTTCAAGTTCCCTGGGCTGTTTCAGTATTTGCCTTTAGCACCTGCTTCATTAGTTCATTGTGTCACCAGGCTAAGTAAGGAACAGCGTGACTAGCCAGTACCTTGGCCTCTTGTAATGGCTCCTGCAGGGAGGGGCAGACAAGCTGTCGAACAACCAACATGCAGCACTTTATTCTAGTGGCAGCAGACAGTTCCCCTCAGTGCCAACTACTGAAATGACACATTTCCCCCCTACTTTCTTTCACAGAGCCTGAATCCGACCCTTGTCAGAATGACATTACTCTTCCAGTTCCAAATCCTACAGAATTAGCACCTCAGTCGCCGGCCTCACCTTCTTTCTGCACTGATGTGGCCACCGGTAATGGGGGAGACTGTCCCCTCGTCCAGTCTGATGAGGAAGAGGTCCAGGTGGACACTGCCTTGGCCACTTTACATGCCGACAGAAAGGCCACACCAGATGTCAGTGATGACAGTGACTCGACTCAGGACATTTAAGTGAAGTGTCAGCGGTCTGGACAGTCCAGCTGCAGGGCCAGGCTGTTTGAGTCTTGACTCAACCCAGTTGCCAGTGGCGTTTGAGAAGCTGAGAGAAGGGCTAACAATAAAATTTTGAGGACTAGACACTGAACTGAGTAATGAGTACATGGCCAGTTTGTTTTGAAAGGCTTTTTGCCTACACAGATCCTTACAGCTCATATGACCAGGACATGCAGGTACTAAGGGTCTTGGGGCCGGGGGGTGGGGGACACAGGGCCTGAGCCAGGCAATGTGGGCTCCACAGCAGCTCGATCTTGAATGAAATAGTGACTTCCTTGCTAAATCTATCACACGTCACTGCATGTGATCACATTGAGAACTGACAGGACACAATGAGATCAGGTTTTCATCTGATCGTTACAAATGTATTAGCATAACCACCACCAGGCCAACCCCGGCTTTAGTACTTGAACACACGAAGATCCCAGAGAAACAGACGAGCTAAAACAAGTTGCTGGCTCCCTCAGGGAAGACTCCAAGGACACCTGCTCCTGTCCCTAGTGGGCCACAGCTTGAGGGCAGGAAAGGGCGGGTGCGGCCCAGCACCACTAGGGATGGACGTCTGAGCCAGCAATGCGAGCTCCACTGCTGGGCCAAGAGTGCAGCCTCTGCCCACTGACCAGCGAAGCAAAGCCCATTTCCCCTCATCTTCCACAAGACAGACAAAATGTCCAAAAAACTTTGTTTTTATTAAACCTTGTAGTACAAACCTGAAAAGTAAACAAAAAACTGGCAATAAACCACATGAAGTCTCCCAAACGAGGGAGGGTGCAGAGCAGCGCTAATAAATTAATGTCAAACTGTAAGCCATAGGCGGAAGTTTACTGTCAAAGAGGGAAAGTACACAGCAAAGCCATGAAAACGGGACAACCACATTGGAAAACACGTGACTCTGCTATGTAACTGTTAAATACTCCAGAACAGTTCAGTCTTCTGTAACAACAACCAACAAAGTGGATCCTGGGAGTTCCTGGCAGTTACCACTGGCAAGCTCAGTGCAATATGGGTAGCTAGGGGACTGATGATCCAATTATGAAACAAAGAACAGCTTGTGAAAACAGTTTCCCTTTTTTATTCCACACATACTGTACACACAACCGGAGAAGGGCAACAGCTACTCCATTATCATGTTTGTTGTTGTTCAGTGATGTAAGCAGCACTTATAATGTTACAAGAAAAACCCTGTAAGCATCCAATCCAACCGATGAAGAAACTGAAGTGTAAGGCTTTTCTTCATCTTGTCTTCTCACCCCGCCCCTCCCCCCACCAAGAAAAGGCTCAAGTATTTAAAACAATTTACAGGCATATGTACAAAAGGGATGGGATTCTCTTTTTTTCTTTTTTTTTTTCCTTTTTTGTTAAAACATGAAGAGAAAAAATAGACAAAATGAGCGCAAATGCATTTTCACATTCAAAAGAACTGTAGACCTATGGCTCTAATGTGCCCACAAACAAGACATTTAGATGAAGGTTAACGCTGACCTGTGAAGGTGAAGGACAAGTGAGACGAGATGGAATGTTGGAGATTGCACGTCGATGACACAGAAGCGCTGCGGCTTCCATCACTGTTTCCTTTTTTTCTTAGTTTTTTCCCTTAAGGATGCTATTGAAGGGTGGGTTGTTTTTGTTTTGATAAAGTAGCCAACAGCACCAAAAAAATAACAGAATGGATTTCCTAATGAAATCAGGCACAGGTCTCCCTCAGCGACCCTGCAAGGCAGGCAGTCTCGGTCTTCATCCTCTCTCTTCCTCAGACGGATGCATAGTGATGTGCTGGTAACGAGAACCTCGTCACTCCAACCTCCACATTTTGCCTGTGGTTAAGAAACAACGTCCACCTCTAGCTGCCTTAACGCCAAACAAACAAAATGGGCTCTCCAGTTTCCAAGTTACAAACTCATCTCGCACATGACAGAAGAAAAGACAGCAAAGTAAAGCCATTTCTTTTCAAGTTTTCGTGTGTGTGTGTGTGTGTGTGTGTGTGTGTGTGTGTGTCCTATCCCTTTTCCAATCTAGAAAAATCTGCTCACATGACTGATGGTTTTAAAATTTGTTCTCCAAACTTCACCCTCTTCAAAAATGGGTTAAAAAGCCTTTTTCCCCAACAGTTACAAAAAAAAAAAAAATAAATCAAAACAAAAAAGCTTTCATCAGCCACAGGGGCGATACAAATTAATACAGCCCCTCCAGGGTTGTAAAGCAGTGAGTATACGGCAGTTTCCAAACTCTGACTGCGGTATCTAGGAATTCTAAGTACAAAAATCCTCAACAGTTTAATGCTAAAACAAAATTAGTTCTCTAAAACCAGAAGAAAGTCTTCTTTAGAGCTAGTGCAAAGACAGCCTGTATCCTACAGCAAGTACTCCAAACTAGAATATAATAATTACAAAAAATATATAGAAATCCACCATGGTGTTGGCATCTTCATGATGAGCTCGAAGCACTTTTGGATGACCCGGAGGATGACAGCCGAGATGGCGGCACGTCCACAGTCGCTCTCTTGCGGGGCCCTCTTTTTGGTGTGGGTTTACTAAGACAGTTCTCAATGCTGCCGTTTTTGCCGGACACTTTGCCGCAAATCTGGTTGACCAAACTGATGATCTGCTCCTGGAAAGAACAAAGTGAGTTAATGCAGCCATGTCAAGGGCCGGGGACCATCACCAAACCATGTCAGCACAAGACACTAACAGACTTCTACAGAGACCAGAGTGATTCCCAGATTCCGTGGGCCTTGAGAATGGATGTGATGGTGCCTGAGAAAGAACACCTAGCAGGGAGTGGGGTATACGCCTTTAATCCCAGCACTCGGGAGGCAGAGGAATAAGGACCCCGGTGAGTTTGAGGCCACCTGAACCTACACAGTGACTTCCAGGTCAGCCTGGGCTAGAGTGAGACCCTGCCTCGAAAAACCAGAAAAAGAAATAATACTTCTAAAGTGTCAGGGGAAAAAAGCCTGCCCCCAGGCTACCAGCCAGGTGCCGGCCACCTCCAGCTCTCTGTTCTTGGGCTGGATGATCTACATGAGAACAAGTCTGTGCATGCCAGGTTTCCCACAGAGGGGGGTCAGATTGGATTGGGGTTACACTTTTATCTGAAGCATATTCCTTTGTGGGGCAACCCGATCCACACACCCAGACAGGTGTGGCTAAGGCTAGGAGCTAGGCACATTGGATCTCTTCCTAGGTCCATGAGCCCTGTGATCACTTTCCGAAAGTCCTGGGTGCAGATGGTAGGCCGCTCAACTACAGAGCCCACATGGAGGCACTTACGGAGCAGACCTGAGCTGCCGACGAGGCCACATCACTGGGTCCACCCCGCTCTAGGAGGTGAATGTTTACCCTCTGCATTGAAGGACAGACATCAAACCAAGCTGTGCCCTAGCACCTCACCGCAGGTATTTGTCAGCACTGAACTGGATGCCCAGCTAGGCCTGGGCCACTATAATCTCCACCCTCTCCAAGCTGAGGTGGGGAAGATCACACGGTAAAGGCCGGCCTGGGACACATGTAAGGAGGCACAGGCGGGCATTAATACCTTTGTTTTTGCAATATGTTTCTTGGAGGAAGGAGGCACTAATGTGTGGCTGAGCCCCAGGACTGCAGGCGAAGGAGGAGAAGGCAGTCCTGTGCACAAAGCCTCAGGTTGCTCCCTCTGAACTCTGACTCTTGCAACCTTTGAAGTGAGAGCAACAAGACCAACTGGAACATGAAGGCCTTTACTGGGGAGAGCTGGCTGGACCAGAGCTTGGTTTGGAAGGTGGAGCCAGTACTGTATATAGAACTAGACCCAGAATCTGAAGACAAAAGCAAAGCCCACAGAGGCCATAGGCCTGGGGCAGCCTAGAGTGCAGCCACTCGACCTGCAGTGGTCAACAAGGACGTGGAGCTACTGTGTGTATGTGGGGGGAGGGGGGCACAGGTGCAGATATGCCCATATGACACAAGGACCCTGATAGATAGAGCCACTTGGGCATCCTCGGTGCAGCCCTGGCATGCCATCCACCAGAAGCCCATGGGGCTCACTGAGATGCTTGGGCTGCCTCCGTTCCTTTCCCTGCCCTACAGCCCACAGGGGACCATGGAATGCTGGCATGTGCAATGCAGGTAAAAGGACTAGTTCATGCTCCCACAGACTGGCCCAGCCTCTCCTAGGGCGGCCATGCACAGTTGGGCTGCGATCCAGCCACCAGTACACAATTTCATTTGGTTTGGTTTGGTTTTTCTAGGTAGGGTTTCACTCTAGTCCGGGCTGAACTGGAATTCACTATGTCGTCCAGGGTGGCCTTGAACTCATGGCGATCCTCCTACCTCTACCTCCCAAGTGCTGGGATTAAAGGCAAGTGCCACCACACCCAGTGTATTTTTGTGTTTTTGACACTCTAGCCCACACTGGCCTGGAATTTGCTCTGTAGCCCATGCTGGACTTGAACCTGTGGCAACCCCCATGACTAAGCCTCCCCAATTGCTAGGATTCCAAGCATGAACCACCATATCTGACATAGCCCCCAACTGTCAGGCAACCTGGTCAGTATGGATGTGGGGACCACCTTCAGCATTAAATTAAGCCCAAACCCATGTACACTGAGGCCCACCAGCCCTGACTGCCCATAGCTGTGCCAGGTCAGGGGTGGGGCAGCCAACATTCCAGCAGGCACAGTCAGGTGAGTATGCTGGGAGAGAGGCCTGAGGGCAGTGCCGTTTTCAAGTGTTCCTGCCAGGTGGACAATGCAGGCTCCTAGAAGGAATGGTCAAGAATGCTGCCAAGCACCCTGCCCTGTGGTGGTCAATTGCAGGGAAAGGGGTTCCAAAGGGTAGTGTAGCCTCTGGACAGCCAGAGTGGAGACACATGTGGCCTTGGTGGCAACCTCCTCTGCCCCGCAGCATGACCCACAGGAGCGTGGATGGGCTCAGGGCAGTGAGCCTGAGACCAGCCTGGAAGGACCCGCCCCCGGGTTAGGAGCAGGGCGGCCCTCCCCTGTGCTCTTGCTCAGGAGGCAGCACGGCAGAGGCGGTGTGGACGGAAGCAAACAGTGGCAGGAGCTTGTACAGGTCAAATGGCTGCAGATTCCGGCCCTGGGCTGGGAGTGGGAGGAACGGAACGCATCCACAGCTCCCAGCTCTTCAGTCCTCACGCTGGGCGCAGCCTCCGTGCCACAGAGCCCGCTGGGGGAGGCGGCGTGCGCGTGGCCCTGCCGGGCCGGGACTGACCTCGTCGTAGCGGTACATCAGCTTCAGGCCGCGGCAGGACTTCTGCTTCTCCACGTGGCGCAGGGCGCACTCCAGGCAGAACACCACGTTCTCGTTCTCCTGTACCACCTGCAGGGGCAGCAGCACAGCTGAGCACATCTGCCCGGGAGGGGAGGGAGGGCAGGGAGGGGCTCCCGTGGCTGGTCCTCAGGGCTCACAGAGCTGCACCGTGTCACAAGGGCCACCCCAGAGGGGAAAAATGTCATAGCACTTGTGTTAGATAGCGGGCTTGAGCCCAGGACCTGTGCATTTCTGGTCAAAATATACGACAGGAGGCGGCAGGGTGGGCGTGGACTCTAGCACACAGAACCGCACTACAGCTCAGAAGGTCCAGCCAGAGACAAAAGCTGGGCCCTGGACCTCACTGGGGGACCTAAACCCACCAAAACACCTAACTCGAGAGCCCCTGAAGACCTTGGGTCCTGCTGCCTGAGGCCACATGGTGAGCACAGAGCCCAATGGATTAGTGCCCATCTCCTGCCCAGACCTCAAATCCTATGTAACTATGTGACAACATAAAAATGAAACCAGGCTCAGGAGACTGAAGGAGAAGGATCACTGTAAGCTTGAGGCCAGCCTGGGCTACAGAACGAGTTCCAGGACACTCTGGGCTAGCGTGAGAACCTGCCTTAAAAAACTAAGGAAAGGGCTGGAGAGATGGCTTAGAGGTTAAGCGCTTGCCTATGAAGGCTAAGGACCATGGTTTGAGGCTCGATTCCCCAGGACCCACGTTATCCATATGCACAAGGGGGCACACACATCTGGAGTTCCTTTGCAATGGCTGGAGGCCCTGGCACGCCCATTCTCGATCTGTCACTCTCAAAAAAAAAAAAAAAAAAAAAACACTAAGGAAAAAGCCAGGCATGGTGGCACACACCTTTAATCCCAGCACTTGGGGGGTGATGCCCCCCTCAAAAAAAAAAAAAAAGAAAAGCATGTCCTGGGGCTGGAGAGATGGGCTAGTGTTTAAGGCGCGTGCCCACAAACCTAAAGATCCAGGTTCGAATTCCCTGTGCCCATGTAAGCCAGATGCACTGGTAGTATATGTGTCTGGAGCTCAGTGCAATGCCTAGTCTCTGTGTCTCCCTTTCTCAATCTCTCAAATAAATAAAAATATTAGGGGAAAAAAATGCATGCTCAAACTTAAGTCTGGGCAATGCGAGTTCTCACAATGAAACCCTACAAAGGTAACTGTCATGGTCACCTTGATGAGTCACACTCACCATGGAAACAGATCTCTGGGTGGGTTTATGAAGCTATGTCCAGAAAGGTTTAACTGAATACGGGTGCCATCACTGATGGGGTGGGTCCCCGACTGAATAAAGAGGTACAGAGTGGAGCAGCAGCATTCATCTCCCTGCTTCCCAACAGCAGACACGGTGTAAGCAGCCGCCTCACCCTCCCACCGAAATGCGAAGTGAACTATGCCCTTGTAAAAAGTAACTGCTAGATGCTTTAACTTTCACCAAGGATGGTTCAATATTCAGGCTGATGAGAAAAGCCAGTTGCCAACTGAAGGCTCAGCTTTCGAAAGACAACTTGAAAACAAGCCACACACTATCATCCTGAGAACCTGGCAGAGGATGAATAGGCCAGGGCCACAGGAATGTGGCCTCAAAATCACCCAAAAGCTTGAGCAAAAATGAATAGAACAGGCCACCAAAAAGTACCAGACAGCTTCACATCTCTTACAAGTGATGCTTGCTGAAAGGATATTTTAAGACCATCTCTTGCCACAGCAGCTGGAAGTAGCACCAAGAGTGAGCTACTGTTATTCTTTCCCACTGAAAGTCTCCAAGAGAAGAAAACAAGAAAGGGGAGGAGGCTTGCAGCATGAGATGATGACAGGCTGTCCCCCACACCCTGTCTTTACTATGAGCACCTCAGCAATGGGACCCGTGAGAGGTCATTGCTGGCCCTGACCCGAACTGATGGTGTCCTTCAGAGTAGACTCTGCGACAGACAGCCAGGCAGAAGCACAAGAGGGTGGCCCCACAAGCCAAGGACACAGGCCTCAGAAACTAACTGCCATCACTTTGGCCCACGGCTGCCAACCTTCCAACCCCTTATGTTTGGCAACCCAACCGGGACTGCCAGTTCACCCTCTTCCCTGCTGGCAGATGAAGGGCTGGGCAAGCTGAGAGCCACACCCTGTACTGATGTTGGCCCACCACGGAGCAGGAGAGAGCATGATGCACTCACGTGTTATGACCACAGAGTGTGGAGTCCTGTAATCACATGACGTGTAGAATGCGAATTCCACAGAAGGCCCAGATGGAGGAGATCAGTTTGGGGTGGGGGTGGTACCCATCATTGAGAAATGCGATCTAGACTACAGCAGCGGGTGGGAAGAGCCAACCACCCTGAGTTTCAGCTGGGTTGTGCGCAGGAAGCGTCCCTCACAGCCTCTGGTGTTTGTGGTTAACCTCATACCCTATTCCCAGCTGGGAGAAATGGGAGGCAAAGTGTGTCACGGGGACAGACCTTGTGTGTTAGCCCCACTTGCCAGAGCTAGTTGTTAGCTCACTCTTGGTGCTACTTCCAGCTGCTGTGGCAAGAGATGATGCCCAGCCTCTGCTCTGCCATGCTTATCATGCCATGATGACACTTGGCCTGGGGACTGAAAGCCAAAATAAACCCTTTCCTCCCATCAGCTGCTTTCAGTTGGGTGCTTTCAAAATGCCAGCAACGCGGCTCTGGAATAGCTTGGGGCTGGAGCAAGAGTAGCCATATGCTAAGTCAGCGAGGAGAGGGCGCCTCAGGAGAGTAGCGCGTGACTGGCCTTTGAAAGGTGGTGGACAGGCCAGGCAAGGGCGGCCTGCTGGGGTATGCCTACAAAATGGCTGGCATCAGAGGGGAGTCGAGAAACACCTGAATTTCCCGATGGGCAGCCCTTGGTGTGGTGGGCCCTGAAGACCTGCTTGGAGGCCAAGAACTCGGCATGCCCCTGCAACAGGCTTGAGAGATGGAGCCCTCCAGCAGCTCTGCCCAGCAGGATGGAGGGCAGGGACACACTCACCATGGACAGGTAGCACAAGTGCTGGCAGACCTGACACCGCCTCTCTGAGGTCTCCAGCTGCGGCCACTTCCGAGGCTTCTTCTTCCCGCCGGCCACTGTGCTGTCGCTGTCATGGCTGCCGTAGCGCGCAGAGGAATGGAGGCCGGCCTCGAACAGCTGTCTGCGCTGTCGCAACTCCGTATCCCTGCTCAGACATGGAGGACACCATCAGCAGGCTTTGCCTCTCCATCAAGAGAACAGTCAAGGACAGGCAGTGAGGACTACCCATGGGGTCAGAAGTCTTCCTAAAGCCCCAGGAGAGAACCATACCCTTCATTCAGAAAGCCAAATGAGCTCTAAGGTACATGGTGACTGGCCTTGGAGTAGAGTTACCACGGGGACAGTCACTGGCAAACGGCAGAAGCATGTGAAAAGTTACTGGAGGCCTTTGTCCTTGCGCTAAGCTTCTTGGTGCTGTTGCAGTGGACACTGTCTGCCAGCACCACCAGGAGGCCGCGCCAAGGAGGGAGAAACCCCACAAGGCTTCATGGGAGAGAAGTGGGCTAAGCAGGGGCGCAGGCAGATGGGAATCTTGGCATCGGGTGTCAGCCTGACCTGCTACAAGCTCCTTCAGTCACTGCTGGACACAAGCCAGGTTGGGGGGTCTAAGCCAGCACCATACCACAACCAAGGCTGGGCATTGAGGTCCACTATCTATCCCTACACTGCCCTGAGGCCTCTGATGAAATACTGCTACAAAAGGGGGTCCAGTCACAAGAAAGATTAAAAGTACTTCCTGTCAGCAAGCCAGACATCATAAAAGCAAAACAAAGGGCCAGGTGAGGATCGCTGTGAGTTTGAGGCCACCCTGAGACTACATAGTGAATTCCAGGTCAGTCTGAGTTAGACCCTATCTCAAAGAAATAATAAATAAAAATAAAAACAACAACAACAACACAAAAAGCTAAGTGGCCCACTCAGAAAGCATGTGTCCAGCAGGACAAGCCCTGGCAGGGCAGGGTGCCTAGCACGCACAGCTGTTATACACAGAAAGTTCCAGCTGCTTGCTCAGCCCAACACGCAGACCACCCAGGCACAACCTCTCCCCGAAGTCCTGGGAAGCCAGGGTCTTGGCACCTGAGCTCGTCCAGAAGGGCCGAGATGGTACTGAGGGTGGGACCGTTTTCCTTTTTCGCTTCGGCTTGTGCGATCTGGTAGAGCAGCTTCTCCATGGAGAATGGCTTGGCTATGTGGCGGCGCTTCATCTCCTGAAAGAGGAGGTGGAAGCTGTGAGGCTCCGGGCAGCCGGGGCATTCAGATCACAGCTGCTCAAGACTGCACGGCCATCTTGCTCAGCCGGAGAACACCGCCAGCGCCTCCACTCGGCAGTGAGCAGCGTCAGCTCTGCACTCGCGTCCATTCAGCTCGGGCTCCACCCTCTACCACAGGTTTTGTCCATTAGTGAACATCAAAACCCCTCATGATATAATCAACCCCCAATATTTTCGTTCCTGTCAGTGCCATGGATGGAACTCAGGGACTACAGTTTTCAACAACACATTCCAATATGAAATATCTACGAGTTTCAGACAGACACACCCCGTGTATCTTGGCGCTCACTCCACAATGCTCAGTGACAGCTGCGCTGCTCACCTTAGCGGTCTCGAAGCCCATACTTGTCCACTGGGTGGTAGCGAAGTGCACGGTCTCTGAGACACTGTACCCACAGCACACTTTGGACACGAAGGAGCCCGGGAAGCAGACAACGAACTGCCCGCTCTGCTGCACGGTCCGGTGGACCTTGATCCCCTCTTTGCACAGCACCTCTGGGGAGATCTGGAGAGACAGGGCAGCTGAGGTGTGCACTGCACCCAGCCAGGAACCTCCCTGCACCAGGGCGGAGGAGCCCAGCCGGCTGGCCAGCCTCAAAGTTCTGCCAGTGGAACACCTGACAGACAGAGCTGCTCACAGGCTGAGGTTATAATTCTCCTTTAAAGAGTATACACAGAGCTGGGCATGGTGGCGAACGCCTTTAATCCCAGCACTCAAGAGGCAGAGGTAGGAGGACCACCATGAGTTCGAGGCCACCCTGAGAATACAGAGTGAATTCCAGGTCAGCCTGAGCTAGAGTGAAACCCTACCTCAAAAAAAAAAAAAAAAAAAAGTATGCACAGGGCTAGAGAGATGGCTTAGCAGTGAAGGAACTTGCAGACAAAACAAAAGGACCCAGGTTTGATTGCCCAGGACCCATTTATGCCAGCTGTACAAGGTGGCACACGTGTCTGGAGTTCGTCTGCAGTGGCTGGAGGCCCTGGTGCACCCACACTTTCTATATATGTGTATCTACCTCTTCTTTTCCCTTTCTCTTCCCCCTCCCTCAAACAAATAAAATTTTAAAAACACAGACTAACTCTGAGAACAGAAGGTCTCAATCAGCGATGGTGGAACTCGAGAGTGGCAGCAGGGAGAAGGTAAGAACCACCCTTGCTCTGCACCTGGCTCGTCCCAGCCGAAGTGCAAGTCTGTGGAGGCCAGGGGCCCCACCCCTGGGTACCCAGCAGGGGGAAGGCATGCATGGAGCCAGAACACTGGCCCTCAACTAGGGTCCCACCAAGAAACATCCCGACCTGCAGACAAACACGAATAAAAGCCTGCCCCAACATGAAACAGTCCCAGGAGAGCCGCAGCTTCTGCTGACATACCATGACGTTGCTCTCCAACATCTGCAGTCCTGGGGTACCATTGGCCTGCAGCAGGGTGTGCACCACGTCCTCCAGCTTGTTCTCCTCCTCAGCAGGAATGCAATACCTGAGGCATGGGAAACAGAGCAGAGGCTTGACAAGGCCCTGCTGTGGGCGCCGAGCAGCCGTGGGGCCAGGAGAAGCAGCGTCTTGCTCGGAACAACCAGGCCCGGGTGCAGGCCAGGCCAAGCACATATCACTGCTGGCCTCTTCTACCCAGCACAGGGCCAACCACAGCCGGGACACACGTGGCTCAGCTTTTGTGTTGATCTCACTAACATGGTGAGCCAGAGCTTTCAAACCAAACCCAGATGGTAAACCCCTGTAAACCAAAGGCACATGCAATACCTGTGAGCGCTCTGACACCGCCGAGAAAGGTCTAGTCCTCCAGTGACAGAAACAGAAATGCACACTGCCCATGGCAGGAACGCACGGGTACCTCGGGTCCTTAGCCAAGGACTGACTGGAAGACCAAGGACCCAGACAGAAAAGGTCTCCAAATAGGGACTTGGGAAACTGGGCCTAGGTGCACAGTATGACAGGTGACCTATCCAGCCAAGGACACGGCTGCTGGGAAGCTGGGAGAATCCACAGGGCCCCGCCTCTCTCCAGTGTTCGACCCAGCCTGCCAGCACTACAGAATCACAAGACACAGGAAAGGCCATGTGGAGGTCTATGCAAGCGCCCAGAGGAGACCATAGGCAGGTCTGTGGGGCATGTCAGACCACAACAATCAATAGGGGCAGGAGAAGGGGGCCTTATTGGGAGAAAAGGATTGGAAAGTATAGGTGACTTTAGTCTGTAAGAAACTGGACCTCATCACAATGTAAGGACTTGGGGGTCACGTTGCTGTGATCAAGGGGCTGGTGAAGGAGGCCTACTCTACTCTACTCCTATAGAGAGCCAGCTCCAATAAGTTACTCCTGGCTGGGCACCATGGACACAGTCAGTCCAAGAGGACCCAGCCCCACGAAGCAGGGATGGGTGCTGTGGGGTGCACTGGTCACTGGTGGCGGCACCCGTCCTTTAGCTCCACACAGGCACCTTTCCACAGGCCTGGCCGAGGCCACCACTGTGACGCTTGGCTGTTTAGGATGTAATCATTTCACTAAGAGGCTGTATTCTGCTTTTCATTGCTGAGTGAAGGCATAAGCCTCATTTATGTATTTCTTAATGTTTAGATCATTTCAAAGACAACATATTCTGTTACTGATTTGTGATTTAAATACAAGGGTTTCTAACATAAATCACATGTTGTAAGAAAAACCACATACTATAAAGTTATCTGATCATATCCCTGGCTCTGCTTTCTTCTCAGTCACCAGGGACCCAGGAAGGAGACTTCAAAGAGCCCAGAGAATCTTAAGTCTCGCCACCTCAGGACTCCATTCTCCAGCACTGAAAACAGGCTCACGGGCCACTTCACACTGCATTTTCACATGAAAACAAACTAAGGCTGCAAATGGGCAGTATGAGATAGGCCAGGGGAGTCCTGTGAATGCTCCCTAGCTGGGAAGGGCCTTAGCCACAGAATCAGCCTGTTGTCAGAGTGAAGCTCCCTACAATTGTCCGTCTGCCTCACTCTCAGGACCACAGCCCATCCAGATCTGCACACACCAGACTGTGCCCCTGGCCCTGCCCTCACCACACCCGGGATGGCCCTGCAGGACACCAGTGAGTGCCCTCAGCACAGACCCCAACCTCCTGAGGTCGTAACCAGCCCACATCCAACACCAGTAGGCTGCTACCCACACTGACGCCCCAGAAGAGGAAATGCCATTTCTAAGACTGTTGGCTCAGTCTCACTTCTCCCATTAGGACAGTAAGCAAGTCAGTGCAGTGAACGTGACGCCAAAGCCTCCTAGGCTGCCAGACAGAACACCTGAACACATGCAGTCACTCCTGCCTGTTGCTGAAACACAAAACCCAGACAGCGCAGCAGGCCTAGCCCCAAACACTGCACTATGTGCCACAGCACAACTTGGGGGACACCACAGCAGGAGCCGCCCCTCCTCAGTCAATGCCATACGAGACCCTGGAAGAGGCCACCCTCTGCGAACCAGTCTTCCTCTCCCTTCTGCCAGTGGGAAATCTATGCCGAGCGTCCCAGCAGGAAAACTGCACGCAAGCAGTTCACAAAAGAAACGCGTGATCTGCTTGCTAGGGAAAAGGGAAATGTCTTCTGCCAAGTAGAGCCCTTGTGATGACAAATGAAGCCACAGCCAAAGCCAGGAGAGAAGCATGGGCATCCTGCACAGGGAGCAAATTCTCTCCCCTCCAGGGTGGCACGGCACTTCACAGTGCCACCGACAGGGGCACCAGTACTCACCAAATGCAGTCAGCACCAGTGTGTAAGTAGTCAATATATGGAAGGTGATTTTGGTCTCGAGACCAGCATGAGGTAGAAAAGACCATGCCAATATTTAGCCAAGGAATAGTCACTCCTGAAAAATAAAAGGGAGAAATAACATTTTAGAGCAAGGCACCAGCATACAAGGGTAATAGCTATTAAGACCCACTGTGTTCTCCAGAAAATGAAATGGGGTTCTTTCCCTTGTGACAGAACTCATGGGAAATTAGTGATCTACTCTCCCTGTTTTTTCTACGTGGAAATAAGTTCAAGAACATGGACATTGTTTCAAAACATTAGTGGAAAAGAGAAGCATCTCAGGGAAGGAAGAGTTTGGCTAATGGTCAACGTTAATGACATGCCTGTCTAAGACTCACTGCCCTCAGACTTGAGAATGGAGGGGACTGGTTAACCACCTCTACCCATGACAAGCTGGGATGAGGGACATGCTGACTTGGGCAGAAAGGGGTCTATAGGAATGAGGCCCAAGCTGTCCTCTGCAGGACCCCAAGACTTCACAGTGACTATCAAACCTCTACAACCCTTGCCTCAGCCAAAGCCTGAAGCACCATGACTTCTGAGCAAAGTGCCTTTTAGGAGTCAGGTTGGGGTAAGAAAAACACTTTATGGGATGAATAGATACTTGTTTGCTAAGCTTGACAGCCTGGGGCTCAATTCCCCAGTAACCATATAGAGGCAGATGCACAAAGAAGCACACGTATCTGGAATTCATTTGCAGTGGCAGCAGTGTCTTCATACTCTCCTTTTTCCTACCCCTCCACTCTGACTGAAATACATAAATTAAAATATTAAAAAGAAATAAGTTTATAAGGCCACTAAGGCTCCCATTCAGCCACATGAGTCTACATTATTCGTGACTTCACTCAACTCTAACCTCACTCCTCTCTCACTTCAGGGCCTATATTCTGCACTCAAGAGCCCAGGCCCTTCCCACCGGTGCTCAGAGAACCGTTGGCTTGGGCCCCATGGTCAAAACAAGTGGCCACAGCCAGGCTTACCAGGCACAGCACCGAGGTGACGCAGGATGGACCCTGTGTTATTGGGAAGGACGGTGAGGTTCCATCCATGCCTGCAGAAGGAAAGAGGAGGAGTGTCACAGGCTATCAGGGAAAGGGACCTGCTGGTCCTCAGCACATGCACTGGGGGGAGAGGGGGCTGCACTACTACCTTGAAAACGGTTCTGATTTTCCCACGGGGAACCCGCTGCCGTGGGTATTGGTGTCCACCTTGCCGCAGTGCACCGCCACATGGCAGTCCTTCTCTTCCACCAGCCTCCAGTACTCTTGCTGTAGGAAAGAGCACAGCGTCCATCAGTGTCTGTGTGGTGCCTGAGCCACAGTGCACAGCTGAACCTTACTGCAGGACACCACGTACAATCACGCGCCTGTCAGAACAGACACGGGGTGTTCCAGGGACAGCCGACAGCACCGGCGGGACCCCTCTGGAGAGGTGAGCACACCGCAGTCAGCTGCGAGCGGAGGCAGCGTCTCGGGAGCCACGGGCTCACTGCTGACAGGCCGGGATGTGCTAGGACGGGAAAGCCACCCAAGTGAGCTGTCAACGACAGCAAAACCAACTCACCATGTTTTATCCACACATTGAAACACTAGCCTGGCTTTAAAAGGAAAGAAATTCTGACACATTGTGACTAAATGTTGGAAGCACTGTATTCAGTGACATAATCAGTCACAGAGAAGTGGTGCCTGGAATAGTGAAATCCAGTCAGGAAGTGGGCTGGGCAGGGCATGGTGGCTTTTAATTCCATTACTCTGGGGACAGAGTCATAGGAGAATCACTGTGAGTTTGAGGAGAGCCTGGGACTGGAGTGAGCTCCTGCAACCCAGGCTAGAGGGAGACCCTATGGGGGGGGGGGGGGGGTTTGAAGGCTGGCAGACTAAATGACGGGGTCCAAAGTGTTTACTGTGCTTACTTACAGTATGCAGTTTTGGTTTAGATAGGTGCTGCAGATAGCTGTAAAATAATGAGACTTAATACCACAGAGCTCTCCTTACAAATAAATTTTTTTAAAAAGAGGTTAAAATGGTGACTGTTGTATCATGTAAACTAAAAGGCCTGTTTATAGGAAACAGGCTTAAATAAAAAAGTGGCAAGAAGAGGGGGAAATCATCCTGTGCACCCACTTAGACCATGGCAAAAGCACCCTTGGCGCCACCACTCTGAGAAGCTGGCCCTGGGCGGCAGGGCGGCTGAGGAGATGAGCACATGGCGCGGGGAGCAGAGCCCTCCAGCCACGGGGCTGGGCGGGAGAGTGGGTCAGAAACGCATTTTGCAGCTGCACTCTGTTTCCCTTTGAGGCAGCCCCTCACAGGCACCTTCTCAGTACTTTCGATCACCATTCCAGAAGCACAGCATTTCCCTCATCTCAAAAGTCCCCACCACCAGAACCCTGGGAACTAGACAAGCCCAGGCAGGGAGCAGCCAGGCCCACGGTCTGCAAGGCCGGAAGCAGGACAGACCGCTGGAGGGCTAACCAGTGGCTGGACTCCTTACAAGTCTGCCCAGAAGGAACAAGCAATCTCCTAGTGACTCCTATGACCAACCGTGAGCCTCGGTGCTCCCAGCCTGCCATGCAGCAGCTGTGGCCGAGAGCAGCCAGCAGCCTTGAGCAGAGGCCCCAGCCAGTGGGAAGGAAGGGAAAGACTCAGTCCACAGAAGGAAATGCAACTCCAGCTGCCATGGCAGGAAACAGGAAAGCCTAACTTCTTTACAGAACACAGAAGGCTAGCCAGCCTTGGACCAATATTTGAGTTTGAGCAAATCTTCACTTTATGTTTAAATAATTGCATTAAGTGTTACTGTAAAACCCAGACTTTCTGAGAAAACTAATTCCAGGAGAGGAAACTGTGAAATGCCCTTCCCAGTGTCACTCTATGAAGCCCTCTGGGACATGCCCGCAATGAAACAGGCAGAACAACAATGGCCTCTCCAGCTCAAGGAAGGCCACATTCCCTTCAACTGACAGGTCTATCGCAATGTCATGGGAGTTCTGGAAGCATCTGTGATGATCAATGGTTCAACTCAGGTCACTTTACATGGCACAGCCTGGGCATGAGTGGAATGGATGTGAAGCCAAGCGGCCCTGCTTCTTAGCAGAAGCTGAGTCTCAACAGGGGTGATATAGGTGTGGACGACAGACAGACAGAATTCCTCAAACAAGGTTTCCAGACCCAAGTTTCAGGCTATGAAGCAACCGAAGCCAGTTCCATTTCAGAAGTTACAGTCCCCAAACGCTCCTCCCGGCCTCAGCTGTCCAGGCCAGGACTCTGAGTTGAGTTCCTCCAGCTGCCAGGGTCCCTGAGGTGGGGGTCACAGGGGCTCCTCTGGGCTCTAGCCAAGGGATGTAAATAAACTGCAGCGTGGTCCTGCAGGGCCTCACACACAACAGCCCCTAATTGGTCTGGGCAGAGAAGTGCTCACTGTCTTTCCAACCTCACACTAACTCAAAGGAGAGAGCTGGCAGCGGCACAAAAATGGCAATCTGCCAGTCCCACCACGTGAAGAATGGGAGAAGAGAAAAAACGCACGATAGCTTCAGGGGACTCAAAACATGCTCCTGCAGACAACACAGGAGTGACAGGACACCAAGTGTGAACCGTACTGGAGATGGGATTCCAGACACATGCCTCTAAACAGGCCTCTTACCATCCTCCCTGAACCAACTTTGGCTTTTGAATTCATTTAGATTAACTGTCCCAACAGATACTCAACACAGAGGATGACCTCAGTCCCACATCCACAGGAGGCTGGGACCTGAGGGCTCCTCCCGTCTTCACAGGCTCCATGGGGAGGGACCCACTCACCTCGATCTCAGCTGGTGCGGGCTCCTTGCTGAAGCACATGTTCATGATATTTCTGGCTGTTCGATAAAAAGTTGTCAGAGAAACAGACCTTCCCTGAAACAAAAGAAAACCAGCTCAAAAGTGAAGCTTAAAACACAGTGGAACCCTGACCTCAAGTCAAGACACACATCTGTCACAGGTCTTGGCTCAGTGGCTTCCTTATCGTGACAAGCCACACTGTGTCCCAAGGCAGAAAGTCCTGAGGTCAGGTTAAAATAAGAAGCCCCAGTACCATGAAATGCAGATGCCTGTTCCCCTCACAGACCGCTGGGAAGCATGGCCTGTTTACCCAGAAGACACACGGACATGCCCACTGAGCGTAAAAGGCTCCTCAAGGGGATGCTTTTGAATGCACCTTGCACTTGAGGCAGAAGTCCTTAGGGAAATCCATGTAAGGAAGATAAAGATCACGGACCCAGAAAATATGCCCACAGCCACCAGGAGCCTAGAGGCTATGGTGGGCAGAGACGTGGACGGCTTCCCCCCCCCCCCCCACAAGACCCTGGCTGCATGCACACCGGCTCAATGAAAAGCCAGACCCTGAGGCGCACCCCACACACCCTCCGTCCCGTTTAGTTTCCGGTACTACTGTGTCAACTGCAATGATGAAATGGCTGACTGGGGACTCCTGCCCTACCTATCCTCCAGTATATGGGTTATCTCAGAGAAAGACCTTCATAAAGTCTTGCCTTTTCCAACATTTGCAGGGAAGGTGAGCAACAAAGTTAGAATTTATTAAACACTTTTCTTAATATAAATTTAAATAAGCATGATCCCTGGGGGGGAGAGGGAGAGGGAGAGGAAGAGAGGGAGAGAGGGAGAGAGGGGGAGAGGGGGAGGAGAAAGAGAGAGAGGGAGGGGGAGGGAGGGAGAGAGAGAGAGAGAGAGAGAGAGAGAGAGAGAGAGAGAGAGAGAGAGAGGGGCTCTTAAGAAAAGGGCATTATATGCCAAGCATGGTGTGGGCTTCTCAGGGGTCTCTACCTTACTCTCTCTCTTGATCTGGCCTTGCTCCTAAGTACTAACTATGGCCCAGGCCTGGCGCTGATGCATGGAGATGGAGCAGCGCACAGACAGACAGAATCTGAGCCTGGGCAGTTCTGTGCCATGGGAGGACTCGACAAGCCTTGAGACTGAGATGAGGTGAGAAAAGATGTGTACAGCTTTTCCATAGCTGCTCAACATCAGTTTCCCTTGTTCAGTGTCGGCATCCCCACCAAAAGCAAGAGGAATGCTCAGAGAACCAGCCGCAGACTCCCCGCTGTGGGGCCACATAACGTGGTCGGCACGGACACGGCAGGCGGAGCATGGGTTCTCACTGCTGCGGGGCTCTCTGCAGCTCCAAACCCTCCTGGCTTCCTCTTGGTACAAAATGAAAGCAGACAGCGAGGAGGAGCCCAGTGCTACACAGAGGACAGCAGGGCGATGGGAGGCAAGCCCACACCTGAGTGGTGAGAGGCTCTGTGCACCTTGGTCAAGATGTTGGATTTTTGCAACTAAATCTAAAAATTCATGTTTTTGTTTTTGTTCATTTTAATTTATTTATTTGAGAGTGACAGAGAGACAAAGAGGCAGAGGGAGGGGGGAATGGGCGCGCCAGGGCCTCCAGCCACTGCAAACAAACTCCAGACGCGTGCGCCCCCTTGTGCATCTGGCTAACGTGGGTCCTGGGGAATCGAGCCTCGAACCGGGGTCCTTAGGCTCCACAGGCAAGAGCTTAATCACTAAGCCATCTCTCCAGCCCAGAATTCATGTTTTTTTTTTTAATTTGGTTTATTTTTATTTATTTGAGAGTGAAAGACAGAGAGAGAAAGAGGCAGAGAGGGAGGGAGGGAGAGAATGGGCACACCAGGGCCTCCAGCAACTGCAAACGAACTCCAGACGCATGCGCCCCTTTGAGCATCTGGCTAATGTAGGTCCTGGGGAATCAAGCCTCGAACTGGGGTCCTTAGGCTTCACAGGCAAGCACTTAACCACTAAGCCATCTCTCCAGCTCCAGAATTTATGTTTTTAATAAGAGTTCTTTTCTCACATATAACACATCCCCATAGCAGTGGCCTTCTTAAGTAAACAGTAACAAGCCTGGAAAACACTGCTCACTTCAGGACTCAGTGGTTCAGAATCATGGGATTCAATGAGGGGCTCTACTTGATGAGGCAGCTTCGCAGGGGCTGAGGAAACATGACGAGTCCCTGGGTTACTGCTCCCTTCTCCGAAGAGGGTACTGGAAGTCTACTCAAGGCTATTCCATAGGGCTGGGATCTGCTCTGTCACCCATGCCCCTGTCTCCATGGAACCATAGAGGAAGGGAGAGACCAGACCAAAGGAGACCACATCCTAATTCTAGTAACAGTCAAGCCTGTGGCAAGCAGGGCTCCTCTCTCTAGAAACAAAGTTCCAAGGCTTGAAGTCCTGGAGCCAAAGCAAGGGTGACTGAGACCTGTTGTTGGTCTGGCCCTTGGGAAGGGATGCAGCAGTACCCAAGGCCAGCCACACTCCCCTCTCTGGGCCTGTAGTTATTGGTGGAGGTGACTGCACAGGGACACGGACGGTGACCTGAGGACCAGCCCAGACAGTGAAGCAGAAATCTGCCTATCTTGACACTGAGGAGCTGCACCAGGACAGGCCTGGCCAACAATTTCCCAGAGAACAATGCCTCCAGGGAATCTAGGCAGGGGCACAGGGTGAGCCTGGGCCAGACAACCTGCAGAGACCGTGACCGAGAGGCTGCACACACGGGCTCCTGTCAGCTGGCTACAGGGTACTCTGCCGTCTTACCCCTTGGCAGGCTAGGCTAAGGCCTTGTGAGACAGCTGCTAAGAGGAATTCTTTACTGCCTCATTCCACTTAGTAGTAGGTGTCTAAGGGCAGCTTGTGCTGCAATACCACATTTTCTGGTCTCAGGTTTCCTGCACTGTGGTTAGTAGGGAGAGCTGGGCTGAACGCTTTATCAGGCTTGCTCTCTACAGAAGGCTTGGCAGTGCTGAGCAGTAGGAGGCAGCAGGCTATGTGGACTATATAAGGTTACGGGGGTGGGGGGGTGCTCAACCTGGAAAGCTCCAGAAGACCTGCTCTGAGGTGGGCACAGACTCGCAGACATAGAACACACTAACATGCACTTTACCTGCTCTGACCCTGGCACAGCTGCAACCCCACATTTCGTTTTAAGGAAGTCCAAAAGGCCCAGAGCTCTACTCTCTGCACCAGCCCCAGCCAGCCTGCCTCCACGGCCACCTCCTGCGTCTCTATTGCAAATGAACCTTCGTACAGAACACAGCTGGTAGGGCCTGCTGTCCTGCAGGGTGGTGTTTCCACCAAAACAAAAGGTAAAATTTGATGCCACTGGGATAGTACTGGGGATGGGAATATGAAAGCTGCTCTCTTTGTCCTGGTTCAATGCAACAAGTAGGCCCATGCCAGATGCTGACATCTTGGTGTGGAGTTTCCCAGCTTCCAGAACCATTGTTAATGTGCCACTTTAGGATTCTGTCACTGCAACTTCCAAAGAGACTAAGCCAGTGTCTCCACATTGCCCCAGCTGAGCTGTGGGGTCCTTCCTGGCTGGCACACAACCCCGGTGCCCTCCCCTGTGCTGTGGCAGGTGCTCTGGGGAGGCTGCAGAGCCCTACCTTATAGATGCACTTGTGGAAGTCACTGAGGACGCCTCTGTCCTCCTCCTCCTCTTTGACCACTTCCTTTTCCTGAGCGAACAATCGCCGTCGGCCAGTCTTGAGTGGAGCCTGGCCCACCTCCTTGAGCTTGCTGCGGAAGCCATTCCTGGGGGTGACACCATGGATGAGCCCGTTTTTGGGCTCAAAGCGGGGCAGGGGGTGGAACTTGTGATGGTCATTTTCCGTGTGGCCCTCCAATGGCCCCTTGCGCTTCTCCAGGCTCTCCTTCTCCATGAGCACCTCCTTCTCCAGGCGCCGGTGCTCCTCGGGGGACAGGGAGTCATAGGAGAGCAGATACTGGCAGTACGCCTCCTGCAACTTGGCCAGCCGGTCCTGGGCAGTTTTGGGGATGCGCAGCATGTCTGCTAGTTTGTTCCATTTTTTGAGGTCAGTCACTTGCTGCATGCCGCCCATCTCATTAATTAGCCGGAAAAAGCAGGCCAAGTCGAGCTCACAGCCTCCTGAAATGGGGAGGGAGGGAAGCACAGGATGGTTGGTGACAAGGACATAAATACATCCAATACCTACTATGAGCCAGAAGCTTTGCTAGGTCCCAGGGGTAGAGCAATAAGCAGCAAACTTAGCGCCTGGGGAGGCGGGTGTCCAGCAATGGGTTATGGACCAGTACTGGAGACCGAGCAAAAGAAAGAACAGCCATTTTAGGAGGTAGTCTGGGAAGGTGTCTGAGGAAGGAGGAGAACTGAAGAGGAGAGGGCCGCTATTCAAAGATGAGAGGACCACCATTTACAATGGTCTCCGAGTCATGGTGTGGCATGAGCTAGGGCACACCAAGGAGCAGGGTGTCCAGTGAGATGTGGACAGGGCCTGGGCAGGTTGTTACACCAGATGATACCAAGTCTAGTTCCCCTTCTAACAACCTGATCCACTCACAGGGAGATCTATTTTCATTGTCAATGGATTTACAAAACAAAGAACATTTGCACATTTGGGGGGCTGCTAACCTTAGAAGATAAGTTCAAACATGTATCAAAACTCAGATATGGAAGATGGGGAGAGGGCTCAGCAGTTAAAGGCGCCTGCTTATAAAGCCTGTGGGCTCAGGTTTAATTCACCAGGACCCATGGAAAGCTAGAAACACAAGGTAGGGCATCTGTTTGGAGTCAGTTTGCAGTGGCAAGAAGTTCTGGCATGCCCAAGTGTCTCTGTCTGTCTCTCTGCTTGCAATTAAATAAAAATATCTTTAAAATCCCCCTCAAATAAGGGATGGGTGTGTGGCACATGCATGCACACACACAGAGAAAGAGACAGACTCAGACGTGTTTAAATATCTCACAACCTCAGTTTGAGAGGGCCCATGAGGGACTCTTAAAACACAACTACCAATGACAGATGAGGCAAGCGAAGCATCAGGAAAATGTGCAATCTTTCAGCAAGAGGGATGTATTTGCATCAGAAAGGAAGCAGAGCTCTGTCTGCACACAAGAGGCTGGAGCACGCTGGGCACTGTAAGACCCACCAGTATGATGGGCAAGACAGAAAATTAGTCCCTGAGCTAACCAATCAGTGAGCTGAGAAAAGAGCCAGCAGCCTGACTTCCATTGACTTTTCTTGATGAACAGAGTTGATACGGATACAAAGTCAGGGAGAGGAGACAAGACACCCTGGAGAAAGCCACCAATACACCTGGCAAGTGCCACCAACAGACCAAGACTTCATCACATCCTCTAAGTCTCAGAAACAAAGTAACAGTTGTGAAACAATGTGTTTCTGTCTCACAAGTGGGAAGTCTTTCTCTGTGGGCTGTTGTGTTATAGGTGGGCAATGAAATGAGACCCCTGGGGTATAAACACACAAGCTGGCAGGGAGTCATCTATCCTACCAGATGTCTCTGTAATCAGCACCCGAATGACCCTGCTCACCTGCCAGTGACCCTTTATTCTAGGGCCATTTGCTGCTGGGTGGCAGACACCCACACCCTGCAACAGTAAGACTCGCTCAGCCAGCTATCACTGGGCAGAGGCAAGGGATAGTGGGGATAAAAAGGGACATGTATCCACTATGGTAATCAGGGACTCCAAGTGATTTAGACTTGCCTCCTGCTGGACTTACAGCCCTCGGGCAGATTATACTTATGAGTGATGGCCAAGAACCCAGGTTCGATTCCCACAGAAGCCAGACGCACAAGGGGCACATGCATCTGGAGTTCATTTGCAGTGGCTAGAGGTCCTGGCACACCCATTCTCTCCTCTCAGATAGAGACAGAAAATGCTACTCTGAAAAACAGGCTGAGGTTTCACCTGAACCTGCATAGATGTGCTATCCACCTAGCAGGGAGGAGGGGGTCAGAACATTTGCTACCCGTGTCGCTAAGGACCATGTCTCTGGGTGACCGGGTGACCTGAGTGTTTCCACGGCACAGTCAATGGGCTCCAGGCCCTGTGCTTGCAGAACATTACCATGTCCATCTCGCTAGCGCCATCCTTGACAACAGACCACAAATTAAAGGAGTCAGGTAATCCTTACTCAAGCATGGTTGATCCTCCTGCTGAGAGAAACCAAGAGACCACCTACTAATCTGCAGATTCTGGCTCTTGGCCTTGAAACGACACCCCAGCTCCACACTGAAGGCATGGCATTGCCAACTGTGGGCTAGAGCCTACAGCATTCGGCAGTGGGACACTGACACCCCGCTGGGTGCCCCAGAGGACCTGCCGCTCCACACAGGCCATTCAGCAGGCCCAGCAACCAAGGCCAAGGAGAGGGGTCAGAAGAGGGAGTGCAGCAGGCCCAGGGGTCCATGTCTGGGACGAACACACTTGTGGGTGCCAGCACACAGTCACTGCAGGAGTCCCTGGAGTGAACAGAACTGCAAGTCAGTCCCTGACAGTGCGCTGGCCCTTGAAGGAAATGGAACATGCCCTTCACTGTGGCTTGGAGAACGGCCCAGGTGGCCATCAAAGGAACTGAAGCTGCAAAAAGACAGAGAGATGGGGACAAGACAAACATGAAAATAAAATGCAAAGGGCCTGGAGCCAATGGTAAGACTGTGGGTTGTAAAGCCACCCAAACTGGTACGCTGAAGTGCCAAGCCCTAAAATCCTACTATGGGATGGGATTGTAAAGGTAAGTCTTCAATGTGGTGACTGAGCTAATGTTCACCCAGGCAGGCCTTAAACCAACCTCTTTGGTGACTTAAAATGTGTTACAGGCAGAAGTCGACTCCTGTCAATACCCTGCTCTTGCACTCTGATAAGCATCCAGCTGAAAGAAAACAAGTTTCTGGTGTTGGAAGTAACAGACTATGGCACTTGATGGCAGCCTTGTCCCTACAACCCGAGAATCTCCACATAACTGAGCCTGGACAGGTCAGCCAATGAGGCGACGAGGAGCCCACAGTGAGGCGGGAAGTGGCGCTGCCTCCGCGCCCATCGCCATCCTTACCTATGAGAGGAAGCTCGTCCATGGTGATGCCCTGAGATCTGAGGTGCTTCTTAATGCAGGCCAGCCGCTGCACATTGGGGCCCCAGCGCCGGCCCAGCTTGTGGATGTGCTGGATCTGAGTGACGAAGCGCATCTCGTCGTTGAGCTTGCACTCGGGCCGCCAGTCCGGAGGGGGGATCACGCGGCACATCCCGAACTTCTCCACCTGAGCGCGCACCGACTCGATGTAGATGAGCGGGTCGTGGAACTCCTTGGCGGAGGGCCTGAGGACTGGGATCTCGTCCATCGCCGCCCACCCGGACTTGCCAGCCCCCTTCTCCGGCTTGCCCTGTGGGTCAGGCGGCTTGTGCGAGGACTCGGGTTGCGAGGTAGAACGATTTTCACAGGGGGCGCCCTCCGTCTTGCCGTGTGCTTGTTTGCCCAGCGCGCTCTTGCCCGCCGCCGCCCGCTTGGGCCGGTTCCTGTCCAGGCTGCGCTCGGGCACTTCCTTCTTCACGTGTCCGTTCAGCAGAGGCTTCTCCGCTGAGGCGGCCGGGCCCTTCCTGCCAGGAGCCTCGGCTGCGCAGGCAGCCCCCTTCATCTTCTTGGGGGGTGACTGCGGCTTGTCCACCTGCTGCGCGTCTTCCAGTCTCCTCTTGGAATTCCGCAGCCCCTCCCTCAGCTGCCGCCCCCCCACCTCCTTAGTGCATGACTTTGGGTTCAACCTGCTGCTGACCTTCAGGCCATTGACAGCAGGCCCGGTGGACTTGGACGCCCCCCCAAGGGATAGCACCTGTTTGCGGGTTTTTGCATTGCTACTTTCCATTTTCCCTGAGATTGTGTGGTTGACAGCTGAACTGGGCTTGTGGTGATTGGGTTTGGTTTCCTTGACCAGTTCTCTCTTGGCTTTGGTGTATGTGACAGTCCCCTTGGTCACTGTGGCAGTGTACTTCACAGTTTTGGATGGTGAAGGTCTGACTTCGCGGATCTTTTTGGCACTGGTTGTACCTACACCCAGAGACGACATTCGAGTGACTCCATTTACCTTAGAAACCTAGAGAAACAGTGGGGTGAGGGGAAAGAGTTAGAGAGTCAGCACCTTGCAACAGCCCGGAACAGCTACTCCAGCTACTGGTGACAGCGGACTGGCTGCCCGGCGCGCACAGCCATGGGGCCAGCAGCCACACGGGCAGAAAACCCCTCAAGAATCACTTGAGGCAGCATCAAGGTCACCGTGCCCCTCCGCACCCATCACTCTGCACCATTCTGTGCAGCCCAGCCTGGTGCCCTTCCTGGGTGTGTGATATATATCCCTGTTCTCAAAAAGTAATAAATAATAAATAAATACAACAGAACAGTCTGTTTGCCATTCTCTGAATTCACCACATGACAGCATGACCAGCCTACAGAATTTAAAATTCTATGTAGCTACATGAACAAAAACAAACCATGGAAGGAAAAGAACGACCCTCATGGCTGGGCTTGGATCCACAGGCCAAACTCAGAGGATGTAGCTGCAAACTGGTGGCAGCTGCTTGTCTGTCTCTCTTGTCTGAGATTCAACTTGACAAAGAAAGGGACTTGCTGGATGCAAGGTGGTCACTCTTTTTTTTTTTTAATAGAGCAAAACATGCCTAGCCCCCCTTCTCCACATATGGGTCCTGGCAAATTCATATTTGGTCTTATATTAACTAGGCAGAGGCAGCCTCCCTGAACTGGTAATCTGACAGTCTCACAGCCAGAGTAAACAGAAAAGGTTGACTCATGTACACAGACAGTGGTTGTGGTGGACCCAAGGTGTGCTGGCTTCCAGACAAGAACAATGAAAAGTCCAACAGCTGGAACCACTGGTTTCAGGATAGATGTCATTGTACACAACTATGCTATTATTACAAGTCAGTGGCTTTGACATGTCATTTACCCATTTGGGTGTTATTTTTCATCTACAACATGAATTTAAAACCAACAACCGCCTGGAGGGATGGGTTAGTGGTTAAGGCACTTGCCTGCAAAGCCAAAGGACCCTGGTTTGATTCCCCAGAACCCACGTTAGACAGATGCACAAGGGGGCGCACGCGTCTGGAGTTTGTTTGCAGTGGCTGGAGGCCCTGGCGCACCCATTCTATCCCTCTTCCTCTCTCTCCTCCCTCCCTTCCCCTTTCTCTGTCAAATAAATAAACCTATAAAAATAAAATATTTTAGGCTGGGTGTGGTGGCACACGCCTTTAACCCCAGCACTTGGGAGGCAGAGGTACGAAGATTACCATAAATTTGAGGCCATCCTGAGACTACATAGTAAGTTCCAGGTCAGCCTCAGCTAGAGTAAGAACCTACCTTGAAAAACAACAACAACAACAAAATTATTTATGTGTGTGTGTATACATATACACATACATATATATGTATGTATATGTATTTAAAAAAAATAACCATGGGGTCTTAAAACTGCCACTATCTCCTGAAATTCCCAGTTGCTGGAAAACCAAGCATAAGGTAGAACCTTTCTGCTGTCACAGGAGCACAAAGGGAAGGTGCTGGGTGGGGAGCCCTCACTTCCCGGTCAGGGAACCTGGCCTGATGTGTTTGTGGCTGGCTCATTTCAACAAGCAGCAGCATCATGTGCAGCGGTTACCGACTCTGAGGGAGACAGGGTGCGGGCGGCAGGGAGCCCTGTGCACTAGGCTGCGGGCTGCCGAGGATCGAGTACAGGGAACTCTGGCTGACACACGATAGTGATCAAACTCATAGGTGATCCAGCACAGGAGGGTAAATCAAGGGATTCACGATTTGTCCAAACAGATCCCTGGGCCCCACTAGGGCCTCTCATACAGTTGATCTGGGATGGAATGGAACCTAAAAAGTTGTTTCCCACCTGGCCACTGGTGATACTAGAACCGCTAAACAAAGTAGCAGTGGCAGTTTTAAAAAACAAACAAATAACTGGTAAGATCTGTGACTCTGTAGATGCAAAAAAAATGTGTTCCCATTAAAACCCCATGAAATCTTGGTGTATTATCTCATGAGCCAAACTGAGGGCTTAGCCACTGAGTGCCCTCAGGATCTGGCGGCATGGGGGCCCACTGGGGAGGCTCAAAGGGGAACTCCAGATATGCATGCTGGCTTGCAAGCCACCAGCCATCCTAATGCCGAGACGGGGACAGGAGAGGGAGCTGGTGGAATGAAAGGTGGAAGTTGAGGGTAGGAATGGTGGAGGAGAAGGGAACAGAGTGACCACAGGTCACTGGAGACTAATGTGCACAGCCAGGTGAGGGCAGCAACACAGTCTCTGTGCTGAATCCACAAACGTGGACTAGGAGGGATGTAAATGCCTCCTGTTCTCAAAGCATTTCGAAGTAAACAAGTGGCTTCAGCAGATTTGGTTTTGGACGACTCATATGGCCAGTGTTAAAGACACTGAGAGAGGGCAGGTGGGCAGTCTAGGGAAAAGCACCATTTACAGTGCAAGCGGTGGAGGTCAGGCACCCCACTGACCCCAAGACTTGCCTTCACCATCTGGGGCACAATTCTGGTCACTTCCTAGTCAAAGCCACAGCAGTTGGTAGTCATCTGCCATCATTTCTGCTGGCATGTACTCATACTCAGCCTCTCTCAAACTAGGACCCTGAAACTCCCTGCCACCAAATCAGTAATGACACAGAAAGGAAATACCTATTCAAAAGCCCCCAGATGGCTCAGTGTTCCCATAAAATGTCCTGGCCCCACATTCCCTCAACACCCTCATATTCCACCTCAAGTGAGGGCGCACGCTCTTCATTCCAGCTCCTAGGCATGTCTGAGCTCCTCACAGCGGCCAGTGACGCAGACCATCAACATCAGGCATATCCCACCTCGAGTCCCAAGGCCTCAGGTGTCCCAGGACGCCTATGAATGAACCTCTATACACTTTAGATAGCAACATCATGTTGCAATGTCAAAAGGTTGAGCAACCCTGGTCTACATGGTAGGATTCTGTATCTTGACAGTCAGCGATTTCAACAGCTCATTGCCAAGATATGTAATCAACTAATTTACACTACTAAAAAAAGAGTTAGTTACTCTTTTCCCCCCATTATCATACTAGATATCTTCAAATGCGTGTGCTCAAATACCATACAGGCATGTCCAGATATCCAACCAGACTTCATGCATCTCCTTCATACCCCAGCACAGGGGACTTAAATTATGACAGGTGTTCTTGGCAGCACCCTCTCCCAGCCAACAGTCACAGGCTCCAGCACAAGCCACATCAGAGCTGGCAAGTTCTCAGCATCAGGCCATCCTATAAGCTGTGCAGTGTCCAAAAGGTTAGATGTAAAACAGAACCAGTAGCCTGAGTAAGCCCAGTGCAGCTGAAAGCCTGGGACCCACAGTAAACATAAAGATACCTGGTCACAGGCCGCACGTGTCACTAAGGGCCAACACTTAATCAGTACCAAAGAAAACGAGGAAATAAAGACTTCCTCTGCCACGGAGGCCCTATTCTCAACCAGTGTTCTACCAACTAAACTCTCACATGCTAAGTTTCTGCTCACATGTGGGAGGTCAGGGGACATGGTTATGCCTCTCCAGGTAGTTTCACATAAGGCATGAAAGGAAAGAATACATTTTTGGGGGGATGGGCTTATCAAGGTAGGGGCTTGCTCTAGCCCAGGGTGACCTGGAATTCATTCTCAGGCTCAGAGATCAGCCTAGAAATGTCGGGATTCTCCAACATGCAGCGATAAACACCTAAGCTCACAGCTCCAGGCTGTGCCCCGCTCTGTAGAAACTGAGTGCCTGCGGTCTGTGCTCCTGGACTTGTGTTCCAGGTGATCCCAGGTTAGGAAGTCTTACAACAACGAGGAAGCTTTCAATTTAACAGGGAGCCAGTGTTATATTCCACTGGCCTAGCACTTGTACCCTCATATAGAAACAATACATACTTCTTACAGAAGGACATAAGGTGAAAGCCCCACACATTGAGCAACCCTTCTTGTCTTGTTTCTTAGTAATAGAAATTCCACTTTAAAATCTGCACCCAATTTATACTGTGACATATACTTATTTAAGAATGTGAGTCACAATGTCCTAACACTTTACCCACAACACACACAGAATGTTAAATGAACTCACAGGATGACAAGTGAGAAGGAAGGGTTTGCACTTCCTAGGCAGAATGGAAGGTGGAGAAAAGTGAAAATGTTTTAGTAGACCAAGATCATTTTATTTTACAAGGGTCCTCAGTTCAATCATGGTCACTAGTATCAGGATCTTATTCCTCACTAGAGGGAGCCATTGAGCCAGAGGTCTTCGCCATCACGCAGTGGGTTGGGTGGGGGTGGCTCTAACACACTGTAGAACTTGAGCATAACCACACCAGGATCAGCAGTACTTGACAGCAGAGGAAGTAAAGTTTTCTCTAACTGCATGACTACAGCCCAGATGGAGGGAACCCTTTCAGTAAGGCCAAAGGTAAGGAAAGCTTGGTGACCTGGCTGTACTTAAAACAGACAACTTCTTTAAAGAAGCTAGAAATGCCAGGTGACAAAAGTGCAGCTCAAACTGCAAGCACAACTCGTGAGAGGCAGAGTCAGACCTCTCCCACACGTTTAAATTCCATTTTCTGAAGCTTATTCCCAATTTATTTTCCCAAACTGAAATTCTGAGTTCTTTGGCCCTTTGTGAATCCTCTGAGACCAGAAATTTTCAGCAACTTCCAGTTTTTCACAAGAAACCTCTTCTTGTAACTGAGCACGGTGGCTCATCCTGCCAAGAGTGTATGACAGCTGCCCACAGTTTACAACTTCCTTCTCCACGTCACAGCCAGCCTCAGCCCAAGACATGAGACCTGCAGGTCACTGGCCTAATGGCCTATATGCCAGATGACACACAAAGCTCCACACGACTAAAAATCTTGTGACTGTTTTGGCAAATTAGTATTCCAAAATCCTCTAGGGAGCTGGGGAAATGGTGGTGTGTGCTTATAATCCCACCACTCAGGAGGTGAGGCAAGACGAATACTATGGTTCAATGTGAAACCCTGTCTAAAAAATAAAAACAAACAAACAAAAGCCTCTCTGGGCAAACCCTAATGATTTGCTACCCCTGAATCAATTGTTATCTGTTACTGCATTAAACCTTGAGGCACTGTTTAAGAAAAACAAAATGGGTCAGGTATCTCCCACACTTCCCAATCACCCAAGGTGCACCACAGCCCCGGCCACTTCTAGGACCAGAAGGGCATGACGCAGGCAGCTCCAGCAGTATCACGGAGAGACAGGAGAGGCCTGACCAGAGACGCCTCACACTGGGCAGAGGGGAAGTGCTTGCATTCACGTATGTTCTGGATCCAGGCTCTTCGTGAAGTTTGAGGCCTATCACCTAGCGTGACTGTGTTAGGAGTATGTTAGGAGCTACCCTGCTATGACAAAAGAAGGGTGTCCACAGAGCAAGCGCCACTTCTCAGCAGTGCCCATTGCCAACCATGTTGCTCCACCCCCGCCTACCTCTATCTTGTACAATCACATTTAGCCTTTTCTTTTAGGCTGACATAAATAAATAAATGAAATCTGAAATTAAAGATCGGAGTATCCTTTGGGTCTGTACATAGCTGCAAGGATGAAAGGTCAGAGTCTAATCATTTGCATCAAGCAGTCATAAAGGAGCCACAATCTGCTTGACTTGAGCTTATTTTTTCAGAGCACTTAACTAATATGGCCTGATAGTTTCCCAGTTATCTTTGCATTTCTCACAACCTCCTTATTCCAGGAGTTGGCAAGAGGAGTCTTGAAAGACAGTGGTGCCAGGAAGGTGAAATACCCCATTTCAAGTCCAAGTGAAGGTCAGGGACAGAGGACAATTAGCAGAAGCAGGGCTCCTACTTTAGGAGTCAACCCAACTAGACTGATTAAATCCAATGACAGAGGGAGGGGGGAAGAAGAGGAAGGGAGAGAGAAATGGAAAAAAGAGGACGATAAAGGAGAAGGATCCCCTTCCACACCTGCAAGGCCACCCCATATGAACATTTGACATGATCAAGACTCTACCTGAACCAAGGGAAAAAGTCAAGGCCCTGGCAGCACTCAGATGCAGGAGTCTAACCCCACCAGGGCTTCTCCTCAGCCTCCCAGGTATCAGTGGACTGAGTCCCACATACACACCATGCAGCAGGTAGGCAGTACCTGCTCCCCTCAGGTTGACCTCTGTCTAACTGGATGGGTTCCTGCTGTGCATTTGTGATAGGAAACCCTGAACTGAAGGGCAAGTGCTAAGAGAGCAAGAGCTTGGCCAAGTTAGGAGTCATGTTCCATTGAACAGCCACACGAATGATGCGGCGTGAGTGCACATACGTGAAATCATGGTCATGTGGAAACAGAAGTCACATATCTACCTGCTGCTTACCCTCTCCCCATTTCACTAGCTCTTCTTCCCCACACACAATAACAATTGATTCAGGGGTAGCAAAACATTAGTCACAAGGACGCTCAGTGGGATACAACTGCAGTCACACCGCGCTGGCCTTAGAACTTCTCCATGGCAGACTGCTACCATGTTTTCTGTACCTGCCCTGGCAGAGATGTGGCTGCTTGGCTGGACAGGTGCACAGAACATACAAATAAAGTCATCTAGGGGACAAGGACACAGGCAGGATGCAGCCATGCAGACAAAGTGCACCACCAACTGTCAGCCATCTCTGAATCTCTAGATCCTCTGCCAAGTCTATTCTGTTGCACAAGCCAAAACATCTATCTGGAGGCCACTTCTCCCCAGTTCCTGCTGGGTCAATAGCGGTGGGAGTGGGATGGGGGCGACACATCGCAAACAAAACAGGGTGACCCCCGTGCTGTGTGTCTCAGAGCACTGAAAACCAGGGCACAGGGCTTGGGAGGCAACAGTATCATGAGCTTGTGGACAAAGGCCAATGTCACAGTCACTCTTGGTTGCCTTCTCTGGTAGGACAATGAGGTCTCTGTTTCGGGAACCATGGCCCCCATCACAACTGTGCTAAGATTACCTTTTTTGTGGGGGAAGTGTCTCAAGCAACATTGCAGAAAATGAAGCTGAGATAAAAGGATCGCTGTGAGTTTCAAGCCTGGACTGCATAGTGTGTTCCAGGCCAGCCTGGCCTAGTGACACCCTGCTTTTAAAAGTGGGGCAGAGCCACAGCAGCAGCATCAATAGTAGCAGACTCTGCAGAGGGTTGACTTGAAAAACCAAATGCAACAGTTCTTGTTTGGACCACTTTGCTTCGACTGAATTCTTATATGTTTGATAAGTAAGGTTAACAGTGACAGTGGAGGCTTCAGCAGTGAGTAAGACATCTGTATCATACCCTCAAAGGCTCAGGGGCCACCGCAGAAGAGGTAGGGAAAGAACATAAGAGCCAAAGGAAGAAGAGGGAGGAGTGCGTACAATACTGTCTTCTAGACCCAAAGTGGCCTTGCCACTCACAGCCGCCTAGTGTCTGAGGCTACCTACAAAGGACAATATCAAAATAGGAGACAAGGGGCCAGGCATGGGGCACACACCTTTAATCCCAGTATTCAGGAGGCAGAGGTACAGGATTGCTGTGAGTGAGTTCAAGGCCACCCTGAGACTACATAGTTAATTCCAGGTCAGCCTGGGCTAGAGGGACCCTAGATTGAAAAACTAAAACCCACCCAAATCAAAGGGGAACAAAAGGAGACTAGGGCTAGCGATGGCTTAGTGGTTAAGGTGCTTGCCTGTGACGCCCAAGGACCCATGTTCGTTTCTCCAGTACCCACATAAACCAAATGCACATGGCAGCTCATGCATCTGGAGTTCATTTGGCACACCCATTCTTTCTCTCTATGCCTCTACCTCTCTCTCAAATAAATAAAACTGAAAAATATAAGCCAGTCTTTAGTCCCAGAGCTTGGAAGGCAGAGGCAGGAGGATTGCCATGAGTTCGAGGCCAGCCTGAGCCTACATAGTGAATTCCAGGTCAGGATGTGCTAGAGTGAGACCCTACCTAAAGAAAAAAAAAAAAAAGATAATAATAATAATAATAATTTTAAAAAAAGACTAGTTAGAAAGAAGGGATTTTATAGGGGGCGTTGGGGAAGAAGAAAAAGGAGGGTGGTATGAGGGAATTATCATGACATACTGTCTATATATGTATGGAAGTTGTTAGTAAAAAGGAAAAAAGAAAGAAGGTTAAGCCTACTATCTGTACACATACACTCCTGACTGACCGTGGAACACTCTCAACGAGTTAACCAAGAAGACTGGGATAAATTCTGGTACTTTCTCACCAAAATGACCATCTCTTCGTCATTCTAGAACACCATCAGTCAAGAAATTTCCCCATCTCCTCCTCATCCTTCTCTGAACCCCACCCGAGAGATCATGTTCTCCAATCTTCAGCCTAGCAGCTCTGCTAGTTCCTGGCATAGATCAGGGACATAAGGATGAAGGGTCACTGACTTGCAACCTGCCTGAACAACCCTTAGGTGTCTCCAAACACCTGCCTTTATGACCCTCCTATGCAGTGTCATGGGATACTATTATTCAAGCGGGGGAGGGGAGGATTTCCACAGAAGAACCATGTTCAATCCCGGAGGTTTTCCTTTCCAGGAGCTTGCTCTCTAGCATGGCGCCATGGGGCATCAGAGCAGTACGCACTGACTGCCGGCCACACATCACCCCATGCAGACACTTCAGCAGTAGGCATTTCATGCCCACCCAACTCAGGGCTCCTACTCACAAGTCCTGGCATAAGAAATTAACTTGTGATAGTGAAAGAACAGGAAAATACATCCATTTGTCCCAGGAAAGACCATATCATCGGCAGACATGTTTCAAAGCCTCTCTCTCTCTCAGCCTAAACTGAGGAAAACAATATTCCCAGTACTCTGTGCCTCATGTGGCTCCCAGGGCAGGGCAGGGGGAGTCAAACTCCACACACACTGTCAACTCATGAGTAGACACCACAGGCACTCGACCTGGCCAGGAAGAGCCGCATAGGCTACAAGGAACATCAGCGGGCATGCCCTCTTTCTGGGGCTCCTTGAGGCTAGGTCCACCTTGTGAGGCTAGGTCCACCATAGTGAATGAAAGAGTTCCCTTGGCACACCCACACACCCCTCCAACGGGGCATTACCTGTTTCCGTAAGTCCTGAGCCGACCGGTGTGGAGCGGGGTGGTGGTGGTTGGCAGCGGGCGCCCGTGCTGAGGAGCCCGTGGAGGCGACGGCCGCGAGGGGGGCCGCTGCAGCCTGCTCCCTTCGGCTGTCGGCCCTGGGCTCACTGTGCCTCTCCTTCCCGGGAGTGGCCTCTTTGCTTTTGTGTTTTTGAACAGGTTCTTTCTCCCGTGTCGACCTGCTGGAACCGTTGAATACTAGAAAGGGGGAGGGAGGGAAAGTAAAGTTATTGCCTTGAGAAGATGAGCCCTGCCACATGCCCTGTACCCTAAAGCCAAGAGAACTGACCAGTACTCCAACAAAACTAAACAAGACAAAGACAAAATACCAGCCTGGAGAGGTGGCTTAGTTGTTAAGGCACTTGCCTGCAAAACCAAAGGACCTAGGTTCAACTCCCCAGGAACCATGTAAGCCAGATTCATAAGGTGGCACAGGGGTCTGGAGTTTGCTACACTGGCGAGAGGCCCTGACATGCCTATATTCTCTCACTCTCTTAAATAAATAAGTAAAATATTAGGGGGGGGGGAGGGGGAGAAGGCCCTAGGTTTGGTTCCCAGCAATGCAAATAAAATTTTTAAAAATACCTAAACATAGCCTGAGAACAATTTCCTTTAGCTAGAACAAAAATAAAATAAAAAGCTGGGCATAGTGATGCATGCCTTTAATCCCAGCACTTGGGAGGCAGAGGTAGGAGGATCGCCATGAGTTTAAGGCCACACTGAGACTACATAGTGAATTCCAAGTCAGCCTGGGCTAAAGTGACAACCTACCTCAAAAAACAAAAAACAAATCCATTAATAAGAAAATCCTGCCAGGCATGGTAGCACAAGCTTTTAATCCCAGCACTTGGGAGGCAGAGGTAGGAGGATTACTGTGAGTCTGAGGGCACCTTGAGACTACATAGTGACTTCCAGGTCAACCTGGGCTAGAGTAAGACCCTACATCAAAACAAAACAAAAATCCTGGCAGAAAGATTGTTAGAGCTACAAGTTGGGACATTATTATTGTCTTTTCTCCATAACTGATGGCTACCCCCACAATGCATGACCCACAATGCCCATGAGGATAAGCAGCATCCCCAACGAGGAGGCTCCCTTTGGGGTGGGGGGCGGGGATGAGGGTATGCATGGTACCAACAAGTGCTGTTTACACACTGGGTACGTCTATAACCAATAAAAATAGAAAGAGAGAGATACAATTTTTAAAAATCCTTACATGCCAGGTGTAGTGGCTCATGCTGTTTGCAATAATCCCAGCAATGGGCGGGCTAAATTAGGAAGAACACTGACTAAATTCCAGGCTGATCTGAGCCACAGAATAAAGCCTATCTTCAAAAAAAAAATCCTTCAGAGGATTATCATCATTGTACTTTAGACACAGAGAGATTGCATTTGAGAAAAGAACAAACTGCACTTTTCAGCTCATGATGAAATTATGCCATAAAAAAACCACCATAAACTAAACTTGCTGCTAGGTAGAAAATGCCTTTATTGCACCCACTGTGGGACTGCCGCCATGGCTTAGTGTGGCCTCACTGTGACGTCAAGGAACTGATCGGTCGTTATGCTCACTGCCACTGCCGCACCCCAGGAAAGAACCAGACAGCATGCAGGCAGCCTGGGGAAAGACCCAAATCTGGTATTCAAAGTACAGGCGTTACTGAACGCACACTCTTTTGCATCATACCATCAAGATCTAAGTCAAGCAACCATCTGAAAGCAGTCATAGTCCAAGAACATGTGGACCTGCACATGGGAGCAGGCTCAGAGCTGTGCAGTAAAAGCTGTGGCAAAGCAGGCAGCGACTACAATGACACTCCAGGGCCAAAAGGAAAAGAAGTAAAGAAGAGCCGGGTGTGGTGGCGCACGCCCCTTAATCCCAGCACTTGGGAGGCAGAGGTAGGAGGATTGCGGAGAGCTAGAGGCCAGCCTGAGACTACAGAGAGAGTTCCAGGTCAGCCAGGGCTAGAGCCAGACCCTACCTCAAAAAATCAAAAAATAAATAAAATAAATAAAATAAAATAAAAGAAAGAGGAAGGAGGGTTGGCAGTAAGGAGGGCGGAGCTGGGAGCCAGGTCTCTGCCCGGTCACTCAGCTCACATTTGGCAGGAGCAGTGCAGGGTGAGTGGCAGAAGAGGGTGCGCAGACACCCGCTGAGTGCGCACTGGTCACTTCCTGATGTGCAGTGCTCTCCTGGGCTGCCTTGAGGGACCCTGATATCCATCTTCCCACCTCTGCATCTGCCCTGACCACCTATGACCATCAGCTAAAAGCTAGCATGCATTACTAGCTCATTCACTTCCAGCAACTCCAAACCTTAAGAATGTCATCAGACAGCACCTGAAACCTAAAACAGAGATCTTCCTGCCTACTTAATGCCCATACCAACATATTTGGTAAATGCACTGTTAAAAAACAACAACAACCAAAAAAAAAACTGTAATTTGAGGGCTGGAGAGATAGATGGCTTAGTGGTTAAGGCGTTTGCCTGCAAAGCCAAAGGACCAGGGTTCAACTCTCCAGGACCCACGTAAGCCAGATGCACAAGGGGGGGACGCATGCATCTGGAGTTCCTTTGCAGCTGGAGGCCCTGGCATGCCCATTCTCTCTTTCTCTCAAATAAATAAATAAATTAAATATTTTTTTGAATACTGTAATTTGAGCCAGGTGTGGTGGCCTTTAATCCCAGCACTAGGTAGGTGGCCCATCATGAGTTCAAGGCCACCCTGAGACTACATAGTGAATTTCAGGTCAGCCTGAGCTAGCATGAAACTCTACCTCAAAAAGCCAAAAAGAAAAAAAAAAAAAAAAAGGAACTATAATTTGTTCTATGACTATAAAAGTTCATGCGAGGGGCTGGAGAGATGGCTCAGGAGTTAGGTGTTTGTCTACAAAGCCAATTCTCTAGTTCCCACGTAAAGCCAGATGCATGCAGCAGCTAAAGGCCCTGGTGAACCCATCCTCCCCTCTCTCTCCTTGCAAACAAATAAAACACTTTTTAAAAAAAGTTTGCGTACCCCTTTCATGGTGAAAGGTGTCACTCACTCAGAACAGCCCTAAGCTATGCTCGTGAGCCAGTCACTCTCTTATGGCTCAGAACAAACTATCTTTCATTCCCTTTAGAGTGAGAGCTGTTGTGCAGCAGCTACTAGGTACCAAGCCAGCTTTAAGATAAACTTAGGCTTTGCATCCTCGGAAGTATCTTCAGGGAGGAAGAGCACCGGGCACAGGCCCACACGCGTCACCTAAGACCCAGGCAGCAAAGCTGCGTGGGAGCCTAACAGTGATGATGGGGTGCTGTTTACAGTAGTCCTAGCAATGGTTTACTCTATGGGCTGTGCAACCCCAGAAGATGCCTTAGGACCAGCCCTCTTCCTGCAAGGAAAGCCCGGTCACATGTTCCCTTTGCCCCTAGCCCATCTCCCTCTCCTAGTCAAATCATCCCATTAGGGGCTAATTCTTCAGTGAACAAGATAGTACACCCTGTCCCAGGACCGTGAGCCCTGACTCCTGCCGGCTCCATTTGACAACACTCGGGACACAGGTAGAATACACAACCTCAACCTAAGCAGGAACTGAAACTGAAGTTTTCCTCACTGGGTAGAAACTTCTTCCTGCTTATTGGGGCTGGGGAGATGGCTCAGTGGTTAAGAGAGCTTGCTGACCAAGCATGAGGGTCTGAGACTGCCAGCGGTCAACCCCCAACACCTACATAAGAAGCCAGGTATGGCCACACATTATGTGTGTGGGTGCAGGGGTGGTAAATGGGGCGGGATGGGGAGATCACTGGGGCTGGCTGACCAGAAAAAGAAAAAAACAAACAGTAAAAAGCCAACATGGAAAATAACAGTTCAGGTTGAGTGAAAGACCTAAGGAAACAAACAGGTGAGAGTGTGGCCTCCATGAACATGGGCGTGCACATGGAGACTCTGTAGGAGGGAGGGAGAGAAAAAAAGAGCCCTGTGTGGTGGTGCACACTTACAATCCCAGCACTTGGGAGGCAGAGGTGGGAGGATCACTGTGAGTTCAAGGCCACCCTGAGACTACATAGTGAATTCCAGGTCAGCCTGGGCTTGAATAAGACCCTACCTTAAGAAAGAGAAGACAGGGCTAGAGAGATGGCTTAGCGGTTAAGCGCTTGCCTGTGAAGCCTGAGGACCCCGGTTCGAGGCTCGATTCCCCAGGACCCACGTTAGCCAGATGCACAAGGGGGTGCACACGTCTGGAGTTCGTTTGCAGTGGCTGGAGGCCCTGGCGCGCCCATTCTCTCTCTCTCCCTCTATTTGCCTCTATTTGTCTATTTGCCTCCCTCCCTCCCTCCCTCCCCCCCCTCTGTCACTCTCAAATAAATAAAAATGAACATAAAAAATTTAAAGAAGAAAGAGAAGACAGAGAGAGAGAGACAGAAAGAGGAAGAGGAGGGGAGGAGAGGAAGGTCTCTTCATGCTTCAAAAGGAAAAGTCAAATCATTCTGCCTCCCGACAGCCAAACCCACCTCCCTCTATCCGTCCACTCGAGGCAGCTCCACAACCACCCGGAAGAGCCCTTTAAGTGACTTACTTCTTGTACCTCACAAAAATTAAATTTTATTTTATTTTATTTTTCGAGGCAGGGTCTCACTCTAGCCAGGAATTCACTATGCAGTTTCAGGGTGGCCTCGAAGTCATGGTGATACTCCTACCTCTGCCTCCCGAATATTGGGATTAAAGGCATGCGCCACTATGTCTGGCTCCAAAAATTTTATTTTTATTCTTTGTGTGAATGTAGGTCCATGTGTAAAAGTCAAAAAGGCATGGGATGATGGCGTATCCCTTTAATCCCTATACTCGGGAGGCAGAGGTAGGAGGAGTGCAGTGAGTTTAAGACTACCCTGAGACTACAGATTAAATTCAGGTCAGTCTGGGCTAGAGTGAGACTACCATGAAAAAACATATGGATTGACCAAACATTTTAGATGATCAAATATGGAAACAGAGATGCAAAGCGATTAAACATCATAACTCTTCTCATCAGCAAAGTCTCAGCTTTGGAACTATTAATCTTGCAGGGTAGTATCATTTCTAAGTAATATTTTTAAACTATTTAAAATATTTTAAAATTCCTTCAGTTTGGGGTCTAGAGATAGATACAAGCTCAATGGTAGAGTGCTTGGTAGAGATCCTGGGTTCAGTGCCCAGCACTGTCCAATAACAATAGGAAAATCCCTTCAGTTTAATTTAATATGGTGAAATTGATAAATATAATCTACATTTATACACTCAAATATTACTAGGATTAGAAAGACATGCCGAGAGCGAATGTCTGAGGTCACAGTGATGACCCTCCCCCCCGTAATGGTCTCCAGCTTCTTCCTTGCTACATGTGCGGATGTCTGGCGCAGTCTTTCATCAAGGGGATGACTCATTTGGCTCTGGTGATATCACTGCCTATTTGATTTTGGTTTGGCTGCCTGTCTAAACCTTGTGCAAAATGGAAAGGTCAGTAGTATCTACCCCCATCACAATGAGAAGGTGGGCAGTAAGGAGAAGGGGCTTGCCAAGCAGGGTACAAGGCCTCCACCGAAGGGTGCCATGCTCCTTTCCAAATGAATCACTGTCTTCTTGATCCTCCAGCAGCCTTCCCTATGCCGGAAAAAAAGAGGCACAGCCCTCTGGCTCCGTGGGAACACCTTAAGATGTGTGTCCTAAGCCTCTTTCCTCAAGAAACTAAAGCCCTGGACTGGAATCAGCTAAGCTGGGCAGTGCCAACACTACAGGGGGCAGAGACAGAGGCAGGTGTCATTAGCATAAAGAACCAAGCCAGCTGCTCTGGGAACTGCAACAAGGTGACTGGCTAAAAACATCTCCATCAGATATCCCGCAAAGGAAGAAGTTTTCAGTTGTACAAAAATTAAAAGTAGAAATAAATTAACTTTGAGTTGCAAACAAAGAGTTTTCAAATGATTTCACTTCCTATAATTGCCTTGCTATTCCGAAGCAGCACTACACTCCAGTGGCAAACATGGCCAAAAAGTCAAAGCATGTGTTAAATGGGAAGAAAAGGGGAGAGAAGGACTGAGCAAAGACTATGGGGCCAAAGACACGGGATATTTTGTACCCAACAGCTCATTAATTTTAAGTGTCGTGGGAACCTGCCAGTTTTACCCCTCCAAGTAATTATCTTTTGTTTTAATCTGTAAGATTTTCAAGAAAGGGAAAGAGGGGAAGAGGAGGAGCCTCTCTATGAACATGAGTCAGAAAGACTTCAATGCACAGAAGTTCTCCACACACTGTCCCCAATTAAAAGGAATAATTGGACTAGTTTCTTAAAGCATCCATCATAGTGAACCCTATTAAGAACCTGTATTGTACTCAGATACAAATGGCTTTACACTAATGAACAGAGGCAGATATGTTGATTTGTATACACATACACTGCCAGTTAAATGGTTTATAGACAAGTGTTTTCATACCATAGCAAGCAAAATCTTTCGAGCTAAAGGCTGATGTTTTGATTGAGGGTCAGTAAGATTTTCTTCCAGTGAAGAATGAAAAAGAAACAGGCAAGAGATGCTACTTTAGAAACATCTTTTGCTGCAATCATCTCAAAGGTGGAAAGCTACACTTTCCAAAAGGCAATTCACACACCTTCCAGGAGTCCCTGTGGCCCATGAGCTCTGGTCACACGTTTTCCATGAAGGGGTCTTTAAACCCTTACTGCATATACACGCTCCAGATTGGATTTCCAGATCCCTGGCTTACCAACATATCTGTGCCCAACTCCTTCAGGACAAGCCAGCTACCTTCCCCTCTTCAGCCCTCCAGGATAGATGAAGTGTCAAGTGTCTAGTGCTGGTGTTCCACAGGGAAGGCATTATGCAAATATAACACTGGCAATCCTCCTAAAAATTCTGGATGCCCACATTTGACAAAAATTAATTCATTTTCAAGAAGTTGACAAAGGGCTGGAGAGATGGCTTAGCGGTTAAGCGCTTGCCTGTGAAGCCTAAGGACCCCGGTTCGAGGCTCGGTTCCCCAGGTCCCACGTTAGCCAGATGCACAAGGGGGCACACGCGTCTGGAGTTCGTTTGCAGAGGCTGGAAGCCCTGGCATGCCCATTCTCTCTCTCTCTCTCCCTCTATCTGTCTTTCTCTCTGTGTCTGTTGCTCTCAAATAAATAAATAAATAAAAATTAAAAAAAATAAAATTAAGAAGTGGACAAAAAATATTTTTTTAAAAAAAGAAGTTGACAAAGCCGCTTCCTCTGGCCTCATAAACCCACCCATCACCTAGACTAACTGCTCCTAAGAAATAAAGGACTCATCACCAGGAGGCAATCCTGCTGGGTTTTGATAAGTAAGCAGTAAAGAAGGAATCCTTGGTGTCTGACAAAAGTTACTACAAATTCTAGGATTAAAAAGTGGTAGTGGGGGGCTGGAGAGATGGCCTAGCAGTTAAGGCATTTGCCTGCAAAGCCAAAGGACCTTGGTTCAATTTCCTAGGACCCACGTAAGCCAGATTCACAAGGTGATGAATGCGTCTGGAGTTTGTCTGCAGTGGCTGGAGACCCTGGCACGCTCATTCATTTCCTTTCTGTCTCTCTCTCTCTCATAAATAAATAATCAAAATATTTTTTAAGTGGTGGCAGATACCTTTCATGGCAGTACTCAGGAGGCAGAGGTAGGAGAATAACTGAATTCAAGGCTACCCTAAGTCTACATAGTGAATTCCAGGTCAACCTGGGCTAGAGTGTCAGACAGGGCTGTAGAGATGGCTTAGCAGTTAAGGCATTTATCTGAGAAGCCTAAGGACCCAGATTCAATTCCCAGGACCCTCACAAGCCAGATGCGCAAGGTGGTGCATGCATCTGGAGTTCATTTGCAGTGGCTAGAAGGCTTTGGTGCACCCATTTTCTCACTCCATCTACCTCTTTTTCTCTGTCTCTCTCTAAGGACCAAGGATCAATTCTCCAGGACCTGCGTAAGCCAGATATACAAGGTGATACATGGATCTGGAGTGGCTGCAGGCCCAGGTGTGTACATCATCTCTGTATCTGTCTCTCTCTTAAAAAAAAAAAAAAAAATGGGGGAGGATATTACCATGGGATAATTTTTATAATCATGGAAAATGTTAATAAAAATTGTGAAAAGAGGGCTGGACAGATGGCTTAGCGGTTAAGTGCTTGCCTGTGAAGCCTAAGGACCCCGGTTCGAGGCTTGATTCCCCAGGACCCATGTTAGCCAGATGTACAAGGGGGCACATGCGTCTGGAGTTCGTTTGCAGTGGCTGGAAGCCCTGGCGTGCCCATTCTCTCTGTCTCTCAAATAAGTAAAAATAAATTTTTTTTAAAAACAATTAAATAAAAATTGTGAAAAGATAAAAATAAATAAATAAAGCAAGAAAAAAAAATTAAGTGTCAGACCAGACCTGGCGCTGTGATGCAGGCCTTTAATCCCAGCATTCAGGAGGCAGTGTGAGTTTCAAGTATGCCTGGGCTATAGTGAGACCCTACCTAAAAAAAAAAAAGAGAGCTGGGTGTGGTGGTGCATACCTTTAATCCCAGCACTCGGGAGGCAGAGGTAGGAGGATCACCATGAGTTCGAGGCCACCCTGAGACTCCATAGTGAATTCCAGGTGAGCCTGGGCTACAGTAAGACCCCTACCTCGAAAAAAAAAAAAAATCCTTACAAGACCCATGGACTGGAGAGAGAGCTCAGTGGTTAAGGCACTTGCCTACAAAGCCTAACAACCTGGGTTTGATCCCTCAGCACACACGTGAAGCAGATGCACAAAGAGGCTCATGTGTCTGAAGTGGCTAGAGGCTCTGGCATGCACACACTGCACACACACTGCTTGAAAAACAGTTGTGTTTTTTTTTTGGTTTTTTTTTTTTTTTTTTTTTTTTTTTTTTGCGGGGGGAGGTAGGGTTTCACTATAGTCTGGGCTGACCTGGAATTTACTATGTAATCTCAGGCTGGCCTAGAACTCATGGTGATCCTCCTACCTCTGCCTCCCCAATGCTGGGATTAAAGGTGTGTGCCACAATAACCAGCCAAATAAGTAAATTATTTTAACTGAACACCAGGTATGGTGATACACACCTATAATGCCAGCACTCAGGAGGCAGAGCTAGGAGGACTGTTATGAGTTTGAGGATAGCCTGGGACTACAGAGTGAGTTCCAGATAAACCTAGGCTAGAATTACACCTTACCTCAAAAAAACCAAAACTTTCAGACCTGGGACTGCAGAGATAGCTTAGCAGTTAGAGGCACTTGCTTGCAAAGCCAGCAGTTAGAGGCACTTGCTTGCAAAGCCTGACAACCAGGGTTCACTTTCACAGCACCCACATGAAGACAGATGCATGAAGTGGCGTATGTATCTGGATTTCACATGCAGAGGCCCTGGGATTGGTGCACCCATTCATTCATATTCATTCATATCCCCCCCTCTTCTCGCCCTCCCCCCTCCCTCTTATATTAATAAAAAACAGAGAGACTGAGAGGAGAAGGGGATATGATGGAGCAGGGAGTTTCAAAGGGGCAAGTGGGGGGAGAGAGGGCAATACCATGGGATATTGTTTATAATCATGGAAGTTGCTAATAAAAACAATAAGAAAAAGAAGCATCAAATCTGCCCTGCCCTGGATAGCTCCGTGACACTGAGGTCCTGAAGGGCTCTTCCAAATAGCTAGGACTTGCAGCAGGAAAAACAAAGGATAAGAAAGACTGGACAGATAATGTCTCCGAAATTAACATAGTGCCATCCCAACCACCAAAATAGATTAGGAAGTAGTGTCATGCTTTAAAAAAAAAAGGAAACAATAAGGAATAAACCATGTGTGATGGTGCACGCCTTTAATCCCAGAACTGGGGAGGCAGAGGTAGGAAGATCACTGTGAGTTCCAGGAAACCCTGAGATAACACAGTGAATGCCAGGTCAGCCTAGGCTAGAGCAAAACTCTACCTTGAAAAGCAAACAAAAGATGGAGGGGACGGGAGGGGAGGGGAGGGGAGGGGAGGGGAGGGGAGGGGAGGGGAGGGGAGGGGAGAGAGTGTGGTGCTGCTCAAAGCAAGAAGTTCCACAGCAAGCTTCTCCAGCAAAGCCAGACACTTAAATGTGAGCTTCATGTACAAGGCATCTGACTTGGGCAAGACACCGACTCCATCAACTGGCTTCAGGGAAACCTTATTACTGTACCAAAGCTGGACTTCCTTCTCTGGAGCTAGTTCAACTTGAGTCCCTCTTGTTAGAAAACAATGGGATTTCTGCCAACCTGTGCCAACAGCTCGGAAAGCTTTTTCTTTAGTAAGGCAGTACTGAAGCTCAGTTTGCTCTGGGCCAAAACAGCTCCCAAACCCATTACAGCATTGCATGCGCAGGGAGAGCCTCCCGCGAGGACAGCGCGTGCGTGCACAGGAAGAACGTCCTACAAGCACAGTTCAGGAACACAGCAGCTGTGCTGCCACCACCCGTAGAATTTACTTGCCAGAAAGAGCCGCCAGCAGCATCTGAGTGCCCAGCACCACAGTCAAGTTCTACTGCTTTGCTATGTTTGCAACGCAAGCCTGGAATTCTTACAAGGGGAAACTCTCATACTTGAATTATAGTTCACTATTAAGAGGGAAGGGGGAAAGGGGGGTGCTTATTTATTTGTTTAGTTAATTTCAGGCCAAATCTTGCTATGCAGCTCTGGCTGACCTGGAAGTCACTATGTAGCTCCCATGCCCAACAAGAAACCTGTTCATGAAATATTAAACCAACTGCATTTTCTTCTATTTTTAGGAAGAATTTAAATTTTGTTAAGACACAGAGTAGTTTTGTTTGACTGATTTTTGAGGTAGGGTCTCCCTCTAGCCCAGGCTGACCTGGAATTCACTATGTAGTCTCAGGCTGCCCTTGAACTCACAGCAATCCTCCTACCACTGCCTCCCAAGTGCTGGGATTAAAGACGTGTGACACCACACCAAGCTACAGAATAATATATTTATTTATTTATTTTTATTTTAGAGAGAGAGAGAATAGGCACGCCAGGGCCTCAGCCACTGTAATTGAATTCCAGTAATTGCGCCACCTAGTGGGCATGTGCAACCCTGCACTTGCCTCACCTTTATGCATCTGGCTAACATTAGATCTGAAGAGTAGAACACAGGTCCTGAGGCTTCACAGGCAAGCGCCTTAACAGCTAAGCCATCACTCCAGCCCCAGAATATTTTTTTTGGCCCCAAAGGAGCACTGATAACATGAGAAGCCCTAGCCTGGCCGGTGGTTCTAAGTGTTTACCTTCCAGAATATCTCGGAAGGGACCACTGAAGGGAGTCAGGGCAAATGGGCCCAACTTTATCACTCTCAAACAGCACAGAGCAGACCTGTGCAGTGAAGGCAGAAAAGGGTCAAGCATTTGACCAGGAACAGTGATTCTGCAGTGTGGAGTTTTAGAAAACTGCTCAAATTACAAGATGTAAGCTCTGAAAGTGCAACTACATCTTAAGTCAGTATGAACCTAGCTCACTTTGAAGTTGAATGGGAAATTACAACACACTGTGAGGGAGATAACCTGAAAATCTGTGTGCAAATTAAGCCTGAGTACATTCCCATCCCATTAATAAGATCCATTACACAGGGTAAAGGAGAATTACCAACTTCCAGAATAAAAATAAGAGCCTAGAAAAAAAAAGAGGTAAGAGGCCCTGGAATGCCCATATTTTCACCCATCCTTTCTTCCTCTGTGCTCACAACAAATAAAGTTGAAAAAGAAAGAACTGGAAGAAATGCAGAAACAGTGGGTAGCATACAAACACTGGGCAACAGAGGTGAGGATATGCAGCTCGGCTGCAGAATGTGAGCCGGCACAAGGCCCCGGGTTACAGCCTCAGTCCTGTAAACACAGCGAATAGAAACAAGCCAGTTCTGATGTGGGTGTGTGGTGGAACACCTCTGTAACAACAGCACTTGGGGGTGGAGACAGGAGGGTCAGCTACACAGCCACTGACACGTGTCACAGAGATGATGGCACAGGAACTTCAAGCCCATGCTGCTGTTACTCTGGAGCCCAAGGCTTGGGCCCAGGATCTCTCAGCTCAAATCCTGCTTCTGAACCCAGGAGATGGGGCATGTGAGGTTCAGGTCCTTCTTGGGTTGACCTGCGGCCCGGGACCAGGGTTGGCCTGACTCACTGTCCACTGATAAGGGTGGTGGCAGCCCTAACCTGAAATTCTGCCAGGCTGTGACAGGGCAGGGAACTTAAATCTCCTGGATTACCAAGGCCAGCTTCAATGCCAACCTGATTTCCAGGGCCAGTGGATGCTGAGGTACTTCGTCCAGATGAGCTGGAGAAGCTAGTGCAGGTGGTGCTGCACTGGGCCTGTCCAGGCACAGCCTGTCTTCACTGTGAAACCTCCACTGACCCAGCTGCTGCAGGCAGGACTTCCTCCCCTTAAGGGTGGTCTGGCTGTGCAGATAGAACTGTGCAGACCACAGGAGGAGCACTACAATGTGGACCACTCTACTTGGCTCAACCCTCTTCACTGTTTACTATGGCTGAGGCCAGACAGCAAGCAAATTACAACAGCGTGAAGTGACATGTGTCTGCCTTCTACAGGGTCCTGTACTGGAAGACACAGAAAACAGCTTTGTCCTAACACCTGTCCTTAAGGCTGTCCAAATACTTGACTCCATGATTCTGAGGCTCTTGGGCCTCCACCCAACCTTTATCCAGGTTAGCAAGGACTTTCAGAGATACTGTCTGCACACCTGATAGACTCTGGAGCAACAAACTTGCCAGGTTGGCTGAAGATTCTACTCAAGACAAGTCAGATAAATTCAGCTGAAAGTTTAAAAAATACTGAGCAGTGGGCTGGAGTGATGGCTTAGTGGGTAAGCGCTTGCCTGTGATGCCTAAGGATCCTGGTTCAACACTCAATTCCCCAGGACCCATGTTAGCCAGAGGCACAATGGGGCGAACACATCTGGAGTTCATTTGCAGTGGCTGGAGGCCCTGGAGTGCCCATTGTCGTTGTCGTCGTCGTCGTCCCCCCCCCCCCCCGTCCCCAGCTCTCTCTGCCTCTTTCTCTGTCACTCTCAAATAAATAAATGAGAAATACTGAGCATAGGCAAAAGCCAATGTATAATGTATATGGCATAAGTATATCTAAGTACTTTGTACTCAGAAAACCAAATATAATCTATTTAATTTGGTTACAATTGCAGGAAATATTTCAGTTCAATTCTCATGAAGAGTCCAGGGTACAAGGACAGCAGCCACCTTCCACTTGCATAAGAATGCTCCAAGTGCCAAGAAGTATTTGTCACCTCCTTTGCTCTCAACAGACTTTTCTTTATGTCATTATAAGCTACAAGTCACACATCATGTAATTCCCTCATTAAAGTGCACAGTTCAATGGATTTTAGCATATACCCTAAGTGTTTCATCATCACTACAGGATCAAGGTTCAAAAGGTTTTCAATACTCCCAAAGAAGCCCCACACCGTGGGCATTGTTTTCTAACCCCTATCCTCCCCTCCCCCAGTCTAATGATTCTTGGAGTCAGGTGTAAAAAGAAAACCAAGGCTTCAAGAGAGCTTTTCTCTCAGTCCTGGGCTCATCTCCTCCTGGTGTCATAGCAATAGACATACAGGCGGGACTCTGACATTCTCACACTAAACCTAAGTGTTCCTGGCCAGCTGATGTCTTAATATATACATACATCTGCATGGAACTGAACAGACCAGTGAAAGAAAATACCTCAGACAAGGGAACTAAGATCAAATGGCTAGTCACAGGAATTCATAGAGAACTTCTACCACTAAGACAGCTCACAAAACAGTCCTGGCAAGGTTGATAATGTCACAACACTCAGCAGTGACAGCTGATTCTAGATAACCATCGGTATGTGCCAGGCATGAAACACATGAACTTTCTAGGATTTTCTTAGCATTTCTAAAATTATTCCAGCTTCCAGATTTTTTTTCAATCATGTGTTAATGACACTGGCCAGTACAGCAGATTCAACCAGCCAAAGCCTATGAAAAGGGCCCTCCAGAGATCTCTTTCAAAGAAATCTGAATTACAGAAAGGTCATGTGAGGACACAACCATAAGAACTTGGCTTCTATGCTGTGCTCTAGTTACGATGCCCAATAGCCTCTAACAAACAGTGGCCCACATGTGCTGGGGGATGATTAGGACGACAGATTTTATAAGATGACTTTCATGCACTGTTGCTCTTTCAAAGAGCAAGGCCAACACCCACTAAAACTTATCTGGACTAGTCACTTGCCTTGACAAGAAAAATGGAAGTACCAGAGGTTACAAAGAGGCAAAAGGATATCCCATGGACATCTAAACTGGACAAGCAGCATTCCTCAATCAGGCAAGACCATGGCCCATGCCACACAAACACTCCCACCACTCCAGGCAGAGGGGGACTCTCTGCACCTTGATGACAGCCACAGAGCACGAATGCATAAACTCATTCAAATGATTGCTTCTTGGACCTTCCACATAGGTCCCTGATGTGAATCCAAAAGCAATTAAGCCATTTCAGCCGGGAGTCCAGTGGCATGTTGTTTAAAAATCTTCCGAGAAAGACCCCTTTCCAGAAAGGAAAAGGCACAATAGTCTCTCCTATTCCTTCTAACATTTGAAAAAATGTAACATGGTACTGGCTTGACCAATGAACTATCACTAGCCAAGTTCTCTCCTATAAAAGATAACCAAGGGCTCACCACAGAACTGAGTTAAAGCCCAAGCCAGATCCATCCCATACTTATTAACTAATTCTTCTCATCTACCACACAGGAAGAAAAAAACAAACAATTAGGAACAGTGTTAAAAACTAAAGCATTTCAAATATCAGCTTGTACTACGAACGCACACAAAACAATGTTTTGATTGTATTGTTTGATTTCCAAATAGCAATTACGTGGGGGGGGGGGGGGCTCTACTGCTGGGATCATCTGAGGTTCTGTATATGTAAACTTATTTTTGAAGCCAAGTATGTTGGTGCATGCCTTTAATCCCAGCTCTCAGGAGGCAGAGGAAGGAAGACTGCTGCTGTGAATCTGAGACCACACTGAGACTACATAGTGAACTCCAGGTCAGCCTGGGCTAGAGCGAGACACTACCTTGAGAAACCAAAAAACAATAAATAAATAATGAAGATTTGTTCTGACAGAGTTTACCATGACAAGAAGGCAAGAAAACAGGGAGAAAGAGAGAAATATAGTTCTTATATTGCAACATGGAAGAGTTGAAAACAGAGTTGGATTAAAAAAGCTTAGGGTTGGGGTCTGGAGGTCCTTGGGCACCCATTCTATTTCTACTTGCAGATAAATCAAATTACAAAAAAAAAAAAAAAAAAATCAGGGGCTGGAGAGATGGTTTGGCAGTTAAGTGCTTGTGTGTGAAGCGAAAGGACCCAGGTTCAAGGCTAGATTCCCCAGGACCCACATAAGCCAGATGCACAAGGTGTCACATGTATCTAGAGTTCATTTGCAGGGGCTGGAGGCCCTGATGTGCCCATTCTCTCCTCTCCCTCTCTCTGAAATAAATAAATAAAAATAAACAACAACAACAATAACAAAAATCAGAGTGGCTGAATAAATGCCTCGCCTGGAAGCTAACTGGACTAACTGGAGGCGGGGAAAGTAATGAAACTAAAATCCTGTGATAGAAGATGAACTAGTGAAAAAGATATCTCAAATACATGGGGGCTGGAAAGCTGGCTCAACAGTTAAATGCACTTACATGATTACTGAAAATAATCCCGTCAGGACTATATCCTCATGTTTACCTCATACCACTTACCCAGGGACTTAGCCTAAGCTCCACTGGTACCAGACCTGTGGACTTACAACTCAGAGACCACAAAACTGCTACTTCTCTCATCAAAGACTCATGCTATAAATGGGAAACTGAGGTTTTAGAGTGCTTCCTGGAACCCCTGAGTTCATATCTATACACTAAATCAATAATGGGCAATTCCATATTTAAGAGAATGATTTTTAAACTACCACATTTTATTTAGATTTTACAAAGGAGTGTGGAAAGAGGAAGCCTTTCCACATACCTGAGAGGTATGGGGAAAGAAGTATACCACATGGAGCCCAAAAGCCCATGTGGAACACGTGTAGCTCAGAAGTCCATGTGGCTAGATGGATCTGGGGAAAAAGCATGGAAAGAAAAGAAAAAAGAAAGTTCAAGGAGCTCTTGCGGGAAGGATGAAGAGCCCATGAGTGCAGAGAGTAAGAGCTAGGGGGCCGTCCAAGCTGGGCTTGGGCCTGGGCCAGCCAGCCCAGACCCAGCTGAGGGAAAAAGCTCACCCACAGCTGGAAGTTCCCAAGTGATCAGAGAGAGCAAGAGAGACTGCACTCTCCTTGCAAAGGAAATTATAAGCTCAGGGTGGTGGGCTGTCTTTTGCCCCAGGTGAACCAGAGGGCCAGCTGGTTAGTTAGGTCTAGGGGCTATCTCAGGAACAGATCAGCTTAACTTGACCAACCATAATGTTTAAATTCTATGAAAGAACCCCCCTCCCAGGAAGGGTCCTGATTGTGGTGAAACAGGTCTTTGGAACTAGGCAAGAGATAAGAAAAACATTCCTACCCTTTTTCCTTGAGGGGTCATCACCCTAACTCTACCCAGCTTCAATATCACTGTAAGGAGGTCAGAGCCAAAAGACACTGAAACTCATTTGTAGACTAAAAATTACCCAACAAAGTTTCTAAAACTGTAAGCATTAATAAGCAAAGTCTCCAAATGAAAAAGTTTAACTCTTTTCAATCACCATGGTATTTTCACTCAAACACTAAATTTTTAAATTAGTAAAATCTCAGAAAACATTTCAACTATGTATGTGCATACAGAGATACTTGTAGTGACAAATACAGAGAGATGGATGCCTTTCCTTGACTCCTACGGACAACAGTCAGTGCAGAATGGGCATCCTCTTCTCTGAGGTGTGTGAACTCAGCCAACTCTCTAACCCTCATCCCCAACCTTTCATACACCTCTGCAGGGTGCTGTCAATCCTAAAGTTCATGTGGAAAGAGAATTAAGATCACTGGAAAAAAAAATTAAAGTTGACATTAGGAGCTGAATCTTGAGAAAATGGCCAAGTGAACCTTCTCTTCAGCAAGCACAAGCAAGATGATAAAAGGGGATGGATGAGGAGTTAATGACAAGCAAGCAAATATACATAAGATTGCTTTAAACAATCAAGAGCACAGATGACTCCCTGGTCCAATCACAGTTAAGAGTGTGAAAAGCAATGAAGAAGCTTAGGAAGCTACTCAGGTCGTATGCTAAGGAAATACGTGTCTATGGGGACATACCAAAATCATGTGGTAGTCTGAATAGATGCCCCCAATATATTCAGTGTTTTATTAATTGGTAGTTTAGGTCTGCAGCTACCTGGCTGGAGGAGGTGTCACTTAAGGTATGGTGGAGGGTTTGATTTGCAAAGTGCTGAGTTCCTCCTAGAGTTTCTGAAGTGTGCTGCTTGTTATGGTTTTTGGCTTGTGCTTCTCTCCCTGTGCTTGGTCCTGTGAAGGCAGGCTGCCAGCTTCTTCTGCCATTTATGGGACTTCCCCTGGATGTGGTGGAAGCTTCAATAAATCCTTCCTCCATAACTGTGCCTGGTCTGGAAGTTCATCTCAGCAAACCTGAAGCTGTCTGCTACAGGCAGTATACTAAGGAAATACATTTCTATGGTGGACATACCAAAATGAACAGATAATAAGGGCAATTTGTATTTTATTCATTTGCATTTACTTTTAATCCCCTCCTCTCATATCAAAAAGAAAACTAGCGCATTGCCTCATCAAAAAAGTACTAAAAAAAGTGACAGTGGAGGGTGAAACAGGAGGTGAGACATGTCCATCACACCCTACAGGGCTCAGGGAGCTGGCAGAAAGAATGTAAGACCCAAAAGAAGTGGAGGTGTGCTTTGCAATAAACACGGTCTCCAGACACAAAATGGCCGTGGCCTTCATGACCTCACAGTGGCTGATACAACCGACGCAAGCCTGCATAAGAGAAGGAAAGCATGAGGACGTCGGGTGGTAGAGGAGTTGAAAGGAAGGCTCTCGGCCAGGCGTGCTGCTGCCTGGAACCGCAGAGGCAGAGGCAGGCGTGCGAGGCCAGCCTGAGACTATCTAGTGAGTTCCAGGTCAGCCTGGCTAGAGTGAGACCTACCTTGGAAAAAACGAAACAAACAACAACAAAAAAGGGTCTTCGTGAAGGTGGTATGGGGCAGGGGTGGGAAGGGGGGAGAAATAGCACACTGCATTTTCTCATGATTAAAAAAGAAAATTGCTACAATCAAGTTTTCTTCCATTGTATCTACACTGACAGCTTCAGCCTCAGCCTCTGCTCTCTGTGGCTCAGCTGCCTTTCACCATCACCACAGACTCAGCACAGGACAAAGTCCCTAACATCCCCCAGATCAAACCTCTTCCCAATCCTCTACTTGACCTTCACTCTGCCTCCTTGAACTGCAGGTTCCCAAGCTCTGACCAGCTCTTTCCTGGGTGGAATCCTTCTACTCCAACTATATTTCCTTTTATCAAACTATCCCCTGAAGCCCATGAACTTATCTAGTTCATTTTGGCTCTACAACTAAAATTATCAATAGCTCCCTATTGCCTGTAATAAAATTCTTCCTCCTGCCTAGAAGAGCATATGACAATGACTCAATCAAGATTTTCCAAAGTATACTCAGTAACACAATTAAACCTCCCCTCACAGGTATATTTTCCATGCTGGTGTAACAACATGTCACCACTCCAAACAAGCTGGCAATGCTGCATCTTGGACCCTTCATACCATTCTCCTTCCCTGTGTTGTTAATGCATGTATAGCACCTGCATGCAGCTTTCCTTAATCACCAAGATTCCCTGTTGATCAAAACTACAGGTAGTAAGTTCCTGTAATCAAGATTCAAATTTAGATCATGATTTTTTTATTGGACACATTTCCTCAATCAAGCTGCAACTCCATAAAAAAGGGTCACATCACTGAGCATGGGTGCATACCTTTAATCCCAGCACTCAGAAAGCAGAGGTTGGAGGATCTCTAAGAGTTCAAGGCAAGCCTGGGACTACAGAGTGAGTTCCAGATCAGCCTGTGTTAAGAGTGAGACCCTACCTCGGGGGGTAAAAAAATAAAAAAAAAAAAAAAAAACACCCAAGCCGGCGTGGTGGCGCACGCCTTTAATCCCAGCACTCGGGAGGCAGAGGTAGGAGGATCGCCGAGAGTCCCAGGCCACCCTGAGACTACATAGTGAATACCAGCCTGAGCCAGAGTGAGACCCTACCTCGAAAAACCAAAAAAAAAAAAAAAAAAAAAAAAAAAACCACACACAAAAAAAACACCCAACTAAAAGGGTGTGTGTGTGTCATATGCTCTACCATGTCTATGTGCCACCTAAACACAGTCCTGAGACAGGGAACAAGTAGAAAATAACCAAGTTCACTAAGGATAAATGCTATACCAGATTCATAGTGAGTTCACAGGGGCAAGCAGGAGTCTAGTACACAGACAGAAATGTGACAGTGCTTCACATCACCTAAATCCAACACTGACTTGCTGCAGAGTTTATAAAAAGGGTCTCTCTTCTTTGAGCCTCTTAGGCAAGTCCTAAGTGATTTAGTCCAGTGAAGCAGCTGAGAGAGCATCAATGGAAAAGACCATGGCATCTCCACACCACCATCTCCTAGGCTTCCTTGTCCCTGCCACATGCAATTCCAGGTACCAAGTCCTGTCAATTCCATCTTTCAATCACACTGTATCAACCCCTTCTTTTCAGACAGTCGTGCACAACACAGGAGTATTTTAGTCAACAGTGAATCCTGTTATAATTATGGCCCCTTGAGATTATAAAGGAGGGGTCAAGGAGATAGCTCGGCAGTTTAAAGGTACGTGGTTGCATAGCCACTTGGCCTGGGTTCAATTCCCCCACCACCCACATAAGCCAGATGTAAAAAATGGAGCATACATCCAGAGTTCATTTTCAGTAGCAAGAGAGAGGCCCTGACATGCTCATTCTTACAGAAGGAAAAAGGGTTATAATGGAGCTGAGCAAAAAGATTCCTGTGGGAACACTACAACATCTGAGCAGAGTTCTCTGTGATGACACTGCTCTCCTAAAAGCTGCTGTGCTGCCAGGCAATGCCACAGTGCCCACACATCATGTGCAGCACCCAGATCTCTGTCTAGTAAGTAAGTTTTAAAAAATAAATGAAATAAACCAGTCATGGTGGCACATGGCTTTAATCCCAGCACTTGGGAGGCAGAGGTAGGACGATTGCCATGAGTTCAGGCCACCTTGAGACTACACAGTAAATTACAGGTAAGCCTGAGCTAGAGTGAGTCCCTACCTCGAAAGAAAAAAAAAGACGAAGAAAGAAAATATTCATAGAAAGCACAGTGTATGGAAAGCCTCAAAAAAAAATTACTATTTATTTACAAGCAGAGAGATAGAAGAGATAAAGATAGACAGAATGGGCATAACCAGGGCCTCTAGGTACTGCAAACAAATTCCAGATGCATGCACCACTTTGTGCATCTGGCTTTATGATGGGTCCTGGCAAATCAAACCCAGGTTATTAGTTTTTGTAGGCATATGCCTTACTGCTGAGCCATTTCTCCAGCCCTCCTTCGACTCCTTAATACTTGGGGAAGAAAATGAGAACAGATGGGGATTTACTCTAAGTATGCACACAGGTCTACAGTGTACACCTGCTGAAAACAAAATAGAAAACAAAGGTTTGCCTATCTGGAGCCCATCCTTACTGATGTTTCCTCTGTGGATTCCTACCACCTGCAGTCTGAGGGACTTTATCAGTTTATACCACAGAAGAAATCTATACTACTCTTAATGCAATCATTTAGAATACACCAGGGCTGATCTGTGTGAGCCTAGCAATCTCTTTGTCATAAGGAGCCCAGCAGTTGGAGCAGCACCCAGAACAATCTAACAGATACTGAGCTGTATGCTTCAACCTCTTCTCCTCCAGCTCCTGCCCCAAAGCTTGGTTTTCACCTTTTGAAAGTCCTTGGCAGTGGACCTACCATGCCCATTGTGAACGTGTTTGTGGGTTTTTCCTTTCCTGGGGGTTGACTGGCATGAAGATGAAGCATTGTTGGTGGCTGTTTTGATGTCTTCTGTCTCATCATCTTCCTCCTCGACGTCCTCCTCATCCTGAGAGCTTCCAAAATATACCATACTGTTGGGGAGCGCAGGAGAACCTGGTGGGTTAAGACAGACAGAAAGCTCGTGAACCCCAGCCTTCACATTCACTCCTTCCATTTTCAAAGTTCCAACCTGAGTCCATGCAAAGCACATAAACGAAAGCTACTCTTCAAACACCTGGCAGGAGTACAACGCAGACCATCTGTGTCCTTCAACAGATTTCAAGCAAAATCCCCCAGCGAGGATTTGCCAAACATAACAAATTAAGACTTAAAAACCTCATCTGCAACATTCCTTAAAAAAAAAAAAAAAATCAAGGAATGAATTGCACTAGAAAACTGTATGCACAATGAGTACATCCACCCAAATCATTGAGAAGAGCCCAGTCTACATGTCTACATTATATATTTGACTTACATGACAAGAAATGAAAGAAAAGAAAAAATGAAGGAAGCAATAAAAACAATTTTATTTTGCTTGCTATAAGGTCATTGTTGTGTATTCATAACAACAAATGACAGGCATAAATTCCCCAAGACCCTAAAGTAACTAGAAGCTACTCTTAAGTTATAATTTGGGTAACATGATGTAAAATTATTAAAATAATTTCCTGCGCAACACGTAGAGTGGGATTTAAAAACAAAAGAGCCCACATGTCTTAATCTCCCCATGCTCAAATGTTGCTATTTCTCTACCAAAGACAGCCTAGGATGAAATAAGGTCACCATTACATGGAAGGACACAATTCTTCCTTATCACAAAGACAATTCAGAACAAGATACAAATCAAGTTGTTCTATGCACTGTTTGGCACTGGATGCTATGAAAACTCTAGAGATAACCCCTTCATTTTTTTTTTTTTCTCCAGATTGGGCATTTCTGGGAAAATCAAGTACTAGAATATCTGATTAACATTAAAGCTCTCCTATTACCCAACTCCCCTACACAGGACTCAAAGGGACATCTATTTGGGCATGGTGGTGTCTTTCATCCCAGCGCTCGAGGGGCACAGTGCAGCAGACAGCTTCAGGTTTGCTGAGATGAATTTCCAGACCAGGCACAGCTATGGAGGAAAGGATTTATTGGAACTTACAGATCAGGGGAAGCTCCACAATGGTACTGTAATCTTTGAAAATAGTACAAGAAGCTGCCCTGCCTTCACAGGTCCAAGCACACAGAGAGAAAAAAAAGCCACAAGCCAAATCCCACAGCTCACTTCAGGAACTCAGGCACTTGGCATATCTTTAGACTGTCAAATCCACCACTGTACCTTAGGGCTGGACCACCCAGTGACACCTCCTCCACCCAGGTGGCTGGAAATCCAAGGCTTTTTAGGTTTTAATAAACTCCTGAATCTATTGGGGAACATTCATTTGGAAAATGGAATGTGTAAGGAATGGGATGGTCCCTCTATGCAGTGTACTATGACCTTCCTGTATCACCTTGTTTCTAATATCTTTTGATTGCTACATAGCACAGAATGTTTCTTGCCTATGTGACCTATGTAACCTTGTGACTTCTTGTAATAGCCCCACCCCTTGTTTAACAGTATACAACTTTGTGGTTTACCTCTGATCCTATTTCTACTGTAAACATCATGTAGATATTTCTAATAAAAGCTGACACTCCAAAAAGACAAGGGCTGCATCTTGAGATCCTGAACTATGGGGTACACCAGATTTCCTTTTTTTTTTTCCTACCCAATAAAACTGGAAACCACAATCCATGAGTCAATGGTCTTACTTACCAGAACCCATAACATAGTCAAATTAACACATTCTGCCCCTGCAGATTGTCCTTGGCCCAATTTAAAAAGTCTTTAGCAACTTAAGATAGTACCAAAGTCCCAAGTCTCCTCTGAGATTTAAGATTGTCTCTTAGCTATAAGTCCTGTAAAACCCAACAATTTATGTACTTTCAACATAAAAAGACAGAGAGTAAACATTTTCAACTGGCATAGGGAATAACAAGAAAGAGTTTAAAACAATGCGAACTCAGTAACTATTAGACCAGCATCAACTCCTGCACTTCAAGTCCTGTAACATAACCGGTGACTGACAGTTTCTGGATTATCAAATTCTGCCCCTCCAGCTGGGCAGAATACCCAGATAAAACTTCCATCCCTGGCCAACAGTCTCCACCATACCCCTTGCCCAGTCCTGTTATTTCCTCAGGCATCCTCTTCATTGTTTTAATGTAAAGCAGTTAGGCCACCTTCCTTAAGACTGCTAATGTGTTTGATAACAGCAGCTTCAGTAACCTAAAAAAAATCTCAGTGCCTGTAATTTTAACTTGCTTGAGGTTTTCCAAGTTAAAATCTTAAATCTTTCAGTCTAATATCTGTAGCCAAGCACATCTTTACAAGTTTAGCTTTGATCAAACTGCTTGGGCCTGAGCAGCAGAACGCAGGCCAGCCATTATACCAGTACCCCACTTCCAACAAAATACTCTGCAGTCTTTCCTTACCCTTAGAAAGTTCATAAGCTGAACCTCCAAATACAATTCTTCTGCACTTAGCATTCTCAAACTCTCATCAGAATAGTCCACAAAGGCTGGCTTGCCACTCCAGAAGGTGTCTTGAGTTATAAGTATGAAGTTCATGCCCATTCCTCCAAATCAAAAGTTCCAACCCAGAAGACATAGATTGTTAACTAGAAAATTCTCTGTGCCAGGGATGGGATACCTTCCAGTGAGTTCTTAGCCAGAGAGGTCACTGATACCCCCAAAACATTACAGGCCATTGCCTAGGCCCTTGGTTTCCCACCAGGAATAGACCCTATTGCTGAAGAGTCCACCTACTTGGGCATCAAGGTCACTGAGAAATCCTGCTGGAGATGAGCTGAAAACCCTTGCAAGTTGATCAGCTGACAAAAAGTTGGAAAAAGCTATGCTTCATGTAGTTTAATGGGAGAGAAATAACTAGTGGAGATACTCAACAGGCCAAATGAGCCAATAGGTACAACAGTGGCATGTCTATTATGAGGGAAACCAATCGCTCTCTAATTGGACCAAAGGCCTGCTCCATGGGATAGAATACAGCCCTGATACTGAAAACCTACAAAATGGGTAGTCATGAGCCCTATGGGTACAATGTCTGCTGTTGTCTAGCTAAAAGTATATACTGTGTTTGACAAATTGCCCAGTAATCACTTCTCTTAATGTTCATACCCATATATTAATGCTACTCTCACTTTTGATTAGAAAGCCTTCTCTTTTCAGATGACAGTGACCTTAGGATGACTTAGAAGGCACCACAGTGCTGAAAAAAAATGACAGAGGAGTGATCAGCACTGCAATATCTCTATCACACCTTCCAAGGCTCAGGGTCCATTGCAGAAGAGGTGGTAGAAAGAATGTAAAAGCTAAAGGAAGAGTAGGACTCTTTCCAACATGCTCCTCCAGACACAAAATGGCCTGGATATCCATGACCTTGCAGTGGCTGACACTACCTACCCAAGACCATCATAATAGGAGGAAAAGATGATGACATCAAAATAAAAAAGAGACTGATTGAGAGGAGAAAGGGCTATGAAGGAGAGTTGAGTTGCAAAGGGGAAAGTGGGGGAGGGAGGGAATTACCATGTTATGAAAGTTGTCAATACAAAAAAAAAAAAAAAAATGTTCCCAAAGACCAAAATCCACACGATCAGATTCATTTCAACACTCTACCCCACTCTTAGTACCAATTTCTGTAGCAGACAGCTTCAGGTTCACTGAGATGAACCTCTAGACCAGACAGGGCTATGGAGGAAGGGATATTTTCCAGGGGAGGTTCCATAGTGGTAGAAGAAGCTGGCCTATCTTCACAGATCCAGGTAGAGAGAGAGAGAAAGGCCACAAGCCAAATCTCAAGCACACTTCAGGAACTCCAGAAGAACTCAGGCACGTTGCATATCTTTAGACTGGAATGTCAAATCCACCACCACTCCTTAGGGCTGGACCACCACCTGACACCTCCTCCATCCAGGTGACTAGAAATCCAAGAACTTTTAATAAATTCCTGAATCTACTGTGGGGCATTTATTCAAACTATCACACACAGGTAGGAGGTTTGCTGTGAGTTTGAGGCCAGACTGAGACTACATAGTGAATTCCAGGTCAGAATGGGCTGGAGAGAGACCCTACCTTGAATAACAAACAAACAATCTGCTTTTCAAGTACAGTGGGAAAAACCATCCTGCCTAACATGATGAACAACTTAACAAAAACAGAAAACAGCTGGGCCTGGTGGTACACTCTTGTAATCCCAGCACTCAAGAAGCTGAAGCAATAGATTATCACAAGTCCAAAGCCAGCCTGGGCTACATAGTGAGAGCCAGACCAGCCTGAGCTGTACAGTAGTAAGATCTTGAATGGGTAAATGGGGGGAGAGAGTAGCTGAGGGAGAATCGTTGGGGGGAGGAGAGTCAGATATGGGAAAGAACAATCTGCAAGCCAGAAGCTAAGAGAACTGTACAGAAGAAAGTAATTGGCTACTTACTCTCCAACCAAAAGATCTTAAAATTGTAACAATGCAAATACCTAAAGAGTATGAGACAGCAGGGGAAAAAGCAGTTTGCTTTTGACCTAAATGGCGATTTTGATTTTATACATATGTCTGACAAGCTGGTATGCACCTGAAGAGAAAGAAACCATCAATAAAAGAACATGTGTGATGAAGGGTTCCCCTATAGACTGGGAACAAACACCTTTTCAGGAGAAGGTGAACCACAAAGGATTGAAGGTGCAGTTGTCAGCTCTCTACCACCAGAAAGGAGAAGATGCCTTAGTTCCAACATCATTTGTAACCATGCAAGGACAACACTCATCCTCCTATAAGAAGGCACTGCTTGGTAATAACTATATTTCACACAGAAAGCACACACCTCCCAAATGAAGCTGAGCCCATCTACCTGCACATCTCCTTGGCCTTCCTGAGACAAAAAAATTAAATCAGCCAGGCTTGGTGGTGCATGCCTTTAATCCCAGCACTCAGGAAGCAGAGGTAGGAGTTCAAGGCCACCATGAGACCATATAGTGAATTTCAGGACAACCTGGGCTAGAGTAAAACCCAAAATTGAAAAATAAAAATAAAAGCAAATTAAATGTATGTATGTATGTATGTATGTATGTATTTTCCAACAATTTCATGCTACTATTCTGTACCATGTACCCTGTATCACCACACACCTGTGGAATTCCTTCAGGAATCCTGCTGGCCCATCCATTTGCTAACTAACCATGCAGCCAAACTAGCATTCCAGCCAGCACTGACTGGAGGAATCACAGGGCTGGAAACATGAAGCCCAAGCAGCACTGGGCTTTCTTATTGCGACACCACCAGCAGAGGCCTCTCTTACGCCATGGACATTCAGGATAGGGTGACTGATAACCCAGAAAACAGCTAAGGCACAACCTCAATTAACGGATAGCTAAAAAGCATTTCTGAAACCATGTGATTACTGAAGACTATTATTTCCTTCTCAACTACATACAATCTGATTACCTACCTTACAAACAAGACATAGGAGAAATATGCTAGAAACAAAACATTAAGGAAAGGAAGAGATTTCACATCCTTAATGCATGCACAGAGCTACTTGACTGTAACTGGGGAACATCATCACATGTTCCTTACAATAAAGGGGTGAACATGTATGTTCCAGGATGTATTATACTGAAGCTGACTCAATATAAAGGTGCACCACTATATAGAACTCAAAAACCTAATGTAGCTGGGCATGGGGGCACACGCCTTTAATCCCAGGATTCAGGAGACAGAGGTAGGAGAACTGCTGTGAGTTCAAGGTTAGCCTGAGGCTACACAGTGTCTAGCACAAGAGCAAGACCTTACGGGCGGGGGAGTAGGAGGGGGGAACAATAATGTGTGTGTATATATTTTTTCTATTATAGGCATATAAATGTCAGTTTCATACCAAGAAATGTCATTAAGGAGACCCCATTCCTCCAAATGTCAGAAAAGCTCAAAGCTCATGTCAGCCTAGTATTCAAAAGAATAAGAATGGAGGTACAAGGATGGCAGCAGCAAGCGCAGAGCTAGGATAAAGGTGACTGGCAGCAGGAAACCCTTTCCAGAGAAAGGGCATTCCTCTCAGGACAGGAGTCAAGGCTGCTGCAAGGAGGGCAGGAAGGGATGAGCAAGGCAGACTGGGAGCAGCCCAGCGACTCCACACCGAGTTCTGCCCTCAGTTCTTGGGGCAACCACTCCAACACACAAGACCACCTTTGTGATGTGAATGAAGAAATGAAATAGACCAACTTATCACATGAATTCATATAGTATCTCTCCTCCATAAACATTGTTTTTTAAAAGAAATGATTAATGGGCTAGGGAAAGATGGCTCAACAGTTAAGGTGCTTGCCTGCAAAGCCTAACAAACCCTGTTCAATTCCCCAGTACCCACATGCATCTGGAATTCATTTGCAGGTACACTCATTCTCTCGCTACTTACAAATAAATAAATATTTTTAAAAAGAAAATAAATATCACAAATCTGAATTTTTTAAAAAGAAATGATTAATGAACAGTGAATGCATAGAGTTAAGTGCTTTTACGGTTAAGGTTGTTTTGTTTTTGGTGGGAAGTCTGTAATTTTAATAGAAAACTATACTTAAAATCACTGACATATTTTTTTCTCCTGACTATTCAAGTGCATTAGCAAATGTGTAAAAACTCAGAACTTGGATCAGATAAAGAGGAACGAGGAATGGGGATGCATCTGCTCTGTGCCAAAGCCGTATTTCATTACTTTTCAAAATTAGCTGGCAACGTCTCCACAGTATTTACTGAAGTGTAAACCAAATGTTTTCATCTGGACAAAAATCAAACTGTGGTATACTACAACCACAACAGAAATCATTTTAATCCAAAAGCTTGCTTTCTCTAATTTGGGCTTCTATAAAGTGGGATTCCTCTCTACGAAATATGTAACCAGACAAGCAATCCTTCTCATTATCTTCCCTCCCTCAACCAGTTCTTAGCAAAGCAAACATATCTGGGCTCTTTTGGAAAGACCCTTAAGGGATTCCCTTGCACAGTCATTTAGCTACGGAGTCTTAAGTCTGCAGTTTGACCCAATTAACATGGGGGTGGCCTGCTGGGTTGCCATTTCTGAGGATTCAATCTTAAAATACACGAAAAGAATGAAAAGTAAGCATCTCCCCACTATCATATTAGATTTTTTTTTTTAAAGCTAAACTTCAAAGGAAAGTGATAGGGGCCTGGGTCAGTGAATAGTTATCTACTTATTTCCTAAACCGGAGGCAGGAGAGAAGCTCTACCCCGTGACAGTGGAGAGCTACAGACAGCAACAACTCCAGCATTCAGCTTAGTTCATTAATCCAGTAATGTTTGTGCTAGACACTATTCTACATGGTAGGGGGGGCAAACAAGCCACAAGTCTACATTTACACATTCATTCATGCAAGTGACCATGAATGAGGTCTCTTAAAAGGCCACAGGCAGCAGTAGCCTGAGGTCAGTCACTTGGCCCCTCCAGTCAGTTTCCATAGGGAGAATTCTTGGCAATTCTAGCCAAAATGAATCTGATGGCCACAAGGGTGAAAGGCAATGCATACAAAAAGCACTCTGAGGCACATGGTGATACACACCTTTAATCCCAAGCCAGAGCTACAGAGTAGAGTTTCATGTCAGCCTGGGCTAGAGTAAACGACCCTGCTTCAAAAAACAAACAAACAAACAAAAAGCACTATAAGCAACTCAATGCAAAGTGGTTCTATTGGGGGAAATAATTAGTAAGCTTCAAAAGCAGCTCATGGGCATAAAGTCATGGAGGGCCTCTTGCTGATGCGCTGGAATCCAGACGCATGTACCACTTTGTGCAGCTGCTCTGCGTTGAGTCCTGGGGAACTGAATTCCAGCCAGCAGGCAGTACAAGCAAGGAATTTAAGCCATGACCTTTCTCTCCACGGCCTGTCATTCCTTCTTTTTCCCCAGGCAGGGTCTCACTCTAGCTGACCTGGAAATCGCGCTGTGGTCCTAGGCTGGACTTGCACGCCCAGCAATACTCTTGCCTCTGACGGGATTAAAGAAGTGCCCACCACGCCCAGCCCTGTCATGCTTGATATAAGCAAAATATAAGCAATGTTGTTTCCTATCTTTTTTTAATTTGTTTGTTTGTTTTGTTTTTGTTTTTTGAGGTAGGGTCTCACTCTAGCCAAGACTGACCTGGAATTCACTATGTAGTCTTAGGGTGGCTTCAAACTCATGGAGATCCTCCTACCTCTGCTTCCTAAATGCTGGGATTAAAGGAGTGCACCACCATGCCTGGCTTCCCTATCCTTTTTTCTAACCAAACAGGAAGGTAAGCAGATCAGATGCTAGATCAGTGTGGAAATACAAAATGGACTCCATGGTTAGAAAAGGTGAAAGTAGTGTAAGGAGTTTTGGAGCCTTCAGCCACGTGAACATCTTTTGCAGAGTCAATGACTTCCCAGTCATGAGGTGCCTTCAGACAGTGGACTAAATGATTCAACCTTGACACACACACAATGTAATGTGTATGCCCATCTGATTCCAGATAGAGAAAATTTCTTCTCTCTCGCCAGGAAGAGACGCCAGGGGAATTAACAGGCACCACATGTCTCCCAGCATCAGTCTCATAAATTAATCAAGAGCTGCTGTGATTAAAGCTGCAACCCACCACTTTCCTACCTTCCCCCAATGTCTCTGCACAGGAAGCTTCAAACGCACCTAAGTACACATCCCATCAGAATCACACCTGAAGACACACATCACACCTCACAGCAGACATGACAGCAACTCCTCACCTTAAGACTTGGAAGCAAGCCAGGTGTGGTGGTGCACACCTTTAATCCCAGCACTAGGGAGGCAGAGGTAAAAGGATGGCTGTGAGTTCCAAGCCACCCTGAGACTACACAGTGAATTCCAGGTCAGCCTGGGCTAAAGCAAGACCCTACCTTGAAAAAACAAAAAGCAAAACAAAAACTAAACACAAACAAACAAACAAAAGAACAACAGAACAGATTCTGGGAGCTGGGAGCTGGGGACATAGGTCAGTTGGTGAGTACATGAAGTGCCAGTAGGATGGCTTCAATCTCCAGTAGGACATAACCCAGTTGTGGTAGTACATGCCTATAATCTAGCACTGGGGAGATCAAGGCCGCTATAGGTTACATATAGTGAGTCCCAGGCCAGCCTGGACAGCAGAATGAGACCTTGTCTCAAAAAACAGAAAAGAAGAGCCAGCATGGTGGCACATGCCTTTAATCACAGCACTTGGGAGGCAGAGGTAGGAGGATTTCTGCGAGTTCAAGGCCACCCTGAAACTACATACAGAGTAAATTACAGGTCAGCCTGGGCTGGAACAAGACCCTACCTCAAAAAAAAAAGATTGGGAAGTAAGAATAATTCACCGAAAACTACTAGTCAGCACCAGGCCACCAGAGTCTTCTGTGACCTTGTGAGCTATGCACAGCCTTCTCAGATCAAATCAGAGACAAACACTAATTAATCTGTCATGTTTTTTGAAGGCACAGACAGCAGCAATGTACAGGATGAAACCTCCGTGGCCAGTAAGGTGCTTGGCCAACAATGAGCACAGCACTACTTTCTCTCAAAGGATTTCAAAAAGCCAAAGAAATATAAAGGCATTCTCTAGGCAGTGAAGAACAGAAAGGATTCTGGAAAATAACATGAAGCCTGGGCCAGCAGCCTTAGGAGGGAAAGAGAGGCACCTGCTTTATCTTCTGGGAGGGCGATGTGGTCAGAGGCCAATTGTCCTGAAGCCAGACCAACCCTCAGAGTCAAGGTCACAGGATAATTAAAAGGGATCCATCCTTGTCAGATCTCAAGAATTCCGCTGTTTTGACTCTTCACTGCGTGTAGACTAACTGTCCTAGCACGCACATTGCTGAGACACTAGGGGCACAGAGCTTAGGAAAAGCATCCAGCTAGTGTGATTTGGAGGAAGCAAAGGGTAGGGTGGCAGCAGAAACCACTACAGTCCCATAGTTCTTTGCTCAGAAATTAAGATGCAACACCTTATAGAAGGAACCTCAAAAGCCTTGTGTACCAGCTTGCCTTCCTCCCCAAAGAGCTTATATGACATCATGTATTCCCATTTCGCTCAAGGGAGTTCATTGTTAGCGTCACCTTGCTCCATATTGCTTCCTAGCAGGTTAATCCACTTTCATTCTATGACCTCTAAATCATCTCAGACTTTTGTACTTGCCCTACTTACAATTCTCCTCTTCAATGCTCAAGGTCAGTGGTGCAGCGAATATGTGCTCCTTATGGTTAAGGCCAGACGCTGACAGCAGAGAAAACTCCACTGAGCTGCCTCTCCCATGACCTGTATGATAAGTTATATTCAGGGGTCCTTTTAGGACTGTTCTACCCAAATTTCAAACCTATTTCTCCTTTCTCTCCGCCAGCTCTGTGTAGACTCACTGTGAATAACAACTGTTCTTGGGTGTCTAAGTCTCTGGGACCCACCTCACACACTCACTAGCTGCATTCAAACACCCCAGCAACGATGTGCTACAAAAACTAAATATCCACTTTGGGCAAGAAGAAGCACCAACTGAAAAGGACATGAGCCATCTACCTAGGGCCAGCCTTCTGCCTGAGTTTCTACAATAATGTCCACACTGAAAGCAGGTTCGTCAGGTTCTGAAGAATGCCACGACCACCTTCCTATCTTGCTAGGTATATTCAGTCCTGTCTCAGATGCCAGCTTCTGCGGTGCCCCAATATCTGGCCCTCGGCACATGTGACCTGAACCACAACCGAACATACTCACTTCAACAATGCCGGCTTAGCAACTAACCCAAACCAACACAAACTCATCCCTCTACAGCCTATGCCCTGGCTGAGGTCTCTGCAGAATCCCTTCTGGCAAAGTCTCTTCTATGCCATAGCCCAAATGCCCTTCTTTTCTGTAGTCGCCCCAGCCAACCTGGGGCGGTTCCCTCCCTGCTCGCATGTGCAGCACCTCCTACCCTGGAGCTCTCACTCCTCACCACCTCCTGTCTCACCTACCACTGCACTCTGCTTCCTGTGCTTAATCTCTGTTTCCTAAGTGTCTAGCACAGAAACGGGTTCAATAAAGGTTGTCTGAATGAATTAGCAGCTGAACGACAGCAGATCATGGAAGATTCTGTAAGAAAGGGGAAACAAAAGGCAGTCAGTCCCAAAACAAGACAGCAAGGTATCACAATGGCTGACAGCTACTGTACTCAGAATCACCCCCCACACCCAAAGGTTCTCTACACTGGGCAGAACTGAGCCTGTAGATTGACAACCACCCTCATAAGAATGAACTGTGTGTTGCTGTGTATGTTCCAAGAGTCCCCCTTTGGGACTCTCCCTCATTTGCAGGGCCCCATAAAGAGAAAAATGTAAATAAGAGAATCATTTAACCTGCCATTGCTCTGCTGCATTAAGCTCTTTTAAATCTCTTAATAATTATAGTCAGAACAAAGAGAAGAAGACAGAACTCATTAAGAATAACGAGACTGGTGGCAGGAAATACTGCGACAGTACGAGGCGCTGCACACACGCACAAGCTCTCTTCCCCGTGTGTACCCTGGAAGATACTAATTATGCCTCTGGCAAGAGACATGTGGGCCCCTTCAAAGCAGCTATTTAAAGATAAATATATGGCAGGCAAACACTTTGGGCCCTGCTCCAATGTTCATTCCACCCTGCCTTCCCTTAGAAATTCTAGGGCGTGACACTGAATAGCAAAGAACAGCCCTGCCAACTGGGCTGATCACCTCTGAGTGCCATTAGGACAGAATATTTTAAAACCTCCAGAGCTTTTGAACCTAGAATGAAAAGGCTCTAGCTGATATGCTTGCGGATTTATAGCAATGTTGGTGTTTAGGGTCCAGGCCACATGGTTCTCAGAAGACATGGCTAAAAGAATTCCATCTGCTGTCTTTCCCACAGCCCATTACTTATTCTCCTCCCCACTGCAACCTCGTGCTGAGACATTAAAGGCCTTCAGAAATGAAGGACTTGTAGTCTTTGGCCACAAACGTCTATCTCTTCCAGGTCTTTGATTAGATTCCTTCAGCGTTCCTGCACCAGACTCTTTCCTATAAGTAATGAGCTTGTTAACTCACACCAATGTCTGCACTGCGGCCAGCACTCAGCATCCTGCAGGGTGACTGACTACACTCTTCAGCTCAACCTGAGGGCTGCGGGTCTGACAAGGTTCAATTTGGTTTAAACTCAGCACCAAGAAAAAGACATGAAATTAAAAATGCAGATCTAAAAGTGTTAATGGGATTCAACTGAATGCTGAAATGAACGCTGAAAATGCTTCAGAGGAGGCAAAGATCTCACTGACAACATGCATCATCAGCCATTGATTTCCAATGTTTGGAAATATAATGGAGAGGGCATCAGGACAAACCATGAGACATCCTCAAAAAAGGAACAGTTGCCAGACGTGGCAGCACATGCCTTCAATCCCAGCACTCGGGAGGCAGAGGTAGGAGGATCTCCGTGAGTTCGAGGGCACCCTGAGACTACATAGTTAATTCCAGGTCAGCCTAGGCCAGAGTGCAACCTTACCTCAAAAATAAAAAAAGTTGTGGTTGTAGTGATGGACACCTTTAGTCACAGCAAGCAGGAGAACGAGGTAGGAAGATCACTGTGAGTTTGAGACTACACAGTAAGTTCCAGGTCAGCCTGAGCTATAGCAAGACCTTACCTCAAAAGACCAAAAGAAAAAAGAATAAAGGGGAAAAAAATTAGCTAAGCTTTTAACATGACAACCAGTATATATGTGATGCTACAAATGATAACAACAGAGCACAATTCCATTTTGAGAAATTTTAAGTATTGTATGTGCACACAGAAGGTTCCCTTAAATAAGAGACTCACTAAAAAGACATGTTGGGCTGGAGAGATGGCTTAGCGGTTAAGCGCTTGCCTGTGAAGCCTAAGGACCCCGGTTCGAGGCTCGGTTCCCCAGGTCCCATGTTAGCCAGATGCACAAGGGGGCGCACGCGTCTGGAGTTCGTTTGCAGTGGCTGGTAGCCCTGGCGTGCCGATTGTCTGTCTGTCTCTCTCTCTCTCTCTCTCTCTCTCTCTCTCTCTGTCTGTTGCTCTCAAATAAATAAATAAATAAATAAATAAACAAACCAAAAAAAATTAAAAAAAAAAGACATGTTAACAGTGGGAGCTCTGGGAAATGAAAGGAAGCTATTATGAATTTACACTTTTGCCTAGTTATCCTTGCTACCAAAATTTCCAAGAATGAGAATTACTTTTATGACACATGAGGAAATTTAACCACTTACTAGTTTTAATATAAAATTTAAGGAAAATTATTATTAAAGTGGTATATCAGGGGTCATCAATACATCCCTTAAGCACTTCAAAATACAAGTTTTCAGCAACAAAGTAATTTTATATTAAAATATCTTATCTAGTCCATCCAATTTCTAAAACCCTATCCCATGCATCCTCAGGGATTAATACAGCCAGATAAGCTAACCATAAATGGTCTAGCAAAAGATATTTGAGAGCTGGAGAGATGGCTTAGTGGTTAAAGCATTTGCCTGCAAAGCCATAGGACCTAGGTTCATTTCTCCAGGAACCACGTAAGCCAGATACACAAGGCACACATGTGTCTGGAGTTTGTTTGAAGTGGCTAGAGGCCCTGATGTGCCTATTCTCTATCTGTCTCTCTTCCACCTCTCTCTGCTTGCAAATAAATAAATAAAATAAAATTTATAAAAAGCCAGAGGCTGCCCTATATAAAAGAAAAGAAAAGCTGGGCAGAGGTAGGAGAATCACCATGAGTTCAAGGCCACCGTAAGACTCCATAGTGAAATTCAGGTCAGCCTGGGCTACAGTGAGACCCTACCTCAAAAAACCAAAAAAATAAAAACAAAAACAAAAACAAAACAAATATACAAAAGATCTTTGAAACCCAAGGTGATTCTTCCCCTCCAAAAAGCAGGAGCAAGAAGAGTTCTTGTTCTTCAACACACCAGCTAAGAAAGAACAGACTTGGTTGTCTGGCTCCTAAGAGTTCCCCAAGCGCAGCATTTTTCCAAAACTGCTCTCCAAAATCTCCTGGATTTCACTTACTTGGATCCTTTTGCTTGTGTCATCTCAAAGAAGTGTTTGTCTATGGAGAGATGATTCTCTTACATGTATAATTTTGAAACCTCAAGGCTGAGTCCTTGATTCTTTGGATGACATTATTAGGTATTAAGTACCCTTCTCTCCATGTAAATGCCCGCCCAATCACCTCAGAAAACAGGACACAGTATTTTAAAAGTAACACACATGCACATATGCATGATATAAGCACACAAGATTCCCTCTAAATCCTGTCACTAAGATACTGCCTGTTTCTCCACTTTCCTGTCTTCAACATCTAAAAATAAGTCACAGCCATTCATGGTGCACACTCTGACGAGTACACTCCATCAGAAACAGAATTGCCAGATCTTCTGAAGGTATAGATGGGAATGGTAGGTAACTCATGCCTATAGTTTTTTGTCACCCCTCCCACCCACCTCCACTCTAGCTCAGTCTGACCTGGAATTCATTACGTAGTCTCAGGGTGGCCTCAAACTCTCAGCAATCCTCTATCTCTGCCTCCCAAGTGCTGGGATTAAAAGAGTGCACCACCACACCCAGCTTCATGCCTCTATAGTTGTAGAACTCGGGAGCTGAGATAGAAGGATTACTGAGTTTGGGACCACACCGAGTTCCAAAACAACCAGAGCTACACAACAAGATGTTTCAAAAATATGAAAATAATAATTTTAAAAATGTCATTGGGCTAGGGAGATGGCTTAGGGGTTAAGGCATTTGCCAGCAAAGCCAAAGAATCCAGTTTCAAGTCTCCAAAGGAGCTCCAGACACATGCATCACCATGTGTAGCTGGCTTACGTGGGTACTAAAGAGTCAAACCTGGGTCGTTAGGCTTTGCAGGCAAGTGCCTTAACCGCCCAGCCATCTCTTCAGTCCCAGTTTAAAAGAAAAAAAAATTTTTTTTTCATTTTCTTTATTTGCAAGCAGATAAAGAGAAAGTGAATGAGCGAGTGCCAGGGCCTCCAGCTGTTGCAAATGAACTTCAAATGCATGTGCTATTGCATCTTGGGTTTATGTGGGTACTGGGGAATCAAAGCCAGGTTGTTAAGCTTTGCAGGAAAGTGTCTTAAACACTGGGCCATCTCTCAGCCCTTGAAACACTTTATAGTAAGCTTTATATTTTATATTTATCTATTTGACAGAGAAAGAGGGAAAGAGAGTGAGAGAATGGATGCAGCAGGGCCTCCAGCCAATGCAAACAAACTCCAGATGTATATGCCCCTTGTGTATCTAGCTAACATGGGTCCTGGGGAATAGAACCTGGGTCAATTGGCCTGAACCGGTAAGCCATCCCTCCTACCCCCTTGAGACACTTTAAAGCCATGTAACCTTAGTGAATTCCAGGTCACCCTGAGCTACAGCAAAATTCTAACTCGGGGAAAAAAACAAAACAAAAACAAAAACACAAAAGCCACATAACCAAAGCCATAAACTGAGTTGCAGTACAACAGAACTTTAATTCCTACCTAGAATTTGTCTTGCTGATGACACTGGTAACCTTTCAAAGAAAATTCCTTCTTTGGAGCACAACATCACCCCTAACAGCCCTTTCTTCTGTTTCCCCCCATCGTGTGTGTGTGTGTGTGTGTGTGTGTGTGTGTGTATGTGTGTGTGTGTGTCTGCTTGTTTGTTTTTGAAGCAGGGTCTCATTCTAGCCCACACTGATCTGGAGTGCAAACTTATGCTATGGCCCAGGTTGGCCTCAAATTTAAAGTGATCTTCCTACCTCAGCATCCAGAGTGCTGGGATTAAAGTTGTGTGCCACCATGCCTGGTTCTTTTTAAAAAAAAATTTTTTTAATTTATTTATTTGCAAGCAGAGAGAGAAAAGAGACAGAGCCGAGCATGGTGGCACACACCTTTAATTCTAGCATTCAGGAGGCAGAGTGAGAAGGATCGCTATTAAGTTCGAGGCCACCCTGAGACTACACAGTGAATTCCAGGACAGTCTGGGCTAGAGCCAAGACCCTAACTTGGAGAAAGACAGACAGAGAGAGACAGAGAGAGAGAGAGAGAGAGAGAGAGTGTGTGTGTGTGTGTGTGTGTGTGTGAGAGAGAGAGAGAGAGAGAGAGAGAGAGAGAGAGAGAGAGAGAGAGAGAGACAGCAGAATGGGCATGCCAAGGTCTCTAGGCACTACAAATGAACTCCAGATGAATACATCATTTTGTGCATCTGGCTTTACATGGATACTGGGGAATGGAAGCTAAGTCATTAGGATTTCCAGTCAGAACCTTAAACACTAAGCCATCTTTCCAACCCCAACCCTTTGTATGAATGATCTACTTTTACTTAGCCTACCAATGCAACTTTTCCTATAATACAAACATAGTTCTACAATAATCTTAGTTGACATCCAAGAAAAATGTGTCTGAACACATATGATAATATATCAGCAGAATCCTTATTCTGTTTTGTTTCATTTTGGACAGATTATTATTCTAGCTCAGGCTGAGCTGGAACTTATTCTATAATCCCAGGCTAGTCTTAAACTCATGACAATCCTTCTACCTCTGCCTCTTGGCTTGCAGAATCCTTTAAGCAACTGACAACACTTTTCAAATTCAGAAGCATGATACTATAAGAAAAATGTAGCTTCCATTTGCTATGGTTCATGATTTAGTTCTAGGTTAATAAAGATACCAATCACCATCATTTCCGGCAAACCACCACTCTTGAAACAAGGTTACCTGACCCAGTCTCATAACTACAGATGAGGGACCCACCTGGCCTTGTTACAGCCTCCTTTCTTAAAGGCAGGTTCTCATTTGTAGCCTAGGCTGACCTGAAATTCTTGCTGTAGCCCAAGCTGGCCTTGAACTCATGGTGATTCTTCTATTTTAGCCTTCAAATGCCTGGCTACCTTTCTGCTATTTTTGATTTTCAGTTATTTTAGTGGGCAGGGGGCCCACTAAACAAACTCCAGACACCCAGGCCACTCTGTCCAGCTGGCTTTATGTGGGGGCTGGGGAACTGAACTCAGGCCCTCAGGCACTGTAAGCAAGTATCTTTATCCACTGAGCTATCTTCCAGCCCCTACCTTTCCCTTCTTGACATTATTCCTCACCTCATCCCTTGCCTCCCAACCTGCTACACATTCTTTTCGCTTCCCTTATAGTCAACCCAGCCACAGATCCTGTCATCCTGCATTCCTAATTCTTCCTTCCCATCTCTACATTCATCACTTAGCATCTCAAGGTCTTTCAGCAAGAAGCTTTGCAAAACCTAAGATGTATTGGTGAGAAGTCTTCCCTACCTCACTGCACTAAAGATTATAGAGTTTCTAAAGGAGACATATCTATTCTCTTTCCTTACGTCTTGAGTTTCCGAGGACTATCAACATACTTAGGATGTCAAATGATCCAGATGTAAATTCAACCAATGCAGTGATGCAGGAAGGAGGAACAAGAATGGGGGGTGTAGAAGGCAACAAAGATTAGCCTTGGTGCACACAGGTCCATCTGACTCCCAACTTGGGACACTACCAAGCACCAACATGAGCGCTGTAATGGGGGTGGGGACAGTACAGGGTGCCATAGTACTGTAAACTTTTGGCTTCTGATGGGGTGAGTGAAACCGTACCTTGAAAAACAAACAAGCAAGCAAGCAAGCAAATAAATAAAGATCCAAACTCAGCCTCCCTGAAAATGTCATCACTAGGCATGGTGGCACACACCTTTAATTCCAGCACTCACAAGGCAGGAGCTAGAGGATGGCTGTGTCTGGGATCAGCCTGAGACTACATAGTGAAATCTAGGTCAGCCTGGGCTAGGGTGAGACCCTACCTAGGATGGGGAATGGGGGAAAGTGTGTGTGTGTTATCCTCACTATGCATTCTCCTGGTGGGTCCTCTCCATAAGTGGAAACTGACATGTTGTTAATTATGGGATGTGGTGGTTTGATTCAAGTGCCACCCCGCCCCCATAAACGTAGGTGTTCTGAATGCTAGGTTCAAAGCTGATGGAGATTTGGGAATTAACGCCTCTTGGAGGCAGTGTATTGTTGGGGGCAGCCTTTATGGGTATTATAGCCAGTTTACACTTTCCAGTGTTTGGCACATTCTCCTGTTGCAATTATCCACCTGCTGTTGGGCAGGAGGTGATAACCACCCTTTGCTCATGCCATTGTTTTCCCCTGCCATCATGGAGCTTTCCCTTGAGTCTGTAAGCCAAAATAAACCCCTTTTTCCTACAAGCTGCTCTTGGTCAGGTGATTTCTGCCAGCAATGCGACCCTGACTGTACACAGGGCTAGCATGCATTTGTAATATGACACAGGTTGGGAGAGGAGTGAACCCTTGGTCACCAACACAAGAAAAAGAGGTTTTGTACCCATCTACAACTTCCTTACACACAGAAATATGACCCAATCAATAAAGCAAACTATGCCCACGTGTAGGGAAGGGGGGGAAGGTTGAAGTGGTGGATGAGAAAAATCAAATTATAAAATTGAAACAGCTTTGTAAAAGCCAAATGGGAAAGGCCCGAGAGAAAACTCTTCCTAGGTGCTAGAGAAATGATTCAGTGGAAAAGCACTTTCCCTGCACGTGTGAGGATGGAGTTTGGATCCCCAGAACCCACATAAAAGCTGGGTAGGTCAGACGGCCTATATGTAAGTCCAGGATGCAGGAAGTGGAGTCCAAGACTCTGAGAGCAAGCTGGCTATCTCTGGGCTTATGTGGGAGGTGCTGCCTGGGTAAAGAGTAGAGAACACCTGATGTCACACTCTGGCCTTGACCCACACATGCAAGCACACAAGAGAGTGGAGATGGGCTGGAGCGATGGCTTAGTGGTTAAGCGCTTGCCTGTGAAGCCTAAGGACCCTAGTTCGAGGCTCGGTTCCCCAGGTCCCACGTTAGCCAGATGCACAAGGGGGTGCACGCATCTGGAGTTCGTTTGTAGTGGCTGGAAGCCCTGGCGCGCCCATTCTCTCTCTCTCCCTCTATCTGTCTTTCTCTCTGTGTCTGTCACTCTCAAATAAATAAATAAATAATTTTTAAAAAGAGAGAGAGAGTGGAGATGACAAAGTTCCTCAGCCTACCATTTCTCACTTAAAATCTGACCTCAAACCAAACAGGGAACTTAAGAGAGGAGAGCAGCATAGAGCAAAAACAATTTCCATGCCCGTGTTTCACCCCGCTCTGTCCATCAGTCTGCTCCTGGCCCTCAGCCTCCCAGGCTTACCTCGAAGGCAGAGAAAGGTAAGAAAGTCTTCTGTCTTAGGCTTCCTTTTAGAGAGGTCAGAAATCTGAGTAGCTGGCGGGGGTAGTAAAGGCTCCACTATCTTCACTGGAGTTGTGCTGGGACTATTCGGCTGAGATTGAGCAAACTTCCTTTGTGCTTGCAGCCTGGGCCTGCAGGAGAAAAATAAAACTAAATTAAGTAGAGAGCAGAGGATACAGACCTATGTGCAACAATAAAACCATGACACAGAAGGAAAAGATGGTTTTTCAAGCAAACTCTAATTAAGGCTCTGTATTGCTCATATTCTCATAAACCACAGGCCTGCATTACAATGCAATAAACTTGGTGAAAGGACTGTATTTAACACAGAAATATAAAATATGTGTCATGAATACATCCATTTATACACATATGCAAGAAGGATACTAAGGCAGGAGGATTTTTTTTTTTTTTTTTTTGGGGAAGGTAGGGTCTCACTCTCGCCCAGGTTAGAACTCACAGTGAGCCTCCTGTCTCAAAGATGTGAGATCAAGCATGTGAGCCACTGTGCTCAGGAGGAGTACAAGGCTAGTCTGGGCTAAAGCCTCTGTCTCAACAAGGGCACAAAATGCACACAACGTTTGATCAGAGGGGAATAGAGGCTATCATATCTCATTTCAGCCTATATTGAGATGAAAAATGTAAATTCTCCCATTGCATGTGAACAGCATCATAGGCTACTTCACAAATATGCACTCAATCCACCTTTGCCTGTCTATCCTGAATTCAGCCACAGCATTAGAAACAAAAAAAAAGGGCTAGGATGTAGCTCAAAGGAAAAGTGCTTGCTCAGCATGCATAAGGCCCATGAAAAATATTAAACATCAGTGTATCCAATCACACCATATGATGGGGTTATCCTCTGCAAAGAGACCAAATTCTCACTTTTCCTACTACAACCCTGCCGTGATAGTAACTCATCTGTCTGGGTCTTTTACATGACACGCTGTAAAAAAACACTCAAACACTAATGTGTCCTGGAATAATTTACCATCATGAGTCACCTTTCACTTTAGTTGATATAAAACTGGCCTGAAATATCTCAGATTGTCTAACTTCCTATAGTCACAAACATGAACTTTTAAACAGGCACTTTCAAGAACAATGCCACGTGTATGTGTTGTTTTGAATTAGCCATCTAGGAGCACTCAGAGAGAAGCCAAAGAAATGTGCGCTGAGGGCAGGAGCAGAGCCCCAGCAAGCAGCCTGGCAGTGCAGAACACTAAATAAATCTGGTTAGAACCCCCAAGTAACAGCAAAACCTGGACAGACAGACAAAGCTATCAATTAATAAAAATAAATGATACCAAGAGTGGTGGCTCATGCCTTTAAATTCCAGGACTCAGGAGGCAGAGGTAGGAGGATCACTGTGAGTCCGAGGTCAGCCTGGGCTAAAGGAATGGTGCTGCCTCTGCCTCCCAAATGCTGGGATTAAAGGCATACATCAATATGCTTAGCACAAGACAGTAAGCATTTAAAAATAATACTCTGATATTAAACACAACACTACTGCAAAACTCAGAGGTGTTAACATCTTAAAACAAACTTCAGTTGGGTGATGTGAGGTTTGTGTTTGTTTTATTTCTCCTTCAGAAATGGTATCTGTAACAAACAAACAAACAAACAAAAAGAAATAAAAAAAAACAAAAAACAAGAAATGGTGTCTGTTATAGTTTGTTGTTGTTTTGAGATGGAGTGCCCTGTAGCTCAAGCTTACAGTTCTTAATATCAGAACTAAAATAGAAAAAAAAGGAGCCCAAACTTAGTGAAACCTGCAGCAAACAGTCATGTGGTCAAACTGCTTTAAGTTTCTGGTGACTGGCTCTCAGTGTCTGTCCTTACCTCACTCACCGGCTCGTGGCAGTAAAACTTCCACACAAATGGTCAGCTGATAAGTGTGTCAATGTCCTATGAGAGTATGATGAAATTGCTGGGCTGGCCTGCTTCCCCAGCAAAGCCTATCTTCCTCATCACATTACCAACCCACTGCTTTTTAAAACAAAACAAATTTTATTTCTAACTAAGAAAACGTTCCATTGAAATCCCTTTTTTTTTTTTTTTTTTTTTTTTTTTTAAAGTAGGGTGTTACTCCAGTCCAGGCTGACCTGGAATTCACTATGTAGTTTCAGGGTGGCCTCAAACTCACAGCAATCCTCCTACCTCTGCCTCCTGAGTGCTGAAATTTAAAGGCATGCGCCATCACGCCTGGCTCCCATTGGCATTCTGTAGGGCAGGTCTAGAGAGTTGGTTCAGCAGTTAAAGGTATTTCCTTGCAAAGCCTGATAGACCAGGTTGAATTTTCCAGCCACCCATGTAAAGCTAGATGGGCAACTGTTCGCAGTAAGAGACCTGTGGGTGTCTGTGTGTGACACACATAAATTCAAAGAAAAATGGATGACTGCCAGGTAGGTGGTGCCCACCTCTAATCCCAGCACTTGGGAGGCAGAGGTAGGAGGATCACTGCGAGTTCAAGGCAGCCTGAGTCTACACAGTGAATTCTAGGTCAGCTTAGGCTACAGCAAGACCCTACCTCACAAGACAGGAGAGGGAGCTATAATATGTACAGATGGGATATAATTCACACTGAGCTGGGCGTGGTGGTGCACGCCTTTTATCCCAGCACTCAGGAGGCAGAGGTAAGAGGATCGGGTCGCTATGAGTCTGAGGCCACCCTGAGACTACATAGTAAATTCCAGGTCAGCCTGGGCTAGAGCAAGACCCTACATTGAAAAACAAAACAAAAGCAAAACAAACAAAAACAACAACAACAAAAATGCTGTCTTCATGGAGGGTGGCATACAGCAGCGCAGTGATGTCTGACCTCACAGCTAAGGGAACCCTTAGCTGCGCTCACTATGCTGCCCCCTCCCAGCCCACCAGCAATATTAGCATATCTAACAAAGGTTCCATGGCATGAGGCTTCTGGACTGAGGGGAAGCCATAGGAATGTTCCATGACGAACCAGAACAGGGTTAATACAGCCCAGTGGTAGACTGCGCATCTAGCAAGCACAAGGCTTTAGATTCAATCTCTGTGTCTAGAGTATGACATGAAGCAAAATGAAAACAAGAGCACGGGCCTCCAGTGCCTGATGCACAAGGAAGCCCACGGCAGGACCCAGCCCCCGCAGGAGCCAAAGGCGCAACAAAGCATGCCCCACTACTGTTTGGGTCTTATCAGGCCTTCTAGGAGATGCCTTACAGAACATGTCCACATTTAAAACCTCCTATTTACCCTTATGCCAACTGAACCAATTAAATCAAAGTCCTTAGTAAGCCAAGGTACAGGGACAAAAATCAAATGAATGTAAAGCACTGGAGGGAGAAATGAGTGAACGTATCCAAAACAAGTACAGCATAGGAGGAAGGCAACATTCTAGTCGCAGCATGGTAAAACCCAGGGCCAGGGCACTGAGTGTGAAAGAACACTTGACTAAAGTAGACACGTGCAGCGTGCGAGAGGATGCATTTACAAAACTATAAAAGTCAAATAGGAAACTCCAAAGAAAATGGGGCTAGGGGCTGGGGGCTGGGGAAATGACTCAGTATTTAAAGACACTTGCTGCAAAGCCTGGCAGACTGAATTCACTTACTGCCCATGGAAAGCCCTGTGCATCCATACATACATGCTCTCAAATAAACAATTAGAAACAGGGCTGGAAAGATGAGTGGGTTAAAGATACCTACTGACAAAGTCTGACGGCCCAGGTTCGATTCCACAGTAACCAAGTAAAAGCAGATGCACAAAGGAGCACATGACCTGGAGTTCGTTTACAGTGGCAAGAGGTCATGGTAAGCCCATGTGCTGTCTCTGTCTGTCTGTTGGTCTCTCTCTCACATACACAAATAAATAAATGAAAATATTTTTAAAAGAAACAAAGACAAAGCCGGGAGTGGTGGCATACACCTTTACAGCACTCAGGAGGCAGAGTTATGAGGATTGCCGTGAGTTCTAGGCCACCCTGACACTACATAATAAATTCCAGGTCAGCCTGAGCTAGAGTGAAACCCTACCTCCAAAAACCAAAAAAAAAAAGGGGGAGGTGGGGAGTTAGGCTATTATGTCTGCCATTTGGAATAAATGTCCAAAGCTAGTGAGTTGGGTGTTTTGAGGGATCTTAATAAGCTCCCCGCCCCCCACCTACACAGAAAAATAAACACAGAGTGAGGCTATGCAAGGTAAGGGAGGGGGCATTTCAGGCCTGTTATTTTTCATACTTGATGTCAGGCCACAGACCTATCATTTTTTAAAAGCAGCTTCTGAGACTCATACCCCATACCTTTTCCCACCACTATACAGATCACCTGACTCCCTACATGCTGGAATGAACATCCCTAGGCATTGGCAAGCAACCTTTGAACCCACCAATCCCCTTAGGACCCTCTTCCTACTCTCTCTCTCTCAACTGCTTATAAAAACTCAGTCTCCTGACAAATAAATGAGCTGTTCTCTTGAAAGAAAAAAAGAAAGCAGCTTCCTATTCATGTCTCTTTTCAAAAGTCACTTCCGGGGCTGGGGAGATAGAAAGCTTAGCAATTAAGGCTAATTGCAGCAAAGCCAAAAGATCCAGGTTCGATTCTCCAGTACCCTCATAAATCAGATGTACATGGTAGCACATGTGTCTGGAGTTTGCTTGCAGTGGCTAGAGGCCCTGGTATGTCCACTTGTTCTTTCTCATAAATAAATTAATTAATTAATTTTAAAAAGTCACTTCCCTCAGAGACACAACTATCTATTACATCATCATGCAATACCCTTTAACCCCAAATCTAATTTCCTATTCTTCTGATGGTCCACATAGTACTTACTCTACTGCTGTCTCGACCTTGTGGGAGGCTCGCAATGGCCCACTGCCCAGGAACCTTCCAAATGCATTCCTTGGGGAAGGAGGAAGAAACGAAACACTGGCTCATCAGAGGAGCTTCTTACAAACCTCAGCATGCAATTTACTAATGGTCTTCCTCCCCTTCCCCTTTCTCTTTCCTCTGAATGTGGCTAGGGCTAAGTAGCACTGAGCTGCCTCTCCAGCGTCCTTGAGGGCCAGCCTTGCGCAGTGCAGGGTGAATCTACTCACTGCTCTGTCTACACAGCCAACTCTAGGACAGTCAAGCTACTCCTATATCTAGGGCACAAAAGCTATTCCTAGGTTAGTTCAATTCCACTCTAGTCAAGACTTCGAGCACACTCACACAACTTAAGGAAGGCAGCAGCAGCAGGGAGGTCAGGTAGTGTGAGGTCAGTGCACAGTGGGCTCTTTGCTGAGGAGCTTGTGTGCCAAGGCATCATTTTATTAACTCAATTTTCCAATATTAAACATGTAAGCTGGCAAATCCAATTACTTCGATTATAACCCAATGCTAAGCAAAGGGCAATGAACATCAGAGAGGGGACTCTGTCCATTCAAGACTAAGAAACTATGCCTGGCAAATGCAGAATGACCAGCATGGATTCGTTCTTTGTGCTGGCATGGGAGCCAGCCCTGACACTTTGCCAACTTGCTGAAAGGCCTATTCAAAAAAAAAAAAAAAAAATTTCCTGTGTTTCCATCCCCAAAATAATTACCCACTCTATTCTACCCCCAGACACACACATTACAAACCTGGCAGTGGCTCAAAGAAACAAGAGTGTGCCCATGTGTGTGCGTGGGGGATGGGGAGCACAGTGAAGGGATGCCCTCCACCAGGGCACGCTGCCACCCAATTCAAATGCAAGTGCAGTTGTGGGCAAACCACACAGGATGGCTGTAAACATCCTGAATAGTAAAGAGAAAATAAACACATCCTCAAATGAACCCAGAGGCCAGCAAAGACCAACTCACCCCCAACTGTGTGGCCAGAACACTAGCCAAACACACCCCACCCTTTCCCATAGCTGAATCAGCATTTGGGTACACCGTACAATGACAAAAAAAAAGGAGGTCACTTGGCTCCAGGAAAAGTTTTGCTGCACTGAGGGCTTGCTTTATGATGTTTCTTGAGATTTAGCCATATTGCTTCACAAACCTCTCCCCCCACTCTACCCGTTTTACATATACAAAGATGAAATAGTTTGCTTATGCTAAAAACCACAGGATATTAAATATTTGCAGCACTTGTCTTAATTAAGTTACATAGGGAACTATTTAGAATGAAAGTTTGCTGAAGCTGGATTTGCCTTGAGGAAATTTCTGCTGGTGGAATCCCCTTCCAGTGAGTTCTTAAGGTTTGGTTTATGTCTCCAGGCACCAGAAGAGCAGCAGAATAGCAAAACCTGGGCTCAACTAAGTTTTCTTCTATGTCAATGTGGGTCTAGTTTTCTCAAACATTTGAAAATAAGTTAAATAGGGTGTGGTGTAATCTCAGTAGTTAAGAAGCTGAGGCAGGACGACTGTGAGCTCAAGGTTAGCCTTGGGTATGTGACAAGACCTATCTCCAACCCCTGAAAACTAAGGACAACAAATTGGGCTTCATTTGCACTCCAAGCCTAACCTTTATAATACAACAAGGGACATATGGGTAGATAATTCCCTGAGTGGATAATTCTTATAATGATTCCATGGATCTACAAACTTCTATGTGAGAAGTGCTGATCATAAGCCAGTACAAAGTCTCAATACCGAAACTATGTATTATAGCTAAGTTAAAGATTTCTAGCACCAATTACTTAACTGGTATTTTACCTGATGACAGGTAAAGCAGCAACACAGGAATACCTTCAGATTAAAGGCAAGAACACTACACAGCATTTGGAAGGCTAGGAGCAAATGGAAACAAGATAATGTTTAAAAAGACATCACAACCCCAACAATTACTCTATAAAAAATTTCTTAGCTGGGCATAGTGGCGCACGCTTTTAATCCCAGCACTTGGGAGGCAGAAGGAGGAGGATCACCATGAGTCCACAACCATCCTGAGACTATAAAGTGGGCTAGAGTGAGACCCTACCTCGGAAAACCAAACCAAACAGCTAGCAACAACTTCTTCCAAGTTAGACATCTGCTGGCGTACACAAGGTCTCAGCTAGGTGGTGGCATCCCACACATAGTATGAAAAGTAATATGCAGAGCAGCTTTTGATTCCATTAACAAAATTATTCAATTACTTTATGTGAAATCTTATGTAGCACCATGAAATGTCAAAGAACCAAGCCTGCCTGGAATCACGAATGTTAAAATCAAGGAAATACATGACAGACTTCTTTTGTGTTCTAGAAAGCAACCAAGTCATACTGCAGAGGGATCATCATTAATCAACAATTACAGTAACAACAAAGCCCTTTTGTTCCATCAGTCACAAATATCACCAATATGTCAGCTACATCAAGTGTCAGTTTAAGTTTACCACCTAGATAAAGCCAAGTGTCCCACCACCCCCAAGTACAAAGCTTCCTTATCAAGGGTCCAACTTCAATCCCACAGCTGAGTAGCAAAAGCTCTTTCTTCTTAACACAGCTGTTGATTTCATGGTAGTTTCTAAGCAAAGCTGAATCTTATGGTAAAGGGTGGTAAGTAAGGAAAACAAGCATCAGTACAGCAGTCATTAATGGCAGGATCTGGCCAAAGAAACTCCTAATGTATTATTGTAGGTACAAGGTGAGAACAAATTATCCTAAGTATTCCACCAGAAAAGTCCCAGAGATGCCAATTAAAATGTTAATTTGGGGACTGGCTTAGTGTTTAAGCACTTGCCTGTGAAGCCTGAAGACCCTGGTTTGAGGCTCAATTCCCCAGGACCCACAAGGGGGTGCATGCATCTGGAGTTCGTTTGCAGTTACTGGAGGCCCTGGCGTGCCCATTCTCTCTATCTGCCTCTTTCTCTGTTGCTCTCAAATACATAAATAAAAATAAATTTTAAAAAAGTTTAAAAAAATGTTAATTTGGGGCAGGCATGGTGACGCACACCTTTTTAATCCCAGCACTCAAGAGGCAGAAGTAGGAGGATCACCATGAATCTGAGGCCACCCTGAGACTACATACTGAATTCTTGGTCAGCCTGGGCTAGAGTGAGATCCTGCCTTAAAAACCCATAATAATAACAAATAAAATAAAATGTTAATTTGCCTTTCTACTCATGCTCAAGGTGAGACAGCCAGTTTTGTTTTTAAACATAATTTCAGCAAAAATCCTAGCTAGAAGCTGGGCATGGTGGTGTATGCCTTTAATCCCAGCACTTGGGAGGCAGAGGGAGGAGGATCTCTGTGAGTTCGAGGCCACCCTGAGACTACATACTGAATTTCAGGTCAACCTGAGCTACTGTGAGACCCTACCTCGAAAACTTCCCACATTCTAGGTAGAGCTATATGGTGGGTGGTTTTCAAGTCCATTACAAGGCTGGGGTGGAGTCAGTGGTAGAGCCTATGCCTGCATGAAGGAAGCCCTGGAGTTCCAGCCCAGCACGTATAATATGATGAAGTCCACTCAGTAACTCCAAACCAAAGCACAAAGGTAGTGCTCACCACACAAGCTGGTCCCGGAGCAAACAGCAGGCTTTGACTTTTTTGATCCTCTTCCTCTAAAGCACTAAATTTATGTCCCAGACACACTGAAAATCTTATGCAGTAGCCATAAAGAACCGATAGATGGCAACAGAGAGTCTTCTGACTAATTTGAGAATCATTCTGACAAGTTTGTTTTTGTTTTGTTTGGTTTAGGATTATAAATTATAACAAGCACTGCCTGACAGGGGCCAACTTTTAGGAGCTGGTGCTAACCACTGCTTATGCATAGCAAAATGAGCATTATTTGGAATACCTTATCCCACCAGCTCCACTAGAACTCTCAGTTTTCACTTGTATGGAAAGCATAATCTCACAATGCAGCCTTTTCAAACAGTTTCACGCATGCACACACACACACACACACACACACACACACACACACACGCCCAGAGCTGAACTGGACAGGACTGTTCTCTAATGTGCAATGGAAAGTGCAAGCTACTACCAAGAAAAGTGTGAAGCAATGTTCTGTGATACCAATGCATGCTTTTTTTTTTTTTTCTACATCCCCTCAGAAATAAACCCAGCACATTTGCTCTGACAGAAATTACTTAGTAACCCCAATAATCATTTTCAAAAGTATGGGGCGGCCACTACTCCCAGATGCTGATTTTTTCTGTTTCACCTTTCTATGCCCTACATCCCATGCTTTCTTCCTGAATGCTGTGACAGGTTCACTCAGGGATGTCACAGCTAGTACGTGTGGGAAGAGTGATACTTCACTCTTACTGGTTTTTTGTTTGTTTTTTTTTTAAATTTGAGGTAGGGGAGAACAGAGGGGAAGAGCAAAAGTGGGTGTATGGGTACACCAGGGCATCTTGCCACTGCCTAGTACTTCAGACATGTGAGCAACTTTGTGCCTCTGGCTTTACATGGGTACTGAGGAATTGAACCCAAACTGGCAAACTTTGCAAGCAAGCACCTTTAACAACTAACTGAGCCATCTTCCAGCCCCCACTTTTTGTTGTTGGTACTTTGTGATCCCAGAACACTGGCAAATTCTCTCACTGGAAAATACGACCTCTTGGGTATCGCAGACTAGCCATCTCCACTTAGGATCCATGTCCCTGGTAGAAAACTTAAATGACACTGCAGCACTTCAAAATGGAGACAAGAAGGAATGGAGACACGAAGTCACCTTTCTTTTTGTGACCAGAATATGAAAGGATCAAGGTTGTACAAAACAGAAACCTAACATCATCACTAGACTAAACCAAACAAGGGTAGAGAGAGGGCACAGCTTATGCCTGCCAATCACAGTATTCAACCTGCACTGTGCTGGTTTGATTCAGGTGGCCCTCATAAACTCAGCTGTTCTGAATGCTGGGTTCCCCAGATGATGGCAGGTGGAAAGTAAAGTCTCCTGGAGGCAGTGTATTGTTGGAGGCAGGCTTATGGGTGTTATAGCCAGTGTCCCCTTGTCATTGTTTGGCACACTCTCCTGTTTCTGTAGCCCACCCTCTGCTCATGCCATCATTCTCCCTGCCATCATGGAGCACCCCTCTTGAGCGTGTAAGCCAAAACAAACCTCTTTTTTTTCCCCCACAAGTTGTTCTTGGTCGGGTGATTTCTACCAGCAATGCGAACCTGACTGCAGCATGCACCTTACAGGCTATGCACCTTGAGCTCTCTCTGCCTGACCCTACATGTGTGCACACAGCCCTCCCCAGTTATCTATGGGAATATATACTGCAGATACCCAGTAAATGCCTGAAACCAGAAACTATACAGAACCTTACTTAAACCATGTTTTTTCCCTTCCTATCCACCTTAACAACCACAGTACATGATGTTTTTTTCCTTATTAAGTCAAGACTATGCATTCTGCTGCTTTTTTGGGGGGTGGGGAGGTAGGGTTTCACTCTAGCTCAGGCAGACCTGGAATTCACTATGTATTCTCAGGATGGCCTCGAATTCACAGCAATACTCCTACCTCTGCCTCCCATGTGCTGGGATTAAAAGTGTGCACCACCACTGGCTCCATCTTGTCATTTTTAAGTGTAAGGGCCCAGGTTCCATTCCCCAGTGCCCACATAAGCCAGATGCACAAGGTGGTGCATGCATCTGGATTTCATTTGCAGTGGCTGGAGGCCCTGGCATACCTATATTCATTCTCGCTCTATGCCGCTTTCTAATAAATAAATAAGAAGCATTTTATACCTTCTCCTTGGAGTATTCAAATTGCCACATCACTACTTTTCTACTTACAAGATGCTTCTAGAGCAAAAATAAGGGTTACTTGAACATGGGCCCTGCAATGTTACAGCAGCTCAACAAATAACCAAGGCAGCAACTACTACCTGACCAATGGCAGGAAGCACCTGTGTGCGGGACAAGAGGCGGTGGGCAAGGAGGACGAGAGGTGTCCTCACACTACTTAGAACGGTGAAAGCGCTTCAAGCTCAAGAACTAAATAATGCTCAAGTTTTCTATTTTCAGGCCACAGGCAACTGAGTCCATGGAAAGTGAAAGGTACAGGGGACTGCTGTGGCTGTGACCAGGTCACAGCTGCAGGTGGGAACAGCAAACCTGCAGAAAGCGTGGTCACCCTAAGAACCTAAGAACAACAGCGCAGCAAAAGAAGGCCTTCTGGCTCGAGCCCCATCGCAGCACGAGGACTTGAGACAGCTTCAAAGTGCGGCGGCACATTTGCCTACCAAGATGAAACGTCAACAAGAGACACCATTCTCTGGCTCACACAGGCTCAATATCCACAGACTCAAATGCTGTCTCCCGGCCACTGAGCCAACAGGCATGCTCTGTGCACTCACTCTGTGGCACCACAGAGCTGGCTCTACGAGGACTTCAAAACCAGTAGCAGAAACTCCCCGAAGTGGTATCAGGAAATCACAAGCCCACCTCTTCACCCAGGGAAGCAAACAAGTCACTCCTTTCCTGAACATCTGAACTCTAAGTCAAGTTCTAAACTTTTAGCCAGTCCTAAGAAAACTAGGAAAATCAGACCAAACTCCTAAGCAGGGGAAAAGCACCCAAAGAACACACAGGCCTTCAGCAGGTCGAAAGGGCGAAGACTTCCCTTTCAGCCACTTCTCCATTACCCTGAGGCTTTAGCCCATCTCCACTGTCTGCAGCCTCCTTCAGCATAGCTTCAACCCTACAGAGAAGGCAGCAGCCAGAGGATCCTGGGGTCTCTTCACAGAGAGTAACAGGGAGTGACCTGGCTGTTTACTTCTCTCAGAGAGGGAATAACGTGATCTATCTCGTTCTCAGCCTCAAACCTGGTTTCACTGAGTCCTTCAACACCAGGGCTAAGAACTTCATGTACGCACACTGGGTTCTCTTTCAGCTCTCTTCTCCCCTAATCTACCACCCAGCACAAGGCAGATTCAACACTGCACAGGCAGAAACACGCTATGTTTCTTGCAAGAGCAAGGAGCTTGCTTCACAGCTGTAAGCTATGCTGAACCCGGTAACGTAGCTAAGGGCAAGGATAACCCTTCCTAGGAAATGGGGGAAGGTCTGTGAGGAGGGACTGTGCCAAGGGAGGAGGGAGAGGGTCAGAAGGAATTATCACACCATCCAAATGGAAAAGAAATGGCGACATGCTGAGCGCAGAAGTAACTGACTCCTTCTCTACTCTGCAAGTCACTGATTAACAGGAAGTACATCCTTCCTCACCACTGGCTTCAGCAGAATGTCCCACCAGCCAAGAGGGCCAAGGCAGAATCATAAAGATGGGGGTGGTGTGGTGTTTAACAACTCTCTCTGTAATGACTTTCTTCAATTCCACCAGCCTAAACATGCCCTAATGGTCTCCCTTTGATCCAACAGGCATCCATCTTTCACTGTGTCAATAGGCTGCCAAACTCCACACTCCAGGCCATCTATCAGCCCTAGGAAGGGTGGCAGTGGCTCCACCTCAGGAAAAGCGAAAGTAAACCTAGCAAGAGATCATTTCCATCTGGACACTTAAAAGCTTCCTGCTTCCAAAATCCAAAATACCCTCAGACAGCACCCACAGCACTAAAGCCCGTATGCATCATGGATGTGCAGAGACTTCCCCAGCTTATTGTCTACCTATCCCTTTCAGAAGTGTGCACAATGACAGCAGTCTCACAGTCTTCCTAGCTACTTGGCCCAGGATGACCCTGAACAGGTGATTCTATCAGTGTTGGGATGTGTCAACGGTGACTCAGAGCAAGCACAAAAACCACTCTGAAACAGCACGTGGTGGTAGTGTAGGTGGACAGACATTAGCCGGCTTAAATGTGAGGTGCCCCTCATACCTCCTATTTCCCTGGTAACATAAGAAAAGGAAACATCACATCTGTTCATCCCTAAGATTTTAAAATGCCTTATGATAGGAGAGACAGCTTAGTGGTTACGGTGCTTGTCTGTGAAGCCAAGGGAACCCAAGTTTGATTCCCTAGAACCCATTTAAGTCAGATGCACATGGTGGTACAGGCACCCAGAGTTCACTTGCGGTGGCGGGAGGCCTTGGTGCACCCATTCTCTCTCATAAATGCAGGAGGGAGCCATATGAAAGGGAAGAGAATTGATTTGAGTTTTACCTGTAGCCCTGGGTAGAAACATGACATTATAAACTGCCCAAAACAAGATCATAATGTGCTCCTGTAAGAGTTAATCCACCTGACCCTGTAGATGACCTGGTCCAGAGACCTCCCCTCGCATTGAGCATGCTAAGGAGGCGGGAGGAACATTATAATTATAGTCACTACCAAAATCCTAATCATCTTTGCCTTGACACTTAGAGGCTTTGCATCTTTTTCTCAATAAAATCACTTTGCTTCTCTCACTCATTATCCAAGTACAATTTTTTGAGGGGGGCGATCAAGAGACAAAGAACTCTTCAGTATGAAAATCTTCAACAGTGGCTCATGCCTGTACTTCCAACCCTTGGGAGGCTGAGGCAGATTTCAGGCCATCCTGGGTACTGGGTACATATGCACGAAGTGGTGCATGCATCTGGAGTTTGTTTACAGTGGTTGGAGGCCCTGGCACACCCATTCTCTCTCAACCCCCCCCCCCACCTCATAAGTAAATAAGAAAAGAAAATATCATTAGAAAAGAAAGCTCGCTCAAATCAGTGAAGCCTGAGAGTATCACTGAACAAATACTGGAAGAAAGAAAGAGATGTGTGCTTTTTCACCTAACATTTGAAAAGATTCAGAAAGAACTTGCACCACTCAAAAATCCAGCCAGGCAAGAGGATGGCTTGGGTCCAGGAGTTCCAGAGGACCCTGGGCAACACAGCAGGACCTCACTCATCTTGAAAACACAATCAGCTCAATGATTAACGCTTTTACCTAGCCATGCTCCAACTGAAACAAACATAAAATGTGCATTGCACAGACAGAAGACCACAATGTGAGTTTACAAGCTCAAGCTATGGAAGGCTGAGAAACACTGTTGTGTTCTTGAGAATCTGTTCTCCCCCCAGACAGCAAGAAAGAGGACCTACTGGAGAAGACACAATAACGTCCTTTCAAAATACTTAATAATCCAAGGATCGATCATATAATGGAATTCTGCAAAGTCTCTTACAAAGATGTAAGAATTGGGTTCATTTCTTTTTGTTCCCAGGGGAGGGACTACTCTTTATTGGTATGACATTGGTAAACCAAAATATTCCCGTCAACACTTCATAGTGGTTAAAATTAAACACACATCAAAGTTGACCTTACTTACTCTCAAAAGGATTTTTTTTTTTAAATTGTAATCAAGGATTCACTCAATTTTCCATTTTTCTTTTCTTTTTTTAAATTTTTATTTGCAAGCCGAGAGAAGCAAGAGAGACAACAGAGAATGGGCATGCCAGGGCCTCCAGCTACTGCATGCACCACTTTGTGCATCTGACGGCTTTATGTGGGTAGTAGGGAATCAAACCTGGGTCCTTAAGCTTTGTAGGCAAGCGCCTTAACAACAGAGCCACATCTCCAGCCCAAATTTTAATATATTTCTTCCTATTGACTCCTTTCTGGGTAGCTACTCTATTCTATCTTGGTGCAATATTCATTGAAAGATACCCTTAACAACCCCAAAGACTAAAAACACAACATGTTAAAACACAGGTCATAGGATTGCCTGTCACATTACACATGACTAGAAGCACAAGTTTTGTGCACTAAGTACCACTGCAGTATCATGTGTTGTCTCTCCAAGTCAAAGTCCTTCAACAACAAACGTACTTTAAAAACACAAGCTGGGCGTGAGAGATGGTTTAGCAGTTAAGGCACTTGCCTGAGAAGCCTAATGACCCAGATTTGATTCCTCAGTACCCACATAAGCTAGATGCACAACAAGGTGGACCTTGTGTCTTGAGTTCATTTGCAATGGCTAGAGGTCCTAGTGCGCCCATTCTCTCTCTCTCAAAGAAATAAATATTTAGGGGCTGGAGATATGGCACAGTGGTTATGGTGTTTGCCTGCAAAGCCAAAGGACCCAGGTTTGATTCCCTAGTTAGTACCCATGTAAAGCCAGGTGCACGTATCTGGAGTTCATTTGTAGTGTCTAGAAGCCCTGGTGTGCATGTGCACTCTCTCTCTCAAAGAAATAAATGAAAATGAAAATATTTTTTTAAAAAACCTCACACTGTCAAAACACCTGCCACAGATAAAGACAGGCTTACACAGGTGTATTTGTTTTACCCATATATCCCACTGGGTATAAATTAAATTAAGGCTGTACAAGTTGAAACATCTAACAGGGCTTTTAAAGAATAAATGTATACACATATACAAATATTCTCACATCCCATTCTATCACTACTATATAGACACACTCATGTGCATGCTTACATCAAAAACTAAGAAAGAATCAATTTTTTTTAAGTGGAAATAAACAAGAGTGTGGTGGATACTGTATTCTTGTCACCTAGAATGTCATCCATGAATACTACCTACAGGACAAAAGGCAGTTTACAAGGAAAGTGTCATGTTCTGTAAACTACAGAGAGCTAGGATTAATCTACAACTGCAATTCAAAGGCAATCCAAGATGAAATCACACTGCTTAGACAAGTTGTGTTTCACAAAAAGGCCTTTACCTCAGATGCCATGGCTACAGGTAGTGTGCTCATCTCCTTAGCACCCACTAAGCAGAAATCACAACCCAAAACTGGAGCAAGGGTGAGGAGGGAAGAGACATATATCTAACAATTTTATCAGTAAAATCAAATAACAGAAGAAAAATCAAAATACAGAAGAAAAGACGTAATATTCTTCTGTCTGCACAAGGCAGAGGAACAAGCTTAGGAAGGAAGCATTCTCAACATGAAAAGGAACGATCTCCAGTGGGCCATGTAAGAAACTGAGCCCAAGAAACAGAAACCACAGTCCACACAGAAAAGGACTGGATACAGAATGACAGTGATTATCTGTTATGTAGTGAGTTTGAGGCCACCCTGAGACTACATAGTGAATTCCAGGTCAGCCTGGGCTAGAACTAGACCCTACCTCAGGGGAGGGGGGAAGAGGGGCTGAATAGATGGCTAGCTTAGTGGTTAAGTGCTTGCCTGTGAAGCTTAAGGACCCCAGTTTGAGGCTTGATTTCCCAAGACCCACATAAGCCAGATGCACAAGATGGTACATGCCTCCGGAGTTCATTTGCAGTGGTTGGAGGCCCTGGCGCTCACTTGTGTGACCTACCCCTCCCTCCCTCCCTCCGCCACTCCCTCCCTCCACCCCCCCCCCACTATCCCTCTCAAATAAATAAAAATATTAAAAAAAAAAAAAACGACTTCAAAATAGAAACTACTTGTAAAGAAGGAATTCAATGGAGGAGTTTGGGAGAGGAAAGAGTGGTGGTACATGCCTTTGATCCTAGCACTCGGGAGGCAGAGGTAAAATGATCACTGAGTTCCAGGCCAGCCTGCCTGGGCAAGAGTAAAAACATACCTTGAAAAGCAAAGCAAAACAATAGTTATAGTCATGTCTGGTGCTGCAAGCCTTCAATCCCAGCAATCAGGAGGCTGAGGTAGGAGGATCACTGTGAGTTTGAGGCCAGCTTGAGACTAATACCAGGTCAGCCAGGGCTAGGGTAAGACTCTACATAAAAAAATAAATAATAATAATAATTTGAGTTGGGTGTGGTGGCACATGCCTCTAATCTCAGCACTGGGGAGGCTGTGGTAAGAGGACTTCTGTAAGTTCAAGGCCAGCCTGGGGCTATAGAGTGAGTTCTAGGTCACCACCATGAGGGAGAATGAGACCTTGCCTCAAAAATAAATAAATAGGCCGGGGGGAGAGATGGCGCAGGCGTTTAATCCCAGCATTAGGGAGGCAGAGGTAGGAGGAGCACCATGACTTTAAGGCCACCCTGAGACTACATAGTGACTTCCAGGTCAGCCTGGGCTAGAGTGATACCCTACCTTGGAAAACCAAAATAAATAAATAGAAGAAATAAATAAATTTGAGAAACCCATAAAAATACTCCTTTTACACTAACGATGGTGTTGACTGAGAAATAAAAGATGCAGGTTTGCTGTGAGAGAGGCTCTTCTTCAGCAGGATCCCCCCACCAAAACCTCCCAAAAGTTTTGCAAACCACACAAACAGGTAGTGCATGATTTCAGCTCATGCAAAGCATACCTCAAGACACTGTTCCCTAAATCACTTTGAGTGTGAGGACCCCAAGTCCTCTAAGCCATCGCTTTCCTCTGTATGGAATGATCTCCTCGTCAGGTGATCTTTTTATCTATTCTACCCCCCAACCCCCAGGGAGAGAGAGAATGAATATGACTGACTGTGAGGGCTTCTAACCACTGCAAACAAACTCCAAATGCATGCACCTGCACCACTTTGTGAATCTGGCTTTACATGGGTACCAGGGAATCAAGAGTCAATAAAACCAAGAAATTCACAAAATTAGTATAAATAGTAAGCAGCTGGGGGAAGGGTCTCTGCCTACAGGCGGGACAGGAGCCACGGTGAGGTAGTTTTCTGAGGAGTGCCACCACACTAGGGTGATGGGCCATGCTCACTGGTTCACCAGGCTGAACATGGACAGAACTAATTCTCTGGTTTATCTCATCTTGTCCATTTGGGGGAAGTAGATAGTATCACAATGGCCCCATCCAGCCAGCACAGAGGATAGAACCAAGAGAAAGAAAGAAATGGTGTAAACAGCAACAAGCTGGGGCATGGTAGCACACGCCATTAATCCCAGCAATTGGGAAGCAAAGGTAGGTGGATCCTTATGAGTCCAAGACCACCTTGAGACTACATAGTGAATTCCAGGACCGCCTAAGCTAGAGTGAAACCCTAACTTGAAAAACGAGAGGAAGGAAGGGAGGGAGAGAGGGAGGGAGGGAGGGAGGGAGGGAAGGGTGAATGAAACAACTCAAAGCCTTACAGGACAGTGAGACCAAGCTTCAGGCAAGCCAAGTGCCCATCCACGTCACCAGATGGTATTTCATAAACAAGAGCAGCAACCCTGCATGCAACCAATCATTTATACCAATCACAACCAGTCTACAAATAAGCTGAACAAATGTGTAGTTAAGTCCTAATAACATGTGGCTCTAAAGCGTGAATTAAAATTGCTAGAATCCCATGCAACAGTTTTCAAATTGAATATATATACACGTGTGTGTTGTTCTTGTTATTTTTCAAAGTAGGAGGTAGGGACTCACTCTAGCACAGGCTGACCTGGAATTCATAGAGATCCTCCTACCTCTGCCTCCTGAGTGCTGGGATTAAAGGTGTCACCTGGGCCAAATGAAGAAATGTTTTAAAATGTGTAAGATAAATACAATATACACTAACAGTAAACACAAAGAACCTCAACTGGCCTATAGCATGGTGTGTTTGCTACAAAAGAGTTTTTAGAAGCTGAACTGGGCTTTAGGCTGGAATAAGTGCCCAGGAGGTCAACCACCCTCAGGAAAGTAAGTATTAATGACACCAGTTTTTTTTTTTTAATTTATGTATTTATTTGAGAGACAGAGACAGAAAGAGAGAGAAGAAGAGACAGATAAATAATGTGCATGAGGGCTGGAGAGATGGCTTAGCGGTTAAGCGCTTGCCTGTGAAGCCTAAGGACCCCGGTTCGAGGCTCGGTTCCCCAGGTCCCACGTTAGCCAGATGCACAAGAGGGCACACGCATCTGGAGTTCGTTTGCAGAGGCTGGAAGCCCTGGTGTGCCCATTCTCTCTCTCTCCCTCTATCTGTCTTTCTCTTTATGCCTGTCGCTCTCAATTAAATAAATTAAAAAAAATTAAAAAAAAAAAAAAGAATGTGCATGACAGGGCCTTCAGCCTCTGCAAATAAACTCCAGATACATGTGCCACCTAGTGCATTTGGCCTTACATGGGTACTGGGGAATCGAACCTGAATCCTTTGGCTTTGCAGGCAAGTGCCTTAACCACTAAGCCATCTCTCCAGCCATAGTGGAGTTTGTTGTTGTTTGCTTAAATTTATTTGAGTACAGAGAGAGAGAAAATGAGAATAAGAATGGGCACACCAGGGCCTCCAGCCATTGCAAACAAACCCCACCTTGTGCATCTGGCCTACATGGGTACTGCGATAGTGAACCTGGGTCCTCAGGTTTCACAGGCAAGTGCTTAACTACTAAGCCATCTCTCCAGCCCAACACTAATTTTTATCAGTGACTGCTACATGGAGTTGCTGTTGGGTGCTTGTTCTGGGTAATTTCAAAACTATTATCAAGCTGGAGAGATGGCTCATTAGATAAGGTATCTACTGGTCAGACCTGAGTACCTGGGTTTGGATTCCCAGACCTCATGTAAAAGCCAAAGGCCAAGGTGGTCTTCTGCAATCCTGGCATGCGAACAAAAAGGGAGGTAGAGAATTTCCTGGAAGCTGTGAACAATAATGAGAACAGATCATCTGCCCCATAAATATTGGTTGAGTTGAATGTTCTGCTGAACAAATGGGCTTGCTTTGAAAAATATAAGAAAACCAGTCATGGACTGTAAAGAGTAGAGTTTTCTTAGAGGAAGAAAATAAAGTGTCGCTTTTAAATACAAATTGCTAATATGCCTCCCCTAAAAAGTGGCAAATGACAAATTTAAAAGCTTATAAAACCCATTTTTTCTTTGTGGCTAAGAGTATCAAATTAGCTCAAATCTTCCTCAATTTCAAGGATAAGCAAACTTTCAAAGAAAATGATAAATTCCTTTTAATAATTAGATGTACTATGACATTATGTCTAAGGCTGGCCTGTGACTGTTATGTGTTCACATGTTTTATGTCTGTCTTTATCCTGAGGTAAGTTTTCTGTTAATGGCCAATAGCCATGGTCACATGTTCATATTTCTGTCTATTTTGTTTGTGTTTTGTGTCCTCCTGCCCTGCCTCAGCTGCAAGAGATCTTAGTATGATAAGCTAGATTATACAGAAGTGAGACTGTATGATGTAGGTTCCATGAGGTCACTATTCAGGATGGGATGGGACTTGGTGGGGGGGGGAGGGGTGCAGCTTCTTTCAGTCACACATGATTCTGTAAAGTAACCTCACTGGTTCACCCAAATTGAATTTTGGTATAATTGTGCTTTGGTCGGCATCTGAGCCCTATGTGGGGTACACAGATATGTGCTTGAGCTTCCCCGGGGAGAAGTTTCAAGAGACACCAACCCATAGAATGTAAGTCAATATAAGATTCCCCCACCCTTTTCTTTTTTTTTTTTTTTTTGGATTCTCAAGGTAGGGTCTTACTCTAGCCCAGACTAACCTGGAATTCACTATGTAGTCTCATGGTAGCCTTGAACTCATGGTGATCCTCCTACCTCTTGCTCCTGAGCACTGAGATTAAAGGCATGTACCACCATGCCCAGCCAAGAACTCCCCTAGAAAGCCATGACTCACAATGCACTTCTGTTCTTGGATTAGGCGTTTCTTTTTCTTTTTCTTTTTTTTCATTTTAAAGAGATAAGGATTGGAGAGACGGCTTAGTGGTTAAGGTGCTTGCTTGCAAAGCCAAAGGACTCAGGTTCGATTCCCTGGAACCCATGTAAGCCAGATGAACAAAGTAGAACATTTGCAGTGGCTAGAGGCCCATTCTCTCTCCTATCTGCCTCCCTCCCTCCCTCTCTCTCTCCTAAGTAAAAATAAATATTTATTTTTAAAGAGATAAGAGAAGGAGTCAATGTGAAGTAAATTCCATGGGAGAAACCAATGGGACCTGCAGGCAACGTGGCCTTTTTCTCTTGGCATCACTAACTAAATGGTGATTCTCCAACTTCATCCTTTACTGTGAGAAATCCAGATCTGCCATGGAGCTAGAGAGGCACTTCCTATGCCTAATCATATGCCCCCAGAGTAAAGAAAGCTTTTGGTGCAGTTTGGTTTCCATATAGAGAACAGTGAAGCTTTGAAGCAAGACAGAGCAGACCCAGAGGAAGATGAGAGGTGAAGCTCACTACTCACAAAGCCATAAATTTCATCCAAGTGTGCACACACACTCCTTACTTCCTCATCTGAGGATGATACGGATTATTTGCTTCTGAAAGAGGTTGGTTTCTTCATAAATACTGCCTTTCCTTATACTTTATTTAGCTGCCCTTATAATGTTTTCTTCTCAAAATACAAATGTTTATCACACACCAGAGACTCTGCCAGGCACTGGAGATAAAAAGATAAACAAGGGCTGTCCCATCTGTCCAGGGTCTAAGAGCCACACTCTCCAAAGGCCTGCACAAGGCCCTGTCACAGCCTAGGCAAGGACAAACACCTCGCCCTCCCCCTGTGCACACATGTGAAGGAAAAAGTACTGGTGATACAATCCAGTAAAGTGAGCTTTAAGCTATCAGGACAAATCTATCCAGGCATTTTATGAGGATTACATGCTAGAAGATTCTATCTTTACAAACCAAATCCATTAAGCCTAAAGCAAAGGAGAAAGCAATCTTGCCTGATATTTACCTTATTAGGAGAAGGGGTGGAGTCACTGGCTATTACTATAATTTCCTCTTTAAATTTCCAGTGGCAGAAATAAGTCAAACTCTCACCTGGAAACAAGTCATTCTGGTTGCTCTCCAGTCAATCCCCTCCCTGGAGACAGGGAGGAGCAGTGGGGGGTGGGGGCAGAACACAGTGCTCAGGCACGTGTCCACTGAGTGAAGCAGCCAAGTGAAGAGCTAGCACCAAAGCATCGGACAGCACAAAAAGCCATGCTGACAACCCCCATGTGAGCACACGAATGTGAACCACAAGTGACACTTATGGCTGTCACCTCCTTCACCATCCTGGTGACTCCAAACCCTGATAAGTGCACACCTAGTGCCTTTCATCTGAATGTCAATCTCCTCTCTGAATGTCATCACAGACAATTCAGGGACTGATGAAATGTTCCAGGGATGGTCAGTCACAGACATCTGGATGACGTTTAGATATGTCCACTGGGGCTGAGTAAAGGAAGACAAAAAAAAAAAAAAGCATGTGACAGCTGTTCATATTTAAAAGACTAAGAAGACCCATGACAGAGGAGCAGAAAGAGAAACTGGTACCCAGTAGTCTCCATGGCAACCAGAAAGCGTGTGAGACCCTGCTTTGCATGGGAGGTTGAGTGATATCCCTGCAATCTCATCTCCGAGGTAACAGAAGTCATAAAAACTACTTCAGATGACGAGCAAACCATTTTCCTTAAGCAAGTCAATGCAGCAGAACACTGTTTACCTGAGATTATGGGGTTGGATATCATTCCCATGAATGACTAAAAACTTTTCTTTGGCAACAACCAACTAAATCCAAAATATCAATTCACAGAGTAATAATGTGAGGAGGCCTTGGGCATGCATAACCCACAACAGTGCTCTGCTCCCCAAGCCAGTGGCTGGCCCCCAATGAGTTCCTCTTCACAATTTGGCCAGAGGAAGCATTTGTAAGAACAAGTCATATACTTGACACACTATTTTTTGTTTGTTTGTTTGTTTGTTTGTTTTTGTTTTTCGAAGTAGGGTCTCACTCTAGCCCAGGCTGACCTGGAATTCACTATGGTATCTCAGGGTGGCCTCAAACTCACGGCGATCCTCCTACCTCTGCCTCCCAAGTGCTGGGATTAAAGGCGTGCGCCACCACGCCCGACTTGACACACTATTTGGAAAGCAACATGGTATGTGCAGAAAATTTCAGGCAATCTACACAAGTCCTGGGTTTGAACCCTACTAGTATAGCTGTAAAATAAGGGTGATAAAACCTTACAGATGTCTCAACAAGAATGAAGGCAGATTTATTAGCACAAGAGTGCCTTGAAAATGGGATGCCTCTTATAGACATGGGTTTTATAACTTCAAAGACATGGAAGAATTTCTAATACTCAGAAGCTTTCTTGGGGAGGGAGATTTACTACTTGTAAGTCAAATGCTTCCATTATTAATGGTGAAATACCTTTCTTCACTAAATCAGGGCTTGCTTTTTTTTTTTTCATGACCAACATAACTAAATGAAAAGCTGATGGCTGTGGCCAAAAGGGACGGTGTGGCACTCCTGCTTCCCCGTGGTGTGCGCTCTCCACCCTACTCCGCAGAAGAGACTTGCTCCTCGCTGAAAGGCAGTCACGGACTAAGGGCTTGTCTCTTACCGGCCAGAGAGCTACAAACCTAACACCCGGTGGTGTGCACTCTCCATCTCATGCAATAGAAGAAACTTCTGCTCCTCGCTGAAAGGCAGTCACGGACCAAGAGTTTACCTCTTACCGGCCAGAGAACTAAAAACCTAACACAAGACAAAGGACATGGCTTAAAGAAAAGAAATTAGGGCAAACAAAATGTGAAAGGCAGAGTGCTGCAGAGGCCAGGGCCACACACAGAACTCTGGTATGTGCCAGGCAGGCTTCTCAAGCTGTCAGCTGAGTACTAGTACACACATGTTTTAGGAAAACTATCCAAGAGACAGCACTCTTGAGAATAATGAGAGGAAACCATCCCTGAATTCTATCTACACAGGACCAGAATTCTGCCCACCATTCTATAGCAAAAATGGCTGTAATTCACGGAATTGCAGGATTTTGATTTAGTGGGGAAAACAGTGTGTGTGTGTGTGTGTATGTGTGTGTGTGTGTTTATGTGTGTGTATCCTGAAAAGAACATGGTATGGCATGACTTAAAAGTTCAAAAGGAAGAACCATGCAGACCAATCTGTTCTGTAGTGATGTAGACACACTAAAGAATACTGGTTGGGCTGGAGAGATGTCTTATTGGTTAAGGCACTTGCCTGTGAAGCCTAATGACCAAGACTTGATTCCCCAAAACTCAAAAACCAGATGTACATGGTTGCCACATTGTGTGTGGTTACTGGGGAACCCAGGCTGTCAGGCTTTACAAGCAAGTGCCTTTAACCACTGAGCCAATCTTCCGAATCCATGAAGCAATTTCTTCAATGAGGAACCATTTATGTACTTATGTAGTTTGGTTTTTCTAGGTAGGGTCGCACTCCAAAGGGTCAGGCTGGCCCTAGAACTCAGCATGATCCCAGTGACCCCGCTGGGACTAAAAGCGTGAACAACCACTCTGCGCTGAAGAACCTTTCCTGAATTAAGACCTTTACAAATATACAGGCACGGAAAAAGTTGTCTTACTACCAGACCTTAAATTTTTTTCTCCAGCCCTTAAATTTGTTATCAAAGTATGGTAGGAGCTGGGTGTGACAGCACACGTCTTTAATCCCAGCACTCAGGAGGCAGAGGTAAGAGGATGGCTGTGTGTTCGAGGCCACCCTGAGACTAATTCCACGTCAGCCTGGGCTAGAGTGAAATCCTACCTCAAAAACATATATATGTTTACACACACACGATGTTAAGGGCTAGAGAGATGGCTCTGTGGTTAAAGGAACTTGCTTGCAAAGCATGACAACCTGGGTTCCTGCCCTCTAATTGGACTGGAGGCCCGTTCCATGGGAGGGAACACATCCCTGATACTGAAAACTTAAAACAGGGGTGGTCATGAGCCCTAGGGGTGTAACGTCTGCTGCTGTCTGGCTAAATGTATTTACTATGCTTACCAAACTGCCCAGTAAGCACTTCTCTTAATGTTCATACCCTTATATTAATGCTACTCTCACTTTTGGTAGAGAACCTTCTCTTTTTAGATGGCCATGACCCTGGGACGGCTCATAAGGTATCATGGTGCTGGAAAGAAGTGACCGTAGTGTTCAGTACTGCAATATCTCTATCACACCTTCCAAGGCTCAGGGTCTAATGTGAAAGAGGTGGCTGAAAGAATGCAAGAGCCAAAGGAAAAGTAGGACTCCTTCCAACATGCTCCCCCAGACACAAAATGGCCTGGATATCCATGACCAGGCAGTGCCTGACACTACCTACACAAGACCATCATAAGAGGAGGAAAAGTGGGGGCGGGGGGGGGGGGGAGATTAACATGGGATTTTTTTATATTCATGGAAAATGCTAATAAAATTTTAAAAAAGAGGAGAAAAAAAACATGACATCAAAATAAAACAGAGACCGATTGAGAAGGGGAAGGGAGATGATGGAGAGTAGAGTTTCAAAGGGGAAAGTGGGAGGAGGGAGGGTATTACCATGGGATATTTTTTATAATCATGGAAGTTGTTAATAAAAATTTGATTAAAAAAAACACAGATTAACCATTGGGACCTCATAAAATTACAAAGATTTTGTAAGGCAAAGGGCACAGTGAATAAAGCAAAAGGGCAACCTACAGATGAGAAAAAAATCTTTGCCAGCTAGACAGCTGATAGAGGATTAATATCTAAGATACACAATGAACTCAAAAATTTAAACAATGTGTTGCTTGGACAGATCTGTCCAAGCAACACATTGTTTAACCTAATTAGCAACAAATAACCGGATGTGATGCCCACACAAGTGCAATAGTGGTACACAGCCATGGTGAGGAATCAATTGCTCTTGATTTGGCTAACTGATCCACTCAGTGGTACTAGACCCTTAGCTGGAGCTGGGAAACAAGTCAGAACCATACCCAAACACAAGCCCACTCTACAATATCAAGCTACCATCAATCACGGGGTATAAGAGGGCCTAAACCTACCATACTGTCTATCAAAAAAGTAAGTCTTAGCTCAATTTTCCGGGTGCTAACTTACTCTCCGTTGGAGAATCTGCTTCTCTTTTCCAGATAGATGCAGATCCTAAGAAGAGAGCTGCCCCAACATACCTCAAAAGGGGCCCAACTGAAACTAAGGACAACTGGCGAAATAAGCAAGGGTGATGTTTTCCTGTGAACCGGATACCAGCACAAAGGGGAAGGAGATCAACGCAGAGAAAAATCAACTCCTACCAAATCAGAGAGCCAAAGCCTCAGAGGCCCCCAACACCTCAGCACTGAAGCAGACCAAAAATGAACCCAACATGGCTCAGGCAATCTTGCGGAAGAGGGGGCGGAAAGAATGTCAGAGTTACATGTTGGGTCATGATTTGCAGAGACATTTATCATACTAATAACTGGGGGCTAACTCCACAATGCACGACCCATTTTCATTAACAAGGAGGGTCTAATGGGAGGGGGTAGATCACAGATGAGCCTAAATAATGGTACCAAACTGCCTGTATTCACTGAAAAGAAAACTAATAAATTAAATTTTAAAAAAATTTAAACAATAAGAAATCAAACAACCCAATTAAAAAATGGGCTATAGAACCAAATAGAGAGTACTCAAAAGAAATACAGATGGCATATACACATGTAAAAAATGTTCTACATCACTAGTCATCGGGGAAATGCAGATGAAAACTACATTGAGATTCCATTTCACTCCTGACAGATTGGCTACCATCATGAAAACAAATGACCATAAATGCTAGCGAGGATGTGGAAAAAGAGGAACCATTCTACACTGTTTGTGGGAATGCAATCTGGTCCAGCCAGTGTGGAAATCAGTGTGGAGGTTCCTAAAACAGCTAAAGATTGATCTACCATATGACCCAGCTATAGCACTCCTAGGCATATGTCCTAAGAATCATCTCATTTCCTTAGAATTAGAAGTACATGCTCAGCCATGTTTACTGCCACTCAATTCACAATAGATGGACTTCTGTGTGAATAGGAAGAAAACTCAGTAGCAAATTCCAGTGAGCTAGAAAAGAGATATAAAGGGAAGAGAAAGGAAGGGAGGGGGCACTTAATAGAATGGTATTGCATATATGTAAGTAGAAGAATAGATTAATGGGGTTGAAAGGCCAAAATGAGGTCAGAGGGAGAGATTGAGTAAAGTAAAGATAGAGGGAGGGCTAATCAAAATCTAAGACGATATAAATAAATCATATGGAAACCTACTTTTTTGGACAATGGAACACTCAGGAGCCAAAGACTGTTGCTAGAAAATTTTCAATGCCTGGGATGGGATACCTTCCAGTGAGTTGTTGGCCAGGGAGGTCTCTGATGCCCCAAAACATTATAGGCCATTGCCAAGGCCGTTGGTTTCCCACCAGGAATAGATGGTAAGACCCTATTGCTGAAGACCCCACATACTTGGGCTGCAAGGCCACTGAGAAATCCTGCTGGAATTGAACTGCAAAACCTCCTCCATGTAGACCAGCTGACAGAAAGCTAGAAGAAGCCATTCACCAGTGAAGATACTCAACAGTGGACACTGCAAGCTTTATATTTGGCCTGCCAGGCCAAACGAGTCAACAGGTGCAACCAACTGCCCTCTAATTGGACTGGAGGCCTGACACTACAATCACAATAGGAGGAAAAGATCATGACATTAAAACAAGAGAGACTGACTGAGATAGGGAGGAGATATAATGGAGAGTGGAGTACCAAAGGGGAAAGTGGGGGAGGGAGGGTATTACCATGGGATGTTTTTTATAATCATTGCAAGTTGTTAATAAAAAAAAATTTTTTTAAACAAAAAGGTGTGAAAAAAGGGAAAGACATTCCAAACTCATGAAAAATAAGTACAGAAACACACACAAATAAATGTTTTTAAATATATAATCTCTTCAAATTGTGGCTTAAAATTCAGGCTGGATAAGGTCTGATGTATGTGCACACATCTACACAGGCGTCCATCCACACACGCAATACATACGTAAGAAGGAAATGAACATTTTATTCCTCACTGTCTCCTTCCCGTTTCCTTTCTTCTCTTCCTTCGTCCCCACCCCCAAAGAAACAAACTGCATGATTAGTAAGGATCTATCACATCTCTTCATGAGTCATGTCTTATGAGGAGCAAGCAATTTAGTGACTCTGTAACTTGTGAGTATTTGTGGGTAAGTAAGCCAAATAATGCTGCTTGGTTGCTTCTAGCATCTCTGGATAAACTATTAAGGGAAAAGCGGAGGTCAGAATGGAAATTTCCCAGCTCCAGACCACACACATGATCTGATGTTTGTTAAGTGTGCCGTGGAGGTGAGTCTTCTCTCTACCCACCAAAAGCCTCCAATTACAGAAAATCAAACCCAAGCCCTCACAGTACAATTGGCTACCTTGCAATGCAAGTTCAAGTCCCAGCCTCACACGCTATCATAAGTTAAAGTGAGGGTACTGGTTGGAAGCAGTGAGATCCTGCAATCTGGGGATATAGGACTCTTAGACTCTGATGACCTTATTGTGCCTGAGGAAGTAGCCTCCTTGCTCTTGGCATCCCACCCTCTATCCTTAAGTACTGCTCTCTCCACCCTTGCCTAAGGAAAAGAACCCTGCATCATCTGAGCAATCAGTGATGACCTCTGATTCATGCCAAACAAGATCATACTGAGGTCCCTCAATGCCCACCCACCTTTGCCTGTAGATGTATAACCTGATATAAGGCTAAGCAGCTCCCCTGAAGGTGAGATAGAAAGCGTGACCCATGAGGAGATGTGATACACCCCTAAAGAACATCAAGAGTTTTCTAACTTGTACAAGCAGAAGCATGGGGTGTATGTGTGGGAATGGACTTTCTTTTTTGGGGGGGATAGGTTTTAAATAGAGGAAGGTATATAAGGCTAGGTCAGGCTGAATTTATTGATATGGTCCCACTGAGAAGAGAGTCTAGGTTTAATGGGTGCTGAGAATTTGTCTCATTGGTTTGCTGAAGTATGGATCCAAAGACGGCCTGTGAATGAGCTCAAGCTGCCTGGTATCCCTTGACTGAATGTAGCTGAAGGGATAAATAGGCTGAAGTGGGGCAGGAAAGATGGCATAGCAGTTAAGGTGCTTGCCTGCAAAGCCTAAGGACTTATGTTCAACTCTCCAGATCCCAAGTAAGCCAGGCACAACATGATGCGTGTACAATTGGGAGCACCCATCTGGAGTTCAACTGCAGTGGCTAGAGAGCCTGGCACACCTATTTTCTCACTTTTGCATTATTACTTTTTTTAAAGGCTGAAGTGGATTTGCCATATAAAATCATCTTGTTCCACCAACCCTCCCCCCCCCCCAGTGTGAAGGTCCACAAGATGTGCCTTCACTTAAGACTGACAGACAGATTTGTGAGGAGAGCATCAGCTACTGCTCCTATGCATGCAAAAGAAGACATCACAGTAGCAGGCATGGTTTCTGCACTAGGAAACTGAGATGCAATGGGTCAAGTGGCACCTTAATGGACAGCATAGGCAAAACAATGCGCATAATGGTGTGACTCCTTCAGGCCTTTGGTGCTGACTGATTAGTCATGGCACTACCAGAGGTAAAACAGATAAGGGTCCTACTAAATTCCTGCTGGATTTGTATAAACAGAAATTTTCCAGAGAAAAGAACAAAAGGCAACTATGAATTACAGCAACAGAGTATCTTAACAACTTTCTAAACTTGAGCCAATTTACAGAACCAGAGCTCACTGAATGGAGGGGATGGTCAGGTCCCCTCCAGAAAGAGCCCTCCTAACACTCCCAAGAAGTTAATGTAAAGCCTACATCTACCTTTTCTCCAAGAGACCTATAGCCCTTTGCTAGACAAACTATACACTAGGGAAAAACAAATAATCAGACCTCATGGGGCCTACTGGGTATTGGCTCTGAATTGACATTGATTTCAGGAGACACCAAACAGGATCATGGCCCTCCAGTTAAAGCAGATGTTTATGGAGGTCAGGTGATCAATGGAGTCTTGGCAAATGTTTGTCCAATGGGACCCCCAACTCATCCTGTGGTTATTTCCCCTGTCCTAGAACACATAATTGGGATATATATACTTATGAGTTAGCAGGGAAACCCACAATGTATTAGCTGTTAATTCTACAAAAATTCCCTTTAAAAAACGGAAATATCACCAGGTGTGATGGCACACACCGTTAGCCCCAGGACTCAGGAGGCCAGCCTAAAACTACTGAGTGAGTGCCAGGTCACCTTGGGCTATATTGAGACCTACCTTGAAACAAACTTTTCACCATTCTAAATACACACAGATAGGGCTGGGGAGATGGCTCAGCAGTTAGAGATATTTCCTTACAAAGCCTGGCAGCCCAGGTTCAATTCCTCAGTATTCATATAAAGCCAGATGTATAAGTAGTGTATGCATCTGGAGTTTGTTTGCACTAGCAAGAGAACCTGACACACCCAATTTCTGTCTCTTTTTCTCTGCTTGATAATAAATTTTTTAATTAAAAAAATAAGAAGAGGCGGCGGCAAGAGTTAAACACCCCCTTCCCCTCAGAATGAAGCCTACTGACACTGAGGAACGAGGGATAGTCAGCCACACACAGGAGTGAGTGCTGGCTTTTAAAAACAGACTCACAGAATTCAGATTCCCAATGGAGGTGGAAGGGGGTGCCAGAGGTGTGAACATTTGCTCACACTACTCACACTAGAAGGCATGCATAATTGTCCCATATTCCAATGTGTTACTGAGGAGATGGTTTCACACATCCTTCCTGTCTGCCTTGCAATGACTCATTTTTACAGATTGGGGATAGGGGCTCTTATGGAGTATTGATAATACAAATTATCAACTAACACACTTGAGTGTAACGGCCAAAGCCAGTACTGGAGGTGCAGAGGTAGAAGGACTGCAGCCTGGGCTAGAGTGCAACCCTACCTCGAAACAACAAAAGAGCAATGTCCCAAGCTTAGTACACTGTCAGACCCATTTTATATGTAAATGCTAGCTATACTCACAAGTTTAATGGCGACTTAAGACACGATGGAGAGAAATGAAAGAAAATAATTGTAGATATTAACACAGACCCAAGCAATATGATTAAACAAACATAATGCATCTTAAATTTCAGGCTCAAATCATGAGGTATCTATACATGGCTAACCTCCTTTCCTCTCTGTTTTCTACTACTTGCAGTTCTTCATTACAGATACACTTATAGATTGTATTCTGTACAATGAGTCAACAAAGATGTCCAAACCAAGGAAGTTCTCAGTCCCCAATTTCACAAACTAGTATCAGATTCTAATAAAAAGTCAAAAAGATGGAAATCCAGTAAAACATCTAAAGAGATAAGTACTAAAATGAAACATACATTTTACAAGTAAGACTTGAAATAAAGGATTTTTTTAACCTAGTTAAGATTATTGTATGTCATTGTTGGGCTAATCTTGAAGCCAAAAACTCTCAGGAAGGTAACTTTCTTCCCAAACTATCTTAAGCTAACATCTAGGAAAACAACTATAGACATGACTCTACAACTTGGTTAAATGCTGACATATTAAAATTGTACATAAAAAAAATTGTACATAATGTAATGTCAAGTTTCAAAGCAAAAATAAAACACTTGTAAGCTGGGTAAGGGGCACACACCTGTAACTGAAGCACGAGGGAGGCAGGGATTCGAGGACTGCTGTGAGCTCCAGGCCAGCCAGGGCTAACGTGAAACCTTGCCTTGAAAAACAAAATTAAAACAAAACAACAATAACAACAACAACAAAAACACCACATTTAAGGAGCTGAGGAGATGGCTCAGCAGTTAAGGTGTGTGCTTGCAAAAGCTGCTGGCATGGGTTCAATTCCCCAGCACCCACACGAAGCCAGATACAAAAAGTGGCACAAGCACCTGGTATTCATTTGCAGCATCAAGAGACCCTTGGTACAAAGAAATAAAAACAAAAACATTTAATTCGGCGAATTTTTAGAAATATCTCCTTTTCTGAAGACAGCAAACCACATCTAATATGTTCCAGGTGTTCCCAACGGTGCAAATAAAAACAGCCTAAGACCAGGTGGTAACTGGCAACTTTGGCACCAATCCTTAATGGCAGGAGCATGCTTTATTCAGACCACAGCATCTTTTGTTGTTTCGTTTCTCCTTTCAAGGTAGGGTCTAGCCCAGGCTTACCTAGAATTCAATCTGTAGTTTCAGGCTGACCTCCAACTCATAGCAATCCTTCTACCTCAGCCTCCCAAGTGCTGGGATAAAAGGCATGCAACCACTACACCTAGCTCACAGTATATCTTTTATTTCTCCATTTTTAAATTATTATTGCTGGGCATTATCTTTAAAAAATGTGTAATTCTAATTCTTCTACGAAAATGAATAGACTCACGTTTACTACCATGTGAGCAAAAACGGGCCCCAGGATTTGCAGTCCCTGTTTGATAATGTTCCAGTATTTCAGCCTTGGTACTGACCTTTTCCTCGGCCCCAGGGTTTGCAGTCCCTGTTTAATAATGGTCCGGTATTTCAGCCTTGGTACTGACCTTTTCCTCGACGGCCCTTCTTCAAAATCTGAAGAGCTAACATCGTTGCTAGTGGAGGACACTTGGGATGCATCATCCTTCTCATTCTCTGACTGCTCTGACGCTGGTCCTAATCCCTTAGACTGCTCATTACCAAGGAGCCCTACAGGTGAGAAAAGGGGACAAACACTTAAGTACATTACATCAGGAAGCAGCACTTACCAGTCAACCCTATGAAACAGCTGGTGAAGTCAAGCACAAATACAATCAGAAGATCATTACAAGCATACACATCCCTTCTGAATGAGCAAAAAATAAATAAACAAGTAAACAAACAAACAAACCTGAGTGAAAGGCAAAAGGAAGGAAAGCAAATTCAATATTGGGAGATCCAGGCAGAAATTTAGAATCATAATATATATGCCCCTTTTTCTGAAAGATGTGTGTGTGGGTCTGCCCAAGCTGGCCTCAAACTCATGTTCCTCCTTCTTCCTCCTCTGTGACTACAGGGTACAAAAGATGAAAGGAGTGTCAACTGTCAATCAAATCTAACTAGTTTTTTTCTTTTTTTAAGGGGCATGAGGGGCAGGGCTTCCTTTAGCCCAGGCTGAACTGAACATACTCTGTAGCCCTGGGGTGGACTGGAACTCACAGAGATACTCCTACTAATGCTTCTGAGTGCTGGAACAAAAGGCATGCACCACCAAGTCTGGCCTAGCTAGTTATTTTTGAAGTGGTAAATGTTTATTCTAGAGGTATGAAATCCTTTTTAGAATTACCTTAAGGAACCAATACCCGCCTCACAAGCAAAAAGCCATGACCTTGTTGTCATATCTTAAACATAAACTAAAAATCCTAAGACCCAATACCCCACTTTCTCTACTTGAACCATCAATTAGGTAGGGTGTGACTGAACCTGCCTTGGATCTTCTCAAAGCACAATGGTACTTTAGGACTACAGAACTGTACCATTCATAACTGGAAAAGCCCTGGTACTCATGGCTGAATGCTCGTGATAAAATGGTGACTGGTCCAAGGAAATGGGGCTGCTTCCTCTAGAAGCAGTATTTACCAAGTGCTGTGAAATACTTAACGATGTCGGGCATGGTGGCACATACTTTTGATCACAGCACTCTGGAGGAAGAGGTCAGAGGATCGCTGTGAGTTCAAAGCCACCCTGATACTACATAGTGAATTCTAGGTCAGCCTGGACTAGAGTGAGACCCTATCCCAAATAAAAAAGGGAGGGAGCTGGGCATGGTAGTGCATGCCTTTAATCCCAGCACTCGGGAGGCAGAGGTAGGAGGATTGCAGTGAATTAGAGGCCATCCTGAGACTACATAGTCAATTCCAGGTCAGCCTGGGCTACAGTGAAACCCTACCTTGAAAGACCAAGGGGGGAAAAAAAAGGAGGGAGGGAGGGAGGAACTTAATAAGCAGTTGGTTGGGCAGTTCACACTAGTGGGTAAATAAAAGTGGAAGAAAAGCTTCATTTTCTATCCTTTATATCTATACATGGAATGTAGGTTCTGTCACTAAGAAGCTTCCTCAACACCAGTGACCCCAGGGATTAGCCTCATGGGCATCACAGCAGAGCCTTACACACCCACAGTTACACGGAACTATTTAACCTTGAAGCTAATTTCTGACTCTTCTAGATCTCCTTCCATTTTCATTAGCACTTCATTCCCAGTGCTAAATCTGGTAGCATGTTCTGAAAGACTGCAGCAGAGTGTAACAAAGTTCTTGGCCCTGCTCTGTTTACACATGTACTCCTCAATCACCTGACGTCACAGCACTTCAGACACAAAGCACTAAAACAGGGCTGAAATGAGCATAGTAAAGAAAATGTCATCGTTTAGAGTACTGTAGCTCTACAGGCCACGACTACAGCGTGGGACTGAAAACAACACTCCCAAATAGACAGGAAACGTGGGGAGCCTGTGCTGTTAGGAAAAACATGAGCCACACTGGTACAGATGAGAACTGTTGTCACACATTACAGTAGCTATTACTTGGGCATGGCTGCCAAACCTCTGAAGCAAGGCTACTTGTGAAATGAATTTTTAAATTTTATTTCATTTAACTTTAAAAATAACATATCGTTTCATGACTCAGAACTATTTCAAACTTATTAGGTGGAGTTAAACATTACCATGCATCTCACCTAGTTGTTTCAGTATCTTTGAATGCAGGTCTAAAGAGTAACATTGTATGTGGTTGAAAAAAAGCTCTCTGTTCACCAGTAGTACATTGAAGAAAAGCCCAGATATGAGCATGTATTTTCCAATCAACAGGAAATGCAAATCATACTTTCTAAAGAGATTAGGAACTGGCACAGGGGTTGGGGAGTATAGTTCAGTGTAGCCTCCTTGCTTAATTCAATATCCCAGCAGAGAACAGGGATGGACTCAGGGACATAATTTATGGCCAAAATCTATGCCATGCTCTCAGTTGGAGTCAATGTTTCAACATGTATACACATACTTAAAGTAGGGACAATAATGAAAAGAAGACAGAGTTGCTTCTGCTAGGGAGATGACTCAGCAGCTAAAAGGACTTGCTTGCAAAGTCTGTCAGCTGGGGGGTTCAATTCCCCAGCACCCATGTAAAGCACAAAGTGGTGAATACATTATGAGTTCATTTGCAGTGGAAGAGGCCTTAGCATGCCCATATTCACTCACTTACTCTGTAAAGAAATAAAAAAAATTTTTAATGTTTTCTTAGCCGCACATGGTGGTGCACACCTCTAATCCCAGCACTTGGGAGGCAGAGGCAAGAGGACTCCCGAGAGTTTGAGGCCAGTCTGGGCTACAGTGAGACACTACCCTGGGGGAAACAAAAAGTAATTAAATAAAATGCTTTCTTAATATTATTCTGACAGGACATGGAGGCAGAATGAAACCAAACCTCAATTCTAGCTGAGAGGAGACACACAAAGGTGTGCATATTATTTATTGAAGAAACACTGTGTGTAGCCAACAGGGAAAAAGGAATGGGTAAGAGGTAGTGAACAAGAACCAACGCAGCCAGCCAACCAGAACCTTTGGTGGCTTGAATGTGCTATGTCCCCCAAAAGGCTTGAGTGTTTGAACACTTGGTTCTCTGCTGGTGGCGCTATTTGGTAAGACTATGGAATGGACAACCACTAAGAGTTTGAGAAAGCCAAGCTATTGGTGATAGGAAACAGAAATTGACTAGGCAGTCAGGGTAACAGAATCCCAAAAGTGAATGAGTGAATGGTTTTTTATACCCTGACTAAAAGCAGGAAGTGTCTCTAAGCTTGCAGAAACATGAAGGTTACACCCTCCAGGAAAGATTTCTAGATTAAGCTTTCACTCTTCCTCGAGGACAGAAACTCCAATCCTTACCTAAGATTACTGGCAAAGCTGTGAAATCTGGTCTTTGCCCATAGTAACCTGCTGACCTGGTCTTCCTCACATAGCCACTCCCCATAAAAAGCCCAGACCTGAGTCTCAAGGTGGGCTTCTCAACCCCTCTTGTCTCCTTGGGTGAGAGCTTCCTTCCTTCTCTTCCGTTCTAAGCTTAAGCCCCCTTATGTTCGTCCTCCTAAAGCTTTAAGACCTAACAAAAATCTTTCTAAACCTTACCCTCTGGTCCGCAAATTTCATTCTTCAAATTCATAGGACAAGGATTCGGAAATACCCCAAAATTATCGATGCATTGGTGTACAAGGAACCTAAAATTCCTATATCGCTGAGATGACAAATTTATTCCTGTCCTTCCAGGAAAACCATGTCAGTAAATATAGTTCACAGTGAAGGGTAGTGAATACTCCACGTTGAGCTTACATAATTCTACTGGCATTCCTAGTGATGAAAAGTTGTGATTTATGTCTTGAAGGCTACTATTGTGAGTGCTTTTATGGAAGGAAAGAGGTCTGCCTACAAACTTGTCACAAGGTTACAAGAATCAGATGCTAGGGTAGGTGTAGCCTCCAAAATATTGTAAGCTGGGGAGGGAGGAGTGTGTATCTTAAAGCCTAAATGAAAAAAGCCCTCCCACCCTCAACCAGTGACTGTCTAAGGACAAATGCAGAGAAACTACCTGAGGAAACCTGAGGATTTTATTTGCTTTTTAGAAGTTTATTTACTTATTTATTTGAGAAAGAAAGAGGCAGAGAGAAACAGAGAGAGAGAATGGACGTGCCAGGGCCTCCACCCACTGCAAACGAACTCCAGACGCATGTGCCCCCTTGTGCATCTGGCTTACATGGGTCCTGAAGAATCAAACTGGGATCCTTTGGGCTTTGCAGGCAAACAGCCTTAACCACTAAGCCATCTCCCCAGCCCGATTTTATTTACTTTTTTTTTTTTTTTTTTTTGGTTTCTCGGGGTAGGGTCTCACTCTAGCCCAGGCTGACCTGGAATTCACTATGGAATCTCAGGATGGCCTCGAATTCACAGAGATCCTCCTACCTCTGCCTCCCAAGTGCTGGGATTAAAGACGTGCGCCACCACGCCCGGCTTACTTTTTAAAAATAATTTTATTTTTTATTTGTAAGAAGAGAGACAGAGAGAATGGGTGTGCCAGGGAATCCAGCCACTGAAAATGTACTTCAGATGCATGCAACACTTTTGCCCATCTGGCTTTACGTGGGTACTGGATGAAGGAGCTCAGGTCACTAGACTTTGCAGGTAAGCACCTTCATCACTAAACCATCTCTCTAGCCCTACCTAGGGATTTTATTATGCAGTCAATGTGAGGCAAGGGGATGAAGCTACTCTGATCTCAAGGCAAGACTGAGCCACTCTAGAAATAATAAAAGGGACTCAGCCTGCCCTGGCCCTCACTAGCCTTCCAAGTTTTGCCCATTCCAATGGCGCATCGACAATGACCTGAACTTGAATAGGCATCCCTGGGTTGGTGCTTGAATCAGACTCAGAAAGCAGAACCCAGGCACAAGAAATCAATTGCTAGCCGTGCAATTTCTTCCAAGCTTTAAGAAGGGGCAGAATAGATTTTGTTCTGTACATGACCAACTTCTTCAATGTGAGCATTCTCATCCTGCATAAAAATAACTCAGAAAAACTCACACTGATTTTAGATCCCCTAGCCTGTATGGTTGGATAAACTAGAGCTTTCTTCCCCAACCCCATTTCCTTTCTCATGTCTCCACAGTGCTGGCTATCTTATTTCATTCCTGATGTTTTAGACCAATGCATACAGTCTCTGCCTGATCTAGGAGAGCCACCTCAGCAAAATGGAATGTGATGCCATGGGGCAGAACAGCCATTATGGACATTAGAGAAGCTGATATGAGTTGCTTTGCTTCTCTTGAAAGCACAGTCCTGCCACCAATGTTGTCAATTATTTTCAGTCAAGGAGAAATAATGAAACAGCATTCACTCCTTCTCACACTCAACCCATTTTTCATTTTTTCAAAACCTCTCCCTCAGCTAACACAAAACCTTTGTTGGGAAGAAGAGGTTAAACAGAGGAAAATGAATGGCCCAAAGAGCCAGCCTCCTCACATTAGCATCTGTTCTCCTCCATTAATATTCAGTAGGTTGAACTTAAATTAAACCATGTCTATTGTCTTTTACAAAAGCAGTAAATATGAGCTGAAAATTCCAAATCACTCTAGTAAAGACAGCTCAGAGACGGAGCCAGCAACCTTAGCTACAACATACTATCAGCTGATAGGCACAACATGGCATAGCCTGGACATGGTTTGGCCACAACACAGCACCCAGAGAACCCCTCCAAGAAATCAAATACAACAAAGCACTGCCACCAAGGGTTCTGCAAAACTCAGGAGCTATTCGTCTCACCACCCAAATTAGCAACAAATGAAAAGATTTGCCGCTCAAGGGAATGCAACACAACAGCGTCTGCATGAGGAACAGTGGCAGAGGAGAGCAAAATGAATTGCTGGGGAGACTAGGGAGCGATGTCCAAGACCCCCCCTGTGCCTTCACATGAAAAGGGGCAGCAAAGTGAATCACAACTTAGGCCAAAGATGCCTTCAGCTAAGGAAGTTTGAAGCAGTTGATAAAACTGTAGGTTTCAAAACACAAACGTATGGACACAGGTAATTCTTTCCACACAGCTGCAAAAAGAACTAGATCTTGCAATACTTCGAGTTTCATAGTGTTTTAGACAAAGAAGTTGTTAGTGACCTCCCACCACCTGCACAAACACAACGAGATACAAAACCAACATGTCCATTTCACAAAGCACTGCCCAAAGAAGGGTTAAAAAGAAGGGGAGAGGAGGAGGACTTTGAGGGCTGCAGTGCTCTTCAAACATCTGGAGCACACCAAACTTATCAGCATATTAGGGATCAATGTTTTTAGCTGTGTTGCATAAGGCATGCACAAAAGGTGATTCTGTGCTAGGGGCCATCCGCTGGCCGGCCGCCCTGTCAGTGTGAGACAAGGTATCACATTACATATTAAACAGACAGCATCCAAGGAGAAGGAGAGCTTTCATTTTCAGCAGCAATTTATCTCTGTGTGTGCGTGCACACGCATGCGTTTCTGCACACTTGAGTTGGGAGGAAAATTATGAAAGCAGCCGTCTTGGTTGAGGCAAGACCCTCTCTGAGGTAATCAGAATGCGCGGTTTGCCGCCATTACTAGAGAAATAAAACCTACATGCCCTCAGACTTTGAAAGGAAGCTGGATTGTCTGCTTTCACACAATGCAGACACTCTGATGCCGGGCCAGCTTCCCAGGGCCAGTGTGAATGTTGTTATGATATTAACCCCCCGAGTGCACACGTGCAGGTCAGCAGTGACACCTTCAACAAAGCCAGGGCCCCAGGGCCGGGGTAAGCAGGGCAGAAAAGCCTGTAATGCCCAGCCCAACCCAGGCTTGCCCGGCCACTGGCATGCTTACAACATATCCACACACTGGTGTGGTTGAGCACAAACGATGGTCATGAGGCAGGATGCAAGTGACACACTTATGGCCAACCAGACACAAATAAAAATGGCTTCATACATCGGATTATGGAAAATATCTTTCTCTCTCATGAGAGCTAACTGGGGCTCCCCTTTGTCTACTCTCCAATCAGCTAAGGGAATTTCCCATTCCAGTCAAGAAATGTCATCAAAAATTCCTTCCCACCCATGGCTTCTAAAGCAAGAGGTAGAGGGATAAAACAGGTTTTTATTCATTTGTACTGTGCTTCCAACATATATAGAAATATATGTATACATACATACATATATATACACATACACGCATATTAATGTCAATTACTTTTTAATCCCAATGATCTATAAGAATTCTTTGCCCATCACCAATCTCGACCCTGATGGACATAGTCCTCGAAAACCTATCCCTCCTTTGTTAGATGTGAGGCTATCAACCCAACATTGTGAACATCATTAATATAAAAACACTGGGCCCCGGGAAAAAAGGAAAGAAGATGACGAGAAGCCCTGTTTTCAGAACCAAACAAGGTGTTTAGGGCCCTGAGCTCACAAGCATTTCCTCAAGTGAGTCCAAGAGAAAAGGCCCAGCAGACATTTCAGAATAGGGTGGGAAAGGGTGTGCAGGTCATCCTTTGCTCCCAAGTGGGTTCTAGTCTGGCTAACACCTGGATGAACCGACACCCTTCCTATGCCCTAACAAGGAGAAGCTTGCTCATAAAGAGACCCCAACACCAAAATAACAATAAAGAAAATTAATCACTTAGTTCCCAATAGGAAGGAGCCCTGATCTTCAGGAAAGATTTCTGAACCTGCCGAGGAGCTATGTAGCCTCATACCAACACATCCACAAATACCCTCTGCACTTCTCATTTTGGCACAGGTCCCTTACTTCTTTGGATCAAGGCTCAGGCTCCCTTACATTCTTTCCTCTCTCGCTCATTCTTCATGCTTATCATGGCTTTCATGAGAATGCATCCAGTGTCTTCAGCACTCAAGACTGAAGTGTAAGCACATCTACAATGTCTACTTTGACTTGCCCTTGGTCAGCAGCTCCACTGCCCTAGGTTGTCGCTCTTCCAGGCCCATGTGTCATCCCAACACCCATTTAAATTGCACATAGCACATGCCTAGCAAGCAACCACCCAGTATGGATCCTTGGGTCTCCACACAGAAGGCCAGTACTGACCACCTGAGGTCAAAAGCTTTCTCTACATTCAGAAGCAAAATCCATAAAAGGCCACACCGGGCTTGGGCTACAGAACAATGGCATCTTTGCAGAGTGAAGGCTCTCAGGAGTCACATGAAGGCAGGTAAGTAAGCCCAGCAGCAGGTTCTGAGATTTTTTTTTGTTTGTTTGAAACTACATTGAAACCAGTGTGTTGAAAGCCTTCATTTCATTTATCATGGACTTAGGATCTTCAGCAAGGCTTTCCATATGAACATACCATGTCCACAGATAACTAATGATATTCTATAAGCAACTATAATGTGTGCTTATGTCTTTAAAGCTTCATTATCATTTTCTTTACCCCTCAAAAATAGATAGCAAATGAAACAAGCTCTCCAACTGTACTAAAGCTCTCCCAAAGGCAAGCAATTCTGGCTTTAACGCCATCAACAAATGCCATGTACTGAACTATTTGCATACTAGTCTATGATGAAACCTGGTGAGAACTCCACATCATCTACACTGGTCAGGATGGGGTATCAGCTGCAACACGAAAATCCCTCTGAATGCTCTGATATACCTAAGACACACAAGCTCCACGTTATGTTTTGCCTGTAATATGACTAGGATATCCCCACCACCACCTGCTTATTACCTCACTTCCATATAAACAAATCAACTACCCTTCAGGTGCTTAGATTAAGAGAATCTTCTCTATTCAGAGTCCAAACAAAACAAAATCTACTGATATCAAACAAATTCAGTAAGGCCTACTTCCTCGAGAGCAAGTCTCTCCAACACTGGAATTCAGTGGAAAGCAGTGCAGAAGGCAGGGCACAGGAATGTGCTCCTGGATCTGCAATTCACTGGTGGTGTTCAGCAGACACCTTACTGGCACATGTTAATGCACACATGCACTGATGCAGAGAATGAGGGAAAAGAATAAAGGGCGTCTGGGTCTAATCCAGAAACACTTGAGCATGGGGCCTTTATTTACATGCCTCAGTTTCCTCCACCTTTCAAAGGAAGAAAGCAGAGAAAGGAAAGGTTGAAGAAGCGAAAACCAAATATGCTATTTATCAAGGAAACCAGAAGAAGGGCAAGTACAAGCTAATTCACTTTAATCAAGCATCTATTTTTAAATTATGGAAAATGATCACATCAATTGGTAGTAAAATAAAGGGATCAGCTATTGCTTGGTAGCATTTGATCCCCAGAGAAATATTTATATTCATACAAGTCTAGTTAAAACTGCAGATTTGGATAAAATGGTCAACAGAGCTTAATGCTTTAAAGAACGACATTAATTCTCTCTTGTAAATTTCCACAGTACTTTAGCACGAGCCACCATTGCCCTTAGGGAGGATATCAAATCTAAAAGAATATTAATACTAAGCAAATCGAAACACTTTTTATATACCCCTCACACATATACACAGCACCTTGCCATCCGTAATGGATTTAATCAGTACCCCAGCAGGGAAACCCACAAAGGCCTATTTCCCCAACAAAAGCCATACCAGTCTGAAAGGAATCTCGAGCTATGTGGTTTTTATTTTATTTATAGGAACAGACCTTCTATCCCAGGTTCCTCAAGATAAGCCACCAAAAACTGCACCTGACAGACCCGTGGAGCAGCCATCCTCAGAGCCGAATCATTGCAGAGACAGGGAAGAAGAGGACGGAGGAAGGGAGGAAGAAGAGCGCAGTGAGGCAGGCTCCGGAGCACTTGTCAACAATCCTCCCCTGTACGTAATAAGCGAGCGGCAGTGCAGACTCCGCGCGGCAATAGGACGGCCAAACAGCAACGGGGCCCAGGGGGAGGGGAGTCAGCCAGGAGAGGAGGTTATTTATGTGCCTGGGAGGAATCGAACACTGAGGAGGAGGGAGGCTCGGGCTGGCTTTTTTCTTAATTCCTGGTTTTACCATTCTGATAAATTAAAACGAGAAAAAGCAAGCTACTAGCTTTTCATTCTGCCATTTCCTCAACCTGCAGTGCAGACAATCGGAATTACAGAATTTCTGACGTGTGGGGGAGGGGGTACCTTGACGGGGGCACTGACAGTTTAATTGTTCAGACTTTTGTGTCCACAGTCTGGCCTGTCAGACGGTGCTCTGACCCCCCCCCCATCTTACACACGTATATGTGTGTGCACGCACATACACACGCACACTCACCCCAAAGACAGCGGGATCCAGGGCACAGTTTCAATGGCATCCCTTTTTAATATCATAATCTGTGTCATTCAGCACTTGCCTTTTATTTATTTTTATTTGTTTTTTTGGCTGGGAAAGCTGGGCAGCTCTCCAGACAGACTGCAGAAATCTCCCTCCACATGCTCCTCCTCCTCCAGCTGCCCTCCCCCTTCCTGCAATTCCAGCCACCACAGGGCTTCATTACTTATGAAGTGACCGCATGGGCAGGCATGAGCCACCCCTCCCCCAGCCCTGCACAGGCCCCTCCCCACAGCACATAAATTGATCTAATCTAATCAAATAGAAGCTGTTTTCCCTCATTGTTTCTTGAAAATCTTTTACAAAACAGGCTCTGTGGCCTGGCAGCTGCTGAGAGGGGTGAAGAAGGCAGGCGTCCAACTGGCCTCCAGTAACTGGAGTGCATGTCTCTTTTTTGATTTTTAAAGTCAATTCCTTTGAAGCTTTTGAACTTCATCTGGCATGATGATGTGCAAAACACATGCTCAGCACTACCCACATGCTTCTCTTTATGCCCTTCTAGGGGAAGGAAAAGATGCAGACTAAGACCTGAGAGCCCCACAGGGACACCGAGCACTCTCCTCCAAGATTTATTCCAGGGACTCAGGAACCCCCATCCTAATATTTTGGCCTTATTGTTTCATCTCATGTGTCCCTTCCAGATAGCAATAATACTTCACACATGCTAACTTAAACCTCACAAAACACTGAAGGCAGATGTGAACTCTCCTGAGGTGCAATGTCAATTGGCTAGCAGTTACCAGGGGATAGCAAGTAACCATCTCTTTAGATGATGACAGCAAATGTAAGTATGGAAAGGGAGGTGATGTGCTTCTCTAAAGCAGACTTGATACCTACACTTTGGGCGTGCGGGGGGGGGGGGGGGAGAGGATAGAGTCACAGCAGGAGGGCAACAGAGACGTAAGGAAGTGGGTCATCCACATTCCTCACAGAACTGCCCAGCCATCATCCCATCCTTGCCTAACAATGCCCCAGGTCTAGGTTTTTTGCCTCTTATCTCTCAGGTCACCTGGTCACTGTTCTGGTCTCACACCTTAGCTATTTCCCTTCCTCACCTTCCCCCAACTAAAGAACTCTACATGGCCCACGCTCTGTAATCTCCAAGTTGACTGTGCTCTGCTCTTGAGAGCCAGTCCTGGCAGCTCGTGTTTTTCCTGAATAAAAGCTTCCATCTATGCCTCAGAGAGGTCTCTGTGGTCTTGTTCACTCCTGAAACTTGCAGGGAGAATTCTTTATTTGTCTTTTTTTTACAAGTTCCATAATTATAAACAAAATCCATAGTAATTCCCTAGTCCCTCCCCCAACTTTCTCCTTCGCAATTCCACTCTCCATCATACCCTTCCCCCCTCTAGAGTGGTTTCTCTTATTTTGATGTCATCTTTCCTCCTATTAAGATGGTCTGTGTAGTTGTGTCAGGCACTGTGAGGTCATGGATATCCAGGCAACTTTGTGTCTGGAAAAGTGCTTTGTAAGGAGACCTACCCTTTCTTTCTTTCTTTCTTTCTTTCTTTCTTTCTTTCTTTCTTTCTTTCTTTCTTTATTTTTTTTTTAAATTTTTATTAACATTTTCCATGATTATAAAAAAAATCCCATGGTAATTCCCTCCCTCCCCACCCCCACACTTTCCCCTTTGAAATTACATTCTCCATCATATTACATTTTTTTAAGTTGTGTCTTGATCTAGTCCAGGCTGACCTGGAATTCACTAGGTAGCTTCAAGGTGGCCTCGGACTGACACCCAGCTGAAATCCACACTTTTAAATGAGAATTAGATAGGACATTAGAGAAACACTGAACACAGGATGAAAAAGCTGTGGCTGCTGGACGTCCATGCATGCCTTTAATCAGAGCACTCGGGAGGCTGAGGTAGCAGGATCGCTGTGAGGTCGAGGACGGCCTGGGCTATAGTAAGACCCTGCCTCAGAAAAGGAAAAAGGGCTGTGGCTTAGGCTACTTTGGTTTTGACAAAAATCTCACAGACAAGAAGCCATTCAAGAATCCTGTGGTGCTTGGGCCAGATGCATGCAACACACTGGTATAGCCCCAGGTCACAATTCCCCAAGTAATGTGGAAGGATTTTCTGCAAACTTCCCCAGCAATGGTCCAGACAGCACTCTCCAGGGCACAATGTTCTTGCAACCCTGAGCAAGCGACTGGCACGTGTCCCACTGCAGCACAAGTCAAACAGTCAATAAAGGACATTTAGAGGATTTCTTCTTTTTCCTTTCCCAGGATGTACCTTGGCTTATTCAGAAATGAGAAGTATACAAAACAGAACTTTGGGAAAGGACAGATATATTGAAGGGTACTAAGTCTGGGGAAAGGACAGTGAGAAACTAAAAACTTGCAATGTATACGGCCAGCCAGACATGATGTCAGACTCATACATGGATACCAGTTCCCTTAACATCTCCAGCTTTGACAGTCACTGCATGCACCCTTCCCAAAGACCAAAAAAAATGGGAACTAGATTCAGTTGAGAAATAGCACTATTCATACTTAAAAATGGAGAGGGCGAGGGAAGAATGCAATTTGTCTCTTTCCAGTTTTACATAATGAAGGTACCATTATCTCAATTTCAATAATAAAATAGCCTGGGCCTTGGTAGGGGAGGAAGAGGATAAGAACCTCAAGCTAGGAGGATGGCTCAGCAGTAAAAGACACCTGCTTCCCTAAGTTGATTCTCCAGGACCCACATAAAGCCAAATACACAAAGTAGCACACATATCTTGAATTCATTTACAGCAGCCAGAGACCCTGGAGTGATTAACACTCTTATCTATCTATCCCTCCCCTTCCCTTCCTCCCCCTCTCTCCCTCCTCCCTTTGCAAATAAATATACAATTTTAATACTTTATTTATTTGAGAAAGAAGGAGTTATATAGAAAGAGAGGGCGCATAAAAATGGGCACACTAGGGCAAATGCCTTAACAGCTCAGTCATTTTACCAGCCCCACAATGTTTTCTTTAAAAAAATAGGTTCACAAGGGGGCTGGAGAGATGGCTGAGATATCTTGCCTACAAAGCCCAAGAATCCCGGTTCAACTCTCCAGGACCCATGTAAGCCGGATCCAGATGCACAAGGGGGTGCATGCATCTGGAGTTCGTTAGCAGTGGCTGGAAGCAGGCACTGTCATGCCCATTTTCTCCCTCCCTCCCTCTCCCTCTCTGTATCTCTCTCTCTCTCCCAAATGAATAAATAAAATATGTTTTAAAAAATGTTTACAAAAGCACTCAGGAGGCAGAAGTAGAAGGATCAGTGTGAATTCTAAGCCACTCTAAGACTACATAGTGAATTCCAGGTAAACCTGAGCTACAGTGAGACCCTACCTCGAAAAAAAATGTTTGCATGAAGACCTTGTGTCACTCAACACACCAAAGAACAAGGCACTGCACTCAAAATAACCACTTCTGCAGGGGTCAGGGTTTTGGAAAGGACCTGAATCCTAAGTACCTCCATGCAGCCAAACAGGTACATGGCTGCCTTCCACCTAATTATCACCTACGGCCCAGGACACCAGAGGACATATTTTACCTCTTCTATGATGAATAGAGCATCTCCACCTAGTCTACAACCATCTCATTACCCTAAATTGGGCAAGCTCCAGCAAACCCTCTAAGTGCATTTAGCATCTGAAAAAGTACAGAAGCAGGGCACGGTTGTATGTCTTACTCAACTTTCAATAGCTAATCCTGGCCTTTAACAAACTTATTGTCTAAAAAGCATAAGACCTTATTTAGTTCACATATCAAATCGGAAAAGTTAGCCCTGCTAGGTAGAGTGGTTTACAGTGGTAATTATAACATCTGGAGGCTGAGACAGAAGTCCAATTTGGGCTACACAATGAGTTCCAAGCTACCATGAGCCACACTCGAAGAACTTTTTCAAAAACAAAACAGGAGCTGGAGAGATGGCTTAGTGGTTAAGACGTTTTCCTGCAAAGCTAAAGGACACAGGTTCAATTCCCCAAGGACCCACATAAGGCAGGTGCACAAGGTGGAGCACACCTCTGGAGTTTGCAGCTGCTACAGGCCCTGACACACTCATATTCATTCATTCATTCATTCTCTCTGCTTCACTCTCAAATAAATGAGTACCAGTAAAATACAAAAATAACTAAATAAAACAAAGCCTCATCCCATATTAAGGACTGGGAGATCCTTTGAAAGGCAAAGGTGTACCCATTAATACAACAGCACATGTTTGCTAGGTGGATAAATAACTGTTCTCTGATTGGATTTCATCCCGCTTCCATAGGAGGGAATTCATGCCTGATACTGAAAACCTACTCAAAAACCTATGGCTGGGAAGGTCATAAGACCTAGGAGGGAAGCTATTACTGAAATTGACTAAATGGATATATTAAGCCCACCAAACTGACCTCTCCAATGCTTACACCCATATGTTAATGCTTTCAATTTTGGTTAGAGAAACTTCTCTTTTCAGATGGCTGTGCCCACTGGGGAGTCTCAAAACTAAAGTGCTGAGAAGTGGCAGGTGAGTGTTCACTACTAATGACACATCTCTATTCTCCACCCAAGGCTCAGGGACCATCACAAAAGAAGACAAAAAAAGAATGTTCAGAGCCAAAGGACTGGGAGGAGTGCTTCAGAACATTGTTTACAAGATACAAAGTGGCAGCAGAACAAAATGACCGCAGTCGCTGTGGCACTTACCTACACAAGGCTTGTATAACATGAGGGGGAAAAGTGGGAGGGGGAGGGTATTACCATGGGATACTTTTTATAACCATAGAAAATGTTAATAAAAATTGAGAGGAAAAAAAAAGAAAAAAAAAACAGTACAAGGAACAATTGTAAAGAAGGAGGGATTCAGTGGAAACAGGAAAGGGGACCACAGAAGGTCCAAAAAAGGAGTAGGATCAGGATACATTGTGTGGATGTATTGAAGTTGCCAATGAAGTATATGTTTGTTTTAATTGTTTGGGGGGGGGGGGGGGAGAGAATATGAATGGGCGTGGCAGGGCCTCTAGCCACTGCAAACAAACTCCGACACATGTGCCCCCTTGTACATCTGGCTTACATGGGTCCTGGGGAATAGAACCAGGGTAGGCTTCGCAGGCAAACACACTCTCAAATAATAAATTAATTATATTAAATTAAGTGTATTTTTTCAAGGTGAAGGCAACCCTTAAAGTAACTGTAGCACATCAACAAGGTCTTCTTTTAGAGTTAGGGTCTTGATCTGGCCCAGAATAACTTGGAATTCACTATATAATCTCAGGGTGACCTCAAACAAAAGGTGATCCTCCTTCCTCTGCCTCCCGAGTGCTGCGATTAAAAGCATGCACCAACAAACTAGATCTTCAAATTTTCCTGAATTTCTTGCTACCTATACAAGAATGCATAACCAAGTGACATCTTAACATGAGTTCTGTGTATAATTAAGTTACTTCAAAAGTAATCATAATGAGGGGATATTGTGTTCTGCAAGCTAGTCTCATATAATAACTACAGAGCTGGGCATGGAGGCAGAGGTAGAAGGATCGTCACAAGTTTGAGGCCACCCTGATAGGACATAGTGAATTCCAAGTGAGCCTGAGCTACAATGAGACCCTACCTCAAAAAAACAAAAGAAAGCACTACAGAATTTTAATGACCAGACTGATTTAGCCATGTTATGATAACTGCTCATCATATCCATTAATTGCACATTTATGAATCCCACCAGCCACAGAGTTAAAATATTTGGGAACAAGTGACTAAGTAAAGGAAAGGTGGGGGGAGGGCTAATCAAAATCTAAGAGGATATAAATAAATTATATGGAAAGCTACTGTTTTGGACAATGGAATACTCAGAAGCCAAAGATTGTAGCTAGAAAACTTACAGTGCCAGAGATGGGATATTTTCCAGTGAGTTGTTGGCCAGGGAGGTCCCTGATGCCTCCAAAACATTAGAGGCCATTGCCGAGGCACTTGGTTTCCCACCAGGAATAGATGGTAAGACCCTATTGCTGAAGACTCCATATACTTGGGCTGCAAGGCCACTGAGAAATCCTGCTGGAACTGAGCTGATAACCTCCTCCATGTAGACCAGCTGACAGAAAGCTAGAAGAAGCCATTCTGCATGCAGTTCAATGGGAGAAAGAGAAATCACCAGTGAAGATACTCAACAGTGGACACTGCAAGCCTTATATTTTGCCAGCCAGGCCAAATGAGCCAACGGGTGCAATAGTGGCACATCTGTTATGGGGGAAACCAACTGCCCTCTAATTGGACTAGAGGTCTGCTCCATGGGAGGGAATACATCCCTGATACTGAAAACTTAAAACAAGGGTAGTCATGAGCCCTAGGGGTGTACTGTCTGCTGCTGTCTGGCTAAATGTATATACTATGCTCATCAAACTGCCCAGTAAGCACTTCTCTTAATGTTCATACCCTTATATTAATGCTACTCTCACTTTTGGAAGGGAAATCTTCTCTTTTCAGATGGCAGTCATCTTGGGATGACTCAGAAGGCATCACGGTGCTGGAAAGAAGTGACAGGAGTGCTCAGTACTGCAACATCTCTATCACATCTTCCAAGGCTCAGAGTCTATTGTGGAAGAGGTAGCAGAAAGAAAGTAAGAACCAAAGGAAGGGTAGGACTCCTTACAACATGCTCCCCACAGACACAAAATGACCTGGTTATCCGTGACCTCACAGTGCCTGACACTACCTACACAAAACCATCATAATAGGAGGAAAAGATTATGACATCAAAAATAAAAGACAGACTGATTGAAATGGGGAGGGGACATGGTAGAGAATGGAGTTTCAAAGGGGAAAGTGGCGGGGGGGGGGGATTACCGTGGGATATTTTTTATAATCATGGAAGTTGTTAATAAAAATTTGAAAAACTAAAATAAAATAAAAAAGAATGTATCCAGGGGCTGGAGAGCTTGCTCAGTGGTGTTTGGCTTCAAAGCCTAACAACCCAGATTCAATTCCACAGTATCCATGTAAGGCCAGATGCACAAAGTGGGACACACAATCTGGAGTTTGTTTGAAGTGGCTGAAGGCCCTAGTATGCCCATTCTCTCCTCTCCCCTCCTCTTCTTTCTATCTATCTATCAATCTCTCTCTCTCTCAGCTTGGTTTTTCAAGGTAGAGTTTCACTGTGTCCCGGCTGACCAGGAATTCACTACGGAGTCTCAGGGTGGCCTCAAACCCATGGCAATCCTCCTACCTCTGCCTTCTGAGTCCTGGGATTAAAGGTGTACACCACCATGCCCGGCTTCAAAACACATTTATTTTATTTATTTGAAGCAGGTAGAGAATGGGCACACCAGGGCCTTCAGCCACTGCAAATGGGCTTCAGCATGTGCGCCCCCTTGTGTGCATGTGCAACATTATACGCTTCCATCACTGTGCTTCTGGCTTACATGGGACCTAGAGATTCAAACATGAGTTCTTAGGCTTCACAGGCAAGCGCCTCAGCCGCTAACCTTTCTCTCCAGACCCCAGTAAAAATAGTTTTTAAAACAGTATGTGGGCTGGAGAGATGGCTTAGCGGTTAGGCACTTGCCTACAAACACTAAGGATCCAGGTTCGATTCTCCAGTTCTCATGTAAGCAAGATACACAAGGTGGCTCATGCACCTGGAGTTCATTTACAGTGGCTAGAGGCCCCAGTGTAACTATTCTCAATCTGCCTCTTTCTCTGTCTCTCAAATAAATAAAATAATTTGCATTCCTTAAAAAAAAAAAATGTGTCCAGGGTGCTGAGATAGCTCAGCAGTTAAGGTGCTTGCCTGCAAAGCCTAACAACTTAGGTGAAATTCCCCAATACCCATATAGAGCCAGATTAACAAAATGGTGCATGCATCTGAAGTTCATTTGCAGTGGCTAGAGTTCCTGACATGTCCATTCTCCAACATATTCTCCCCCTCCCCTTGCAAATAAATTAATTTTTAAAAATAACTGGACATGATGACACCTGCCTTTAATCCCAGCACTCAGGAGGTAGAGGTAGGAGGATCACTGGGTGTTCAAGTGCCACCCTGATACTACATAGTGAATTCTAGGTCAGCCTGGGGATAGAGTGAGACCCTACATTGAAAAATCTAGTGTCTGTACTGAACATGCGACTGTTTTCTTAACTTTCTAAATAGGGCAGTATAGCTATGTGTATCACATTTACATTGTATTAAGAAGTATTACTAATCTATACTTCATTTACAGTATAGAAAACCTGCATAGGTTTTTACTATTTTGTTTTGCTCTGTTTTGTAGAGACAGGATTTCACCTTGTTGTCCAGGCTGAATTTAACTCACTATTCTGCCTTACCTCCTCAGTAGCTAGAACTGCAGGTACAAGCCACCATGCTATACTATACACAGTGATGGATGGAACTTTCTACTGAAACAGATTGTGGAAGGATGGCTACATTCTAATGATGTTCTGTGGCCAGATTTCACATCCTATCACCTGGGCAGTGGTAAGAGCCAATGCAGAAAAGTGATCTACAGTGCTAATATCTGACTTCCAAAAATATAATTACTAAAGTGTGGGCACTCTATGACAGTTGCACAATAATAAGTATTGCTTATTAGAATTTTTATTTAACTAAAAGTTAATATATTGGCCCTATACCAAGCAAAATTAGGTACACACACAATCTACCTTGGACTCCTTCCAAGAGGGTTTGATAATTCCTGAGCTATGCAATGTGTGGCTGGCCTGATGGCCAATGTGACTTCAGGGCCACAGCATACAATTATAAAATAATACCAATAATTATAAGAACTCAGTAGAGTGATCATGTTGGGTGACAAATTAGTTAAACTCACTTGGTTGTTAATGCCAATGAAACAATGCTACAATTAAACTAGGGCATTCAAATTAAAAAGCTATCAGCAAAAGATAACACTCAGCAAGAATTTCTTTTAATTAAAAAAAATAAAAAGTTTCCTTCGTAAAGATTTTTGCACTAAGAACCCTGATGGGTCACAGAACACACAGCACAATCAGACCGACCACGGGCTTCCAATCTTGGTTCCACTGACTGTGTGAATTTAGGACAGATCACAAAAGCACTGTGCCTTGGTTTTTTTCTAAACAAAAGGATGATGCTGGTGGTTAGGGTGGGAGTAACTATACAAGAGCTTATGCTACCTTGTAAAGTCTTTATAAGGCTATTTATATGCTTTATTCATGAACCTCTGTAGTGACAATTTATTCAGAATTTATGTTGCTTCTTAGTCACTACATTAAGTGTATTTGAAAATGGCTCAATCAGCCATAACAGCTTAAAGGCAATGATCATCAGTCTTGAGAATATCTTGATCATGTGACTCAAAGGTACAAAGTGAAGTTCGGCCTGAAACACAGTAATGAACATAAAAATTTGGGCTGCTAAAGAAAAGGCTGATCACGTCTTTACTTAACTGCTATCTTCATACATAGCGAGTGTAGTTTGAAACTAGTATTTCAAAAGTGTTAACTTGGTAATGGACACCAGCAGCTCAGTGTCAAACCTCAACAGTCTCACTATAGATATTAACACTAATGACTTATATGAATGTGTGTACCAGAGCCTGTAGCCACTGCAAACAAACTCCATATGCTTGCACCACCTTGTGCATCTGGCTTTACATGGGTACTAGGGAATTGGACCAGGTCCTTGGGCTTTGCAGGCAAGGCACCACTGAGCCATCTCTCCAGCCCCCTTTGCAAAGACTTCAAGAAAGTCATAATTATTTTGCTGCATTTTTTTCTATTGGGGGAGGAGGAACAAGAGAGAGAAGGAAGAACTGCCCTGTGTCAGCTTCCTGGGCCGTGAGTCACATGGACACCGAGTTAAGTGATAAGGACACTGCTGATCTCTTAGTCTCTGCCACCTTTGTACCCTCTTCTGGGTTGTTCTTTCCACTCCCTTGGCTTAGCAAGGCCCATTCGCAGTGGCTAGCCACTAGCGCCTATCTTTCACAGCAAAAACAACCCATAGAAAACAATGTTTGCCTAGTTGTCATGTGAATTAATAAAGATTTAGTTTTCCTCATCTTAATAACCTTCTAAATTCAGCACCAAGCCTACACAAAATAATTTATGTAAAACAAATCCTGTGGAAAAACTGTCAATTTTAAGATCTTGTGATCCAGAAATGCTTTGATGAAGAGGCCCCATTCCATGAGTCTCTCAAACATGCCAACACCCTGTAGTTTCTCAACTTAAGGGAGGAATACCTCACAAAATTTAAAATAAATCATGACTCTACACTGACAAAGTTAAGGATTTCAGAGCTCTAACTTTAGAAAGTCATGTCAGGTGCAAGAAATGTCAGGTGAAATAACACTTTAAAAAAACTTAACATGGTGCTTTTGTTTGTTCATATGGGAGATGATTCCTTCTGTACTTAAAATTGCTCTGTCTTCCTTAAAGTAGATGCATAGTAGATATATCAGTAGATACTTAGTGAAGTAATCCTGGCCCAAAAAGGCAAACGTCACATATGCTCTCTCTCATATGTGGATCCTAGCTATAAATGAGTGGACTCTACGTGAGTAGAAAGAAAACCTAGTAGCAGAGGCCAGTAAGCTAGAAAGGAGATATAAAACGAATAGAAAGGGAAGGAGGGGGGGCTTAATAGGATGGTATTGTATATATGTAAGTAGAAGAACAGATTAATGGGAGTGAAAAGCCCTAAGTGAGGTCAGGGAAAGAGATCAAGTAAAGGAAAGGTGGAGGGAGGGCCAATCAAAATCTAAAAGGACATAAATAAGTCATATGGAAACCTGCTTTTGGGGACAATGGAACACTCAGGAGCCACAGACTGTTACTAGAAAACTTTCAGTGCCAGGGATGGGATACCTTCCAGTGAGTTGTTAACCAGGGAGGTCCCTGATGCCTCCATAATATTACAGGCCATTGCAGAGGCCCTTGGTTTCCTACCAGGAATAGCTGGTAAGGCCCTACTGTTGAGGACTCCACATACATGGGCTACAAAGTCACTGAGAAATTCTGCTGGAATTGAGCTGCAAAACCTCCTCCATGTAGACCAGCTGACAGAAAGATGGAAAAAGACACACTGCATGCAATTGAATGGAAGAGAGAAAAATCACCAGTGAAGATACCCAACAGTAGACACTACAAGCCTTTTATTTGGCCAGCCAGGCCAAATGAGCCAACGGGTGCAATAGTGGCACATCTGCTATAGGGAAAACCAGCCACCCTCTTATTTTGACTAGACGCCCGCTACATCCCTGATACTGAAAACCTACAATAGGGTAGTCATGATCCCTAGGGATGTAATGATTACGGGTGTCTGGCTCACCAAACTGCCTGGGAAGCGCTTCTCTTAATGTTCATACCCATGTGTTAATGCTATTCTCACTTTTGGTTAGAGGACCTTCTCTTTTCACATGGCAGTGACCTTGGGATGACTCAGAAGGCACCATGGTGCTGAGAAGAAGTGATAGAGGAGGGTTCAGCAGTGAAATATCTGTATCACATCTTTCAAGGTTCAGGGTCCATTGCGGAAGAGGTGGTGGAAAGAATGTAAGAGCTAAAGGAAGGGTAGGACTCCTTACAATGTGCTCCTCCAGACACAAAATGGCCTGGATATCCATGTCCTCACAGTGCCTGACACTACCTACACAAGACCATCATAATAAGAGGAAAAGATCATGACATCAAAATAAAGAGAGACTGACAGAGAGGGGGAGGGATATGATGGAGAGTGGAGTTTCAAAGTAGAAAGTGGGCGGAGGGAGGAAATTACCTTGGGTATTGATTACAATTATGGAAGTTGTCAATAAAAAAAATTGTTCTTTTGTTCGTTGGTTTGGGAGATAATTTCTTCTGCTTTTAAAATTGCTCTGCCTTCCTTAAAGTAGATGCATAGTAAATACATTTTCAATCCTCAAAGTTAAACTCATATCTAAAGTGTTCAGATAAAAGTCACCATTACTTGGGCTGGAGAGATCACTTAGTGGTTAAGGCATTTGCCTGCAAAGCGAAAGGACCTTGGTTTGATTCCCAGTACCCACATAAGCCAGATGTACAAGGTGTCACCTACATCTGGAGTTTGTTTGCAGTAGCTGGAAGGCCTGGCATGCCCATTCTCTCTCTCGCTCCCTCCCCTCAATTAAATAAATAGTCGTCACCAGTACTGGGCTGGAGAGATGGCTTAGCACTTAAGGTACTTATCTTTAAAGCCAAAGGACCCAGATTCGATTCCTCAGGACCCACATAAGCCAGATACACAGGCAACACATGTGTCTGGAGTTAGTTTGCAGCGGCTGGAGGCCTTGGCACATCCATTGTCTCACTTCCTCCCTCCCTCCCCCTTTCTATCACAAATAAATCAAAATAATTTTTTGAAAGTGACAATTACTGAGGCTGGAGATGTGGTTCAGTGGTTAAAGATGCTTGTCTGCAAAGCCTGCCAGTCTGGGTTTCATTCCCCAATACCCACATAAGGCCAAATGCACAAAGTGGCACATTTCCCTGGAGTTTGTTTGCAGTGGCAAGAGGCTCTGGCATCCCATTTCTCCCCTTCCTCTACCATTACAAATAAAATTTAAAAGTTAAAAAAAAAAAATCACAATTACCTGAGCAAGGTGGAGCATGCCTTTAATTCCAGCACTCAAGAGGCACAGGTAGGAGGAGCTCTATGAGTTCAAGGCCACCCTAAGAATACAGAGTGAATTCCAGGTCAGCCTAAGCTAGAGTAAGACCCTACCTTGAAAAAAAAAAAGTCACAATTAGCTACTATTATGTTTTTAAAAGTAAATCCCTGCCAGGGATGGCAGTGCATGCCTTTACTCCCATCACTTGGGAGGCAGAGGTAGGAGGATCACCGTGAGTTGAAGGCCACCCTGAACTAGAGTGAGATCCTACCTAGAAAAACAAAACAACAATAAAAAAGGTAAATTTCTTAACCCCTGCCTCCAGTGTTTGAACACTACCACCTGGTGGTACTGTTTGGAAAGGTGGTGGAACTTTTAGGAGGTGGGGCCTAGTGAGTGATGAGGGGGCGCCATTTATAGACTATAGCCTCATCCCCTACTTCCTATTCACACACAGGTGAGGAGTGCCTGCAGCAAGTTCCCACTATCATGGAACTCACTACCATCGAACTGACCCTCAAAGGGAAGCTGTAAGAAATCTCCCTGAAGGTATTTTTGTTTGGGATCTGGTCACAGCAGCAAGAAAAGTAACTGATACACCCCAACATTCTTTTTCTTTTATTAGGAAGTGAAATAACCCAAGACCCAATAGGCCAGCAACCACTATTAAAAAGTTTCCTGTACTCCAGAGACTGGCAGAAAAAGAGCTGCCCATAGCCAGGCATGGTGACGCACACCTTTGATCCCAGCACTCAGGAGACAGAGGTAGGAGGATCACTGTGAGTTCAAGGGCAGCCTAAGACTCCATAGTGAATTCCAGGTCAGCCGGGGCTAGAGTGAGACCCTACCTCAAAAAAAAAAAAAAAAAAAGAAGAAGAAGAAGAAGAAGAAGAAGAAGAAGAAGAAAAGAAAAAGAGCTGCCAAATCAATTCTGTATGCTCACTTATACTGTCCTCTCCAGCAGTGATCTTAACAATTTTCAGAAATTTTGGAAGTTTACATAATTAAAATGAAATCAAGCTGGGCATGGTGGCACACACCTTTAATCCCAGCACTCAGCAGGCAGAGGTAGGAACATCATGAGTTCAAGGCCACCCTGAGACTACATAGTCAATTCCAGGTCAGCCTGAGCTAGAGCAAGGTTGTACCTTGAAAAACAAAAACAAACAGAAATGGTTTTAGAAGCCACCATGATATGTCCTGAAAGTAAAGAGAGGCCTCGTAAGTTGCAACACGTGACCATTCATGGACAAAGAACCACCTGAATTCATGCACAGCAATACTCACGTTCTGCTACATGCAATTTCCAGGTATACAGATGTCCAATGTACATGGGCGGGAGGGGGGGTTGTCAAGATGTGCCTTCACACACTTTACAAGAGGGACAGTAGCCAACTAAGGGACATTTGTTTCAGAATGAGCTCCCATACATTAGGGCACATTCCACAAAAACACAAATGTTTTCTGGTCCTGACCAAACACCACTACTGAAGCTCCAAAAGGGGAAAAAAAAGAACAGAGCCTTTAGGAAGCCAGTGAGCTGGGCTGAGAGATGGCATAGTGGTTACGGCAAACTGCCGACAAAGCATAAGAACCCATGTTCGAGCCCCTGATCCCACATAAGCCAGAAATGCAAGGTGACGATTGCAGTGGCCTAGACATCCTGGTGTGCCAACACTCACTCACTCTCTCCCAAACTCACTCATGCTCGTTCTCTCTCTCTCTCTCTCCCTCCCTCCCTCACTCTCTCTCTCTCTCATTTAAAAGGGGGGGGGGCTGGAGAGATAGCTTAGCAGTTAAGGTGCTTGTCTGCAAAGCCAAAGGACCTCAGTTCAATTCCCCAGTACACATGTAATGCACAAGATGGTGCCCTGGCGTGCCCATTCTCTCCCCACCCCCTTTCTCCTCTGTATCTCTCTCTCTCCTCTGTCTCAAATAAATAAATAAAATATTTGAATGAAAGAGGGAGGGAGGGAGGGAATGTCACTGGGCTGGAGATGTGGCTCAGTGCAGAGTCTCTAGCATGTACAAAGTGCTAAATTCATCCCCAGCACCATATAAACCCTGATGTGGCAACACATATGTCTATAATCCCAGCACTCAGGAAGTGCAGGCAGGAGGATCAAGGGTTCAAGACCAGCCTTGGTTATATATGAGACCTTGTTTCAAACTGAAAAGGAGTCACTCTGCTAAAACCAAACTGAATGTTTTACATAAGCAGAAAGCCTATGAAGGGATGTTTGCTCAGAGACACAAGTCGTGTATCTAAAACTCAAGAAAATAAATAATAAATATATAATTTTAAAAAATTATTGAGGTAGGGTTTCACTGTAGCCCAGGCTGACCTGGAATTCACTATCGAGTCTCAGGGTGGCCTCGAACACACAGCAATCCTCCTACCTCTGCCTCTTGAGTGCTGGGATTAAAAGCGTGTGCCACCATGCCTTAAAACTCCAGAAAAATTTGAGAAAGCACATAAAGCTAAGAAAATTTTAGATTTAAACCAGGTGTGGTGGTGCATGCCTTTAATCCCAGCACTGGAGAGGCAGAAGTAGGAGGACCGCAGGGAATTCAAGGCCACCCTGAGACTACATAGTGAATTCCAGGTCAGCCCGGGCTACAGTGAGACCCTACTTCAAAATAAAAAAAAAGAAGAGTTTCAGATTTTGCAGGATGTCAGGTTTTCTAACCAATCAAGTTTAACCAGTAAGGTCTCTGTAAATATCCCAGGCTCCCCAAGAATGAGAAATCTGAAGATACTTTCAGTCACAAGTATTTCTAAAGGGGATACTCAGCCATACTCAGTTGCTAGTACAAAAAGAAGTAAGATCCAATGTCAGTGTTTGTTCTAACAGCAAATTTGATGCATGCAACCTTGTTTGTAATGGCTCATTTCCAGGAGTTCTGGTTTAATGTGACTAGACTGATTGCAATGGTGAATGGTTACACAGCATATAGCTTCTTTCACTTCTAAAAATCTGTTGAAAACAGGTTCTAAGACTTCTTCTCCTTGCTCTTAATGTACAGTTTCACCTGGATCTAATCTTTTCCACAGGCCTCTGCCTGCCTCAGGCCTTTCTACACCTGCCACAGCTCAGCCCTCAAGAGTGCACTGTGTACTGGTGGGAAGACCCCCCAGTTCACTCCCTAATGCTCGCGCAGGAGCTGCTGGGGAAAACCAGAGCTGCTTGGGTCACAGCTGCAGCTCTTAGTCCTCTATCAAGAACCTCAGGAGCGTGAGACAAACTCCAGCATGATTCATAAGAGTTCTGCTTTGTGCACTTCCATGCTTTTCTGGGCAGTAACTGGTCATGAACAGCCATCCCCCTCAATCCTAATTACCCACTAATGTTTACTTTCAGGTACGTACTAAAGGCTTCAAAAGAATTATCTTATTAATCTTGAGACTACCACCTCCGACAGAAAAATTATTGCCTCACTTACAAACAGAGAAAAAAAAATGAACAGGGGCCAAGAAAATGGTGCTGCCTTAGCAGCCGGTTGTGGCTTACCTCGCCTAGCCTGACTGGCAGCAAGCAGATGCCAGGCTCTAGGGCTGTACTCGCAGCCTCTGCGGCCTAGGCTGACAGCTTCAGTGAGCCTGCCTTGGTTTAGAGTACATTCAGACAGGATGGCGCAGTGTGGCTTCCGAACCCTCACACAGGGCATCTGGACCCCCTTCAAACCACAATTCCAGCAGGCAACCAGTAGACAGTGATGAACTTCACTGATTTGCATGGAGGAGCCAAGAAGTGGGAATCATCAGCAGACTCCCATCCACTACCAAGAGCAGCCACTTGATGGCAGCCTTAACCTAGTCCCTCGTAATCTCACACTGGGGAGACCATGGATGGGCAACAGCACCAGATGTGGGCTGCACAATGTGGAAAGGGCATTTCTGTGTATGCAGAAGAGGGGAGAGGAGAAGAGAGTGGATAGAGGTGATGCCAGCCTTGTCCCTTACACCCTGCCCATCTTCACACATTTCTCTGGGAAGGTGGCTGCAGGCTGAAGTTCTTCCATAGATTAAATAGGAAAGACAGGAACATCTCAGGCACCATGGTGGGGGCCACAGGAGTTTCCCATGTGAAGGGAATTGAAGGCTCAAGTCACAGGTGGTGCAATAATCAACAGTGAGAGAGGCTCCCTCAGACAGACAGACAGACAGACAGACAGACAGACAGACACACACACACACACACACACACACACACACACACACGTGCGCATCCAACAAAAGTCAACCAGCCTCATGGGAAGATGAACAACTTGTTGAATGAAATGCCCCAGCACTTTCACTGTTTAAAACAGAATAACGGGGGCCAGAGAGATGGCTTAGCACTTAAGGCACAAGCCTGAAAAGATAAAGGACCCAGATATGACTCTCCAGGCATTTAGAGTTCATTTGCAGAGGCTAGAGGCCTTGGTGCACCCATTCTATCTGAACCCCTCTCTTTCTTTCTCCCTCTCATTGTCAACACATAAACACACACACACACACACACACACACACACACACACACACACACACACACAAAATATTTAAAAAGAAAATGAAGAAACAATGGGAAGCTAGACAGTGGTGCAGGACAATGACCCCACTGCTTGGGAAGCAGAGACAGGAGGACCATTCACAAGCTCGAGGCCAGCTAGAAGACTTTATTTCAAAAATATCAAAAAACATATAGGCACTTGGGGGTAAAGGGTCTCCAGAGTATGCCTGCTGTTTTGTTTTGGTGTTTTTAGGAATATACTATAAATAGTACTCACTACTTATTTCTGTTTTCAGTGGCAAGAAGGTGGGCCAAAGGGCTCGCTTACACATCAAAAGGGAAGAAAGAAGAGACATGGTTATATCATAAAACCACCCTTTGTGGATAATAAGCTCCCCTCCCCACCCCCCAGAATGCACAGGCTTCCGCCTACCAATACAAGAGCTTCCTCTCGGATTCTCCGTTTATAAAGAGGATTCAGGCAGAGTATACAGTTTGCCAAAATTCTCCTCAGAGGGATTCAGAAAGTGCCAGCTGAGAGCCTTCCAGCTCACCCTTTAAACCAGAACACTTTCCAAGTGAGCAAATGGGAAAGGAGGTCCTTTTCAAATAACACTGGAAGCAAAATGGTCTGAAGGTAAGCATGTCTGGAAAGCCGCTGAGAAAGAGCTATGCGACACAGTCAAACCCTCCCCATGCCTCCCGAGTACTAGTGTGGAACCGCAGTGTTACGCCCACAGTACGCTGTCATTTCCTAGATTCTAGGTATGCTGGAGATGGTAAGCACGCATTCATTCTACAGGCCAAGTACACTCGCTCCTCTGGGAGAGGATGGACAGGGTGGGGAGGATGCACAGCTGGGGATGGAATCCAGGGTCTTGCATATTCTAGGAGAGCAATCTACCACTGAGCTAGCCAACCAGCCCACCAAGCAAACCCTTATTTTAGTTTGAAATAAGGTCTCACTGAGAAACCCAGGTAGGCCTTGAACATAAGAGCCTCCTGCCTCAGAACCCTTTGCCCTCCCATCTCATAGCTGGGATTACAGGAATGTACTACCATACCCACTTAAGATTCAACTAATTTACCGGGCATGGTGGTACATGCTTTTAATACCAGCACTTGGGAGGATCAACGTGAGTTTGAGGCCATCCTGAGACTACATAGTGAATTTCAGGTCAGCCGGAGCCAGAGTGAGACCCTACCTCAAAAAACCAAACACACACACACACACACACACACACACACACACACACACACACTCAACTTACTTATTTTATTTTGGTTTTTTCAAGGTAGGGTCTCTCTCTAGCCCAGGCTGGCCTCAAACTCAGTGGCTTTCTCAGTGGATCCTCCTACCTCTGTCTCCTGAGTGTGTGCCACCACATCTGGTAAATTCAACCAATCATAACAATAACAGAACTAATAAATTAATGAATGATTCCAAAGTAGAGACATTTAGCTCCCTCCCAAGAGCCAAATCAGCAATAAGACCCACAGCATGGTTTATGTATCAACAGTGTCGTCAGAAAACAGTGCAGAGGAGCTGGAGGCCCTGATGCACACATTTTCTCTCTCTCAAATAAATAAATTAAACCAGTGCAGAAAAAAGAGCCTAAAGTTCCCAGCATGTCAATGGAAACACGGGTCCATCTTAGATTTACCCTCGCTGCTGGGCTGACACAGGTAACCACTCTCTCAGACAAACAGGGCAAGGCATATGAAGCAGCTCGTGCTTCTCTCGTCCTCTGCCCAGCTACCTTGAATAAGGAGCTGAACATGTTAATGATCCCTGAGAAAGAAACTGTGAGGAGGCTAAATCTGAGCGTGGGCAAAAGCATGGGTCGAGTACAAAGGAAGCCAGAAGACAGGTGAGATTTGGCAGCAGGTAAGATTAAGAAATGCTATAAATTAGGTGATTTATCGGCTATAATGCAATTTCCCAAAACTGTATCTAGCAATCACTCTGCTGGCTTTATAGATATGCCATAAAGAACTCCAAACACTTAACGTGGCTCAAGCACTAACAAGGTATTTCCAAAAGTTCAGTAAAGGTCTGCTGAATTTGAGGGCGGTAGGACCTCAGAAATTCACAAGCACAGCAACACTGCAGGAGTACATGGAGAACCTGATAGTAATTAAAGCTCCAGCAATGTACTTATCGCAGAGTTCAAATCATGAAATGGATCAGGCATAAAAAACACATGAGCCTCTCTTTCTCTGGTGGGTGACATTATCACTTTATAAGAATGAACACAGATAAGCAAATTCTATTCGAGCTAGCCACCTTTGGGTGAATGAAAGCCTGCTTGGTGATCCCACAGGGACTTTGCCCTTTTTATATGCACTGGTAGAAATGGAAGGGAGACACTTCTCATTGAGCTTCCAATATTCCAGTTAGGGTGGGCAGGAATCACTGCAACCCCTAATCTTCAAATAACCCACAACATTTCCTCAAATAATTTCAAACTATAAAAACCTATTTCCAGTGCTGGACGTGGTGGAGCACGACTTTAATCCCAGCACTCAGGAGGCAGAGGTAGGAGGATTGCATAGACTACATAGTGAAGTCCAGGTCAGCCTGAGCTAGAGCGAGATCCTACCTCAAAACTTTCCAGGGGTGTCTCAGTCACCCAGCTCCTTCACAACACACTCTCCAGGGGGCTCTTGGTCCATCATGCCTTCTATTAGCAGCTCCCCTGGCCTGGGAATCTTCCTCCTTGCACCACTTGAACTAAGAGACTTGTTGACAAAAGCAGCCACTTGGTAAATAAAGGTTCAATTCCACCAAAAAGAGAGGAACATGACTTCCCAAAGGCAAATAGCAAAAACAGTTCTAAGATCACATAATCACAAAAGAAAACAAGGTGAATATTAATGTAAAAATTGATGCAATTGAATGAAATAAAACTGTCACTATCCCCAAGTCCTACAGGTAGGTAAGGGGCTGAATTGTTTCTTTTTTGAAGCTGTAACCAGCCCCCTACTGTGAATGTGCCTGTCCTTGTAGGAGGGCCTGTGCAGGAGACAAAGGTTACATGAGGGTAGGGTTCTAATATGTTCTCAAGAGAAGGAAAAGACAAGAGCTAATTTACTTCTTCCCACCATAGATGGAGGATACTCAACAGAAGCTAAGTGGGCAGTGCACCTTAATTTGAACTGAAAGCTTCCAAAACTGTGAGAAATTCCTATTGGTCTTTTGATATGGCAGACCAAGTTGACTAATAAAGAGACTAACACAAGGGCCATGAGAAAATGAACAGCATTCCCAAAACACTGCTACCACAGATCTCTAGTCAGAGGCCAGAGGGGAGACAATGGCTCCTGGCAGGAAAACACAGATTACTAGACAAAGTCCAGGATGTATATTTGTGTGTGTTCCTAATATCCAGAGAATGTCAACAGTATGGGCCAACCCACTATAAGAGAAAGGCAGCCTGAAGAGAATTCAGAACAACAACTGGGATGCTAGTTTAACAGTCCGGCTGAGAATGACTACCTTTCCAAGTGGGCCAATCTCTCCAGCACTTCTAGAAGCAGCTGCAAGACAAACGGAGGGAGGCTGGGGAGGTGGTTCAGTGGGTAAAAGCACGTGCTGAATATGCATAATAACCACATTCAGACCCCAGGCTGCGCTCAGCCTTCTTATGGTGAGACAGGAGGCAGAGACAGAAGAACCCCCACAACCGCAGGCCACAGAACCGAGCCTTGCAAGCAGAGTGGTAAGCAAGAGTCCTTGCCCCAACAAGGTAGAAGGGGAAGCATAGCAACCAAAATTCCTCTGACCGCCACTCCCATGCTGTGGTGCGCACAACTGCCACACACACACACACACACACACACACACACACGGGGGGGGGGGGATTTTTAAAAGTCTAAAAGAGACAGAGCGACAGACAGACAGACACATGATCCTCTGTTCCCAAGAAATGTTAACCTAGAAATTTCTCTCTCTCTGCCTCTTCCTGTCTCTGAAATAAAAAAAAAAAATTTAAAAACATTTTAATCTAAGAGAATATAAATAAGTCGTATAGAAACCTACTTTGTTGGAAATTGGAACACCCAGAAGCCATAGATTGTTACTAGAAAATTTTCAGTGTCAGGGATGGGATACCCTCAGTGAGTTGTTGGCCAGGAGAGTCCCTGGTACCCCCAAAACATCATAGGCCACTGCCAAGGCTCTTGGTTTCCCATCAGGAATAGATGGTAAAACCTTATTCCTGAAGACTCCACATACTTGGGGTACAAGGTCACTGAGAAATCCAGCTGGAACTGAGCTGAAAACCTCCTCCATGTAGACCAATTGACAGAAAGCTGGAAAAGCTACACTGTATGCAATTCAACAGGAAAGAAATTACCAGTGGAGACATTCAACAGTGGACAATGCAAGCCTTAAATGTGGCCAGCCAGGCCACAATGGGTGCAATAGCATGTCCTTTATGAGAGAAATCAACTGCTTTCTAATTGGAATGGAGGCCTGTTTCATGGGAGGGAATACATCCCTGACACTGTAAACCTATAACAGGGGTAGTCATGAGCTCTAGGGGTGTAACATCTGCTGCTGTCTGGCTAAGTGCATATACTATGCTCACCAAACTGCCCAGTAAGCACTTCTCTTAAATGTTCATACCCATATCTTAATGCTACTCTCACTTTTGGTTGCAGAAGCTTCTCCTTTCAGATGGCAGTGACCTTGGGATGACTCAGAAGGCACCATGGTGCTGAGAAGAAGTGACAGAGGAAGTACTCAGCACTGAAATATCTCCATCACACCTTCCAAGGCTTAGGGTCCATTGTGGAAGAGGTGGTAGAAAGAATCTAAAAGCCAAAGGAAGGGTAGGACTCCTTACAACCTTCTCCTCCTGACACAAAATGGCCTGGATATCCATGACTTCACAGTGCCTGACACTACCTACACAAGTTGATCATAATAGGAGAGAAAGATGATGACATCAAAATAAAAGAATGATTGAGAGGAGGAAGGGATTATGATGGAGAGTAGGGTTGCAAAGAGGAAAGCGGGAGGGAGGGAGGGAATTACAATGTGTTATCATCTACAATTATGAAGCTGTCAATAAGAAAAAAAGGAATGTGCCACTTATGAGAATTAACAGGTAACATTTTTAAAGCCCATTGTAAGTTTAACTACGAAGCAGTCAGTGATGGCAGCAGATTTCAACAAATGGGATTAAGCAAGAAATTAAACAAAAATAGTCTGAGTCTAAGAACCGTTATTATAATCCTAACTACAGATACAAGGTCTCAGCACATGTCTTTAATTCCAGCACTTGGGAGGCGGAGGTAGGAGGAGGTAGGAGGATCACTGTGAGTTTGAGGTCACCCTGAGACTACATAGTGAATTCCAGGTCAGCCTGTGCTATAGTGAGACTCTACCTTGAAAAATATTAATTTTTAAAAACTACAAGTTTTCTTTCAAGACATAGAAAATCAGAAGAGCTGACCCATACTCCTGCCTCCACATGAGCCTGACCAAATTGAAATCTAATTCCCACTTGGCACTCACTCAAGACCTGGAACCTAGAACTATATATCCATCCACAGCAGGGCAAAGAGGGATGGTGGAGACCAGCGAAGGGGAGGGTTCAGGCAGAGCTGGAACAGCATCCCTCACACAGCACAGCTTTAGAGAGCACCAAGCACTGCAGACAGCACTCAACATCAAGCTTTTCCTCAAAGACCTCAATCTACTGTAAGGACACAACTTTAAACACACAAGCTACAATGCCAGGCCATGAGATGGTCTATTGACAGATAGAACCAAGAAAGAAAATAAACAACAGAAGCAAGTTTTCACCAAGTGCTCCAAGGTTGGAATTTGAGCAGAAAGCTGAACTACAAAGAGGGCTGTTTCAGATACAGGATTAGCAAGAACCCAAGGAGTGTGCCAGGTGCAATGTAACAGCAAGGCTAGACTAGGTTAAGCAGGTGAAACTACAGAAAGACTGAGGAGCCCATTGAGGAACAGGCTAATCACAGTAAATCCTTGTGTAAAAACTTTAAAGGGGGCTGAAGAGATGGCTTAGTGGTTAAGGCGTGTGCCTGCAAAGCCAAAGGATCCCAGTTTGACTCTCCAGGACCCACATAACCCAGACACACAAGAGGGCACATGAATCTGGAGTTCATTTGCAGCTAGAAGCCCTGGCATGCCCATTCTGTCTCTCTCAAATAAATAAGAATATATTTTAAAAAGTATTTAGAAACCTTGTTTGATGGCGGCCTGGAGGGGCACACTAAGATAGTATAAGGAGACTGCAGTACAAGCCCAGAGTCCAGGGCATGCCAACTTGGAACAGCAGTGGTAACAAAAGCTCAGGTTCAAGAGATACAAAGGGTTTAAAATAAACCGATTTGCCAGGCATGGTGGCACACACCTTTAATCCCAGCATTCAGGAGGTTGAGGCAGTAGGATCCCTGTGAATTGGAGACTACATTGTGATGTCAGCATGAGCTAGAATGAGAATCTACCTCAAAACTTATTAATTAATTAAAAAACAATAAAATAGACTTACTAAAGGACAGAATGATACATGGGGAAGGGTGACTTAGATTCCTAAGTTTTAGGCCCCAGCAACCAGAAGGGGACAGCAATTTACTGACAAAGGGAAAGCAGATTCAAGGGAGCAGGGAAGACAGGAGACAAAAGGAGAGAGGACATTTTAAATTCATGACTTCAAAGTGTCCCAAGTCAGAGAGGGTTCAGGAGTCTCTATTAACACAACAGAGACTAATGGACAACCAAAGTTCACCATTATGGGAACTTAGACTTGGGGATCAAGATCTTTTGGGTCCAGCATGGCGACATATACCTGTAGTCCCAGCACTTGGGAGGCAGAGGCAGGAGGATAACTGTGAGTTTGATGAGTCAGCCTGGGCTACAGTGAGACCCTAGTGTGAAGAAAAGGGGGGAAAAATATCAATGTTGGCCTTGGTAGCAGCCTGCTGTGTGTGGTTGGAAAGAGAACCAAAGGGCTATAAATGGATCTCAGAGGCTGAGCACCTGCCCAGCCTGAGGAAGTATCTAGAGTCCTACCTCATGGAAGGAGATGGAAAGAAGAGGAAGAAGAGGAGGGAGAGAGAGGAAAATAATGACTATGAAGGTAGTCTAGAGGGATTGAACAGAAACATAAAAAATACATGAGGCAGACCAGTTAGCCATTTTATTCCAAGGATTTTTTTTAAAAGTAGTGTAAGTGGCATGTTCTCTCTCATATGTGGATCCTAGCTACAGATGACTGGGCTTCTGTGTGAGAATGAAAATACTTAGTAGCAGAGGCCAGTAAGTTGAAAAGGAGACATAAAGGGTGGAGAAAGAAAGGGAGGAGGATACTTAATAGGTTGATATTGTATATATGTAATTACAATGATTGTAATGGGGAGGTAATATGATGGAGAATGGAATTTCAAACGGGAAAGTGTGGGGGTGGGGAGGGAGGGAATTACCATGGATATATTTTATAATCATGGAAAATGTTAATAAAAATTAAAAAAAAAAACAAAAAAAAATAAATAAAAGTAGTGTAAGTGGAAGATACAAGGTCAAGAGAGGAGAAATAGCATGTTTTTTATGGGGGAGCAGCATAGGAATGGGGGTAGTAAGTGGTGGAGGAAGGAAGGGCCATTTACAGTGATGCTTGAGGCAGAGAGTTGAGCATGATATGGTGTATAATGGGAGAAGTTGTCTAGAGACAGTCTTGGGAGGAACTTCTGCTTTAAAACTTCTACTGGCCTTCCATCCTCTTGCCTCACTGAAAGCACCATCTCTGAGGTTATATAAGCTTCTATAAGGAGCACCACAAGCAGGACAGGGTGAGCAAGGCAGGCAGGCGTAACTCAAGCCAACTCTTCCTCACTCCCGCGGTACTAAACCCACACTTCTGCTACTACAGCAGTCCAAGACGGGGGCTGGGGCATGGCTCACAGGTTAAGGGCCTTGGCAGCCCAGGCTCAATTTCCCCAAAACATCTGGTGCTTATTTGTAGCACCAAGAGACCCTGGTGAACATGCACACAGACACACACACAAAACATATACAATTATTAATTGATTGATAGACAGACAGACAGACAGACAGAATGTCCAACATGCCATGGGAATAAAGATACCATCAGACAGCTTACAGAAGTAACCCAAAGGCACAAAGTGACTCAGAAAAAAACACCCATGAACTGGCACCTCCACTCCTAACTCTCTATGGAAAATACTTGCCAGCAACCAGATCTATGGGAAAGCCTGCTGCCTCACAGTCATTTGAATTGGATTTCTGGTTCCAATAAGACTTCGGCATGATCCATTCCTTCCACTTAAGCTCCTCTTCAAAGCTCAAAATTCCTCATGTGTAAAAAGATGAGCTTGACCTACATACCAAAACCCTTCCTGCTCTAGCTATCCTTAATTTCCCAGTCCCAGCCCTGTTAAGAGTTGGGGCCCAACCACAGAAACCTGCAATTGTAGCCCCTCTATTTTGATAGAGTAGATATGCCCTTGTGTCTCCCTGTGCCGCTAACATCACTTTCACCCTAACCCATCGTTCAAGGTTTTGTTGCAAGGTCTTCAATGTGGCCATTACTGAGAGGTCACAAGTAGGTCTCCCTGCTGTCTGCTCCCACCAGACCACATGCACCCACACCTCCTCCCTCCTTCCCCTTCCCCAACACCTTGAGGCAAGATTTTATATATTCCAGGCTAGCATCAAACTTGTTATGTGCCAATGACTTTGAACTTCTGCTTCTCCTGCCTCCTCGTCTGCAGTGTTGGGATTAAAGCAAACCCTATGCAAGCACTCTACCAATTCCTCATGTTTTTAAAGTGATTACCTTACAATAATATTTGTACTTCACTTATTTTATTCCACGGGTTATTTTTATTGATATATTTACTGATTTTTTAAAGCTCATTTTAAAAAATATATTTTATTTATTTATTTATTTGGTAGAAAGAGACACAGAGAAAAAGAGGGAAAGAATGGGCATGCCAGAGCCTCCAGCCACTGCAGATTCACGTGCCACCTTGCTTCACTTATTTTTAATCATGTGTATTTTTCTCACATTAAAATGTAAAGTGGCGCAAGTTAGGTGTGGTGACACATAGCCTTTAATCACAGCAGAGGGAGGCAGACCATGAGTTCAAGGCCACCCTGACATTACATAGAGAATTCCAGGTCAGCCTGAGCTAGAGTGAGACCCTACCTCAAAAAAAGTAAAGTGGAAGAGGAAAAAAAAAAAAAAAAGTAAGGTGGTGCACACCTTTAATCCCAGAACTCAGAAGGGCAGAGGTGGGAGGATCACTGTGAGTTCAAAGCCACCCTGAGACTTCATAGTGAATTCCAGGGTCAGCCTGGGCTAGAACAAGACTCTACCTTAAAAACAACAACAATAAAAAAAAAATAAATTTCTGGGCTAGAGGGATGGCTTAGCTGTTATGGTGTTTGCCTTGCAAAGCCAAAGGACCTAGGTTCAATTCCTCAGGGTCCACATAAGGCAGATGCACAAGGCGGTGCACGCATCCATTTCTCTCTCTCTCTGCCTCTTTCTCTCAAAACGAATAAATAAATAAGTAAGTTTTAAATAAATACAAGAACTTAAAAAAATAAATAAAATATAAATTTGGGGCTAGCGAGATGGTTGAGGGTTAAAGGTACCTGCTTATAACACCAACCCATCCAGGTTCCATTCCCCAGTGCTCATGAAAAACCAGATGCACAATGTGGTGTATGTATGTGCAATTCATACGTAGCAGGAAAAAAAACCTTGTGTGCCCATAGTTTCTTACACACTCTCAAATATAAATAAGGTTGTATTTATTTATTGGGGGCGGGGAGAGAATGGGTGCACCAAGGCCTCTAGCCACTGCAAATGAACTCCATATGCATGCACCGCCTTGTGCATCTGGCTTTACATGAGCACTGGGGAAATCGATCCTGGGTCCTTTGGCTTTGCAGGCAAGTGCCTTAACTGAGACGCCATTTCTGAAAGCCCTAAATGTCTCATTATAGATATATTTTCTATTGACAACTTCCATGTCTGTAAACAATACCCCACGGTAATTCCCTCCCTCTCCGCCCCACCTTTCCCCTTTGAAATTCCATTCTCCATCATATCCCCTCCCCTTCAATCTGTCTCTCTTATTTTGATGTCATGATCTTTCCTTCTTATTATGACGGTCTTGAGTAGGTAGTGTCAGGCACTGTGAGGCGTTATATTTTTTAAAAATATTTATTCATTTATTAGAAAGAGACACGCCATGCAGAAGAATTAAGTCCAAATGGATTAAAGACCTTAACATCAGACCTGAAACTCTGAAACTGCTAGAGGAAAAAGTAGGGGAAGCCCTCCAACATATTGGTCTTGGTAAGGACTTTCTGGATACAACCCCAATTGCTCAGGCAATAAAACCACAGATTAATCATTGGGACCTCATGAAATTACAAAGATTTTGTACTGCAAAGGACACAGTGAAAAAAGCAAAGAGGCAACCTACAGAATGGGAAAAAATCTTCGCCAGCTATATATCTGATAGAGGATTAATATCTAGGATATACAAAGAACTCAAAAAGTTAAGTAATAAGGAATCAAACAAGCCAATCAAAAATTGGGCTATGGAGCTAAATAGAGCATTCTCAAAGGAAGAAATACAAATGGCATAATAAGCACCTAAAAAAAATTTCTACATCACTAGTCATCAGGGAAATGCAGATTAAAACTACATTGAGATTCCATCTCACTCCTGTCAGATTGGCCACCATCATGAAAACAAATGATCATAAATGTTGGTGGGGATGTGGAAAAAGAGGAACCCTTCTACACTGCTGGTGGGAATGCAATCTGGTCCAGCCATTGTGGAAATCAGTGTGGAGGTTCCTAAAACAGCTAAAGATTGATCTACCATATGACCCAGCTATAGCACTCCTAGGCATATATCCAAAGGACTCATCTCATTTCCTTAGAAGTACATGTTCAACCATGTTTATTGCTGCTCAATTTATTATAATAGCTGGGAAATGCAACCAGCCTAGATGTCCCTCAACTGATGAGTGGATAATGAAGATGTGGCACATTTATACAATGGAGTTCTACTCAGCGGTAAAGAAAAATGAAGTTATGAAATTTGCGGAAAAATGGATGGACCTGGAAAGGATTATACTAAGTGAGGTAACCCAGGGCCAGAAAGCCAAGCGCCACATGTTATCTCTCATATGTGGATCCTAGCTACAGATGATTGGGCTTCTGCGTGAGAAGGAAAATATTTAGTAGCAGAGGCCAGTAAGTTAAAAAGGAGATATAAAGGGAAGAGAAAGGAAGGGAGGAGGGTACTTAATAGGTTGATATTGTATATATGTAAAGTACAATGATTGTGATGGGGAGGTAATATGATGATGAATGGAATTTCAAAGGGGAAAGTTTTGGGGGGAGGGGCGGGAATTACCATGAGATTTTTTTTATAATCATGGAAAATGTTAATAAAAATTAAAAAATAAAAAAATAAAAAGATTGAGAGCAAAGAGCAAAAAAAAAAAAAGAAAAAGAAAAAGAAAAAGAAAGAAAAAGGAAAAAAAAAGAAAAGAAAGAAAAAGAGAGAGAAAGAATGGGTGGCCAAGACCTCCAGCAACTGCAAACAAACTACAAAGACATGCAACACTTGTGCCTCCAGCTCATGTGGGTACTAGGGAATTGAACATGGGTCCTTAGGCTTTGCAGCAAGTACCTTAACTACGCCATTTCTCCAGCCCCCTGAATGTCTCTTTATTAAGGAAACTGGCAGCACCTCTTGCTTGCTCTTACTGAAATACACAATAATGGCACTTCATTCAATCACATCTTAGAGAAATGAGATGAGGTTGATTTTAGAACAAAAAGAAACAAAGACCCCCATCTATGTGTCTGTGACTAAAGAGAGGAGGGTAATATGGGGAATACACTTATTTTATTCCTCCTATCAGTTTAATAATAAGCTTTAATAGAGCCCCCCAAAATGCTCACCTTAATCAATACTTAGCACTCTTTTCCTGAGGTCTTTTTCCTAATGAACAATTTCAATTGTCTCCTTCTGAATAAACTACCTTGCAACAAATAAACAAACAGAAAGTCCTACAAATTCTTGTTTTGGAATCCTACCTTTATGAAAGGTTTCAAATTACTTTAACTTAACAAGTGGTTGTCTAAGCCATATTCCAGCACTGCTGCTTCCTTGTTGGGTAGACAAACTGATCCTCTTAGTATCATTTCCTTATGTATAGAGGTACATTCTAGAACATGCACTGAAAATATGAAGAACAACTTGGCTACCACTTCTGCCCACTGGAAATATTCTGAAGGGATACAAATTCCATTAAATCTACTCAAGACTGTTTTGCTGGCCAAAGAGATTGCTGATCAGGAATAGCATTTATGGGAAGTAAATGAAATTCAAATACAGCTAATAGCTCCCCTCTCCTACTGTGTGCTCGTTATTTGTGTCGCATGTTATTCTTAAAATGTCTCTTTTTAGCCCCAGTGGGCCAAGGGCCCTCAGAGAATGGTCAAGGTCTCAGCCTCAACCAGTCCTTTTCAAGCCTTTGTCATTTTACTACATCCAGGAAAAGTGGTGTTATCAATAACAGAAGAACAGAGGGCTCAGAACCACCAAATCATTTTTTAAATTTACTCATTGGTGTGTGAGAAAGATGAGTGCATGTTCAGGTGGTTGTACACATGGCAGGGGAGAAGACAGCTTTCCTGGGTGTCCTTCCTCGCCGCTCTAACACCTTTGAAGCAGGGTCTCTCCTGCTGCAAACTTGCAGAAATTTTTCCTAACAGCACCTCCCATGTCACCATGAGCATGCTGGGGTGGCTTCTGGCTTTGGACGCAGACAGGCAGGCTGGAGCCACAACTGCTTCATCCACTGAGCCCCCATCTCCGCAGGCCACCGTCAGCAAGCACTGCAATTCCACCTCCCTTTACAGCCGGCAAAGCATAACTGCTTCAAGCTCTATGGTCAATTCACAACACTGCTCAAAACTCACATTTCCTGTCTCTAGTAGGGCGAAAACTTGTCAGCTTAAAAAAACACAAAAGTAAGATGGATGGTGAACATGGACTTTATGACATTAAAATGAGGTAACTTATTCGGTGCCTGTTTGAATTATCACTCTTCTACTAGACCTGCAGACAGGCAGGACAAGCTCGGCCACTTAGACGGCCACTCCACTGTAAACTCCCATGGACAGTGGGGTAAAGAGTTAGTTGCCCATTCATAGCACCAATCCCATTATTAATGCCAAACTGTGCAATCAAGAAACTGAATTTTCCAAGGGGACTTCCGGTTAAGATGGTGACATAGGAACCATGCCAAAGGAGCCTAAGGGAGAAAAACCCAGAAAAATACACTCTTCTATTAAAAAAGTGAGGAGAAATTATCAACTGCAGCAGAAAAGTAAGAGATCCAGAGCATATAGAGCCCACAGAATCAGACAGAAGTGGCTCCAGCAGTGGCAGCCCCGGGTCCATGGGGCCACAGCCACCAGGCTCAGCCCGAACCACAGGGAAAGCCAGGTGAAGGGATTGTGGACTCCCACCGGCCTCCTCATGAACTCAAGAAACAGCAAGGAAGAATGGAGGAGTGGCTCCTAAGAAAGAGGACCAAAGGAGAACTTCAGCCACCATCCACAGCCTCCCCATGCCCACTGCCAGCACAAGTGCCAGCCACCACAAGAGACATGGGGAAGGGAGCTTATAGCACCCAACACCGGTACCCAGAGCAGCGATCCAACGGCCCAGCCATGATACTTGAACGCACAGTGCACCAAAGAGGGACCCAAGCAGGAGCGCAGAATAACTGAGACCAAAATCATTCCAAAAGGTAACTGGGATTACACCAGGTAGTACCCACCAAATAAGCCTGACATATAGGCTTGAATCAGAAATGCTAATTGTACCTTCCATATCAGGATAAATTATATGTAAAATCTGATGGACGGTCAGTTAGATTGCCATTCTTAACCTACATTTTGGGCTTGATTTATAGTGCCTTTGTTTGTTCTTCTGTTGTACACATGTTCACAAACTGATGTGGAACACTCAACAGACTAGAAATCATAACCTCCTTGTTGACAGGATTAAGGGTGTGGAGCACCACACACCCTAAGAGACAGTGATTTTGTTAAAGGATCTGGTCGTTGTAATACCTACTTTTGGAAAAATACTGTGTGGTATTTCATTGAATGTATACATTGTTTAGTTAAATTTTAGAAACTGCCTGTATTTTGTTCCACTCAGCTTACTTGAATACTCTGATAGCAAGCAAACCCAACACCTAGGGTCACTTTTGCAGATACTCTGAGAGTCAAGAGCCACACCTAGCACCTTAAACTCCTACCCTGAAGATATATAACATTAGATTGATTGATACATCTAATAGTTAGAAAATATAAGCATTAAATTAATCCAAGATGCAAATATGTATATGTATATGTATATATACACACATATATATAAAATAACACAAGACATACAAAAAAATCAAGATAATATAAAGCCACCAAAAAATATTAATGCATAAGAAATGACCTCCATTTAGAGGATGTAGAAGATAGAGATTTAGAGGAAATACCTGAGAAAGATTTCAAAAGAATGATTATAAATACATTCAAATGAAATCAAAGAGGAAATGAAAGAAGACACAGGAAAGAAATGTAATGAAATAAGGTCAATACAAGACATAAATAAGGGAATAGAAATTAAAAAAAAAAAAAAGACGACAGTCAGAATTCCAAGCAATGAGGAACACAGTCAATGAAATAAAAAATTCTGTAGAAAAATCTCACCAGTAGGATGAAGGGATGAAGAAGAGAAAATATCTAAACATAGAAGACCAGGTGGCAGATCTAATACAATACAACAAAGATAAAGACAAACTAACAGAAAAGTAAGAATGGGAATTTCAAGATATTTGGAACACTAGGAAAAGATCAAACATTCAGGGTATAGTAGAAGAAGAATTTCACTCCAAAGGCATAGTAGGCATCTTCAACAAAATCATAGAAGAAACCTTCCCCCAAACTGGGAAAGAGATACCAATGCACCAACCATACAAAACCTGCAAAGAACCTCTCCTCGCCATATTATAATTAAACTGCCAAACGCACAAACCAACGAAAATATATTGAAAGCAATTAGACAGAATACTCAAGTCGCATACAAAGGCAAGCCCATCAGGATCACAGCAGATAACTCAACACAAACATTCAAAGCCATAAGGGCTTGGAATGATGTATTTCAAGTTCTGAAGGAAAACAATTGTCAACCAAGGTTACTTTATCCTGCAAAGCTATGCATTCAAATAGATGGAGAAATAAGGACATTTCACAACAAAAGCAAGTTAAAGGAATATTTGAAGACAAAACCAGCTCTACAGAAAATACTAGAAGGATCCTCCATGCTGAAGAGAAAGAAAAACACACAGACAAGGAACCTGGGAAAAACAAACCATACTCAAAGACTAGTCAATACAAGAAAGCAAAGGTAAAACCAGAAAAACTACAAAACAAGAAAAATGGAAAAAATAAATACACACCTTTCAATAATATCTCTTAGTATCAACGGCCTCAATGCCCCAACCAAAAGATACAGGTTTGCAGACTGGGTTAAAAATCAGGATCCTTCAATTTGTTGTCTCCAAGAAACTCTCCTTTCTACAAAGGATGGATACTACCTTAGGGTAAAAGGTTGGAAAACAGTGTTTCAAGCAAATGTACCTAGCAAACAAGCAGGAGTTGCTATCGTAGTATCTGACAACACAGACTTCAGTCCAGTTAGGAAAGATAAAGAAGGTCATTTTATATTGATTAAAGGCATACTACAACAGGAGAACATTACAATCCTAAATTATATGGACTCCCAAATTCATCAAACAAACACTATTAGAACTAAGGTAACAGATTACACCAAACACAGTGGTAGAGGGTGAGTTCAAGACCCCACTCTCATTAATTGACAGGTCATGCCGGAAGAAGGGATTTATTGAAGCTTACAGATCCACGGGAAGTTCCATAATGGCAGAAGCTGGCCTGCCTTCAAAGGCCCAAGCAGACAGAGAGAGAGTAGCACAAGCCCAAAGCCAAAAGCCACAGCACACTTCAGAAACTCCAGCTATGCTCACTTTGCATATCTTTAGATTGAAACCTGAAACCCACCATCACACCTTAAGATCCACCCAGTGACATTGCCTCCAGCCAGGTAGCTAACAGATGCAAACTACAAACATACAACTTAATATATTGGGGGCCATCTATTCTATTCAAACCACCACACAAGCCTGTAACCAACATAATACTAAATGGAGAAAAACTTGAAGGGTGTCCACTGTCCCCACTTTTATTTAGTATAGTATTGAAAGTCTTTGCCATAGCAATAAGGCAACAGACACACATAAAATGGATACAAATTGGAAAGGAGGAGATCAAGTTATCATTATTGGCAGATTACATGATTCTATAATTAAAGGACTGTAAAGACATTACCAGTAAACTGTTACAGCTGACAAACACATATAGCCATGTAGCAGGGTACAGAACAAATACAAAGAGCCTTCCTATATGCTAACAACAAACACACAGAAGAAGAAATCAGAGTTTCACTCCTATTCACAATTGCATCAAAAATAATAAATTTGTATATATGTAATTACAATGATTGTAATGGGGAGGTAATATGATGGAGAATGGAATTTCAAATGGGAAAGTGTGGGGTGAGGAGGGAGGGAATTACCATGGGATATATTTTGTAATCATGGAAAATGTTAATAAAAATTTAAAAAATAATAATAATAAATTACCTTGGAATAAACCTAACCAAGGAAGTGAAGGATCTCTACAAGGAAAACTTTAAAACACTCAAGCGAGAAATTGCAGAAGACCCTAGGAAATGGAAAAACATCCCTTGTTCTTGGATTGGAAAAATCAATATTGTGAAAATGGCAATCTTTTTACTGTTGTTTATTTTATTTATTTATTTGAGATCAACACACAGATAACGGGTGCACAAGGGATTCCAACCACTGCAAACAAACTCCAGATGTGTGCGCTCCCTTGTGCATCTGGCTAACATGGGTCCTGTGGAATCGAGCCTTGAACCAGGGTCCTTAGGCTTCACAGGCAAGCACTTAACTGCTATGCCATCTCTCCAGCCCTGAAAATGGCAATCTTACCAAAAGCAATCTACACATTTAATGCAATCCCCATCAAAATTCCAATGCCATTCTTCACAGAAATAGAAAAAAAAATTAAAAATTCACTTGGAATCACAAAACAGGACTTCCAGTTAAGATGGTGGTGTTGGCACCACGCCAAAGCAATGGGGGGGTGGGGGGGGGGCAAAAAAAACTCAACAAAATACACACTTTTACTAAAAAGTGAGGTGCATAAGAAATGGAAGTAGAAGTGATCCAGAGCATCCAGAGCCCGCACAGGCCGGCAAAAGCCACCCGGCAGCTCTACCAACCGGCAGCAGCAGCGTTGCACCAGAAAGCCGCCAGGCTCGGCTCCAGCCGCAGGAAAAGCCAGGTGCAGGCGCTTCCCCTCACACCGGCGGTCTCCGCAACTCAGGGAACATGAAGGGAGAGCGGCAGTGAGCAACGGAGGAGCAGACCACGAGGTAGAAGAACACGTGGAACAGCAAGAGAACCAGAGCAGCTGCGGCTCCCTCCCCTCCCCCACCACCTGAGCCCAGCTCCAGTGAACAGAGCAGTGTCCTGGGACCCAAGCAGGAGCAGAGTCCAGCAGCAACATCAGTGGCTACGGCACCGGTAACAGCGGCCCCAGCAGCAGCAGATCCAGTAGCGGCAGACCCAGCAGAGGCAGCTTTAGCAGCAGCAGTTCCAGCAGTGGGTGTGCTGATCTGCAGGGCCATAGTTGCCAGGCTCGGTTTGCCCCGCAGGAAAAGCCAGTGCCCAGCTCCAGAAATCAGAACAGCAGCCCAACGACCCAGCCAGCAACTTGACTGAGACCAAAATCATCCAAAAAGGAAACTGGTTGCACCAGGGAAGAGTCTCACTTGGTCACAAGCTGACTTGGAATCACAAAACATCTCAACTATCTAAAACAATATTGAGCAACAAAAATAAGGCTGGTGGTATCACCATACCTGATTGTAACCTATACCACAGAGCCATAGTAACAAAAACAGCATGGTACTGGCACAAAAGCAGAAATGTACATCAATGGAACAGAATAGAGGAACCAGATGTAAGTCCAGGTAGCTATAGCCACCTGATATTTGATAAAAATGCCAAAATACTCATTGGCGAAAAGACAGTCTCTTTAGCAAATGGTACTGGGAAAACTGGATATATATCTATAGACAAATGAAAATAGATCATTATCGCTCTCCATACACAAGTATTAAGTCCAAATGGATCAAAGACCTTAATATCAGAGCTGAAACTTTGAAACTGCTAGAGAAAAAAGTAGGGGAAACCCTTCAACATATTGGTCTTGGCAAGGACTTTCTGAATATAACCCCAATTACTCAGATAATAAAACCACAGATTAACCACTGGGACCTCATGAAATTACAAACCCTTTGTACAGCAAAAGACACTGTGAGTGAAGCAAAGAGGCGACTTACAGAATGGGAGAAAATCTTTGCCAGCTATGCATCTTATAGAGGATTAATGTCTAGGATATAAAAAGAACTCAAAAAATTAAATAATAAGAAACCAAACAACCCAATTAAAAACTGGGCTATGGGGCTATAGAGATGGTTCAGCGGTTAAGCGCTTGCCTGTGAAGCCTATGGATCCCGGTTCGAGGCTCAAATCCCCAGGACCCACATTAGCCAGATGCACAAGGGGGTGCACATGTCTGGAGTTCGCTTGCAGTGGCTGGTGGCCCTAGTGTGCCCATTCTCTCCCTCTCTCCCTCCCCCACCCTCCCTCCCTCCCTCCCTTTCACCCTACTTTTCTCTGTCGCTCTCAAATAAATAATTAATTATAAATGGGCTATGGAACTAAATAAAGAGTTCTCAAAAGAAGAAACACAGATGACAGTTCAATGGGAAAGAGAGAAATCACCAGTGAAGATCCTCAACAGTGGACACTGCAAGCCTTATATTTGGCCGGCCAGGCCAAATGAGCCAACAGGTGCAATAGTTGCGTGTCTGTTGTGGGGGAAATCAATGGCCCTCTAATTTCATTGGAGGTCCTCTCCATGGGAGGGAATATATCCCTGATACTGCAAACTTAAAACAGGGGTAGTCATGAGCCCTAGGGTTGTAACATCTGCTGCTGTCTGGCTAAAAGTATATACTATACTCACCAAACTGCCCAGTGAGCACTTCTCTTAATGTTCATACCCATATCTTAATGCTACTCTCACTTTTGGTTAGAGCACCTTCTCTTTTCACATAGGAAATCACTTTGGGATGACTCAGAAGACACCATGGTGCTGAGAAGAAGTGACAGAGGAGTGCTCAGCACTGAAATGTCTCAAATCACACCTTCCATGGCTCAGGTACACTGGAGAAGAGATAGCAGAAAGAATGTAAGAGCCAGTGAAAGGGTAGGACTCCTTACAACATGCTCCTCCTGAAATAAAATGGCCTGGATATCCATGACCTCCCAGTGCCTGACACTACCTACACAAGACTATCACAATAGGAGGAAGAGATCATGACATCAAAATAAAAGAGTGAGAGGAGGAGGAGATATGATGGAGAGTGGAATTGCAAAGGTGAAAGGGGGGGGGAATTACTATAGGACATTATTTACAATTATGGAAGTTGTCAATAAATAAATAATTTTTTTAAAAAAAGAAAAAGAACCTGAATGTCCCCAAGGAAATTCTAGGGCAGTAGCCCAGAAATATCCTTATTAAACAACTGATGGAGGTAAAAGAATAGAGCATCTTTTCAACACAACAGCTTCTTTCAAAGATACTGTATAATTCCATCCATTTAGTATTACAAATTATGGGCTAGCCAGGAAGGTGTGAGACTCGAGCTAATGTTCTAGCCAACTCTTCTACTACAAAATTAATGCCTATGTAACCTCAGCAAGATCTTTACCACATCTAACATCCAAGCAAAAACATGACAAGATAAACCAGGCATGGCCCACATTTAATCCCAGTATTTGGAAGGCAACGATAGGAGGATGACCATGAGTTTGAGGCCATCCTGAGACTGCACAGTGAATTCCAGGTCAGCCTAGGCTCCAGTGAGACCCTCCCTCAAAGTCCCCACCCCCAACCGAAAAAATAAAATAAAAAGACAAGCTGAAAAGAGGGGAAGGCCCCCCAAATCACCCTATGCCTGGGTGTCTCTGGGTGTTCTCACTCTTGACTGTTTTTGAAAGCTGGAAGCCACCTCCAAATAAGGGCTATGCATTAGCAATTTAATAGGGAGAGAGAGAGAAAAAATGTGTATGGAAGTCAGAGGACAACATTGGACCTGAGAAATGCCCACCTTTGTGGGAGGCAAGAATGTTGGGAGGGAGTCTCTCATTGTCCTGGAACCCAACAATCATGACACACTGGACACTGGCTCGCCAATACATCCCTCCTCAGTGTTAGGGCTTCATGCACATACCACCACACCAGACATTTTCATATTGTTAAGTGGTGGTAAAACACAGCTTCATGCTTGCAAGCTAAATACTGTAGTCTGTGAGCTATATTTCTACCCAACCCCACCAAGCAAATTTCCTTAACAATAACAACTGTAAAGGTGAAATAACATTTCACCTTTTGAAAAGGGACCTCAGGAAAGTTAGAGACTAACCCGAAACAATTTTCAATAAGAAACATCAACCTTCTTTCACTTCATCTCAGCCCTCTAACCCATATTCTGACTTCATTTAACCTAGAGAATGGGGTTTTCCAATGGGACAGACTGTAAGTGACCGTCTATTACAATGGCACATCATGCAGATTTCGTGTGCTCCGCATATATCCACACAGAACACAGTATGGGATGACAAGTCACACTACTTCCAACCTCACTGGCCTCAAAAGTCTTGGAAGTCTTGTTGTTTCTCTTTTTTTATACCACACACCTCAGCACCGCATGCCTGGAAAGTAAAATAAATATACACCCTCACAAGGAGAGTTAGTCTGTGGTGGCAATTCTGCTATCCAGAGCACCCCACCACCACCAAAGTAAGAATAGCACGCCTTGTTTAACATGGCACCTGACCTGCCTTCAAGATTCTTAAAAAATAAAATAAGCCGGGCGTGGTGGCGCACGCCTTTAATCCCAGCATTCAGGAGGCAGAGGTAGGAGGATTGCAGTGAGTTCGAGGCCACCCTGAGACTCCATAATGAATTCCAGGTCAGCCTGGGCTAGAGTGAGACCCTCCCTCAAAAAACCAAAATAAATAAATAAATAAAATAAAGTAAGCTGGTCGTGGTAGTGCATGCCTTTAATCCCAGCACTCAGATGGCAGAGGTAGGAGGTCTGCCATGAGTTTAAGGCCACCCTGAGACTACATAGTGAATTCCAGGTCAGCCTGAGTGAAGCCCTACCTGAGGGGGGGAGGGGGATTCTTAACCTCCAGGCTGGAGAGATTGCTGACTGGTTATGGCATTGACCTACAAACCCTAAGGACCTGGGTTTGATACCCCAGTACCCACATAAAAGCCAGAAGCACAAAGTGGCACATGTGACTGGAGTTTGTTTGTAGTGGCTAGAGGCCCTGGTGTGCCTTTTCTCTCTGTCTCTTCCTCAAAGACAGAAATAAGTAAGCACTTTTGGGAAATTTTTTTTTAGTGCTAGAGAGCTGGCTTAGCGGTTAAGAAGCTTGCCTGCAAAGTCAAAGGACCTAGGTTCAATTCCCCAGGACCCATGGAAGCCAGATGCACAACGTGGTACATGTGTCTGGAATTCTTTTGCAGCAGCTAGAGGCCCTGGTATGCCCATTCTCTCTCCTATCTGCTTCTCTTTCTCTCTCTCTGTACTTAGGAAAAACAAACAAACTTTTTAAATAAATATTCTTAACTTCTTAAGCAATTTAAGATTCTCAAGTTCTGAAACAAGGGGATGTGTTTACTCAGAAGTGCTGTGGACATCTGACTGGCAGAGAGAGGAACAAACGTGGACTTGGAAAGCTGTCTGCACAAACCCAGCACCATGTTTGACAAATGAGAGACTGGAGAGATGGGTCAGTGGTTAAGCGCCCACTACAGACCACGTAAGAAGCATGGCATGGTAATCTCAGAGATAACAGGTTACTGGGGAGAGCAGAGATGAGAATTACTGGGGTTCACTGATAGCACTCCAGGTTGAAGAAGAGATCCCCATCTCAAGTAGATGCACAGATTAATGATACCAGGACATCTAGCGGGCCATGGTGGCACATAGGAGACTCGCTGTAAGTCTGAGAAAACCAAGACAATATAGTGAATTCCAGGTCAGTTCTGGGCCAGAGTGAGACTCTACCTTGGGGGTTAAAAAAAAAAAAAGATCGCTGTGAGTTCAAGACCAGCCCAGGACCACAGAGTGAGTTTCAGGTCAACCTGGGCCAAAGTGAGACACTGTCTTGCAGAAAGGAGGGAAAAAAAGAAAAAGAAAGAAATGAACAAATGAGAGAGAAAGAGCATGAGTGAGAGCTGATGGAGCATGACCATTTGCCCTATGGGCACACACCAGACATGACATCACATGCACACACACGTGTGTGGGTGGGTGGGTGCGCGCGCGCTCTCTCCCCCCCCCCCCCCTCTCTCTGCCCCCTCCCGCCCTCCCCCGCATGTGTGCCTCCACAGAATCAACAAAGAGAAGAGGGCCAACGAGGCATGCTAGCACAGACATGGAGCCTGGCATCTGGGAGCTCAGAAGGATTTCTGCAATTTCCAAGCCAGCCCAGAAAATAGCACATAGTTCTCAAAGTAAACCAAAAAGCCTGACAAAAACTAACCTTTCAGTATGAAGATACTGTAAGAATTGCTGGAAGTCTTTGACACCAAGAGAGATGTCTTTCAGAGCTGTTCTTAGAATTTCTCCACAGGACCACCACAGTGGCTGTGATAACTGAAAAGCTGAATGCGCCCAGCTAGCCAGCGCTGGTTGTTTTAAAAAGATTATTATGTTTCAATTTTCTTCAATGACCCAAATTTTACCAAGTCCTGGACAGCTATCTAATTTTTTGTCCTAAAACACGGTATTTCTGGCCAGGGAGGGGAAAATGATTGGTTTTGTTTTGTTTTCCTTCTCATTGTCAAAGAGTCAAAGAAGGGGCTGGAGAGATGGCTCAACAGTTAAGGTGCTTGTGTGCAAAGCCTAACGACCCAGAGGCACAATGTGGTGCGTGCATCTGGAGTTTAGTTTTCGGTGGCTACATGCCTAGGCATGCCCATTCATCCCATCTGGCTCTCTCCCTTCTCTATCTCTCTACTTGCAAATAAATAAATGAAAATTTAAAAAAAAAAAAAAAAGATTCAAGGGCTGGAGGATGGCTTAGCAGTTAAAGCATTTGCCTGCTAAGCCGAAGGACCCAAGTTCAATTCCCCAGGACCCACATTAGCCAGATGCACAAGGGGGTGCACGCATCTGGAGTTTGTTTGCAGTGGCTGGAGGCCATGGTGCACCCATTCTCTCCCTTTCTCTCTCTCTATTTCTCTCTGTGTGTCAAATTAATTAAATTAATTAATTGGGGGAAGGATTCAAAGAAGGAGATGAACAGATGGCTAGATGTTTAAAGGCACTTCTTGCAAAGCCTGCTGAACACAGTTTGATTCCCCCATACCCACATAAAGCTAGACTCAAAGTGGGGTTCCAGTTACCCTGGCAGGAGGTCCTGGTGTGCCTATATTCACTCACTCAACTTTCTGTCACTACTCCTCTCTCTCAAAAAAAAAAAAAAAATTTTTTTTCTATAAAAATATTTAAAAAATAAAATTCAAAGAAAGACCAACACACTGGCACTCCAAGACAGGAGGAGCACACTCCTCTACTCTTGCTCTGGAATTCAATGATAGATATTCTCCCTCATTTCCCCATCCCCAGACATCACAAGATTTCACCAGGCAAAATGGTGTGTGCAATGTTAAGCAGTAACACACTGTCACAACAAAGAACCAGAAGTAGATTCCAAATGAAGCTCTCACATATATTTTGGCTCAGATGAGCAAGGGAGAAGACTATGTCACAAACACAGCAGAACCCCACCAGCCAAGTCACACATAAAGGGAAAAAAAAAGCCATAGGGTAACATATGTGTCTCCTTTAAAATCAGACATCAATGAAGAAAGCCCTCTTGAGAGAAAGACCATCTGGTGTGCTGTGGAGTTCACAGAGGTGTCTTAGAAAACCCAGGCATGGCTCTATGGAAGGAGGTCAACCAACGGGTCTTGTCTATAAGCAATAGTATATGTTTCCAGCCGGGCGTGGAGGCGCACGCTTTAATCCCAGCACTTGGGAGGCAGAGGTAGGAGAACTGCCATGAGTTTGAAGCCACCCTGAGACTACATGGTGAGTTCCAGGTCAGCCTGGACTAGAGTAAGACCCTACCTTGAAAAAAGTATATGTTTCCAAAAAAAGAAAAAAAATGCCACGGAACTGGAGATAGGTGCAAGCAAGCACCTTAACCGCTGAGCCTAACAGCCTGGGTTCAATCCCCCAGCATAGATGTAAATCCAGATGCACAATGTGACACATGTATATGGAGTTCCTTTGCAGCAGCTAGAGGCCCTGGTATGCCCATTCATTCTTATTCTTATACTCACTCTTTCTCTCTTTAAAAGAAAAACTACCAAGAACCAGGCATGGTGGTACATGCCTTCAGTTCTGCCACTGAGGAAGGAAGATTGCTATGAGTTCAAGCCCAGCCTGGGTTATACAACGAGCCTCAGGCCACCCTGGGTTAGAATGAGACCATGGGTGTGGGGGAGTAGAGGACAACTGTACACAGGACTGAAAGCCAGAAACCACAAACAACCTATCACGAAGAGTGGATAAAGTACCAGGCACCCTGATGTTATGACTTATGTGATGAGACCAGAACCAAGCCTCTAAGGTAAAAGGAAGTCTCCCCTGCCTCTCTCCTTGTCTCTGACCAAGTATAAAGTGGAATAAACAACTCATTCACGTTATCTATTGACTCTAAAGCAATACATTTACAAGATACTGTGAACTATCACTGTAGCCCCTTCCCCCTGAAACAGACAAAGTAATGCTTGTTCTCAAATCATTTTGAGAGTATCTCTTTGACAGCCTGCAGAGGGAGGGAGAGAGAGACGGATCACAAGGAACAACTCAGGAGGCATTTTCCTGCTAGGCTTTTCAGAGTCCATCTGGTGACTGTGCAGGAAGAGAATGGTAACTATACAGGCAGAGGCACATGCTGAAACACTGGGATTCTAATCCACTGCACACTGAACACCTTATGGCAACCTTTAGGCCTGGCCAGCAAGGAAACCAGCAGGTGCTCATGAGGCCACTGGGCCACAGAACAGAAAGGGCAGAAGGCTGAGACTGTTTCCTCACACAAACAGGGGATGACAAGAACCAAAGGCACCACATTTCAGCAAGATCATCAAAGGTTGTGTGCACATACTTGAATAAAAAGATAATCATCAAAAAAGCTGCAAGACAGGCTTCAAATTCCACCCACGACCTAGAAAACAAACTAAATCACCTAGTCCGTTCTATTTTGCAATACCTAAAAGGACATAAAAATAAACCTATAGACTCAACAGGATAACGACAATATATATTCACACAGACTGCCAATAGGAAGCCCAAGCTGCCAGAAACCATCCAATACAGAAACAAGGCCATACGTTTCCAAGGATCACATCCAACTGTTGACTCACCATTCACTGTTTTCAGGCTCCCAGCAATGCCTTCCTCATGCTGCCTCTTTTGGGCATTCTTGAACTCCTTCAGAGACAAATAAAGGACTTTCCGTACCACCCTTTCTTCTGACCATGGAATCCCATCACTGTCATCCTGAGGAAATAGAAGAGGAGGAAGGGAAATTACTACTAAACAAGCAAATGTTCAGGCTCACAATATACTTTTAAAATATGTATTCAGCCGGGCGTGGTGCCTTTAATCCCAGCACTTGGGAGGCCAAGGTAGGAGGATCGCCACCTAGAGCAAGACTCTACCTCAAAAAACAAAACAAAAAAAAGTATTCAGATTCATGATTGTAATGGGCTCTTAGTGCTTTTTTTGGAGGGGGGGGGGGTCCTCCTAGTATTTAAAAAAAAATGTTTTCAGGAGCTAGAGAGATGGCTAAACAGCTAAAGGCACTCACTTGCAAAGTTTAATTCCCTAGTACCCATGTAAAGCCATATTCACAAAGTGGTGCATGCATCTGCAGTTCGTTTGCAATGACAGGAGGCCCCGGAGTGCCATACTTACTCTTCCTATACTTACTCTTTCTCCCTCCCCCACCCCCATGGCTTTCTCATGTCTGTAGGCTTGGGTCCAATACGAATTCTTGGAAAAATTAGTGAAGGGGCTGGGGATAAGAAACCAGCAAGGAGCCCAGAAGCTGCACCAGCAGGGAAGACACAAGGTGTGGAGGACTGGGCGGGGAGCTCAGGGTTTTGAACCTGCCTACATACATGAGGCCCGGAGTCTGAGCCTCATTAGGGATTGGGGGATACCACACTAAGTCAGACATGGTGGGACTCCCCTTTAACACAAAGCTCTCTGAAACCCAGGCAAGAAAGCCTGAACTACATAGTGAAATACTGTCTCCTTCCATCCCCCAACTAAGCAATCTAGAAACCCAGAAATGGTAAATACAAGTCACTAACATGAAGAAAGGGATTACTGTTTTAGGAAACCTGCAAACCATTGTTTTCTATTTTTTTTAATTTGAGGGAGGGAGAGAGAAGAGGAGGAGTGGGTGTGCCAGGGCCTCCAGCCACTGCAAACTAATTCCAGATGCATGCACCTCCTTGTGCATCTGCCTAACAAAGGCCCTGGCGAATTGAACCTGGGTCTTCTGGCTTTGCAGGCATTATGCCTTAACTGCTAAGCCACCCCTCCAGCCCCCCTGCAGACATTCTTAAGGGTTCTGAGCAATGACTCCACTGGCTAAGTCCATCAAAGGTTCTGGCCTGTGGCCCTCAGCAGTTTCCTAATCTAAGAATTTACAATTACACATCTTCTTCAAGCCCTCAGCATTTTGTAGCAGAGTTCAACTTAGAGGTGGAAATACTTGAGCCTCTCAGATGCTTTGGATGCCTCTCATAAAGGAGAATACAGAAAACTAACCCAGATGAAAGCACGGAGACATTTGGGTTCCTTCTGTTCTTTGCTCTGGCTGGACAGAAGGTCAAATCATAGAACTGTCATTCAAGAGCAGGATGGTGCTAGGGTACTGCATGTAGGAAAGACTTTTGTTGTTGCTGTTGTTCATGTGAAAATCTCCATGGACTCAATGAGGTAGCTAGATTATATTATCTGAGGTCTTTCCCACCTCTTAAATCCCTAAACTCAGCATGAACACAAGCAACACTTTAGAAAACCAACCACAAAGGACTCTAGCTCTAAATAACAAGCTGTACTCTTTAAGTTCCAGGGGCTTCCTAGAATTCTCCATCTTCTACAGCAAGTGGAGGAAAGACCCCAGGAAGGAAGAGAGCTAAGATTTCCACCTTACCCTGGCTAGTCCTTCCCTCCAAGCCTGCAAAGCAAGGCTTTCCATTTGTGAGCAGCACCTTTAGAGGAACGAAGCATATCCCGAATAGCTCTCTGAGAATGCCAAGCCATGCCCCCAGCATAGTGATATGTCCCTAATCACGTTCAAGTTTTTAGTTATCTTGGTAATCATGATTATGAACAGAAAACTGCAGCACTCTAAACAGAATCCATTTGTGGAATTCAAATAATCTTTCCACGTGAGAAGCTGATGAGGAGGCCACACAAACCCTGAGCAGCAAGATGTGGTGGGATTATTTTACAGCACCTCGCTTGGAGGTTGCAAGCAGACTCCCCTGGTTCATGTTTATCAGGCTGACATCTAACTTTTCAGCAGCCAAGGTCTTATCATAAAGACTGTCAGGCAAGCTGGGCATGGTAGCCATGAGTTCGAGGCCACCCTGAGTGAATTCCAGATCAGCCTGGGCTAGTATGAGAACCTACCTCGAAAAAACAAAAAAATACACACAGAATTCTCTTCCCCAATACCAGGTTCCCATTCTTATCATTTTCAACTCCACAACAAAACAGTGTGTGAGATTATAAACTATTATTTCCTCCACATGTGGGAGTTTATAAATTAAAAAGCCCTGGTTATTGGGCTGAGCGGAATGGAGCAGATGGCCATGGCTGTGGTGCGTGCAAAGCGGCAAATACTTCCGGGACTACCTCATGAGTACACACGTCTGGGGTTTCCCTATTGCTGCCATCAATGACATGAAGAAGTCTCCAGATTTCATCAGGGGTGGATGACAACAAATGAAGTGGCTCATTCAGGGAGGACAACTTATCAACTTCCAGACGAACAAGCATGCGTCTGCATAGCAGTGTTGAGAACCCACCACCCCATCAGCATATGGTCTTGCTGAGGAGACATGGAATGTTTACCCATCATACCATCTTTACAGAGACAGCCAACACTCCCTAAACCAACTCTTTGAAGCCTTACACACAAGGGCTCAATATTTCATTTCTCTTCATAAAATGTGCCACTAGTTAAATAATTTCCAATAATGAGTTTATCTACAGTAATCTGAAAATAATGTGTTTATTATCTACTGGAATTTCCTCACTAAAAACTGTAGGGAACAAAACTTTATAATGCCAAGCAATTAAAAGCTTAGAATTCTCGCCTTTTTCGTTAATGACAACAGGGTATATAGTAGCTGTACCCACACCTGAAGCAGGGATTCCAGTGTTGAAGAAGTGTCTTCCCGTGCAGTGTGCAAATTCAGATGCTGTGACATCATGGAAGTAAAGGACTTAACTATTTAACTTATTTCAAAAGCCCTAAAGTAGCTCACACTGTGAAGTTCCAATGACAATGCACTGTATCCTGACTCAAGCAAAGTTGAGAGAATTATGCCCCTCCAACTCAGGTCCAATTAAAGTAGAAGCCATGACAAGAAATCTGCTGTGAAGGAAGCTGCAATCAAGTTTCAGTACTGATAACAGCAGCTTCATTACGTGTATAAATACTTTGAACACAGAAAACGCAATACATGGCACAGATTATGGGTTTCAAATTCTAGACAAGAAAAATCTAAATACACACGCACCTACGTTCTTTTGTAATCTACAACGCTGGTCAAGACTTGTCACCTCCCTCAAAGCCGACGCAAGCACACACCTGTAGATTATTAGCTGACTCTGTGCCAATAAAGCAATAATTCAGAATATTCAACATCAAATCTCTTTTGCAGCTGCAATCATGATGGGCCATCCTCGCCCCACACTGCCCCCTAGTGGGATGCTGGGCGTGCAGGCAGGTGAAGCCATTACCACCCACAATGCAGTCCACGCTGACCATGCACTCTGCAGCGACCAGCTCCTGACCCCCAGTGCCACAGAATGGTCTCTTAGAACTCTAGCATCAGAAGCAGGAATCTGGGAACAGAAACACTAATACAGGGCTTCCTTCCATAGGCATGCATTATGGAACCTGTGACTTAAACTAACATCTACATGAATAAGCAGATTGTTGATTTTGGTTACCACTGTATGCAACTCCTAAAACATGCCTCACATAGCAAGAGCTTAACAAGCACGTCTGGAACCCATGAAAAACATCATGAAGCTCTGTCTTACTCTGTCAGCCCTATTTAACCCCCACACACCCTGCCAGTGCCCAATCTTGGCCAACATTCTATGTTTTCAATGTAGGGTATGAGATCATAACCTGTGTGACACCCACTGCTTCCCCCATAAAACAGTTCCCACGGTGACTAATCCACAAGGGCTAGGCTAGCCTCACCCTCAGCAGCAAACCAAGGACAGCACTCAGCACAGGGCCACCTTCATCACCCTGACCGCCCCTACACACCAGATCCACGCAAGACCCAGTGTCCATCTCCAAGTCGGCACTGAGTCCTTTTACTTTGTTTTTAAATTAATAGTATGTTTAGTTGTGCATGCCAGGCCATCTCGCCACAGCAGATGAAATTCAGAAGCTTGTACCACTTCTTGCATCTGGCTTTACATAGGTGGCTGGGAAACTGAACCCAACACATAGAGATTACTTCCATAGTTCTAAACACAAATTGAAAAGTCAGAATGCACTCCAGCAGTCATGTTCTGAACTCATTAACTAACACTTAAGTGCCTGTGGCATGGTGGTGCACACCTTTAATCCCAGCACTCAGGAGGCAGAGGTAGGCGCACTGCTATAAATTCAAGGCCAGCCTGGAAGTACAGAGTGAATTTCAGGAGAGCCTGGGCTAAAGGGAGATACTACCTCAAAAAACTAAACCACAAGCTGGGTGTGGTATGAGTCAATAATTTCTAACTAGCTCCCTTGCAGATCTGCAGTATCTGTTGCTTCTCATTTTTCTACGTTTTCCAAACATTCCACAAGGGATTGTCTTACTTAACAGTTAAGGCTTCAAGTTTTTGTTGAGTTGTTTTCTAAAGATGAGTTTCATCTTGTCCAATGATGATGCTAGACAGAAACACAACCAGAAAATAAAATTTTAAAATTCAGAAATTGACCTAGGGGTGGTGGCACACGCCTTTAATCCCAGCACTTGGGAAGTAGAGGTAGGAGATCATTGTGAGTTTGAGGCCAGCCTAGGTGAGTGCCAGGCCAGTCTGGGCTAGAGGGAGACCCTACCTCAAAAAAAATCAGCCTGGGCTAGAATGAAACCCTACCTTGAAATAAACCAAAAGCCAAATGTGTAATTTGTATTAATTAGTTTTCAAGTAAAAGCAAAATTAGTACCACTGAGCCAGGCATGGCAGTACACACCAGCAATCCCAGTAGCTCAAAGCCAGTCTGTGACATGATAGCAAGATTCTTTCTCTAAAAAGTATGTGTTGTGCGCATGTGCATGTGTGCTAATTTTCACAACTAGAATACTACTCCATCCACCTTGGCCAAAGCTCTGAAGATGGAGGGGTGAAATTTTCACCACTTAACTATGTATGTGTGTGTGTATATATATATATATGAAAGGAAACAGAAACCCAAGTTCCAATCTGAACACACAACCCTGCTCTGCATCTAGGCGAACATGAAACGAGGTGCTGTGGTGATGAGGAGGAGGGTGTGACTAACAGGAGCACACTGACGTGTAACAAATTAAAGACAAGGTCCGTGGAGGAGGACAGAACTGAGAGCCAAGTGACCTATTTACAAGTGCCCTCAAATCTTGCTATGGAAGACAGTCCCATCATCACTTTGAGGGGAAAAGCAGAACGTTTCCTTCCTCAGAAACCTCTAGGGATCAACTTAATACAGATCCATTTTTTTCAATTCTATAAAATAGCCAGGCACAGTGGTGCATGCCTTTAATCCCAGCACTTAGGAAGCAGAGGTAGGAGGTTCGCTGTGAGTTCGAGGCTACCCTGAGACTACATACTGAATTCCAGGTCAACCTGAGCTAGAGCAAGACCCCACCTCAAAAAAAAAAAAGTTCTATAAAATGCTGGTTTTCAATATCCAAAACATCAAAAAAGAAAAAAAAAGGGGGGGGGAATAAGTCATACCTAGAAATGTGGTAACTAGCCAGGGCCATGATAAACGGATGGGCTCCTGAATGTGAGGAGGTGCTCCTCTGCATTGGTTGCAAATGAAAAGTACTTCAAGTACTTTCTCACAGACATGCTTCTAGGGTTAAGGCAAACAGCCTGAAAATGCTTATGCAAGGGGACTTTTACTTCTTCCAAACTCCCATTAAATAATGTGTACTTATCTTTGATTACTGCCTATTTGGGAAAAAAAAAAGCTATAGCTGAAATTGGATTAAGAACTTCTGCTGAAAAACGATTTATTGCATATCACAACTCTGACAGCCTGAATCTCAGGCCACCAACTGAGCCTTTATAAAAGAATCTGTTGGGCAGCTGCCAAGTAAGCTCTTTTGCAAGCCGTCCACAGCCTCACATCCGCAGTACTGAGAGCAGGCAGAGATGGCGACGTGTGAAGACCAGGCAGGCAGGTGCTGAACTTACCCCTGCGCCTCTTCATCTGACACAACTGACAGAGAACCCAGCTCTACACCAAAATTATCTCCAAGAACCTGGGAGACATTAGGACTGTCAATCCACTGGAGTATTAAAATCAAGTTAAATTCCCAGACTGGAGAGATGCTTAGCAGTTAAGTGGTTAAGGCCTTGCCAGCAAAGCCAAAGGACATGTGTTTGACTCCCCAGGACCCACATAAGCCAGATGTACAAAGTGGCACATGCGCCTGGAGTTTGTTTGCAGCAGCTGGAGGCCCTAGTGAACCCGTTCATATTCTCTCTCTCTCTCTCTTTCTCTGCCCCCATCTTTGATTCCCCCCCAAAACAATATTTTTAAAAATTAAATTACTGACCAGTATCATTAAAAAAAAAAATTAAACCAGGTATGATAGCAAATGCCTATAATCCCAGAGCTTGGGAGGTGGAAGCAGGAGAAAAAGACTTCAAGGACAGTCAGCCAGGGCTACATGTAACTGTGTTTGGAGAGAAGAGGGAACATATACTCAAAAGGATCAATAATACTAATATGTCACTATTCAACAAGTTAAAGAGATGAATAAGCTATTAATAGGCACATTTCCCAAAAGAATCTGATATGAATCTTTTTCTGACTTGCTTCCTTAATCATTATAACCTCTTCACATTAAACATGAACTCCCACCCAAATCCCTCAAATGTCATACCCTAAGTTGCTGTGCCCAATACTGAAGCCATTACTCATATGCAGCTATTTATAATTAACACAATTAAGTTCCATTAAGTCGGCTAGCCACACTTACCAGACTTCAAAGCTTGTGTTTTACGCTCCAGTTTCAGAAAAATGTAGAGATTAGAAATGGGGCAAGAGGAAAGAGTCTAAAAGCAAGCCAGAACTACTGAAAGTGTAGACACCAATCCACAACATGTCCGTCTTCCCATCAGGCGGAGGATGTACGAGAACTTCTGAGGTGAAGTCCATGCAGATGCTCCTTAACAAACTACGGGGCTGTGTCCCTAAGTGAGTCCTTCTCAAGGTGCTTTCCTACGCTTTCATGTCACTTTCCAAAACTATACTTACTATACTTACAGGGGCTGGGGAGAAGGTTCCGTGGTTAAAGACAAAGTTTGCAAAACCTGATGACCAAAGTTCAGTTCCCTAACCATCCATATAAACCTGGACACAAAGCATGGCACCAACATTTGACATTCGTTTGGAGTGGCAAGAGACCATGGCACCCCCCATCTGTCTCCCAGCAACAACAATGACCCACGGAACCCTGAGTTCATGCAATGTAAATGATGTCTGTGGCGGTGCAGGCACCCTTCATTACAAATGTGGGTCTGCAGACACAGTCTTAACCTCTGAATGAAGTGCTGCTATACCCCAATGTCACATGCAGAATGCTATCTACAGACCACACATTGTAGTGACTGGTACATAGACACTTTTACCTTTTATACTGAACCTATGAAACTTTTAAAATGTCTGCCACCAACCCATCCCTGTCCCCATACACCATTCTCGACACCCAATCTGCAGTGAATCACTACTTAACTTCTAGATCAAACTGAGGGCATGGGTCGGGGGAGGACTGATTTCAAGGGGCTTAGCAGGACCCATGAAATCATATGATCAGACTTCCTTTCCCTATCAGATTGATTCTTCACAGGCCCCCAAACCACCCCTAACTGACAAGATGTCAGGTCCCCAAGGTGAGGAAGCAGCTCTCATCTTTGGGTCCCCATGTCAGAGTACACAGGCAGAGTGTTTAACATATGGTTGTTTAACATATAGCATGTAAACAATTCCACATGGCCAGGATCCTTACCACAGAGCTCCAATTCAATAAAACCCATTTTTTTTCCCTTTAAGGTATACTACTCCTTTTCTCAGGATAAATTTTAACAAAATTTAACAAAACTATATACCAATCATGTTACTTTGGCTACTTTAACAAAACTGGAAAGAAATCTTCACTGGTCTTTTTATGAAGATCACTTCTATCACTTTTCCCATCAGGTTCCCGGCAGCTATTTCAGTCTATAAAGCTGGAATAAGGTTTGAGTCTATGGACTTCATGAAGACATATACATGCCACCCCCCAAAGTGGCATGGCATATCACCTGGCAGGTGACAAGCTAGGCATGGTGATGTACTCCTTTACCCTAGCACTAGGGAGACAGAGGTAGAAGGATTGCCCATGAGATCAAGGTCACTCTGAGACTACATAGTGAATTTCAAGTTAGACTGGGATAGAGCAAGATCCTACCTCGAAAAAAAACAAAACAGAAGTGAAATAATAACTCTTCCCATCTTGACATCACAAAGTAAGAGGGATAAAAGCCATAGTATATGAAATGAACAGAGCTTGCCAGAGAAGCAGCCTGGGTTAGACTGGGTGCAGGAGGGAGGGAAAGAACCAGTCTTTTCCAGATGCACTAAGTGGCACATGCATCTAAAGATCATTTGCAATGGCTGAAGGTCCTGGCGCACCTATTCTCTCTCTGTATCTCTCTCCCTGTTTGCAAATAAATAAAAATATTTTTAAAACCAGTCTTTTAAAAAATTACCAGTAAATGCTGACATTTGACTTATAACTCTTTGCTCCCAAGGCAATGGATGCTGAGCCCCAGAATAATTAATGATAGGAAAATTCCATCAGCCAGGAGTCATGATCAAAATCACTCCCTGCCACAACAGCTTTATTCTTATTCCTATTAGGAATTTCATACGGATTGGGAGATTACCTGATACACCCCCAAGCAGAGGCAGCCCGACTGGGATACTAGTCTGAGATCCACCACAGAGGAGCCAAAATATGGTCCTAAGACACTCCTCATCAATACAAGACTATCAGATTCTTTCCAGTCAGAAAGAATATGTGGCAATGCAACCAATTCCAGCTTGTTTTCTGCAACGTGAACAAGACCAACAGGGATCTGGAAGAACTCCCTCTGGCTTCAGTTATGGTGGGGCCAGGGTGCATGGAAGCACTCAGTCCAAGCAGGTAAACCCTAAGGCACTGAGGGATGGGGAGGAGAGGTCACAGAAAATAATTTCTGCTGTGCCAAAACCAATTCCATCTGCTGCCTTTGACATACGTATGCTGTGCTAAGGACTTCCCCCTCAGAAAAACCTTGAGCTCTGTCTGAGCAATCTTCATTACACTGAAATCCACACTGCTACTTTTCCATAGCTGGTGGCTTGTGATCAGACTGTAGCAGCCCAAGTTTTCTAGGATCAATACCAGCTGCCAAGCTCAGTTGCCCTGGAAATCACCTGAAGACTCAGACACTCACTCCAAGTCTGAATTCCCTGTCAAGATGTGGCAAGTACCCTGAGAGTTCAATACACTCAGAAATGCTATTCTAGAACTCTATACTATAACTTCTGCACCTACATCCTTTGTGAACCCAGGGTTGAGCATTAAAATTAACATTCTGAAAACTCCATACATGAGCCTAATATGCAGATGGAGTTTTGGTGGTTTGAATGTAAAATGTCCCCAACAGACATTGTTCTGAATATCTGGTTTCCAGCTGGTGGCAATTTGGAAAAGTTGTGGGGCCTATGGGAGGTGGGGCCTTGATAGGGAAGGCTTTGGAACTTTAGAGTCCACCCACCCTCCCAGCTCAGTGAACTCTTGCTGCTTCTCCGCAGCTAATGTGACAAGATGTGCTGCCCTGGCTGTCTGCTCTGCCATACTGCTCCTGCCGAGACACGGCTTCCCCTTGAACCCAGCCAGAAATAAAGCCTTCCCTCTCCACTTTCCCCCTCTTTCCCTTTCCTTTTCCTTTCCTAAGCTGCTTCTGATGCAGTGTTTTGTCCCAGAAAGGAAGCTTTTCAAAACTAAAAACAAAACTCATGTACTTAGAAAGCCAAGTAATTGGTATGAAAGCACACAGAGTATCACATTCACTTAATTTCCTGGAAAGTAACACTCTGGAATTGAGAAATCAATATTCTCTGAAGTTAGTCAAAGGGTTTCTTTTTTTTTTTCTGGTTTTTCACGGCAGGGTCTCACTCTAGCCCAGACTGACCTGGAACTCACTCTGTAGTCCCAGACTGACCTCAAACTAACAGGGATTAGAGGCATGTGCCACCGCGTGCAGCGACACTGCTGGCTTTTATTCACTTATATGAAACGAGTGTCTTCTACCATGAACCAAATCACAGTACTCCACAATTCCATTGACCCAACTAAATGAGGAAAATAATACCAACCTTAAGTCTAGGATCAGAGATAAGTAAGGCTCTGATCTACCAATTCAAAAAGGCCAGAGCAGCAGTACAGCAAACCAAGCTGATTGCCCACTGGGGCTATAAGAAGAGGAAGGCTTGAAAGGGCAGATATTTTACTCAATATTGCACTATCAAAAATAGCTGAAGCACACGCCTTTAATCCCAGCACTCGGGAGGCAGAGGTAGTAGGATCACTGTGAGTTTGAGGCTACCCTGAGAATATGTAGTGAATTACAGTTCAGCCTGGGCTAGAGTGGGACCCTACCTCAAAAAAATTATTTAATTAATTAATATTAATAGCTGAAGACAGGTCTAGTGGTGCACGCCTTTAATTCCACCTCGCTCAGGTAGCGAGCTAGCAGGACTGCTGTAAGTGAGTTCAAGGCCAGCCTGAGACTACATAGTGATTTCCAGGATAGCCTGAGCTAGCTTGAGACCCTACCTCAGGAAAAAAAAAAAAAAAAAAAGCCGGGCGTGGTGGCACACGCCTTTAATCCCAGCAGTTTGGGAGGCAGAGGGAAAAGGATTGCCATGAGTTCAAGGCCACCCTGAGAATACAGAGTGAGTTCCAGGTCACTCTGGGCTAGAGCAAGACCCTACCCCCCCCCCAAAAAATTCAGTTTAATGAAAATAAATGAGAAAGAATTTTTTCCTTAGTGTTCTGGGTAGAATTTTTCTCTAAATTCATTACAAAATTCCTTTTTAAAAAAAAATGTTTACCAAACCTTTGAGAATTGCACCTGTCCATAAATGCAGCCTATCACCTTCCACAGGTCCTACATTTGCATGAGTTTTGTTAGGTGGGAAAATGCTCATGCCCATTCACATATGGTGTTCAAATCACATCTGTAGTAAACCTGAGACTAAAAGTTAATAATGAATGACACACATTAAAATAAATCTACCCAGTTCCCTCTAGATCTTTCTCAGCAGTTTTTGGTCATTTTGTTTCTGAGTCAAGATACCACTAAACCGGCCAAGCTGGTCTTGTGAACAGACACTGCTCCTCTCTTGGCTTTCCAGTGCCAGGACTGCAGATGTGATGACCACGCCTGCTTTTACCAGTGTGTTAAGTGTACTGTGTTCCCCATCTGTCTGCTAACATACCAACTAAACTCTCATTTTATGAATGCTTGCTGAGCTTCCCTCATTCTGAACAGCGAAGAAATTTCCATGAAAGGAATTCTTCAAGAATGGAGCGCTCCAACTTCACGCAGAACAGCCTGGTTCCAGCACTTGGCCTTATACCCCTGGGAGGTCCTCCCTCCCTAGAGAGATCTTTCACTTTGTACTGAGCCAGAAGTTTAGAACACACACGAAGAAAACTGAAAATCACAGATGCAGTTAGTGTTGTTTCTTTTATGTAAGTTTTCATTGCAGGGATGGAAACCAGGACCTCATGTGTGATAGGCAACAACTGTACATTACATGAATTGCATCCCCAGCTTGTAAAAGCAATGCTTTGACATAAGAACTTCAACTATCAGATCAAGAAAACAAGTCTACTATCTCTACTTTGTTCTTAGTAAATTAAATTATACAGGTTAGTAAAAGTATAAAACAAAGTTTCAGTCTGGGCTTAGCGGTTAAGGTGTTTGCCTGCAAAGCCAAAGGATCCCAGTTGGATTCCCCAGGACCCACGTAAATCAGATGCACAGGGGGACACATGCATGCATCTGGTGTTCATTTGCAGTGGCTGGAGGCCTTGGTGTATCCATTCTTTCTCTCTCCCTCCTCCTCCCCTTCTTCCTTCCTTCCCTCCTTACCTCCTTTCTTCCCCCTTTCTCTGTCTCAAATAAATAAATAAAGTATATATTTTTTAAAAAAGTTTCTTCACAAACCAGTCTTGTACCTATGGCTAATTAGAGAGCATGTTTCCCCTTATATATTATCCATGGAGTTACCACCTGACAAACACACAATTAAAGGCATATAACTACTTCAGATTTCTGTCCACTAGGATGGCTAGGGGAAGAAGAAAATGAAAATGTATGTCTCCCATAGCAGGAAAACAACTTCAGAAAAGTGCAGCTCAAGACATTGAGTATACAATCATTCAATTTCTCTCCTTACTGCTGTCACAAAACATTTAGACAAACATTCCTGGCACCCTTTTAGTAACAGTCACAGCCGCTGCAACCACCGCCCTCGCAGGCCAACGGCTGAGCACGGGGGTACATGCTATAACCCTACCACTCTAGAGTGACATGGGAAAGAAAAGAAGGTGGGGCCAGCCTGGGCTAAGTTATGGGGCAATGCAATCACTATCAGCCTGTGCATTAAGTAGTCCACACACGAGCAAAAGATGGCACAGGATGCAATGACCCACAAACCATAATTAGGAACTGTTACTACACAAGCCAGCTACATCCTGCCCCAGTGCAGCCAGTACTGGCTCCATCTTCACGCTGGGGGGCAGGGCTTCCCTTCAAAATGATTCCAGAAGGGGAAGTTTTGGGTAAGCCTGTGGCTGCCAGTGATTAAAGACAGAGGGCAAAGGGGGAGGAAACATGGGCATAGGGTGGGCTCTTGTTTACAGGGAAGCTAAGGCGCTCTGAAACTACGTGAAGCACTAAACCAAAAACCCAATGAATTTTACTTTAAAATGGCCCCTAGATTATTTTTTGCAAATTTTTTTTCTTTTTATTTGCAAGCAGGCAGAGAGAGAGAGAGAGAGAGAGAGAGAGAGAGAGAGAGAGAGAGAGAGAGATAGAGATAGAGATAGATAGAGATAGATACAGATAGATACAGATAGAATGGGCACACCAGGGCTTCCAGCCACTGCAAACAAACTCCAAATCCATGTGCCATTTTGTGCTTCTGGCTTACATGGGTCCTGGGGAAATCGAACCTGGGTCCTTAGGCTTTGTAAGCCAAATGCCTAACAGATAAGCCATCTCTCCAGCCCCTCCTATATAACTTTTGACTTAAATTTATTTTATATTTTCTAACCTCAAATAAAATTTTCTCAGAATTACTTTGAAATGTTAAATCTAACTAATAAAATTATTATTTTATTCCCTTGTTAAAGTTCTATAAATAAGAACCATAAACAGGGTCAAGAAAAGCTTGTGAAACCATCTTGTACACAAACCAGATCTACAACCAGTATAGCAAATTTCTGAATTCCAAGATTCCATTACTGCTGCGGCCTGTGTGAACTAGCACAAGCGCTCATCTATCGTATTCAGTAACAACTTCATACTGAAACAAAGTAGCGACGGAGGCTTGGCGAGCAGGGAACGCTCCTCAGGGGCAATGTGGGTGTGAGAGTTCTGCTCTTCCTGGTGCCTTTGTGTAATCCCAGTGGCCAGATGCAGGGAACGGGAGGGAGGAACCCATGGGTCATGGGACTCTGGGTGGTCTGTACTTGTCATACCACGGTCATGGTCTGCTCTCTCCTAAGCAATTTCTTGGAATTAACTTCTGCTGGATCTTCTTTTATTACATTATTTAGTTCTCAAACAACACTTTCTTATTCTCTGACCACTCAGTCTAAATATGTGTTTTAGCTTTCTTTAGAACATACATGAACCCTGAGATATTTGTAGAAGAGGCTGAATTAACAAGTGGTATGGTCAAAACCATGCCCAAAAAAAAAAAAAAAAAAAAAAAAGCCAATTATTTAACACTTCTTTATGTTTGTTTTTCGAGGTAGGGTCTCACTCTAGCCCAGGATGACCTGGAATTCACTATGTAGTGTCAGGGTGGCCTTGAACTCAAAGTGATCCTTCCACCTCTGCCTCCCCAGTGCTGGGATTAAAGGCATGCGCCAGGCCTTAACACTCATTTTTATCTAAGAGTAATTATTTCTCCTGGGGAGTAGGGAGGTGGATGAGTCCCAAAGAGATCAACTAAGTCAAGTAACTAACCAGTTCAAGGCCAATCCTATCTCCCTCTATGAAACATACTTGTGTGATCCAGAAGTATGCAGTCCAACCAACGACTGTGTGACCCTGTGAAATCAGCCTGTGTGCCCCCAACACCTTGTCTGTGACAGGAGTGCCTGCTGCTTAGCAATATGCAGGCTTGTCTGTGATGGTG